>NC_138029.1:125289033-125889033 GCF_964106645.2 Podarcis pityusensis
AGGATCAAATCCCAAACTCTTAATGAAGCTTTGCAGAAAGCATTACAGTCCCAAGAGGAAATCAGGAGAAGCCTCTCTTTGGAAAGAAAAAGCATGAAAAACTGTTCTCCCTTCTCCTTTCCCCAAGTCCAGCTGGGGAGGGGGCATTTCTTTAATTCCTCCAGTCTTTGCCTTGAACATATTTGAAGGGCTTCTCAGACCTTGATCAGTTTCAAATCCTGCCAACCATGGGCCCATTTCCCTTGCCAAGCAGGAGGAAAACTGACAGGTGCTTTTTCATGCTTCAAGAAATGAAAAATGCGCCTCTTCCCTCCAGTTTTGGGACACAAAAGCAGCACAGCAACCCCCACCCCCAACATGGGAAACCCAACAAGGCTCTTTCCTTTGTGCCAAATCAACCTCAGCCTCTCAGACTAGGATTTCTGAAAGGGGAGCTGGGGAGGGGGGCAGACTGGCTCCCTGACGCAGGAGGCTAAGGGAGGGGGGTGTTCCAGGCTGAGTGTGAAGAAATACGTAAAAACGGGTTAGGAGGCTGGGTCTAAAATGGGGGAGGGGAATGTCACCTGGTGCCTTACAGTGCATAGGTGCCAGCTCCCTGGGTCCCCGAGCACCCACCCATTTCCCCATGAAGGGGCCGGGCACCCACAAATTTCGGTGCCAGGGCCATGCATACTGAATGGCACCCACAGCCCTGGGGACCCACGGTCGTGGGGTGAAACTGGCACAACTGGTTCCCTGTTCCAATCAGGCTGGGTGGGGGGAGAGCCCTTCTCTAGTTCGTCTCGGGAAGCAAAATGTCTCCCCCACTTCGGAGTCTGGTTGATCTCCGCTTCCAAGAGGATCCTGCAATGCAAACCTTGTTTGGGGGAGAGGACGCCCCTTCCATCTGCAACCGATTGCACGTTGCCTCTCCTTTTTTTTTTCCTTTGTAAATTTTTATTCATATTTGCACATATATACAGGAAAAACATAAACAAAAAATCCACCACATACCTTATACAAATTATATCCACTTCACAAATCATAAATAAAATATATAACTGAGTTAGTCTCAACTGAGCCTTTGACTTCCCTCCACTCCTTTGGTAAGTATTGAATAAATTATATAGTCGCATACTTTTTAACTCTTTTACATAGGCCTTTCCTGCTGTTAGAGTTATTTCAACCCCGCCAGTGTCACCTGAGATTTAGATTCCATATACATTAAATATTTCTTCCAATTATCATGAAATTTCTGTTCGTCTTGGTCCCTTAATCTTCCTCATATTCTATCAAGCTCAGCATAATTTATCATTTTAACCTGCCAATCACTTATGTTGGGTATTACTTCTAATTTCCAATTTTGTGCTAACATAATTCTTGCAGCTGTCGTAGCATATAGAAACAAGATCTTGTCTTCTTTTTTAATTTCTTTACCGACCATTCCTAACAAAAAAGCTTCTGGCTTTTTGGGAAATGTATATTTCAAGATTTTTTTAAGTTCATTATAAACCAATTCCCAAAAGCCTCTCACTTTGCTACACGACCACCACATATGGTAGAGGTCACCTTCTACCTCTCTACATTTCCAGCATCTTTTATCCTTCAACTTATAAATCTTCACTAATTTCACTGGTGTGTGATACCACCTGTAGATCATTTTCCACAGGTTTTCCTTTAGTGCCGTGCATGCCGTAAATCTCATATTCTTGTTCCATAGTTCTAACCACCTCTCAAAGTCGATGTTATATCCAATGTCTATCGCCCACTTAGTCATGGCCTCCTTCACCTCCTCATCTTTTGTATACCACTCCAGCAAAATATCATACATCCTTGACAGTGTTTTGTTCTTACCTTCTATAACTTCTACATTAAATTTAGATTTTTTATCTTCAAATCCTACTTTCTTTTTGTCTTCTTTTAGCAGGTCATTTACTTGGTGGTATTGCAACCACCCTGTAAATAAATTTTTGATCTCTTCATATGGTCTAAGTTTAATCCCTTGATCTGTCTTCCAAGTTAGTTCTTCATAGGTGGCATTCTTCCCTTCCATGTTTATTTTTTTTATAGTTAACACATCTATTGGTGAAATCCACCAAGGTGTCTTCCTTTCCAATATATTTTTATTTCTTTCCCATACTTGGAATAGTGGTCCCCTAAAAATATGATTTAGAAAGCCTCTATGAACTTTCACCTTTTCGTACCACAGGTACGAGTGCCACCCGTACCTGTTATCGAAACCTTCCAAGTCCAAGATGTCCCTATTTTCCAATCTTATCCAATCCTTCAGCCACAATAAACACGCCGCTTCATAATATAAACTTAGATCCGGTAGAGAGAATCCCCCTCTTTCTTTTTTGTCTACCAATATTTTCATTTTTATTCGTGGTCTTTTGCCTTGCCAGATGTATCTCGCTAAGGCTCTTTGCCACTCTTTACACTGCTTTAGACCTTTTAGTACCAGAATGGTTTGGAACAAAAATAACATTCTGGGGAGAACGTTCATTTTGATAACTGCTATCCTCCCCAGAAAAGATAACCTCAATCTCTCCCAGATTTCAAGATCTTTCTTAATATTCTTCCAAGTGACTTCATAATTATCCTTATATAGGTTAATATTTTTCGCTGATATCCACACTCCAAGGTATTTCACTTTCTTTGCTGTCATAATTCCCGTCTTTTGTTCTAGTTCTACAATATCTTCCTTAGTTAGATTTTTAGTCAACATTTTAGTCTTATTTTTATTAATCTTGAGGCCTGACACCGCTCCAAACTCTTCAAATTTTTGCAAGGCTTCTTTCATACTATTTTTCGGGTCTTCTAGAGTTAATACAATATCGGACTTCCGGGTTAGCGCCATCGGCTAATGGCGGATTTCCTCTGAGCTCCGGAGGGAATCAGCTTCGTAGGATTTGGGTCTTGCCGCTGCGGCGACGCGGCGACCCTCAAAAATCACAGGCAGGGAAGCCTGTGAACCTGGTTACTCAACGGGCACCATTTGCGCCCCCCCAACCTGCGAAGGAGCCTTTTTAAAGGCTTCGGAACGGGGGACGGGGTGAGCAGCGCGGTGCTGAGAGTCGACTGCTTCTCCTACGGAGTGAAGCCGCATGCCATGGTCGGAGAGCGCTGACATCTTCTTGTGAACAATTGGACTCTAAAGCAACAACCCGTGAGTAGTACGGAAATTGGACTTGTAAAGAAAAAAAATTTTTGAATCAGGCACGATCGGGGAAGGCGCAAATAGGAAGTCCGTCTCCCCGTCTTATAAATAATCTAAAGCAAGGACCAGCTAACTAAGGTCGAGAGAACTTTTTTCCTTTTATTGGGTAAAAGATATTAATTTCACGATTTGGCAGTATAAGTAATTCTACTAGAGGATAAGAGTTAATTTTGGGAGCTGAAGTGCCACCCCCCCGGACCCGGTGATCCGTGAGAGAGCCTGTTGAAGAGGTACTAAAGAGTTTGACAGCTGTCAAATTAGCTGTCAAGACGGGAAAAGAGAACTTTGTTTCTGCTGCTTCTGCTGGTTATATCTGTTACAATTTTTGTTACAATTTGTTGAAAACAAGGAAGAACTGATACAAACTAACTTGATTTTTAGATTTGAACTGGAAGGAACACTAAGTAACCAAAATCCCTCTAGAGGGGTTTTTGGGACATTACAACAATGGCTGAAGGAGGGGAAATTCAAGCTAAACTGGACAGAGTTTTTCTTCTCTTGGGAAAGTTACAAGGCCAAATTGATGTTTTGGCTACTAATGTTACAACTCTGGACTTAACAGTAAACAAACTCATTGAATTTGATAAGGACTTGATTCAGGAAGTTCATGCAGCTGGACAAGAGGAGAAACGAGAGCTTTGAGAGTGTGGAAAAAGAGATATATGTTGTTTCTGAGGAAAAGGAAGGAGGAGACGTAATGTCGCAGATGACAAAGGAGAGCCAGGGGTCTGACATGATGGCTATAAAGGAAAATAAGAACTTGTTGACGAAAATCTGGTTTGAATTGGAGATTGAAGAATGGAGAGATCTCATCAAGTGCGGATCTGAAGACCCAAGGATTATAAAATTGATTAAGGTGGAAGTTGGAGCTTTGGGGACATTTGGATTTGAAAGGAGCAAGAAACAAGATTTGGGCTCCACTTTTAAGTATGGAGGTATGGCTGGAAGAAACATGGATCCTATATTTTTTTTAAAAAAAAAATTATTGGGTTTTCACATTTTATAGTGACATCACAAACACACAAAGACAAAGACAAACATGTATAATTTCAAATCCTTACTTTCTTAACCACATTCTCTGACTTCCCCGCACCACCCCTTCATACATCCTAATTCCAATAGTTGGCTCAGCAAGTTCTTACTCTCATCTTCACAATATTATTGTAATCCTTTTTTAATTTAGTTCTTCTTAATTAACCAATTTTAACTTTTACATCAATTATAAACTTTACATCCTTTTCTAAGGTCGACCTAAGTTCCCTTCCACAAATTTCCCAATTTTAAATATTAGTTACTGAACACACTACCTAAACTTAAAAATCATACAATTGTCCTCCTTTTGGATTCCAAAGCTCACCCCCCCTCTTTCCCGGTTTCGATCCCCCAGAACAGAAAATATCCACAATATCAGTTCTTAGCCTGGATTTCTCACGTCCGAGGCCTTCAAATCTCCATCAGTCCCTCTCCGCCGGTTTTGTTGATAGTCCTTTATGTTGGGCATCGGGTCTCGAAGGAGCTCTATCCCAGTAAAATCCAAGTTTCTTCCAGCCAGTCCTCCATATTCCAAAACGGAGCCCCAATCATATTTCTTGCTTCTTTTAAGTCCAAATGTTCCAAGTGTCCCAAAGGCTTCCCCTTTCATCTTGAACAAATTTGCAATCCGTAATTCTTCCGATCCTCCCATAAAGGGATCACTCCCTACTTCATTCTTAATTTCAGTCCAGATTCCCATAATCCGAATCTTGTTTTCTTTGTAATCCACAATTTCCTTGTTTTCTTTATATTCCACAATTGTAGGCTTCTGGTTGGCCCTTTCCACCAGCAATATTTCCGCTCCTCCTTCTCTCTCCTCTAGTTCTGAAAATATCTCTTCTGACTCAGCTGCAGAATTATTTTTTTGTCAAGTCCTTAACACAGTCAACAGGATTATTTACTTTAAGATTCAAGGTCGCAAGCTTTGTAGCCATAGCTGTGCTCTGGTCTTGTAACATTCCCACGAGAAGAAACATTTTTTCTAGCTCGGCCCGTAATTTTCCATCTGCAGCCATTGTAATGTCTCAGAATCCCCCCTAGAGGGATTCTGGTTACTTAGTAGTCCTTCTCCAACAGTCGGTAACTTTATTTATTTATTTATTTCTTCTTTGTTTCCAACAACTTGAGATCAAATGTAACTCATCTAGTCCTCAAAGATAGTAGATAACAAATCTTTCTAGCGTTGAAAGCTCGTTTGACAGCTCCTTTGACAGCTGTCAAACTCCTTATGTCTCCTCAGCAGGCTCGCTCACGGATTGCTCCCGGATCGGGGGGGGGGGTTTCACATCAACTTCTAAGATTCAGTTCTCATCCTCCAGCACAAAACTTCTTATGCCAATCGTGAAATTAATAACTTTTGTCTCACAAAGAGAGAGATGGTCTCTCCACCTTAGTTATCCAATTCTTGCTTTAAGTGTCTGCATGAAAGGGGGGCGGACTTCCTTTTAGCACTCCCCCGATCGTTCCAAATTCAAAGAAAAGAAGATTTTTAAATCCAAATTCCGTACTACTCACGGGTTATTTCTTTTTCAGCCCAAATGTTCAAGGAAAAAAGTCAGCACTCTCCGGCCATGGCTCGCGGCTTCACTCCACTGAAGTAGCGGTCTACTCACAGCACCACGCCGCTCTCCGCACCCTCTCCAAAGCCTTTAAAAAGGCTTCTTTGTGGGTCGGGGGGCGCAAATGGTGCCCACCGAGTCACCAAGTCCACAGGCTTCCGCGCCTGTGGTTTCTGAGGGTCCCCGCGTCGCCGCCGCGGCAGGACCCGTCCTCAGTAGAGCCGATTCCCTCCGGAGCTCAGAGGGAATCCGCCATTAACCGATCGCGCTAACCCGGAAGTCGAAACATGGATCCTATAGGGCCAGAGCTCCTCCGAGATCTGGTGCTTAATACTAAGGACTATCAAAAAAACCGGCAGAGAGGAATTGAGAGAGAATTAAGAGCCTCGGACGTGAGATCTCCAGGCTGATAGTAGACTAAGACTGATGGACATTTGTTGGGGATTGAAACCGGGAAAGGGGAGGGGTGGGGTTTGGGAATCCAAAGGGTGTATAATTATAATCTGTTTTTTTCTTTTTTTTTCTTTCTTTTTATTTTTGTCATGTTATTAGTATGAAAATTGGGGAATTCGTGGAAGGGAATTTGGGTCGACTTTAGAAAAAAGTTTTAAGATTGAGAACTGATGTACAAACATTGAGGTTTATAAGATAAAATTGGTTTTTTTAAATGAATTAAATATAAAAAGATTAAAAATTGGGATAAGAACTTGTTGAATTAACAAATTTGAATTGGAATATAAGAAGGGGAGGTGTGGGGAAGTCAAGGAAATATGTTACAGGAAAATAAGGATTGCAAACTATGTGTTTTTAATTTTTTTTGTTGTTTTAATGTATTAAAGCGGAAAATTTCAATTAATATATTTTTTTAAAAAATAGAGTTAATACAATATCATCTGCGAAAGCTTTTATCTTATGTTCTTTAGTCCCTACCTTAATCCCTTTCACTTCCGCTGCCTCTCTCAGTCTCTTAGTAAGTACTTCAAGTACTGTTATAAATAACAGAGGGAACAGAGGGCAGCCTTGTCTAGTCCCTTTAGATATGTCAAAAAATTCTGATGTCGAGTTATTTATTATTAGCTTAGCTTTTTGTTCATTATAGATAGCTTCTATACCTTGTCTAAATCTTTCACCCAGCCCCATCGTTTTTAGATTTTCTTTCAGGAAGCACCAAGAAACGTTATCGAAGGCCTTTTCGGCATCAATGAAAATCAAAGCGGCTTGTTTGTCTATTCTGGTTTCCAAATATTCTATGATATCTATCACATTTCTTACGTTGTCCTTCAATTGTCAACCTGGAAGGAAGCCCGTTTGATCTTTATGGATTCTGTTATTTAATACTTTTTATTTAATCTTTCTGCCATTACATCCGCAAACAGTTTATAGTCGTTATTTAATAACGAAATCGGCCTATAATTTTTCACCTCTAAGGCATCCACATCTTTTTTAGGAATTAATGTAATATAGGCTTCCTTCTAGGTGTTCGGGGTCTTCCCTTTTAAAATATTGTTCATCACTTCACATAGGGTTGGGCTTATTTGATCACTTAATACTTTATAATATTTGGCTGACAGACCATCTGGCCCCGGCGCTTTACCAATTTTCATCTTTGATATTGCCTTCCTTACCTCCTCCTCTGTAATCAGCTGATTTAGTAATTCTTTTTCTTCGGTTGGTATCTGTTGTAAATGATGTTCTTTCAGATAGCGTTCTATATCATAGCCTGTCTCCTTACCTCTTTTATATAAATCCTTATAGTATTTCTGAAACAACCTTTTTATTTCATTTGGGTCTTCCACTATCTTGTCTCCATCCCTTATCCTACAGATCGTATTTTGTTTTTTCCTTTCTCTTAGTTGCCAGGCCAAATATTTCCCTATTTTATTAGCAGATTCAAAACTCTTCTGTTTCAACATTTTAACTTTCCACTCAATCTCCTGGTTTACTATCATAGAAAATTGGGCTTGTAATAACTTTATCTTTTGTTTTATAGTCTCATCACCTGGCTTAATAGTTAATTGTCTTTCATTCTCCATTAACTGTACTAAAATCTCCTCCTTCTTTTTCTCTTTTTCTTTTCTTTGATGGCTGTTTTTCTGAATTAGAAAGCCCCTCATGACGGCTTTCCCTGCGTCCCAAACCGTTTCTAAAGCTGTCCCTTTATTTAAATTCCACTTGAAGCACTCTTCAATTGTTTCTTTTGCCTTAATCACTATCTTTTGATCATTAAATAGAGGTTCGTTCATTCTCCATCTAAGTACTCTAACCTCTTTACCCTTTAACTCTAGATATACTGGGTTATGATCCGATATAGTCTGTGGGAGAATTTCCGATTTGATTAAGTTCTGTATCAATTCCTTAGTAATCCAGATACTATCTATTCTCCCCCAACTCTGGTTAGGGTTTGAGAAGAAAGTGTATTGTTTTACAGTAGGGTTTTTGAATCTCCACGCATCAATTAGTCCCATATTATCAACCAAATCAAAAAATGTCCGCGGTAACTTGCCTTCCTTAATCTCTTGTTTTCTTGTTGATCTATCCAGGTTTGGTGACACCACCCCATTAAAGTCACCCATCACTATCATTTTTTGATCCATCCACTCTGTTAACTTAATACCTAATTCAGAGAAAAAGACTGCTTTTCTGTCATTAGGTGCGTATAGTCTGACGACAATAATCTTTACTCCTTGAAACATAATCTGTACTACAATCATTCTCCCTTGTTCATCTTTATACAATAATTTTGGATCAGGTTTTTCCTTTATATATAGCACCACTCCTCGTTTCTTAACTCTATCTGAAGCCACAAAATCCAATCCTAATCTCTTATTGCTTAAAATTCCCTTATGCTTTCTTATTACATGAGTCTCTTGTAGGCAAATTAAGTAGAGGTTCTTTTTTAGTAAAATATGTGCAATCTGGTTCCTTTTATTTTTATTGTTGAGTCCGTTCACGTTCCAAGTCAGAACTTTTAGAGCCATCACTTTGTTAAGGGATTCAGAACTTACAGGGTTAAAGAGTTCTGAATGATGTCTCACATTCCAGAGGCGTGGTTACAGACACATTCGGGGAGTGGTTTTGCTCTGGGTGTTTCAGTCTGTGTTTTGCTCGGAAGAAAGGCGAGAGAGAAAAATGTGCGCTGTCTCACCAGGAGATTTATGAGCTGTTTTACTACACGAATAAAGACTTGGAGATAAGCAAGACAGGCTGAGTCAAGTCTGACCTTTATTTACCCACACACTGCATTTGTTTCTGCCGCTGCGATTACTCTGCTAAGCCAGCCAAGGAGGTCAGAAGCGTTGCCGGAACGGAGGGAGCAGGGTCGCACACGGAAGCCTGCAGGACTCCATTTGGCCCTCTTGGCAGCAACACACTTGTATGCAAATAATAAGATAACAAGTCTAGATTAAATCTACTGTTTTTTATCGTCTATCTCTTCTCCTTCCCTCTCTTCTCCTGAATTTGTCTCCCTCTCTCCTTCTCCACTCTCTCTGCCTCCATCCCCACTCCCCGATTGTTCACCATCCTCCTCCCCCCCCCACCATCTTTCCAAGTTCTTTCTCATATCTTCTTGCAAATTTTTCTAATTCTGAAGGGTTGGACAGTTTGAATCTTTTTTCCTTAAAATAGAATGAAATTCCTTCCGGAAATTCCCATCTATATAGGATCCCATTTTTCTTCAGTTGGTTAGTTAATTTTTTGTAGGCATCTCTCCTTCGAAGAAACCTCGAAGGAATCTCTTTGTATATGATAATTGGATTTCCTCCAATATATAACCTTTTGTTATAATTCTGTTTCAGTATTTCGTTTCTCATATCCATCGAATTGAACATAACTAATACATCTCCTGGCAGTCTTTTCCCCTTGGCTTTAGCTGATTTTGTTTTTATCCGAAAAATATTTGCCAACGAGTAGCTTATCTCTTCTTCCTTTCTATCTAACCAGATTGCCAGCTCTTTCACCATTTTAAATCTTATGTTCTCATTTGTCTCCTCTGGGATTCCTCTAAATTTCAAGTTTACTTGATTCTGTCTCATCTGGGTCATTGCCATACTATCCAACAATTCTTCCTGTACTTTACCTATCTCCTTAACTTCTACTTTAATCCTGTCCAAGTCCCTCTTACTATCCTTTGTGTCTTTTTGCACCCTTTTCATTGAGTCCTCAAGCACCTTGGCTCTTACTGATAGATCTTTAACTTTTCCTGTTAATTTTCCCACCACCCCCTCCAATCTTTTGTCCAATGTATCTTGTACTTCCAGTAGTTTTCTTTCAATATATTGCTCATTATGCTTAAATTCCTTCCTTATCTCAACCATTAAACTGTCATAGTCCTTAATTTCCCTCCCCTCCTTCCCATCTTCTTGTCTGGATGGCCTCCTTTCTGATGGTGTTCCCACCCCCTTTTTCATGTTGAAAACTCTCCCTCCCCTGGCAGGGAGGGCTTTCTCTGTTCTTCCCGTAGATTCCTTCCGAAATAGTCCCCACCGCTCTCACAGGGTGGCGCCTTGTAAACTTTCCAAGTCCTAGATCTATTATCTTCCGTAGGGTCTCACGGCCAGTTGTCTCTCTCCCCGCGCCACACAACAACTGTTCTCATAGGTTACTGGTTATCAGCTGTTGGGGGGGGGCTAAGAATAAGGAGGTACCGTACCAAAGAAAAGGAAGAAGCCTATTGGGAGGATAGGGAAAAGCGATCAAGGTAAAGAAGGTAATCAAACAATGGGGAGAGGCAGAGGGTGACCAAAATATCAGCAAGTGGCACAGAGCAAAAAAAAAGAACTTGCAGAGTTCATAGAAGAGCTGTATAAGAGACACAGAAATAACCGCCAAAGTTGCTGAAACCATTGGCTTGAATCCCAGCGACCAATAGTCCCTGGAACTTAAACAGAGTGTGGGGAGAGTCTTCATCCAAAAGCAGGCACATGGGTGTGGGGCAGGACCAAATTAGGACGTCTCCTGAGGGAAGAAGCTTTTATATATAGCAAAAAGTCCTGACCCACCGTCCTGATTACACTTTCCACCTTTCCAAAAGTTCTCAGTCTCTTTCCGCTGTAGCAGTAAATTAATCTAGAAAGTAAACCCCCTCTTCTTCAGCCAAAATATTAGGTTATAGCTCTTTATGTCGGGGAGAAGAACAAGAAGTGAGGTGCTGGTACGGAAGCTCAGTGCTTTCTCCAAACAAACAAATCTCTTTTTCCTCCCAAACGTCACTGGAAGGGCGCTGCCTCTCCGCGTCTTCCCTCCTCCTGCTGCCGATCTGTTTTTCACTCTTTTAACTGCTCCGAGTAAAATAGCAGTTTCTATCCTTTTTTCCAATATGAGAGGTGTGAGTAACAAAGAGGTGTAAATAATAAAAATCTCTAAGCGTATGCTGCTTGACTCAGACCATGTTCACAGACGGCATGCAAAGGGGTTAATTGCCAAGAAACCGCCCCTGCAATCTCCTCCCGGTCGTTAGTGCTGCTATCTCGCCAAGTTGAACAGAAAAGTTCCTTTCACTTCTTTCTAGTCCCTTAAGATATTTTCATTTGTTACTTTGCCTCAGAGTCCTTATAGTTTGTATCTGAGGTCTCTCTTCTACAACCACTTAGCAGCAGCTTTTTTTATTTTTCCCTCTCTCCCAGCCTTACGTTGTACTCCATTTTCTCTTACCGCCGGTAGTGGATTCCTTCGCCTTTTGCCTCTCGTAATCCTTTTACGCTGGGTTCTTTAGTTAATCTTTCCATCAGCTTAGTTGGTTTGCTTTTTCCCAGTTTTATGACTGTTGTCGGAGGATCACCGCTTTCACACGGAGCCTGAGGCTTCACAACACGGTGTCTGTTACATCCCCTTCGTGCTGCAGCTCAAACCCTGCTAAACGCCGACAATACAGGGGAGCTTGAGCAGCGTCGCTGGGTACCTTGACCCTCAGGATAATCCTCCTGGGGTTACGAGGTTCAAGGAGCCTTCGTGACCCCTCTAGACCTCCGTGTTGCTCGAGACTCCCCCGAAGGGCAGGCTCGCGCTCCTTCCCGTGGCTGCGGCGTTCCGGAAGTCCGAAGAAGGTCAACTCCTCCATGACTTCCTTGTGCAGAGCTCTTTGGCCTGGATCCAGCAGAGCCCACTCCTCCTCCGTGAAAAACACAGCCACCTCCTCAAAGATCAAGAGGACCTGGAAGAAGAAGAAAACAGAGCTTCTCTTAGATCCCCATCATCCCCACTCAACACAGAGGGAGGCTGGCTGATCCCATCTGTGCCTCTTCCCTCCTCCCTGATTTCCCATGCTCTTTCCCTACCTGAGGAAGCTGCATGGCTCCTCTTTCCACTCCACCTCTAAGAAGAGACGGTCCAAGCAGTGCCTCAGAGGCCATTACGCTGTCTGTAGGCGATTTGGAGGAGGCGTAAACTGGGCCACTTCTTGGACTCTCTCAGCTGTTGCCACGATGCACTTCAATGCAGGGAGAAGCTCTTTTAGGAGAACAATGAAGAAGTGTTTGAATTTATATACCGCCCTATACCCGGAGGTCCCAGGGCGGTTCACAGAAAGATGGATTTAATTAGGGCGGGATACATTTACACAGATAGCATACCTGTTACAAATTACAAATATCAATACTCATAAAGTAATACTCATAAATTCTAACTACAAAGGCAGGGAACTGGAAGGATGTAATCCTTTCTACAGGAACTTTATAATACTATAAGTTGCCTCAGTCTTTAGGGGACATTCAGCTTTGGTTTGGAAAGTTCTAGGATCAAATCCAAAACTCTTAATGAAGCTTCGCAAAAAGCATTATGGTCAATAGACCTAACTTTTCCTTTCCTCCAAACAGCCATCCAGGAAACTACTTTCTGACCCTTTGATACATTTAGAATGAAGAAAATAAGGGAAACCAGGGTGAAAAAGCTCCATCCAAGCGGAGCAGATGGAAATATGTAGAGCCCTCTATGCGCTAACATGGATTGTAGTTTAGGGGACAGAGATATTGCCGGAGAGTTCAGTGGCTTATGGCCCCCTAGTCCTTCCTCTTAGGAACCTCTCTCTCTCTCTCTCTCTCTCTCTCTCTGTGTGTGTGTGTGTGTGTCCCCTTTTATCTTCCCTACACTGTGAGGAAGGACAGGAGGAGAAATAATCAGGGGGTCCAAACTGGGCACAGGGCATCCCTCCTGAGCAGGGGGATGGGAGACAGGGTCTCCCTGGTGGAAGCCCAGCACCCAAACTGCAGGGTGGGGAACCTCAGACCCAAGGGCTGAATTGGCCCTCAAGTCACCTCTGTCTCTCTCTCTGGCCCTCAGGAATTTCCCCAGCGCCACACCCTCTTTCCATCACTTCCCAGCTGCCTCCTGGGGGGCTTTTGTGTGGGTTGAAAAAATCCCTGGAAGGCAGGCAGCTCCTGGACAAAGCTCAGAGTCAGCCCCATAGCCCCACCAACTCTGTCCTCTGTCCCGCCCATCAATCTGGCTGTCATCCTGGCCCACCTTGCAGGGTTCTTGTGTGAGCATTGCCCAGGTGGTGGGCTTTAGAAGACCTTTAGTGTTAGAAGGCCCTCCTGGCAACCTGGAAGGGGACGAGGCCAGGCAGGAGTCAGGCTGGCAGCACCGGCAGAGAAAGTCCCTCAGCACCTCTGCGCTGGGCCAATCCTGCAGGACAGACCAGATCTCCCACCGCTTGGAGCTTTGATTCTCCTTCCCGACAAAGTCCCAAGAGGATATCTGGAGAAGCTTTTTGTTGGAAAGAAACAGCATCAAAAACTCACCCACCCCCCCGCCCAAGTCCAGCTGGGGAGGGGGCATTTCTTTAATTCCTCCAATCCTTGCCTTGAAGATTTTTAAAGGCTTCCTAAGACCTTGATTAGATTTAAATCCTGTCATCCATGGCCAATTTCAGGAAGCTGCAGGCCGATTTCCCTTGACACTGTCCAACTCAAAATCTCCCCCAATCCAGAGGCGACTCTATTCTCCAGCTGCTTCACTTCCTCTCCCCTGCTTGCCCCCCATCTCCGCCCCACTGAGGCAGGGGCTTCAGCGGCAGATTTGGGGGGGGCAGATCAGGGTCTGGAGGAGCTCAGCCCTCCCCTGACGCAGGAGGCAGAGCCTGGGGGAAGCGATGGGGGGGCAGCAGTGAGAAGGGAGATGGAGGGTGTTAAACAGATAGGAGCATCATTAGGTGGAATGGGGCTGACACCCCTCTGAACGGAGGACTGACTTCTGAGTCAATATGCACAGGGTGGGGCTGCAAATCCCGTTGTAGTTAAGTTGCTCTGGTGGGGGCACCTTTTTGTGGTTCGTCTCAAGTGTCTTCGCCCCCCTCCCCTCCCCACACCATGGGAGCCCGGCTTGATCTCTGCACTTCAAAAAGGATCTAGCAATGCAAACCATGTTGGGGGAGGGGGAACCCACAGGATGTCCTGCATCCAGCCCCCCCCCATGATTCCCACAGGGAAAGGACGGAGCCCCTCCCTGCTTTCCTTCCTACACCCCTGCCCAATCCTCCCGCCTCCTTTCCCAGCTGCCCTGTTTGTAGATTCAGGGAGAGGCAAAGCAAATCCTTCTCCCACCCCCCCTCCCCAAATAACCCCCAAATATGCGGCACCTCTTTCTCCTCTTCTCCAAGTCCGCTTCTCTTTCCGGGAATGAGGATGGAGACCCCTGTCAGCATCGCCCTTGAGCCAGTGCCACCAACTGGACTCATACACTTCAGCCCCGACTGGGCTAGGCGAGCTGGGTAGCACTTCCAGAGACCACCTTCTGGACAGGAACAGGTCAAAGTGCTGTGGACTCACAGCTTAGAGTTGTGAGCACCGGATTCACTTCCACAAGAAGACAGTCGTCGCACAGCAGAGTATAGCAGAGTCTAGCAGAGTCTATAAATGACTCGGAGAGCAGCTCTGTAGAATATCTTCTTTATTCTATCTACAACTACTATACAACTATACACAGAGCTTAATGGGTTCTCTAAGCATAAAGAATGCTACACTACACTGAGTGTCTGCAGCTGCTCTTAGCAGCAACCTTATCTCTAGACACGATCTGTAGCACTCAGTCTCTCTTTCTCTCCGACACACTGACTGACTGACTGACTCTTTGCTGGAGTAGAATAAGTAGATAGCAGAACACGCCGCCTCCTCTCTGAGAGTCAGCAGAGATCATCAGGAGATTCTTGGATATGGGAGGGGTGAAATCTCCTCATCCTCCCCCATTTCATCCGACCATTTCAAGAATCTTTTACATAACTGCAATTTACACACACACACTCCAAAAGTTGTTCTCTGCTTACAACCTTGGTTTACATATGCAGGTATCTCTCTCCCCCTTTATCTAAGACACTTTAACAATACCATTAAACAATCACTGTAACCACTCTGTGTCCATTAGGAAAGAGTTAAAACATAAACCTCAACCTGTAACTCACACAAAATACACATTGTGACAATACAAATGAATAAGCAGCTTCTAGAAAAATCTTCATACATGTTTCTTCCTCTCAGATACAAATTGACATTGCTCATTGGGCAGATTTGAACAAACCATTTTCAATACTCAAACACACGCTTTCCTTCAAATATCAGGTAAGGAAATAAATGCAGCATTTTGTGCTACTACTATCAGCACACTTCATGCCTGGTTTAAAACCCCCACCAGAGTTGCATGTGACCGCAGTCTTTGCAAACTCTTCAGAAAACCTTTTCGGTGGTACACCCTTGGTTGTTCTCTCGGATCTGCGCAAAACTCTCTGATCTTCTTGTTCTGGTGCTTCCTCCTCTTTGGGAGAATGGGGAGCTAAAGTATATGAAGCTGCTAAATCTGAATCTGCGTCAGACTCTTCAGAGGTTTTTGGGCTCTGATAATCTGTGCCATCATCTGGATCTACATCGGCATCAGGATTATCAATCACATCAGAACTTGCCTCCCTCTTAACTGTCTTTGCCCCTTTTGCACCATCATCACAAATGGGATAGCACTGAAAAACGCCAACTCTGTCCCATTGTGGATTGTCCTCAATACTCCTGGTCAGCCTGATTGTTTTTGTGTCTGTGATCAGGACACGATAAGACCCTTTCTCATATCCTAGGAAAACACCATGTTCTCCACACTTGCTTAGTCACCCTGCGAGGTGTGCACCCAAACCTCTGACCCAAAAATTTTAAAGTGCTTCACACATGGCTTCCTTCCATGAAGCATCTCATACGGGGTGCAATTTACTGCAGACTGGTACCTCCTGCTATACACGTGACAGAAAAACGAAAGAGCTTCGGCCCAATAGGGATTGGGCAGCCCCGAATCATGTAATAGTGTTCTGATTCCTTGCTGCAGGGTCTGGCTTACTCTCTCACATAAACCATTCTGCCAGGGTGATCTGGGCGTGGCCGTCCTATGCTCAATGCCCTGTTCAGAAAGAAAAGCCTCAAACTCCTCTGAACAAAACTCTCCACCCCTGTCAGTGAAAATACAACGTACATTCTCATTATGTACATTTCTGAGCCATTTACAAAATTGGCGAAACTTGGTAAAGGCTTCAGACTTTTTCTGCAGCATATAGACCCATACATATCTAGAATAGGCATCTATCAAAACCATAAAAAACCTTGAATTGCCTCTAGAGAGCGCTAGAGGCCCCACTAAGTCTGCATAAATGACTTCGTATGGTTTCTTGGCCTCTCTCCCAGACTCTGTACCTTTGGGAGCTTGACTTGCCTTACTCTCAGCACAAGATACACATTTCATGTGGTAGGGACATTCTTTCAACTTCATACCCTGAACCAAATCAGGCATTTTTGCCGCAGCCTGGAAATTCAAATGACCATAAACACGGTGGTAATAATGGATACATTGGTCATGCAACTTCTCATTCTTTTCAACAGATAAATTGCAACACTCTTTCTCAGTTGCTTCTGCAGTACCTGTACCTGAAACAAAAGGCAATTGGGACAAACCATTAACACATTTTGCATATAGAATGAGCTTGCCATCTCGACGAATTTCACAGCGAGATTTAGCAAACACCACCTTAAACCCTTGACGATCAAGCTGGGAAACACTCAACAAATTGTCCTGAATATCAGGTGCATACAGGACATTCTTAATTGTTGCATTCAGGCTCTTTAAAAACACAGTTCCCTTAGCCAAACTAGTGAGAACAGTCCCATCTGCTTGATTAATTGCTTTCTCTTGCTTCTCAAGCTGAACAAAGAGATCCTTATCATTGGTCATGTGATTGGTACAGCCAGAGTCGATCACGAAGAAACTCCGCCCATGTTGATTGGAGCAGCGAGAGATCAAAGCCTTTGAAGTAGCAGGTGCTTGGGGATTTTGTCCTCCTCCTCCTCTGCCTCTGAAGTTTCCCTTCTTCTTTGAAGATTTATTGCACTGGAAACTCAAATGACCTTGTGCTCCACACGAAAAGCACCGTCTCAACTTTAGTGCTTTAACAGCAGCAGTTTCACTTTCACTTTCCCCTGCTGAAGACTTAGGCACATTTTCAAGCACATTTTTAACAGCACCATTGTCCCGGCTTTCTCTAACAGCCTGTCTGCGATCCCACTCATTCAAGAGCACGCTAGACACATAATCTTCTGTTAGTCGGTCTGAAGGCATCATAGAAATCTGGGCAGCTACTCCATCATAAGACTCATCTAGGCTATTGATCATTAGCATTGCAAACACAGCCTCTGAAATAGCCAGGTCTCGCTGAACAAGGTCCTGTCTGAGACGCTTTAACTGAGATAGATGGCTAGGCAAATCACCACCTTTCTCCAACTGCAGCCTGCACAGCTTCTTGAAGAAAATCACACTGGAACCGGCATTCTGCCTCAAATGCATATCTCTCAACTTATGCCAAACAGCTTGTGCAGTCTCTTGACCCTCTAAATTCACCAACAAGTGGTCTGAAACACTCAAAACAATTGTCCCTCGGGCTTTCATATCTGCAGCATGCCACTCAGCCCAATCATCATCATCCTTCTCGGGAGGGTCATCTTCTATCGTGTGAAATAGCTTTTCCCTCTGTAAAAGCACTTTCATCTTAACTTGCCAAACTGCATAGGTCTCAGGCGTGAGGAGAGGGAAGGACAGAGCCATCTGGCCAGAATGTGCACAGGCCATGTCTGATATTACTTAGAGCAAGACACTTCCCTCGTGCAACACAGATAGAGCCTTGGACTCCTTCAGCCACTCTCTCTCCCACTCAAAGCGCAATTAACAGGCAAACAGGGATGCTATCTTCTTCTCTTTGGCAGTCAGCAACATACCACCATAAATCAAGCAGCAGCAACAACAACAGCGGCAGCTTGAACACTCTGCTCCAAAACAGCTCTGCTTCTGGGCACCACAAATCAGTCCAGCATGCAGCCTCCGTTCCACCGTCCGGCAATCAGCAACAGAAACCTCTGGCGACTGGGACGACTGGTACGACAGGAACAATGACTGGTCAGACGACTGGAACAATGACTGGGCCCATAACCGATGTCAACATCGCCCTTGAGCCAGTGCCACCAACTGGACTCAGATTTATGTCCGTTTATTCTTTGGCGTAAGGTTTGGCCTGTTTGTCCAATATAGAGAGCTGAAGGACACTGTTGGCATTTGATGGCATACACAATGTTAGACGATGAGCAATTAAATTAAATGAGCAATAATTGTAGTATTATTGTGGTTTAGGAGTTGTTTAAGATTACAACCAGACTTAACACGGACACTGGCACCAGAGCCTGCAATAAACCCAGATGCCAACTTTGCTGCCACATACACCCGGACAACACCATTACTGGCCCCAACAACATCACACATACCATCTCGGGACTATTTAATTGCTCATCGTGTGAGAAGTGTGCATGCACACGAAAGCTCATACCAAGAACTAACTTAGTTGGTCTTTAAGGTGCTACTGGAAGGAGTTTTTTTATTTTTGACTATTGGATTCTTATCTCATTATACATGACTAAGCCATTTTTCACCTTCTCACCCCTTGCCTTTTCCTGTAAGACCTATTGCAGTCGTTAAGAGCCGTCAATAGGCTCATCTCAGCTATCTGCCAATCACCCATTCCCACCACCCTTCTGAGTAATACCCCTCCCCACCTTCTCACTATAGAGAAGGATCTGGCAACTTCTGTTTCAGTGTATCTGAAGAAGTGTGCATGCACACGAAAGCTCATACCAAGAACTAACTTAGTTGGTCTTTAAGGTGCTACTGGAAGGAATTTTTTTATTTTGACTATGGCAGACCAACACGGCTACCTATCTGTAACTGGTACATTATAGCTTTCATCATACTTACTATTATGAGACATTTTATTTGCTTTAATACATGTATGTACAACTTTCCATACAAACACCAGAACATCAAATACACTCCATGCATTTACAATTTATTGTTCCCTATGAGTTTGTCGATATGAGGTACAAAGTGAACTCTGTGGGGAAAACGTGGCATACTCCGTAAAACTAAATGGGTTCTCCCCCGTGACTGTCAGCAGGTGTTATTTAAGAACTCCACTGTAATTGAAACACGTTTCACATGCCTTTCATTTAAGCAATTGCTTCTCTGTGAGATTTTTGATGTTTTCTAAGAGATCCACTCTGACTGAAACCCTTCCCACACTCCATACACTTATATGGTTTCTCCCCTGTGTGAGTTCGTTGATGTCTACTAAGGTGTGAACTCTGAATGAAGGTCTTTCCACACTCCATACATCTAAATGATTTCTCCCCTGTGTGAATTCGTTGATGTACTGTAAGTTTTATACAATCACTGAAACCCTTCCCACAATCCTTACAATTAAATGGTTTCTCCCCGGTGTGACTTTGATGGTGCACATTGAGTTGCCAACTACACATGAAGCACTTTCCACACTCCAAACATTTATATAGTTTCTCCTGTGTGAATACGTTGATGTGAGGTAAGGTTTCGCTTTTCACTGAAGCTCTTCCCACATTCCATACATTTAAATGGTTTCTCCCCGGTGTGAATTCGTTGATGTACAGTAAGTCTTTCATTTAAACTGAAGCTCTTTCCGCACTCCAAACATTTATATGGTTTCTCCCCTGTGTGAATACGTTGATGTATAGTAAAATTTCCATTTGTACTGAAGCTCTTTCCGCACTCCAGACATTTAAAAGGTTTCTCCCCTGTGTGAATACGTTGATGTGAGGTAAGGTTTCGCTTTTCACTGAAGCTCTTCCCACATTCCATACATTTAAATGGTTTCTCCCCGGTGTGACTTCGTTGATGTGAGGTAAGGTTTCGCTTTTCACTGAAGCTCTTCCCACACTCCATACATTTAAATGGTTTCTCCCCGGTGTGAATTCGTTGATGTACAGTAAGTCTTTCATTTAAACTGAAGCTCTTTCCGCACTCCAAACATTTATATGGTTTCTCCCCTGTGTGAATACGTTGATGTATAGTAAAATTTCCATTTGTACTGAAGCTCTTTCCGCACTCCAGACATTTAAAAGGTTTCTCCCCTGTGTGAATACGTTGATGTGAGGTAAGGTTTCGCTTTTCACTGAAGCTCTTCCCACATTCCATACATTTAAATGGTTTCTCCCCGGTGTGACTTCGTTGATGTGAGGTAAGGTTTCGCTTTTCACTGAAGCTCTTCCCACACTCCAGACATTTAAATGGTTTCTCCCCGGTGTGAATTCGTTGATGTACAGTAAGTCTTTCATTTAAACTGAAGCTCTTTCCGCACTCCAAACATTTAAATGGTTTCTCCCCTGTGTGAATTCGTTGATGTCTAGTAAAGTTTCCATTATTGCTGAAGCTCTTTCCACACTCCATGCATTTAAATGGTTTCTCCCCTGTGTGACTTTGATGGTGCACATTGAGTTGCCAACTACACATGAAGCACTTTCCACACTCCAAACATTTATATGGTTTTTCCCCTGTGTGAGTCCGTTGATGAATTCTAAGTCTGCTACTATTAGCGAAACTTTTCCCACACTCCAGACATTTAAATGGTTCCTCCCCTGTGTGAATTAGTTGATGTCTAGTAAAGTTTCCATTTTTACTGAAGCTCTTTCCACACTCCATGCATTTAAATGGTTTCTCCCCTGTGTGAGTTCGTAGATGTATTGTAAGTTTTCTACCTTCACTGAAACCTTTCCCACAATCCTTGCATCTAAATGGTTTCTCCCCAGTGTGAATTCGTTGATGTACAGTAAGTATTTCCCTATCCCTAAAGCTCTTTCCACACTCCATACATTTAAAAGGTTTCTCCCGTGTGTGAGTTCGTAGATGTACAGTAAGGTGTGAACACTGTCTGAAGCTCTTTCCACACTTTATACATTTATATGGTTTTTCCCCTGTGTGAGTCCGTTGATGAATTCTAAGGCTGCTACTATAAGCGAAACTTTTCCCACACTCCATACATTTAAATGGTTTATCCCCTGTGTGAATTCGTTGATGTCTAGTAAAGTTTCCATTTTTACTGAAGCTCTTTCCATTCTCCATACATTTAAAGGGTTTCTCCTCTGTGTTTTGTATATGTGTGCTAAGGTGTTCAGTCAAAATGAAGCACTTCACAGATGGCCCCTCAAAATTCTGATTGCCTCCTCCATCACCTGGTTTAAAGTGGGAGATAAGAAAATATTGTTAGGTCTTCAAGGAATAGAACCAGAGGACTTAACACACAGCAAGACCAATCAGACCTTCTCTGATTTTAACACTTCCAGCATCCCTCCCTCTCCTATGTACTAAAGTTTTTGGAAAGGAAAGGAAATCTGAAAATAATCTCAATAACCCTTAGTATCCAGTTCTACCTTCAACTCCCCCATGTAACACTGAGCACCAAGAGAACCTTCTGTGCTGAGGCGAGGCATCTATGGCCCTTCAGTTGTGGTTGGACTCTAAGTACCCTCAACCCAAGGAAAGATGGCCAATGATCAGGGATGATGGGAGTTGTAGTGCAGCAACCTCTGGAGGGACACATCTTCCCCCCTCCTGTGAAAATGCTATGCCTCTGTATTCAGTTTTCTCCTTCCTCCATGATCTGTAATATCTCACTGATACATTCCAACCAGCTGTACACATCACCTACACCTGCACCAGGATGCTGGAAAAAATGGTCCCTTGCTCTGATCCAAAAGGGCTCTTTTTATATTTGTACACACTGAAAGGAGAATACAAAGGTACAGCCTCACAGCAAAGTGGAAGTATGTACCTCTCAATTGGTCCAGGACAACATCCCTGTATTTTTCAGTTCCAAGCGACAAGATGAGCTCAGACCTGAGTGTCAGAGTCTCTGCTATGTGGAATAAGAAAATCAGAAGAGCTGTTTATGTCATATGTGACTGTAAAAATATTCAAAAATATTAATCTTGTGAAACAAAGACAGCAAAGTATCTGGTGGCCCATTAAAAGTTGATAAACGACACTGACCAGCAAACCTCATGCCACCATTATTACCCTGTGAGCCTCTTTGTAGTTTTTACATAGGTTTTGTGCGGAAATTCATACCACAATATCAGCTTACGAAGAGTTACCTACTGACAAAAGTACAGTGTTGCTATAAACTACAATCTTCAACATCAACTTCATTGGGCTGGTCATGTTGTTCGGATGCCTGATTATTGCCTTCAAAAGAAACCACTCTATTCCCAATTTAAGAATGGAAAGAGAAATAACGGAGTACAACAAAAGAGGTTTCAAGACGCTCTCAAAGGAAATTTTAAAAAATGCAGTATAATCTCATAAAATTGGGAAACATTGGCCTGCGAGCGCTCCCATTGGAGAATAAAGGTAAAGGTAAAGGGAAGCCTGACCATTAGGTCCAGTCGTGGCTGACTCTGGGGCTGCGGCGCACATCTCGCTTTATTGGCTGAGGGAGCCGGCGTACAGCTTCCGGGCCATGTGACCAGCATGACTAAGCTGCTTCTGGCAAATCAGAGCAGCACACGGAAACGCCATTTACCTTCCCGCCGGAGCGGTACCTATTTATCTACTTGCACTTTGACGTCCTTTAGAACTGCTAGGTTGGCAGGAGCAGGGACCGAACAACGGGACCTCACCCCGTTGAGGGGATTCGAACCGCCGACTGTCTGATCGGCAAGTCCTAGGCTCTGTGGTTTAACCCACAGCGCCAACCACCCTTTACCAAAGGTGTAATGGACTTTGAAGAAACACAAACTCAGGCCAAAAGGGAGAAACAAGCTAAGAGGAAAGCATGTTTGGCAAACTCTCGCAGTGATTAATTCCTGACCGGAAACCTGTGTCCCCACTGCGGAATGATGTGCGGATCCAGAATTGGACTCACGGACACACCATTAAGATCATGTTCATGGAAGACAATCTTACTCGGCTATGAGTGGTCACCAAAGAGGAAGACATGACATGAACAAATGGCTCAAACAGGAGATTCACACCTTCAATGTCTAACAGCCAGGAGGAATAAAAACCTGCCCTTACCTAGAGAGGCCACCATCTCATAATTCTCCTCCATGACTTCCTTGTGCAGAGCTCTTTGGCCTGGATCCAGCAGAGCCCACTCCTCCTCCGTGAAAAAGACAGCAACATCCTCAAAGGTCACCAGAGCCTGGAAGAAGAGGAAGAAAACAGATCTTCTCTTAGATCCCCATCATCCCCACTCAACACAGAGGGAGGCTGGGTGGTCCCATCTGTGCCTCTTTCCTCCTCCCTGCTCCCATTGCTCTTTCCCTACCTGAGGAAGCTGCCTGGCTCCTCTTTCCACTCCACCTTTAAGAAGAGACCGTTCAGAGGGGGTCTCAGAGGCCATTGCGCTGCCAGTGGAAAAGACGGAGGAGGAGGAGGAATCATAAACCGGGCACTTCTGGGACTCTCTCAGCTGTTGCCAAGATGCACTTCAAAGCAGGGAGCAGCTCTTTAAGGAGAACAATGCAGAAATTATTATTATTATTATTGATTTAATCTATATACCGCCCTATTCCAGGAGGTCTATGGGCAGTTCACAGAAAAGTGAATTTTTTTAGGGAGACATTTATAATAAAACAACAACAACAACAACAACAACAACAACAATAATAAATTATTTGTACCCCGCCCATCTGGCTGGGTTTCCCCAGACACTCTAGGCGGCTTCCACAGAGACCAAAAATACACTAAAATGTCACATATTAAAAACTTCCCTGAACAGGGCTGCCTTAAGATGTCTTCTGAATGTTAGGTAGTTGTTTATCGCTTTGACATCTGATGGGAGGGTGTTCCATAGAGCGGGCGCCACTACCGAGAAGGCCCTCTGCCTGGTTCCCTGTAACTTTGCTTTTCGCAGGGAGGGAACTGCCATAAGGCCCTCGGCGCTGGACCTCAGCGCCCGGGCAGAACGATGGGGGTGGAGACGTTCCTTCAGGTATACTGGGCCGAGGCTGTTTAGGGGTTTAAAGGTCAACACCAACACTTTGAATTGTGCTCGGAAACGTACTGGGAGCCAATGTAGGTCTTTCAAGACCTGTGTTATGTGGTCTCGGCGGCCGCCCCCAGTCACCAGTCTAGCTGTCGCATTCTGGATTAGTTGTAGTTTCCGGGTCACCTTCAAAGGTAGCCCCATGTAGAGCGCATTGCAGTAGTCCAAGCGGGAGATAACTAGAGCATGCACCACTCTGGAGAGACAGTCCACGAGCAGGTAGGGTCTCAGCCTGCGTACCAGGTGGAGTTGGTAGACAGCTGCCCTGGATACAGAATTGACCTGCACCTCCATGGACAGCTGTGAGTCCAAAATGACTCCCACGCTGTGCACCTGGTCCTTCAGGGGCACAGTTACCCCATGCGGGACCAGGGAGTCCTCCACACCAGCCCGCCCCCTGTCCCCCCAAAACAGTACTTCTGTCTTGTCAGGATTCAACCTCAATCCATTAGCCACCATCCAACCTCCAACCGCCTCCAGGCACTCACACAGGACCTTCACCGCCTTCACTGGTTCTGATTTGAAAGAGAGGTAGAGCTGGGTATCATCTGCATATTGATGGACACCCAGTCCAAACCCCCTGATGATCTCTCCCAGCGGCTTCATATACAGTGGTGCCTCGCAAGACGAAATTAATTCGTTCCGCAAGTTTTTTCTTCTTGCGAGTTTTTCGTCTTGCGATGCACGGTTTCCCATAGGAATGCATTGAAAATCAATTAATGCGTTCCTAGGGAAACCGCCTTCAGACCAGGTCCGGGGACAGTCTGTCCCCCGACCTCTTCTGAAGGCTGGGGGGGGGGGGAAACAAGGGCTTTTCTTCCCACCCCCAGCATTTTAAAAAACCCCGGGACAGCGGAGGACTTCTCCGCTGTCCGGGGCGATCTTAAAATGCTGGCGGGCGGCATTTTAAAATCGCCCGGGACAGCGGAGGACTTCTCCGCTGTCCGGGGCGATGTAAAAGCCCCTGGGAAGGCAGGCAGGGGGGACAAAGACTTTTGCCCCCCGCCCGCCTTCAGAAGAGGTCCTGGACCTCTTCTGAAGGCGGGCGGGGGGCGAAAGTCTTTGCCCCCCCGCCTGCCTTCAAAAGCCGTCCGGAACAGCGGAGAAAGGCACTGCCTTTCTCCGCTCTCCCGGGAAGGCAGGCAGGGGGGAGCAAAGACTTTCGCCCCCCGCCCGCCTTCAGAAGAGGTCCTGGACCTCTTCTGAAGGCGGGCGGGGGGCGAAAGTCTTTGCCCCCCCCGCCTGCCTTCAAAAGCCGTCCGCGATAGCGGGAAGCTCTTCCCTGCTATCCCGGACTGCTTTTAAAATGCTGGCGGTGGGGAGCAAAGCCTTTCGGCCCCCTGCCGGCCTTCCTGGACCTCTTCTGAAGGCCGGAGGGGGGGAAAGGCTTTGCTCCCCACCACCAGCATTTAAAAGAGGTCCCCGGAGATTTCCCTATGGGCTTTCGTCTTGCGAAGCAAGCCCATAGGGAAATTCGTCTTGCGAAGCGCCTCCAAAACAGAAAACCCTTTCGTCTTGCGGGTTTTCCGTCTTGCGAGGCATTCGTCTTGCAGGGTACCACTGTAGATGTTAAAAAGCATGGGGGAGAGGACGGAACCCTGAGGCACCCCACAAATGAGGACCCAGGGGTCTGAACACTCATCCCCCCCCCACTTTCTGAACACGGCCCAGGAGGAAGGAGCGAAACCACTGTATAACAGTGCCCCCAGCTTCCAGCCCCTTTAGACGGTCCAAAAGGATGTTATGGTCGATTGTATCGAAGGCCGCTGAGAGATCCAGAACTAGGAAACAGCTCTCACCTTTGTCCCTAGCTCGCCGGATATCATCACCCAGCGCGACCAAGGCAGTTTTAGTCCCATGATGAGGCCTGAATCCCGACTGGAAGGGATCCAAATGGTCCGCATCCTCCAGGCATGCCTGGAGTTGTTCAGCAACCACTCGCTCAGTCACCTTACCCAAGAATGGAAGATTTGAGACTGGGCGATAGTTGGCCATTGTGGCCGCATCTAAAGATGGTTTTTTAAGAAGCGGTTTAATAACCGCCTCTTTCAGCGGGTCTGGGAAGGCTCCCTCACAGAGGGAAGCATTCACCACCCCACAAAGCCCATCGCCCACTCCTTCCCAGCTTGCTTTTATTAGCCAGGATGGGCAAGGATCAAGGAGACAGGTGGTTGGTTTCATGCGTCCAAGCAGCCTGTCCACATCCTCAGGGGTAATGAATTGAAACTGATTCCATGCAACTTAACCAGAGAAGGCTCTAGCACTCTCCGGCCCCAGCCCTGCTCCCATGGTGGTGTCTAGTTCCTTCCAAATATGAGTGATTTTATCTGCAAAAAACTTTGCAAAATTGTTGCAGGAGATCTTGGGTTCTTTACAAGGCCCCGGTGGTAAAGGTGGTTCCGTTAAATTGCAAACCACCTGAAAGAGTCTCCTGCTACTATTTTCTGCAGATGCAACAGAGGCGGTGAAGAAAGTCTTCTTCGCCGTCGCTATCGCCACTTGGTAGGCTCAACGTTGAGCTCTAACCTGTGTCCGGTCAGATTTGGAATGAGTTTTCTGGCACCGATGCTCTAGCCATCTCAGCGATTGTTTCATTGCCCTCAGCTCCAAAGAAAACCACGGGGCTGTCTGGGCTCCATGCAATCAGATAGGGCGCTTCGGAGCCAGACAGTCAATAGCCCTGGTTAACTTCGCATTGCAGTGGGCCACCAGGGAATCATCAACATGGGATAAAGCATCCCCTACCACTCTCTGGAAACCATTTGGACCCATTAAGTGGCGGGGGCGGACCATCCAAATTGGTCCCACCACCCTGCAGAGGGGAAGGGTCGCGGAGAAGTCCAGTTGCACCAGGAGGTGATCTGACCATGGCACTTCTTTTGTTTCACTTTTACTTAGTGTCAGATCACCCACGTTACTAGAGGTGAACACCAGGTCTAAGGCATGTCCATGACTTTGAGTTGGGCCAAACCTATTCAGGGACAGCCCCATGGAGGCCATGCTTTCCACGAAGTCCCGAGCGGCCCCCTGTAAGGTCATGTCGGCATGGATGTTAAAATCCCCTAGGACAACCAAACTAGGTGTCTCCAGGAGAACATCCGCCATGACCTGAAGCAGCTCAGACAGGGAATCCTTGGTGCAGTGGGGAGGTCGGTACACCAAAAGGAATCCTGTACCGCCCCTATTGCCCAACTTCCAGAACATGCACTCAGAGAACTGGGTCTTCCCAGTAGGACGCCTGATGCAAGCTAATGACTTCCTAAAAATCACTGCAACCCCCCCTCCCCACCCACATGACCTGGGTTGCTGTGCGTAAGAGAAACCCAGTGGGCAAGCAGCGGCAAGGACAGGCCCATCTGCTTCATCCAACCACGTCTCTGTCACACATGCCAGGTCAAATCCTCCATCCACAATCAAGTCGTGGATGGCAGTGGTTTTATTCATCATTGACCTGGCATTACACAGCAACACCTTCAGGTCATGTGGGTTTCCCCTGTTGATTCCAGTATCCATCCGGTCAAGGCCAAACCTGGAGGCAGGGATAGTCTTCAAACAACGAGTAAACCTGCCTCATTGATAATGACATGGTCTGGTCTTAGCGTAACTCCTTCTCCTGCCCATGATCACCAAGATAGGATGTCCCAGTGCTCCCCCCGCCCCCCCGTGGAACTTGTCCAAGCCATTGTGTTGGCTGGGGCCCCACTCCCAGGCAGCCCTGATCCCACCCCTTAAAAATAAAACACAAACTATACACAACCCATAAAACAACAAAAAACAAAAACAGAACAATTATACTAAAATTAATCCCCAACCAAATATCCATTCCACCCACCCCCAACAAAGGAAAAAAGGATAAAAAGAAATAAAAATTTAAAATGCCACCGACTGCTTGAGGACATTTTAAAACACAGATAGCATACCTTTTACAAATTATAAATATTGTAGCCTTATTATACTTCACCAACTGGTGGGGTTTGCGTTGCTCCCGGGAGGGAGGGAGGAAATCAAATGACACTGAGGTTGATTCAGAGAAAGAGTTTATTCTGCTTTCCGGATAGCAGAAGGCACTTGCGTGGTCAGTCCACAGCAAGTCCAAAGAAATGAGACATTTCATGCAGTAAATATATCCTCCAGGCACCCTGCCCCCCCTTCCGCAGGAATCCAGCCACGTCAGCTTATACATCACAGATGTTCCTGCTCCAGTACTCTTGACCATAAAAGGGTGTTCCTATTCCTGTTCCTAATCTCTTATCTCGGAGCAAGAGGTCACCAACTCCTGGCACCATTCCCGGACTAAGTCTGTGCGTCAGAGTGTGGCAAGGATGTAAGATAAGATAGACACTGGAACAGCCAAGGCTGCCACAGACTGATAAAGGAGAGCTCTTTGAGCACTTGTTTATACAGCTGGGTTTTGGCTGAAGAGCTCAAGTTAGAGCATTTTAGAAATGGGGGAGGAAAAATGGGGATTTTGGGTTAGTTTCAAACTGACTGCACATAAACCCATTCATTCAATATCAATACTCATAAACTAATGCTCATAAATTCTAATTACAAAGGCAGGGAACTGGAAGGATGTAATTCTTTCTACAGGAACTTTATAATAGTAAGTTGCCTCAGTCTTTAGGGGTTTGTAAAGTTCTAGGATCAAATCCCAAACTCTTAATGAAGCTTTGCAGAAAGCATTACAGTCCCAAGAGGATATCTGGAGAAGCCTCTCTTTGGAAAGAAAAAGCATGAAAAACTGTTCTCCCTTCTCCTTTCCCCAAGTCCAGCTGGGGAGGGGGCATTTATTTAATTCCTCCAATCTTTGCCATAAACATATTTAAAGGGCTCCTGAGACCTTGATCACTTTCAAATCCTGCCATCCATGGGCCCATTTCCCTTGCCAAGCAGGAGGGCAACTGACAAGGTGCTTTTTCATGCTTCAGGAAATGGAAAATGCGCCTCTTCCCTCCAGTTTTGGGGCACAAAAGCAGCACAGCAACCCCCACCCCCAACATGGGAAACCCAACAAGGCTCTTTCCTTTGTGCCAAAGCAACCTCAGCCAGCCAGACTGGGATTTCTGAAAGGGGAGCTGGGGGTCTGCCCCCTTCCTTCTCCCATCAGCCTCTTTCTTACTCAGGAAGCTCCGGAGGCCAATTTTCCCTTGACACTGTCCATCTCTCACCCCCCCCACCCAATTCGAAATCTCCCCCCTCTCTCCCACTCCAGAGGCGACTCTGTTCTCCAGCTGAAGGGTTAATCTTCATATTATCTGTACATAGTGAGTCTTTGCACTAAGCTTACTTCTGCAATTGTGGTTAAGCCAGCTACCAGACAGGCTGAGGGGTCGTTTCCTGCCTTGCGCTTCCTGCTTCAGTAATGCAAGATAAGAAAAGACACGTGTACGAAGGAGAGGGGAGGGAGTGCTTAGCCAGCAGAAAGGCACACGTACAGGGGTAAGAGGAGGGAGTGCTTAGCCAGCAGTGCTTAGCCAGCAATATAGATATGCCCTAAAAGGGAATAAGTGAAAACTTGCCAGCTGATTGGGGAAGTTTGGGGGAGGTCTGGGAGGTGGGTGAATGTTCTCAAAGTATAAGAAAGTTTGCTGATGTGTATTGCTTTGCAGCCAGATTTCAGAAACTATTCTGCTGGCTGTCTCTGTGCACAGATTAAACCCTTTTCTCCAAAGAAGAAACTTTCCTGGTGTTATTTTACTCTTTCTTCGGTCCTGGGGACGCGGGCAAACGATTCCCTGGGGCAATAAGGCTTCACAGCTGCTTCCCCTGCACCAAGTTAGACTCCCTCCCACCCTCCATATCTCTCCCCTCCCCATACACGGATGCCAACTTGAATAAAATAATGGGGGCAGCTCGTCCAAACATCTTATGGGGGCGGGGGAGAAGACCCCTTGGGCCCCTATGAGTTGGCTCCTATTCTTTCATGATCCCGACTGAGGCAGGGGGCGGCAGATTAGGATTCTGGGGTTCATCCTCCAATGCAAACCTTGTTTGGGGGAGAGGACCCCACCCCCACAGCCACTTGCAGAGGGAAAGGGGGAGCCCTTCCTTCTTTCACCCCCCTTCATCCTTCCCCCCTCCCTGCTGCCCTGTTTGTAGGTTCAGGGGGAGGGAAAGCAAATTCTTCTCCCTCCCTGCACCCCAAATCACCCCCCCTCCCGAAATGTTGTACCTTTTTCCTCCTCCTTTGCAGGCCTCCTTCTCTTCCCTCGACAGTGGAATTTGCTGCCAAGGAGTGTGGTGGAGTCTCCTTCTTTGGAGGTCTTTAAGCAGAGGCTTGACAACCATATGTCAGGAGTGCTCTGATGGTGTTTCCTGCTTGGCAGGGGGCTGGACTCGATGGCCCTTGTGGTCTCTTCCAACTCTATGATTCTATGATTCTTCCGGGACGTGCATGGAGACCCCGCCCCCTCCAACATTGCCTCTACCCCCCCTCCTCCGTCCCTTCCTGCCTCTCTAGGAAGCGAGTTCATTGACCGAGGGGGACGGGGGTGGGGCAGGAGATTGCCCCCTCCCTGCAAGCAGAGACCTAGAAATATAGTGGGAAGGGACCCACCCCCCCAAGGAGCCCAATGTCCCTCAGCCTTTTTCCGACCATGGCAACCTCCCGACCTGTGCTCCCCGCCCCCTGTCCTGCCAGTAGAAAGGTAGCTATTTAAATATTTTGCTACATAGTGCATGTTTCCTTTATAGTTTTTATTAAGAAATCCACCGCGTTACCAGAAATTGGAGAGCCCCCCCCCCCCACTATGAGGCAAAGAGTCTCTGCCGGCCAGTTCAGAGAGGGAACTGCTGCTGCTATTAATAATTCACAGTGGCTTCCTCCCCACAGCAGAGGCGAAAGGGGGGTGGGAGGGCCTCTGGGTGCAATGATAAAGAGGGGAGGGGTGTAAAGTTTCACAGCATTCAACCACCAGAAGGAAGGGGAGGAAAGGAAAGGATTTGGTTGGGAGGGGGGGGATGAGATGAAGACATGAAAAGTCTCCCCTCCCCACACCTTACCTCTGGGGATCTGCAGTGTTGGGCAGGTGGATCCAGGGAATCCAGCTGCAGACGGGGGGGGGGTGTCTCCCCCTCCTCTAAACATTTGCATTTCAAGATCCTCTTTGAAGCAAGGAAATCAACCAGCCTCACATTGGGTGGGAGAAAGCAGGGCGAAGATATTTTGCTACAGGAAAGAGACCAAGAAAGGTCTCTTTCCTGTTAATTGTTTAATGTACACTGAAATTGGGGGGGGGGGGTGACCCTCTATAATGTGCCTGCATGTGTACAGTGAGGCATGACTGGAAATTTCCTTTGGAGCAGAAAAGAGCCTAAGTGGGGCTGTATTTCGGCTGGCTTGGTTACATGAGAAGGGATACTATTACAGTGGTACCTCGGGTTACATACGCTTCAGGTTACAAACTGTTACCGGAAAATCCGAGGGCTCCCTTGGACGAAACAAAGACACCAACCAGAGCAATTCAGAGCAAAACAGCAGCCAGTAGGCTTGGTCTTTATTTAGGAAAAGACTGTCGCGACAGGACTCCCACCGCCCACGAAGTGAAGCAAAATGGAAGCCCCGAACAAAAGAAGACCCTAACTTTTATTAGTTGCTAATCCCCTTAGCTACACCCTCAGAATTACATCATATTTACATCATGATTATATTATAAACAGGAGGAGTTAGGGGAGGGATTGGGCAGGTAATTCGAATACCCCAACACCTGGTCAGTGCCCCTCTCCTGCCATCCTGTGAGTCATCTTGGGAGACAAAGGGAAAGGGCGCAGTTTCCTGCCCCCTGGGGAAATCTGGTCACAGTTCCTTTTGTCCTGGTCGAGTCAGAATACACTATCTCGTGCAGTCTATTGCGTCCACTGCCGTTTGCTGTCTGGACCCATCAAGCAGGTCATCAGGGTAAACAGGTTAGTTGGGAGGAGGCGCTGAGTACGTGCTTGCTCGGTTAGGGGATTATGGCTGGTTGGTGCCAGGTCACCCCCCTTTGATAGTCCTTGTTCCATGGAGCGAAATAAAAGTGGTCCGATGAAAATCCGAGCAACGGCTGGTTTTTGGTGAATTTCTAAAGAAAAGGGCTTTGAAGTCTGAAGTATTTCGAAGCTTCGGAAACAATGTAGCAAGACTTGATTAAATCAGTCACGGTCGATTTAATTCGGAAACATTGTATCAGCGAGCTGTCAAAGCGGGAAAGTAGTGGATGCCGGCTGCAGTACCTGTGTAGCTGCCGCTAGGGGCGCTGTTTGGTAATACTGATTGGTTGAGACGGCAGCCGGGTGACCCAGAGTTCGGACGCCCGATCTACCCATAATAAGAATACCCAAAAACGGGGAACCCCGTCTCCTGGGCAAGTTATATGGCAGCGCTTCCTTATCTACGGAAGGCTTTTCTACATAGGAGACGACCCTCTAAAGAGACGTCTCTAGGGTAGGGGAGGGGAAGGTGTGTGCGTGTATGGGTGTAGTGTTTATGCAACACGTGTGAGTGTGTAAGAGAGAGAGGGGGGGGGTCTCCAGCAACAATACGCTTCAGGTTACAGACTCTGCTAACCCAGAAATAGTACCTCAGGTTAAGAACTTTGCTTCGGGATGAGAACAGAAATCGTGCTCCAGCGGCACAGGTTAAGAACAGTTTTAGGATAAGAACAGAGGTAAGGTTTCGCTTTTCACTGAAAAGCGAAGGAGGACAGGAGCCCTTTTAAAGCTTCAGACGTGGTAACTGAGAGACCACCCAAAATCATTACAAATATGGGTTGTCCCCAAAACCAGAGCAAAGTTCATGTTTGTCAGTGAGGACAAACCTGACCTCAGTGGACCAAAGATCTATCTGACAGCACTAGAAAGCGCCTTCCTGTGCACTCGGGCCGCTTTTGTGTGCTTTTCAGGAAAAGGTTGGACTTGGGAAGCCCATCAAAACGTCTTAGGTGCTGCAGTGGCTCCTGTGTTGCACCTGGGAGACCTGTGTTCAGATCCCGTCACTGGAGACCTTGGGCCAGTCCCTGCATCTCAGCCCAGCCCACCTCACAGGATGGTGGTTGAGAGGATGAAAAAGGAGGTGGAGAACCATACAGAACGCCTCACACTCCATCTGTGTCTAAACAAAGACATCTCCAAAAAATATACTTTTGGCACAATCTGGTCTCCCTTGAATGAAGAAGGGCAGAATACTTTAATGCCACCACCACCATCATCATCACCACAGAGGTATTTGTGGAGGGTATATAATGATTGGAAATGTCTAGCCAAGCAGATGGGTAGTTGGGTTCCTATTGAGGGGACTGGGGGAGCCAACATGACCGTGATGTGGGACTGAGGATTGGAGTGATCATCCTGTAATATTATGGCAAATACTGTATTTGAAAAAATGATATATTTTTTAAAAAGGTCTCGAATTCAATGCTTTGCATGCAGGAGGTCCCAGGTGCAATCCTGGCAGACAAAGAGACCCCTGTTGGCATCCATGTCTCAGCCAAAGAAGATTGGAAAGTCAAGCTAATGGAATAGCTGAAATGGCAAAACTGACATTGAAAATAAGAAGAAGAGATGACAATGAATTTAAGGAAGATTGGAAGGACTTCACTGCATATATGCAGAAGCAATGGACACAGGTTAATACATCAGCAGGATTCTAGAACTAGTAATGATATTATGAACGGACAATAAGTAATTTCAATGGTTTTTAAAATTTACAATGGACATGTGGGATGATGATAAATAATGGAACCAGGGAAGGGACATGGGGAATGTCATTTTTTCTATTTTTATTTATGAATTTGTATGGTGGTTGTTTTCATTTTCTTATTTTTGAAAAATTAATAACATATAAAAAAGAGAAGCTATTGTAAAACAATGAATTTATAAAATATAAACAAGGTCGAATAGTTTAAGGATTACTTTCCAGTCTTTCTGTGTTATCAGTGTCCATTTATGGCAACTATAAAAATGGAATTTATGCTCTTCTTATAACTGGGAGTTGGACTAGAAGACCTTGGACTCCCTTTCAACTCCACAGTTCTAGGATTCCAGAGCCAATCCTGCTTCCTAAACACCACAGTTGTGCTCCACTTTTCCCAACTCTGGATTCCCAATTCTCTCTGCCAAAGACCAAATATCAACAGACTCTCAGCACATGTTCACACTCAGTGAGCCCTCGAGAGTCACATTCTGCACATGTCTAACAGTACATTGCATCTTTCATATACTTACTGTTATGAGACATTACCTTCATTGCCTTAATACATATATGTACACCTTTCCATACAAACATCAGAAAATCAAAATTACTCCATGCATTTAGAATTGATTTTTCCCTATATGAGTTTGCTGATATGAGGGACAAAGTGAACTCTCTGGGAAAAACATGGCACACTCCATAAAACTAAATGGGTACTCTCCCGTGACCGTCAGCAGATGTTATTTAAGAACTTCATTATAATTGAAATACTTTCCGCACTCATTTCATTTAAACAGCTGCTTCTCTGTGAGATCTTTGATGTCTTCTAAGAGATCCACTCTCACTGAAACCCTTCCCACAATCCATACATTTATATGGTTTCTCACCTGTGTGAGTTCGTTGATGTCTACTAAGGTGTGAACACTGACTGAAGCTCTTTCCACACTCCATACATCTAAATGGTTTCTCCCCTGTGTGAATTCGTTGATGTATTGTAAGTTTTGTACCTTTACTGAAACCCTTCCCACAATCCTTACAATTAAATGGTTTCTCCCCAGTGTGACTTTGATGGTGCACACTGAGTTCCCAACTACACATGAAGCACTTTCCACACTCCATACATTTATATGGTTTCTCCCCTGTGTGAATACGTTGATGTATACTAAGGTGTGAACACTGAGTGAAGCTCTTCCCACAATCCACACATCTAAATGGTTTCTCCCCAGTGTGAATTCGTTGATGTACGGTAAGACTTCCATTTTCACTGAAGCTCTTCCCACACTCCATACATTTAAATGGTTTCTCCCCTGTGTGAATACGTTGATGTATATTAAGGTGTGAACACTTTCTGAAGCTCTTCCCACACTGCATACATTTAAATGGTTTCTCCCCGGTGTGAATTCGTTGATGTACAGTAAGTCTTTCTTTTAAACTGAAGCTCTTTCCGCACTCCAAACATTTAAATGGTTTATCCCCTGTGTGAATTAGTTGATGTCTAGTAAAGTTTCCATTTTTACTGAAGCTCTTTCCGCACTCCATGCATTTAAAGTGTTTCTCCCCTGTGTAATTTTGCGTGCTAAGGTGTTCACTCAAACTGAAGTACTTCACAGATGGCCCCTCAAAATTCTGATTGCCTCCTCCATCACCTGGTTTAAAGTGGGAGATAATAAAATATTGTTAGGTCTTCAAGGAAGAGAACCAGAGGACTTAACACACAGCAAGACCAATCAGACCTTCTCTGATTTTAGCACTTCCAGCATCCCTCCCTCTCGTATGTACTAAAGTTTTCGGAAAGGAAAGGAAATCTAAAAATAGCCTGAAGAACCCTTAGTATCCAGTTCTACCTTCAACTCCCATGTAACACTGAGCACCAAGAGAAATCTTCTGTGCTGAGGTTAGGTATCTATGGCCCTCCAGATGTGGTTGGACTCTAATAATAATAATAATAATAATAATAATAATAATAATTTATTATTTATACCCCGCCCATCTGGCTGGGTGTCCCCAGCCACTCTGGGCGGCTTCCATAAAAACCAAAAATACAGTAAAATATCACACGTTAAAAACTTCCCTGAACAGGGCTGCCTTAAGATGTCTTCTGAATGTCAGGTAGTTGTTTATCGTTTTGACATCTGCTGGAAGGGCGTTCCACAGGGCGGGCGCCACTACCGAGAAGGCCCTCTGCCTGGTTCCCTGTAGCTTTGCTTCTCGCAATGAGGGAACCGCCAGAAGGCCCTCGGCGCTGGACCTCAGCGTCCGGGCAGAACGATGGGGGTGGAGACGCTCCTTCAGGTATACTGGACCGAGGCCGTTTAGGGCTTTAAAGGTCAGCACCAACACTTTGAATTGTGCTCGGAAACGTACTGGGAGCCAATGTAGGTCTTTCAAGACCGGTGTTATATGGTCTCGGCGGCCGCCCCCAGTCACCAGTCTAGCTGCCGCATTCTGGATTAATTGTAGTTTCCGAGTCACCTTCAAAGGTAGCCCCACGTAGAGTGCATTGCAGTAGTCCAAGCGGGAGATAACCAGAGCATGCACCACTCTGGCGAGACAGTCCGCAGGCAGATAGGGTCTCAGCCTACGTACCAGATGGAGCTGGTAAACAGCTGCCCTGGACACAGATTTAACCTGTGCCTCCATGGACAGCTGTGAGTCCAAAATGACTCCCAGGCTGCGCACCTGGTCCTTCAGGGGCACAGTTACCCCATTCAGGACCAGGGAATCCTCCACACCTGCCCGCCTCCTGTCCCCCAAAAACAGTATTTCTGTCTTGTCAGGATTCAACCTCAATCTGTTAGCCGCCATCCATCTTCCAACCGCCTCCAGACACTCACGCAGGACCTTCACCGCCTTCACTGGTTCTGATTTAAAAGAGAGGTAGAGCTGGGTATCATCCGCATACTGATGAACACCCAGCCCAAACCTCCTGATGATCTCTCCCAGCGGCTGCATGTAAATGTTGAAAAGCATGGGGGAGAGGACAGAACCCTGAGGCACCCCACAAGTGAGAGCCCAGGGGTCTGAACACTCATCCCCCACCACCACTTTCTGAACACGGCCCAGGAGGAAGGAGCGGAACCACTGTATAACAGTGCCCCCAGCTCCCAGCCCCTCAAGACGGTCCAGAAGGATGCTATGGTCGATGGTATCAAACGCCGCTGAGAGATCCAGCAGAACTAGGAAACAGCTCTCACCTTTGTCCCTAGCCCGCCGGAGATCATCAACCAGTGCGACCAAGGCAGTTTCAGTCCCATGATGAGGCCTGAATCCCGACTGGAAGGGATCCAAATGGTCCGCTTCTTCCAGGCGTGCCTGGAGTTGTTCGGCAACCGCTCGCTCAATCACCTTGCCCAGGAATGGAAGATTTGAGACTGGGCGATAGTTGGCCATCGTGGCCGCATCTAAAGATGGTTTTTTAAGAAGCGGTTTAATAACCGCCTCTTTCAGCGGGTCTGGGAAGGCTCCCTCACGGAGGGAAGCATTCACCACCCCACGAAGCCCATCGCCCAGTCCTTCCCGGCTAGCTTTTATAAGCCAGGATGGGCAAGGATCCAAGAGACAGGTGGTTGGTTTCACTCGTCCAAGCAGCCTGTCCACATCCTCGGAGGTAACAGATTGGAATTGATCCCACTCAACTTGACTAGACAGAACTCTAGCACTCTCCCGCCCCGGTCCTGCTCCCACGGTGGAGTCTACTTCTTCCCGAATCTGAGCGATTTTATCTGCAAAAAACTTTGCAAAATCATTGCAGGAGAACATGTGGCCCGTACTGGGCCCCGATGTTGCAGGTGGTTCTGCTAAATTGTGAACCACCTGGAAAAGTCTCCTGCTGCTGTTTTCTGCAGATGCAATAGAGGCGGTGAAGAAATTCTTCTTCGCCGTCGCTATCGCCACTTGGTAGGCTCGACGTTGAGCTCTAACCTGTGTCCGGTCAGATTCGGAATGAGTTATCCGCCACCGGCGCTCTAGCCGTCTCAACGATTGTTTCATTGCCCTCAGATCCGTGGAAAACCACGGGGCTGTCCGGGCTCCATGCAATCGGAGAGGGCGCTTCGGAGCCAAACAGTCAATAGCCCTGGTTAACTCCACATTCCAGCGGGCCACCAGGGAATCAGCTGAAAGGCCATCAACATGGGATAAAGCATCCCCTACCACTCTCTGGAAACCATTTGGATCCATTAAGTGGCGGGGGCGGACCATCCGAATTGGTCCCACCTCCCTGCAGAGGGGATGGGTCGCAGAGAAGTCCAGTTGCACCAGGAAGTGATCTGACCATGGCACTTCTTTCGTTTCGCTTTTACTTAGTGTCAGATCACCAACATCCATAGAGGTAAACACCAGGTCCAAGGCATGTCCACGGCTATGGGTTGGGCCAGACTTATTCAGGGACAGCCCCATGCATGCCATGCTTTCCACGAAGTCCCAAGCGGCCCCTTGTAAGGTCGTGTCGGCATGGATGTTAAAATCCCCTAGGACGACCAAGCTAGGTGTCTCCAGGAGAACATCTGCCACGACCTGAAGCAGCTCGGGCAGGGAATCCTTGGTGCAGCGGGGAGGGTATCCTCAAGACAGGATGGCCAAGTATCAGATGCCTGATTATCGTCTTTGAAAGCAACTACTCTATTCCCAACTTAAGAATGGAAAGAGAAATACCGGAGGACAAAAATGAGGTTTCAGAATGCTCTCAAGGCAAATCTAAAAAAATGCAGTATAAGCATAGAAAATTGGGAAACACTGGCCAGCGCGAACTCCAATTGGAGAATAACCTTTACCAAAGGCATTATGGACTTTGAAGAAGCACAAACTCAGGCCAAAAGGGAGAAACAAGCTAAGAGGAAAACACGTTTGGCAAACCCTCGCTGTGATTAACATCTCCTCGGAAACCTATGTCCCCACTGTGGAAGGATGTGTGGATCTAGAACTGAACTCCAGTGTCCCTTACGGACACACTGGTAAGATCATGTTCATGGAAGACAATCTTACTCGGCTACGAGGAATCGCCAAAGAAGAAGACACAACATGAATAAATGGCTCAAACAGGAGATTCACAACATTGAACAGCCAGGAGGAATAAAAATCTGCCCTTACCTAGAGAGGCCACCATCTCATAATTCTCCTCCATGACTTCCTTGTGCAGAGCTCGTTGGCCAGGATCCAGCAGAGCCCACTCCTCCTCCGTGAAAAACACAGCCACCTCCTCAAAGGTCAAGAGGGCCTGGAAGAAGAGGAGGAAGAAGACAGAGCTGCTCTTAGATCCCCATCATCCCCACTCAACACAGAGGGAAGCTGGGTGGTCCCATACAAGATGGGTGACACCTGGCTTGAGAGCAGTACATGTGAAAAGGATCTAGGAGTCTTGGTTGACCACAAACTTGACATGAGCCAACAGTGTGACGCGGCAGCTAAAAAAGCCAATGCAATTCTGGGCTGCATCAATAGGAGTATAGCATCTAGATCAAGGGAAGTAATAGTGCCACTGTATTCTGCTCTGGTCAAACCTCACCTGGAGTACTGTGTCCAGTTCTGGGCACCACAGTTCAAGAAGGACATTGACAAACTGGAACGTGTCCAGAGGAGGGTAACCAAAATGGTCAAAGGCCTGGAAACGATGCCTTATGAGGAATGACTAAGGGAGCTGGGCATGTTTAGCCTGGAGAAGAGGAGGTTAAGGGGTGATATGATAGCCATGTTCAAATATATAAAAGGATGTCACATAGAGGAGGGAGAAAGGTTGTTTTCTGCTGCTCCAGAGAAGCGGACACGGAGCAATGGTTCCAAACTACAAGAAAGAAGATTCCACCTAAACATTAAGAAGAACTTCCTGACAGTAAGAGCTGTTCGACAGTGGAATTTGCTGCCAAGGAGTGTGGTGGAGTCTCCTTCTTTGGAGGTCTTTAAGCAGAGGCTTGACAACCATATGTCAGGAGTGCTCTGATGGTGTTTCCTGCTTGGCAGGGGGTTGGACTCGATGGCCCTTGTGGTCTCTTCCAACTCTATGATTCTATGATCTGTGCCTCTTCCCTCCTCCCTGCTCCCGTTGCTCTTTCCCTACCTGAGGAAGCTGCATGGCTCCTCTTTCCACTCCACCTTTAAGAAGAGACAGTGCAAACGATGGTGCCCCTGAGGCCATTGCGCTGCCACTTCTGCGACCCTCTCAGCTGTTGCCACGATGCACTTCAATGCAGGGAGCAGCTCTTTTAGGAGAACAATGAAGAAATAATAATAGTAATAATAATAAATTGAATTTATATACTGCCCTATACCTGGAGGTCTCAGGGCGGTGCACAGACAGATGGATTTAATTAGGGTGGGATACATTTACACAGATAGCATACCTGTTACAAACTGCAAATATTAATACCAATAAATTAATACAGTACTCATAAATTCTAATTACAAAGGCAGGAACTGACAGGAACTTTATAATACTGTAAGCTGCCTCAGTCTTTGGTTTGTAAAGTTATAGGATCAAATCCCAAACTCTTAATGAAGCTTTGCAGAAAGCATTACAGTCCCAAGAGGAAATCAGGAGAAGCCTCTCTTTGGAAAGAAAAAGCATGAAAAACTGTTCTCCCTTCTCCTTTCCCCAAGTCCAGCTGGGGAGGGGGCATTTCTTTAATTCCTCCAGTCTTTGCCTTGAACATATTTGAAGGGCTTCTCAGACCTCGATCAGTTTCAAATCCTGCCATCCATGGGCCCATTTCCCTTGCCAAGCAGGAGGAAAACTGACAGGTGCTTTTTCATGCTTCAGGAAATGAAAAATGCGCCTCTTCCCTCCAGTTTTGGGACACAAAAGCAGCACAGCAACCCCCACCCCCAACATGGGAAACCCAACAAGGCTCTTTCCTTTGTGCCAAATCAACCTCAGCCTCTCAGACTAGGATTTCTGAAAGGGGAGCTGGGGAGGGGGGCAGACTGGCTCCCTGACGCAGGAGGCTAAGGGAGGGGGGTGTTCCAGGCTGAGTGTGAAGAAATACGTAAAAACGGGTTAGGAGGCTGGGTCTAAAATGGGGGAGGGGAATGTCACCTGGTGCCTTACAGTGCATAGGTGCCAGCTCCCTGGGTCCCTGAGCACCCACCCATTTCCCCATGAAGGGGCCGGGCACCCACAAATTTCGGTGCCAGGGCCATGCATACTGAATGGCACCCACAGCCCCGGGGACCCACGGTCGTGGGGTGAAACTGGCACAACTGGTTCCCTGTTCCAATCAGGCTGGGTGGGGGGAGAGCCCTTCTCTAGTTCGTCTCGGGAAGCAAAATGTCTCCCCCACTTCGGAGTCTGGTTGATCTCCGCTTCCAAGAGGATCCTGCAATGCAATCCTTGTTTGGGGGAGAGGACGCCCCTTCCATCTGCAACCGATTGCACGTTGCCTCTCCTTTTTTTTTTCCTTTGTAAATTTTTATTCATATTTGCACATATATACAGGAAAAACATAAACAAAAAATCCACCACATACCTTATACAAATTATATCCACTTCACAAATCATAAATAAAATATATAACTGAGTTAGTCTCAACTGAGCCTTTGACTTCCCTCCACTCCTTTGGTAAGTATTGAATAAATTATATAGTCGCATACTTTTTAACTCTTTTACATAGGCCTTTCCTGCTGTTAGAGTTATTTCAACCCCGCCAGTGTCACCTGAGATTTAGATTCCATATACATTAAATATTTCTTCCAATTATCATGAAATTTCTGTTCGTCTTGGTCCCTTAATCTTCCTGATATTCTATCAAGCTCAGCATAATTTATCATTTTAACCTGCCAATCACTTATGTTGGGTATTACTTCTAATTTCCAATTTTGTGCTAACATAATTCTTGCAGCTGTCGTAGCATATAGAAACAAGATCTTGTCTTCTTTTTTAATTTCTTTACCGACCATTCCTAACAAAAAAGCTTCTGGCTTTTTGGGAAATGTATATTTCAAGATTTTTTTAAGTTCATTATAAACCAATTCCCAAAAGCCTCTCACTTTGCTACACGACCACCACATATGGTAGAGGTCACCTTCTACCTCTCTACATTTCCAGCATCTTTTATCCTTCAACTTATAAATCTTCACTAATTTCACTGGTGTGTGATACCACCTGTAGATCATTTTCCACAGGTTTTCCTTTAGTGCCGTGCATGCCGTAAATCTCATATTCTTGTTCCATAGTTCTAACCACCTCTCAAAGTCGATGTTATATCCAATGTCTATCGCCCACTTAGTCATGGCCTCCTTCACCTCCTCATCTTTTGTATACCACTCCAGCAAAATATCATACATCCTTGACAGTGTTTTGTTCTTACCTTCTATAACTTCTACATTAAATTTAGATTTTTTATCTTCAAATCCTACTTTCTTTTTGTCTTCTTTTAGCAGGTCATTTACTTGGTGGTATTGCAACCACCCTGTAAATAAATTTTTGATCTCTTCATATGGTCTAAGTTTAATCCCTTGATCTGTCTTCCAAGTTAGTTCTTCATAGGTGGCATTCTTCCCTTCCATGTTTATTTTTTTTATAGTTAACACATCTATTGGTGAAATCCACCAAGGTGTCTTCCTTTCCAATATATTTTTATTTCTTTCCCATACTTGGAATAGTGGTCCCCTAAAAATATGATTTAGAAAGCCTCTATGAACTTTCACCTTTTCGTACCACAGGTACGAGTGCCACCCGTACCTGTTATCGAAACCTTCCAAGTCCAAGATGTCCCTATTTTCCAATCTTATCCAATCCTTCAGCCACAATAAACACGCCGCTTCATAATATAAACTTAGATCCGGTAGAGAGAATCCCCCTCTTTCTTTTTTGTCTACCAATATTTTCATTTTTATTCGTGGTCTTTTGCCTTGCCAGATGTATCTCGCTAAGGCTCTTTGCCACTCTTTACACTGCTTTAGACCTTTTAGTACCAGAATGGTTTGGAACAAAAATAACATTCTGGGGAGAACGTTCATTTTGATAACTGCTATCCTCCCCAGAAAAGATAACCTCAATCTCTCCCAGATTTCAAGATCTTTCTTAATATTCTTCCAAGTGACTTCATAATTATCCTTATATAGGTTAATATTTTTCGCTGATATCCACACTCCAAGGTATTTCACTTTCTTTGCTGTCATAATTCCCGTCTTTTGTTCTAGTTCTACAATATCTTCCTTAGTTAGATTTTTAGTCAACATTTTAGTCTTATTTTTATTAATCTTGAGGCCTGACACCGCTCCAAACTCTTCAAATTTTTGCAAGGCTTCTTTCATACTATTTTTCGGGTCTTCTAGAGTTAATACAATATCGGACTTCCGGGTTAGCGCCATCGGCTAATGGCGGATTTCCTCTGAGCTCCGGAGGGAATCAGCTTCGTAGGATTTGGGTCTTGCCGCTGCGGCGACGCGGCGACCCTCAAAAATCACAGGCAGGGAAGCCTGTGAACCTGGTTACTCAACGGGCACCATTTGCGCCCCCCCAACCTGCGAAGGAGCCTTTTTAAAGGCTTCGGAACGGGGGACGGGGTGAGCAGCGCGGTGCTGAGAGTCGACTGCTTCTCCTACGGAGTGAAGCCGCATGCCATGGTCGGAGAGCGCTGACATCTTCTTGTGAACAATTGGACTCTAAAGCAACAACCCGTGAGTAGTACGGAAATTGGACTTGTAAAGAAAAAAATTTTTTGAATCAGGCACGATCGGGGAAGGCGCAAATAGGAAGTCCGTCTCCCCGTCTTATAAATAATCTAAAGCAAGGACCAGCTAACTAAGGTCGAGAGAACTTTTTTCCTTTTATTGGGTAAAAGATATTAATTTCACGATTTGGCAGTATAAGTAATTCTACTAGAGGATAAGAGTTAATTTTGGGAGCTGAAGTGCCACCCCCCCGGACCCGGTGATCCGTGAGAGAGCCTGTTGAAGAGGTACTAAAGAGTTTGACAGCTGTCAAATTAGCTGTCAAGACGGGAAAAGAGAACTTTGTTTCTGCTGCTTCTGCTGGTTATATCTGTTACAATTTTTGTTACAATTTGTTGAAAACAAGGAAGAACTGATACAAACTAACTTGATTTTTAGATTTGAACTGGAAGGAACACTAAGTAACCAAAATCCCTCTAGAGGGGTTTTTGGGACATTACAACAATGGCTGAAGGAGGGGAAATTCAAGCTAAACTGGACAGAGTTTTTCTTCTCTTGGGAAAGTTACAAGGCCAAATTGATGTTTTGGCTACTAATGTTACAACTCTGGACTTAACAGTAAACAAACTCATTGAATTTGATAAGGACTTGATTCAGGAAGTTCATGCAGCTGGACAAGAGGAGAAACGAGAGCTTTGAGAGTGTGGAAAAAGAGATATATGTTGTTTCTGAGGAAAAGGAAGGAGGAGACGTAATGTCGCAGATGACAAAGGAGAGCCAGGGGTCTGACATGATGGCTATAAAGGAAAATAAGAACTTGTTGATGAAAATCTGGTTTGAATTGGAGATTGAAGAATGGAGAGATCTCATCAAGTGCGGATCTGAAGACCCAAGGATTATAAAATTGATTAAGGTGGAAGTTGGAGCTTTGGGGACATTTGGATTTGAAAGGAGCAAGAAACAAGATTTGGGCTCCACTTTTAAGTATGGAGGTATGGCTGGAAGAAACATGGATCCTATATTTTTTTTTAAAAAAAAATTATTGGGTTTTCACATTTTATAGTGACATCACAAACACACAAAGACAAAGACAAACATGTATAATTTCAAATCCTTACTTTCTTAACCACATTCTCTGACTTCCCCGCACCACCCCTTCATACATCCTAATTCCAATAGTTGGCTCAGCAAGTTCTTACTCTCATCTTCACAATATTATTGTAATCCTTTTTTAATTTAGTTCTTCTTAATTAACCAATTTTAACTTTTACATCAATTATAAACTTTACATCCTTTTCTAAGGTCGACCTAAGTTCCCTTCCACAAATTTCCCAATTTTAAATATTAGTTACTGAACACACTACCTAAACTTAAAAATCATACAATTGTCCTCCTTTTGGATTCCAAAGCTCACCCCCCCTCTTTCCCGGTTTCGATCCCCCAGAACAGAAAATATCCACAATATCAGTTCTTAGCCTGGATTTCTCACGTCCGAGGCCTTCAAATCTCCATCAGTCCCTCTCCGCCGGTTTTGTTGATAGTCCTTTATGTTGGGCATCGGGTCTCGAAGGAGCTCTATCCCAGTAAAATCCAAGTTTCTTCCAGCCAGTCCTCCATATTCCAAAACGGAGCCCCAATCATATTTCTTGCTTCTTTTAAGTCCAAATGTTCCAAGTGTCCCAAAGGCTTCCCCTTTCATCTTGAACAAATTTGCAATCCGTAATTCTTCCGATCCTCCCATAAAGGGATCACTCCCTACTTCATTCTTAATTTCAGTCCAGATTCCCATAATCCGAATCTTGTTTTCTTTGTAATCCACAATTTCCTTGTTTTCTTTATATTCCACAATTGTAGGCTTCTGGTTGGCCCTTTCCACCAGCAATATTTCCGCTCCTCCTTCTCTCTCCTCTAGTTCTGAAAATATCTCTTCTGACTCAGCTGCAGAATTATTTTTTTGTCAAGTCCTTAACACAGTCAACAGGATTATTTACTTTAAGATTCAAGGTCGCAAGCTTTGTAGCCATAGCTGTGCTCTGGTCTTGTAACATTCCCACGAGAAGAAACATTTTTTCTAGCTCGGCCCGTAATTTTCCATCTGCAGCCATTGTAATGTCTCAGAATCCCCCCTAGAGGGATTCTGGTTACTTAGTAGTCCTTCTCCAACAGTCGGTAACTTTATTTATTTATTTATTTCTTCTTTGTTTCCAACAACTTGAGATCAAATGTAACTCATCTAGTCCTCAAAGATAGTAGATAACAAATCTTTCTAGCGTTGAAAGCTCGTTTGACAGCTCCTTTGACAGCTGTCAAACTCCTTATGTCTCCTCAGCAGGCTCGCTCACGGATTGCTCCCGGATCGGGGGGGGGGGGTTTCACATCAACTTCTAAGATTCAGTTCTCATCCTCCAGCACAAAACTTCTTATGCCAATCGTGAAATTAATAACTTTTGTCTCACAAAGAGAGAGATGGTCTCTCCACCTTAGTTATCCAATTCTTGCTTTAAGTGTCTGCATGAAAGGGGGGCGGACTTCCTTTTAGCACTCCCCCGATCGTTCCAAATTCAAAGAAAAGAAGATTTTTAAATCCAAATTCCGTACTACTCACGGGTTATTTCTTTTTCAGCCCAAATGTTCAAGGAAAAAAGTCAGCACTCTCCGGCCATGGCTCGCGGCTTCACTCCACTGAAGTAGCGGTCTACTCACAGCACCACGCCGCTCTCCGCACCCTCTCCAAAGCCTTTAAAAAGGCTTCTTTGTGGGTCGGGGGGCGCAAATGGTGCCCACCGAGTCACCAAGTCCACAGGCTTCCGCGCCTGTGGTTTCTGAGGGTCCCCGCGTCGCCGCGGCGGCAGGACCCGTCCTCAGTAGAGCCGATTCCCTCCGGAGCTCAGAGGGAATCCGCCATTAACCGATCGCGCTAACCCGGAAGTCGAAACATGGATCCTATAGGGCCAGAGCTCCTCCGAGATCTGGTGCTTAATACTAAGGACTATCAAAAAAACCGGCAGAGAGGAATTGAGAGAGAATTAAGAGCCTCGGACGTGAGATCTCCAGGCTGATAGTAGACTAAGACTGATGGACATTTGTTGGGGATTGAAACCGGGAAAGGGGAGGGGTGGGGTTTGGGAATCCAAAGGGTGTATAATTATAATCTGTTTTTTTCTTTTTTTTTCTTTCTTTTTATTTTTGTCATGTTATTAGTATGAAAATTGGGGAATTCGTGGAAGGGAATTTGGGTCGACTTTAGAAAAAAGTTTTAAGATTGAGAACTGATGTACAAACATTGAGGTTTATAAGATAAAATTGGTTTTTTTAAATGAATTAAATATAAAAAGGTTAAAAATTGGGATAAGAACTTGTTGAATTAACAAATTTGAATTGGAATATAAGAAGGGGAGGTGTGGGGAAGTCAAGGAAATATGTTACAGGAAAATAAGGATTGCAAACTATGTGTTTTTAATTTTTTTTGTTGTTTTAATGTATTAAAGCGGAAAATTTCAATTAATATATTTTTTTAAAAAATAGAGTTAATACAATATCATCTGCGAAAGCTTTTATCTTATGTTCTTTAGTCCCTACCTTAATCCCTTTCACTTCCGCTGCCTCTCTCAGTCTCTTAGTAAGTACTTCAAGTACTGTTATAAATAACAGAGGGAACAGAGGGCAGCCTTGTCTAGTCCCTTTAGATATGTCAAAAAATTCTGATGTCGAGTTATTTATTATTAGCTTAGCTTTTTGTTCATTATAGATAGCTTCTATACCTTTTCTAAATCTTTCACCCAGCCCCATCGTTTTTAGATTTTCTTTCAGGAAGCACCAAGAAACGTTATCGAAGGCCTTTTCGGCATCAATGAAAATCAAAGCGGCTTGTTTGTCTATTCTGGTTTCCAAATATTCTATGATATCTATCACATTTCTTACGTTGTCCTTCAATTGTCAACCTGGAAGGAAGCCCGTTTGATCTTTATGGATTCTGTTATTTAATACTTTTTATTTAATCTTTCTGCCATTACATCCGCAAACAGTTTATAGTCGTTATTTAATAACGAAATCGGCCTATAATTTTTCACCTCTAAGGCATCCACATCTTTTTTAGGAATTAATGTAATATAGGCTTCCTTCCAGGTGTTCGGGGTCTTCCCTTTTAAAATATTGTTCATCACTTCACATAGGGTTGGGCTTATTTGATCACTTAATACTTTATAATATTTGGCTGACAGACCATCTGGCCCCGGCGCTTTACCAATTTTCATCTTTGATATTGCCTTCCTTACCTCCTCCTCTGTAATCAGCTGATTTAGTAATTCTTTTTCTTCGGTTGGTATCTGTTGTAAATGATGTTCTTTCAGATAGCGTTCTATATCATAGCCTGTCTCCTTACCTCTTTTATATAAATCCTTATAGTATTTCTGAAACAACCTTTTTATTTCATTTGGGTCTTCCACTATCTTGTCTCCATCCCTTATCCTACAGATCGTATTTTGTTTTTTCCTTTCTCTTAGTTGCCAGGCCAAATATTTCCCTATTTTATTAGCAGATTCAAAACTCTTCTGTTTCAACATTTTAACTTTCCACTCAATCTCCTGGTTTACTATCATAGAAAATTGGGCTTGTAATAACTTTATCTTTTGTTTTATAGTCTCATCACCTGGCTTAATAGTTAATTGTCTTTCATTCTCCATTAACTGTACTAAAATCTCCTCCTTCTTTTTCTCTTTTTCTTTTCTTTGATGGCTGTTTTTCTGAATTAGAAAGCCCCTCATGACGGCTTTCCCTGCGTCCCAAACCGTTTCTAAAGCTGTCCCTTTATTTAAATTCCACTTGAAGCACTCTTCAATTGTTTCTTTTGCCTTAATCACTATCTTTTGATCATTAAATAGAGGTTCGTTCATTCTCCATCTAAGTACTCTAACCTCTTTACCCTTTAACTCTAGATATACTGGGTTATGATCCGATATAGTCTGTGGGAGAATTTCCGATTTGATTAAGTTCTGTATCAATTCCTTAGTAATCCAGATACTATCTATTCTCCCCCAACTCTGGTTAGGGTTTGAGAAGAAAGTGTATTGTTTTACAGTAGGGTTTTTGAATCTCCACGCATCAATTAGTCCCATATTATCAACCAAATCAAAAAATGTCCGCGGTAACTTGCCTTCCTTAATCTCTTGTTTTCTTGTTGATCTATCCAGGTTTGGTGACACCACCCCATTAAAGTCACCCATCACTATCATTTTTTGATCCATCCACTCTGTTAACTTAATACCTAATTCAGAGAAAAAGACTGCTTTTCTGTCATTAGGTGCGTATAGTCTGACGACAATAATCTTTACTCCTTGAAACATAATCTGTACTACAATCATTCTCCCTTGTTCATCTTTATACAATAATTTTGGATCAGGTTTTTCCTTTATATATAGCACCACTCCTCGTTTCTTAACTCTATCTGAAGCCACAAAATCCAATCCTAATCTCTTATTGCTTAAAATTCCCTTATGCTTTCTTATTACATGAGTCTCTTGTAGGCAAATTAAGTAGAGGTTCTTTTTTAGTAAAATATGTGCAATCTGGTTCCTTTTATTTTTATTGTTGAGTCCGTTCACGTTCCAAGTCAGAACTTTTAGAGCCATCACTTTGTTAAGGGATTCAGAACTTACAGGGTTAAAGAGTTCTGAATGATGTCTCACATTCCAGAGGCGTGGTTACAGACACATTCGGGGAGTGGTTTTGCTCTGGGTGTTTCAGTCTGTGTTTTGCTCGGAAGAAAGGCGAGAGAGAAAAATGTGCGCTGTCTCACCAGGAGATTTATGAGCTGTTTTACTACACGAATAAAGACTTGGAGATAAGCAAGACAGGCTGAGTCAAGTCTGACCTTTATTTACCCACACACTGCATTTGTTTCTGCCGCTGCGATTACTCTGCTAAGCCAGCCAAGGAGGTCAGAAGCGTTGCCGGAACGGAGGGAGCAGGGTCGCACACGGAAGCCTGCAGGACTCCATTTGGCCCTCTTGGCAGCAACACACTTGTATGCAAATAATAAGATAACAAGTCTAGATTAAATCTACTGTTTTTTATCGTCTATCTCTTCTCCTTCCCTCTCTTCTCCTGAATTTGTCTCCCTCTCTCCTTCTCCACTCTCTCTGCCTCCATCCCCACTCCCCGATTGTTCACCATCCTCCTCCCCCCCCCACCATCTTTCCAAGTTCTTTCTCATATCTTCTTGCAAATTTTTCTAATTCTGAAGGGTTGGACAGTTTGAATCTTTTTTCCTTAAAATAGAATGAAATTCCTTCCGGAAATTCCCATCTATATAGGATCCCATTTTTCTTCAGTTGGTTAGTTAATTTTTTGTAGGCATCTCTCCTTCGAAGAAACCTCGAAGGAATCTCTTTGTATATGATAATTGGATTTCCTCCAATATATAACCTTTTGTTATAATTCTGTTTCAGTATTTCGTTTCTCATATCCATCGAATTGAACATAACTAATACATCTCCTGGCAGTCTTTTCCCCTTGGCTTTAGCTGATTTTGTTTTTATCCGAAAAATATTTGCCAACGAGTAGCTTATCTCTTCTTCCTTTCTATCTAACCAGATTGCCAGCTCTTTCACCATTTTAAATCTTATGTTCTCATTTGTCTCCTCTGGGATTCCTCTAAATTTCAAGTTTACTTGATTCTGTCTCATCTGGGTCATTGCCATACTATCCAACAATTCTTCCTGTACTTTACCTATCTCCTTAACTTCTACTTTAATCCTGTCCAAGTCCCTCTTACTATCCTTTGTGTCTTTTTGCACCCTTTTCATTGAGTCCTCAAGCACCTTGGCTCTTACTGATAGATCTTTAACTTTTCCTGTTAATTTTCCCACCACCCCCTCCAATCTTTTGTCCAATGTATCTTGTACTTCCAGTAGTTTTCTTTCAATATATTGCTCATTATGCTTAAATTCCTTCCTTATCTCAACCATTAAACTGTCATAGTCCTTAATTTCCCTCCCCTCCTTCCCATCTTCTTGTCTGGATGGCCTCCTTTCTGATGGTGTTCCCACCCCCTTTTTCATGTTGAAAACTCTCCCTCCCCTGGCAGGGAGGGCTTTCTCTGTTCTTCCCGTAGATTCCTTCCGAAATAGTCCCCACCGCTCTCACAGGGTGGCGCCTTGTAAACTTTCCAAGTCCTAGATCTATTATCTTCCGTAGGGTCTCACGGCCAGTTGTCTCTCTCCCCGCGCCACACAACAACTGTTCTCATAGGTTACTGGTTATCAGCTGTTGGGGGGGGGCTAAGAATAAGGAGGTACCGTACCAAAGAAAAGGAAGAAGCCTATTGGGAGGATAGGGAAAAGCGATCAAGGTAAAGAAGGTAATCAAACAATGGGGAGAGGCAGAGGGTGACCAAAATATCAGCAAGTGGCACAGAGCAAAAAAAAAGAACTTGCAGAGTTCATAGAAGAGCTGTATAAGAGACACAGAAATAACCGCCAAAGTTGCTGAAACCATTGGCTTGAATCCCAGCGACCAATAGTCCCTGGAACTTAAACAGAGTGTGGGGAGAGTCTTCATCCAAAAGCAGGCACATGGGTGTGGGGCAGGACCAAATTAGGACGTCTCCTGAGGGAAGAAGCTTTTATATATAGCAAAAAGTCCTGACCCACCGTCCTGATTACACTTTCCACCTTTCCAAAAGTTCTCAGTCTCTTTCCGCTGTAGCAGTAAATTAATCTAGAAAGTAAACCCCCTCTTCTTCAGCCAAAATATTAGGTTATAGCTCTTTATGTCGGGGAGAAGAACAAGAAGTGAGGTGCTGGTACGGAAGCTCAGTGCTTTCTCCAAACAAACAAATCTCTTTTTCCTCCCAAACGTCACTGGAAGGGCGCTGCCTCTCCGCGTCTTCCCTCCTCCTGCTGCCGATCTGTTTTTCACTCTTTTAACTGCTCCGAGTAAAATAGCAGTTTCTATCCTTTTTTCCAATATGAGAGGTGTGAGTAACAAAGAGGTGTAAATAATAAAAATCTCTAAGCGTATGCTGCTTGACTCAGACCATGTTCACAGACGGCATGCAAAGGGGTTAATTGCCAAGAAACCGCCCCTGCAATCTCCTCCCGGTCGTTAGTGCTGCTATCTCGCCAAGTTGAACAGAAAAGTTCCTTTCACTTCTTTCTAGTCCCTTAAGATATTTTCATTTGTTACTTTGCCTCAGAGTCCTTATAGTTTGTATCTGAGGTCTCTCTTCTACAACCACTTAGCGGCAGCTTTTTTTATTTTTCCCTCTCTCCCAGCCTTACGTTGTACTCCATTTTCTCTTACCGCCGGTAGTGGATTCCTTCGCCTTTTGCCTCTCGTAATCCTTTTACGCTGGGTTCTTTAGTTAATCTTTCCATCAGCTTAGTTGGTTTGCTTTTTCCCAGTTTTATGACTGTTGTCGGAGGATCACCGCTTTCACACGGAGCCTGAGGCTTCACAACACGGTGTCTGTTACATCCCCTTCGTGCTGCAGCTCAAACCCTGCTAAACGCCGACAATACAGGGGAGCTTGAGCAGCGTCGCTGGGTACCTTGACCCTCAGGATAATCCTCCTGGGGTTACGAGGTTCAAGGAGCCTTCGTGACCCCTCTAGACCTCCGTGTTGCTCGAGACTCCCCCGGAGGGCAGGCTCGCGCTCCTTCCCGTGGCTGCGGCGTTCCGGAAGTCCGAAGAAGGTCAACTCCTCCATGACTTCCTTGTGCAGAGCTCTTTGGCCTGGATCCAGCAGAGCCCACTCCTCCTCCGTGAAAAACACAGCCACCTCCTCAAAGATCAAGAGGACCTGGAAGAAGAAGAAAACAGAGCTTCTCTTAGATCCCCATCATCCCCACTCAACACAGAGGGAGGCTGGGTGATCCCATCTGTGCCTCTTCCCTCCTCCCTGATTTCCCATGCTCTTTCCCTACCTGAGGAAGCTGCATGGCTCCTCTTTCCACTCCACCTCTAAGAAGAGACGGTCCAAGCAGTGCCTCAGAGGCCATTACGCTGTCTGTAGGCGATTTGGAGGAGGCGTAAACTGGGCCACTTCTGGGACTCTCTCAGCTGTTGCCACGATGCACTTCAATGCAGGGAGAAGCTCTTTTAGGAGAACAATGAAGAAGTATTTGAATTTATATACCGCCCTATACCCGGAGGTCCCAGGGCGGTTCACAGAAAGATGGATTTAATTAGGGCGGGATACATTTACACAGATAGCATACCTGTTACAAATTACAAATATCAATACTCATAAAGTAATACTCATAAATTCTAACTACAAAGGCAGGGAACTGGAAGGATGTAATCCTTTCTACAGGAACTTTATAATACTATAAGCTGCCTCAGTCTTTAGGGGACATTCAGCTTTGGTTTGGAAAGTTCTAGGATCAAATCCAAAACTCTTAATGAAGCTTCGCAAAAAGCATTATGGTCAATAGACCTAACTTTTCCTTTCCTCCAAACAGCCATCCAGGAAACTACTTTCTGACCCTTTGATACATTTAGAATGAAGAAAATAAGGGAAACCAGGGTGAAAAAGCTCCATCCAAGCGGAGCAGATGGAAATATGTAGAGCCCTCTATGCGCTAACATGGATTGTAGTTTAGGGGACAGAGATATTGCCGGAGAGTTCAGTGGCTTATGGCCCCCTAGTCCTTCCTCTTAGGAACCTCTCTCTCTCTCTCTCTCTCTCTCTCTCTCTGTGTGTGTGTGTGTGTGTCCCCTTTTATCTTCCCTACACTGTGAGGAAGGACAGGAGGAGAAATAATCAGGGGGTCCAAACTGGGCACAGGGCATCCCTCCTGAGCAGGGGGATGGGAGACAGGGTCTCCCTGGTGGAAGCCCAGCACCCAAACTGCAGGGTGGGGAACCTCAGACCCAAGGGCTGAATTGGCCCTCAAGTCACCTCTGTCTCTCTCTCTGGCCCTCAGGAATTTCCCCAGCGCCACACCCTCTTTCCATCACTTCCCAGCTGCCTCCTGGGGGGCTTTTGTGTGGGTTGAAAAAATCCCTGGAAGGCAGGCAGCTCCTGGACAAAGCTCAGAGTCAGCCCCATAGCCCCACCAACTCTGTCCTCTGTCCCGCCCATCAATCTGGCTGTCATCCTGGCCCGCCTTGCAGGGTTCTTGTGTGAGCATTGCCCAGGTGGTGGGCTTTAGAAGACCTTTAGTGTTAGAAGGCCCTCCTGGCAACCTGGAAGGGGACGAGGCCAGGCAGGAGTCAGGCTGGCAGCACCGGCAGAGAAAGTCCCTCAGCACCTCTGCGCTGGGCCAATCCTGCAGGACAGACCAGATCTCCCACCGCTTGGAGCTTTGATTCTCCTTCCCGACAAAGTCCCAAGAGGATATCTGGAGAAGCTTTTTGTTGGAAAGAAACAGCATCAAAAACTCACCCACCCCCCCGCCCAAGTCCAGCTGGGGAGGGGGCATTTCTTTAATTCCTCCAATCCTTGCCTTGAAGATTTTTAAAGGCTTCTTAAGACCTTGATTAGATTTAAATCCTGTCATCCATGGCCAATTTCAGGAAGCTGCAGGCCGATTTCCCTTGACACTGTCCAACTCAAAATCTCCCCCAATCCAGAGGCGACTCTATTCTCCAGCTGCTTCACTTCCTCTCCCCTGCTTGCCCCCCATCTCCGCCCCACTGAGGCAGGGGCTTCAGCGGCAGATTTGGGGGGGGCAGATCAGGGTCTGGAGGAGCTCAGCCCTCCCCTGACGCAGGAGGCAGAGCCTGGGGGAAGCGATGGGGGGGCAGCAGTGAGAAGGGAGATGGAGGGTGTTAAACAGATAGGAGCATCATTAGGTGGAATGGGGCTGACACCCCTCTGAACGGAGGACTGACTTCTGAGTCAATATGCACAGGGTGGGGCTGCAAATCCCGTTGTAGTTAAGTTGCTCTGGTGGGGGCACCTTTTTGTGGTTCGTCTCAAGTGTCTTCGCCCCCCTCCCCTCCCCACACCATGGGAGCCCGGCTTGATCTCTGCACTTCAAAAAGGATCTAGCAATGCAAACCATGTTGGGGGAGGGGGAACCCACAGGATGTCCTGCATCCAGCCCCCCCCCCATGATTCCCACAGGGAAAGGACGGAGCCCCTCCCTGCTTTCCTTCCTACACCCCTGCCCAATCCTCCCGCCTCCTTTCCCAGCTGCCCTGTTTGTAGATTCAGGGAGAGGCAAAGCAAATCCTTCTCCCACCCCCCCTCCCCAAATAACCCCCAAATATGCGGCACCTCTTTCTCCTCTTCTCCAAGTCCGCTTCTCTTTCCGGGAATGAGGATGGAGACCCCTGTCAGCATCGCCCTTGAGCCAGTGCCACCAACTGGACTCATACACTTCAGCCCCGACTGGGCTAGGCGAGCTGGGTAGCACTTCCAGAGACCACCTTCTGGACAGGAACAGGTCAAAGTGCTGTGGACTCACAGCTTAGAGTTGTGAGCACCGGATTCACTTCCACAAGAAGACAGTCGTCGCACAGCAGAGTATAGCAGAGTCTAGCAGAGTCTATAAATGACTCGGAGAGCAGCTCTGTAGAATATCTTCTTTATTCTATCTACAACTACTATACAACTATACACAGAGCTTAATGGGTTCTCTAAGCATAAAGAATGCTACACTACACTGAGTGTCTGCAGCTGCTCTTAGCAGCAACCTTATCTCTAGACACGATCTGTAGCACTCAGTCTCTCTTTCTCTCCGACACACTGACTGACTGACTGACTCTTTGCTGGAGTAGAATAAGTAGATAGCAGAACACGCCGCCTCCTCTCTGAGAGTCAGCAGAGATCATCAGGAGATTCTTGGATATGGGAGGGGTGAAATCTCCTCATCCTCCCCCATTTCATCCGACCATTTCAAGAATCTTTTACATAACTGCAATTTACACACACACACTCCAAAAGTTGTTCTCTGCTTACAACCTTGGTTTACATATGCAGGTATCTCTCTCCCCCTTTATCTAAGACACTTTAACAATACCATTAAACAATCACTGTAACCACTCTGTGTCCATTAGGAAAGAGTTAAAACATAAACCTCAACCTGTAACTCACACAAAATACACATTGTGACAATACAAATGAATAAGCAGCTTCTAGAAAAATCTTCATACATGTTTCTTCCTCTCAGATACAAATTGACATTGCTCATTGGGCAGATTTGAACAAACCATTTTCAATACTCAAACACACGCTTTCCTTCAAATATCAGGTAAGGAAATAAATGCAGCATTTTGTGCTACTACTATCAGCACACTTCATGCCTGGTTTAAAACCCCCACCAGAGTTGCATGTGACCGCAGTCTTTGCAAACTCTTCAGAAAACCTTTTCGGTGGTACACCCTTGGTTGTTCTCTCGGATCTGCGCAAAACTCTCTGATCTTCTTGTTCTGGTGCTTCCTCCTCTTTGGGAGAATGGGGAGCTAAAGTATATGAAGCTGCTAAATCTGAATCTGCGTCAGACTCTTCAGAGGTTTTTGGGCTCTGATAATCTGTGCCATCATCTGGATCTACATCGGCATCAGGATTATCAATCACATCAGAACTTGCCTCCCTCTTAACTGTCTTTGCCCCTTTTGCACCATCATCACAAATGGGATAGCACTGAAAAACGCCAACTCTGTCCCATTGTGGATTGTCCTCAATACTCCTGGTCAGCCTGATTGTTTTTGTGTCTGTGATCAGGACACGATAAGACCCTTTCTCATATCCTAGGAAAACACCATGTTCTCCACACTTGCTTAGTCACCCTGCGAGGTGTGCACCCAAACCTCTGACCCAAAAATTTTAAAGTGCTTCACACATGGCTTCCTTCCATGAAGCATCTCATACGGGGTGCAATTTACTGCAGACTGGTACCTCCTGCTATACACGTGACAGAAAAACGAAAGAGCTTCGGCCCAATAGGGATTGGGCAGCCCCGAATCATGTAATAGTGTTCTGATTCCTTGCTGCAGGGTCTGGCTTACTCTCTCACATAAACCATTCTGCCAGGGTGATCTGGGCGTGGCCGTCCTATGCTCAATGCCCTGTTCAGAAAGAAAAGCCTCAAACTCCTCTGAACAAAACTCTCCACCCCTGTCAGTGAAAATACAACGTACATTCTCATGTACATTTCTGAGCCATTTACAAAATTGGCGAAACTTGGTAAAGGCTTCAGACTTTTTCTGCAGCATATAGACCCATACATATCTAGAATAGGCATCTATCAAAACCATAAAAAACCTTGAATTGCCTCTAGAGAGCGCTAGAGGCCCCACTAAGTCTGCATAAATGACTTCGTATGGTTTCTTGGCCTCTCTCCCAGACTCTGTACCTTTGGGAGCTTGACTTGCCTTACTCTCAGCACAAGATACACATTTCATGTGGTAGGGACATTCTTTCAACTTCATACCCTGAACCAAATCAGGCATTTTTGCCACAGCCTGGAAATTCAAATGACCATAAACACGGTGGTAATAATGGATACATTGGTCATGCAACTTCTCATTCTTTTCAACAGATAAATTGCAACACTCTTTCTCAGTTGCTTCTGCAGTACCTGTACCTGAAACAAAAGGCAATTGGGACAAACCATTAACACATTTTGCATATAGAATGAGCTTGCCATCTCGACGAATTTCACAGCGAGATTTAGCAAACACCACCTTAAACCCTTGACGATCAAGCTGGGAAACACTCAACAAATTGTCCTGAATATCAGGTGCATACAGGACATTCTTAATTGTTGCATTCAGGCTCTTTAAAAACACAGTTCCCTTAGCCAAACTAGTGAGAACAGTCCCATCTGCTTGATTAATTGCTTTCTCTTGCTTCTCAAGCTGAACAAAGAGATCCTTATCATTGGTCATGTGATTGGTACAGCCAGAGTCGATCACGAAGAAACTCCGCCCATGTTGATTGGAGCAGCGAGAGATCAAAGCCTTTGAAGTAGCAGGTGCTTGGGGATTTTGTCCTCCTCCTCCTCTGCCTCTGAAGTTTCCCTTCTTCTTTGAAGATTTATTGCACTGGAAACTCAAATGACCTTGTGCTCCACACGAAAAGCACCGTCTCAACTTTAGTGCTTTAACAGCAGCAGTTTCACTTTCACTTTCCCCTGCTGAAGACTTAGGCACATTTTCAAGCACATTTTTAACAGCACCATTGTCCCGGCTTTCTCTAACAGCCTGTCTGCGATCCCACTCATTCAAGAGCACGCTAGACACATAATCTTCTGTTAGTCGGTCTGAAGGCATCATAGAAATCTGGGCAGCTACTCCATCATAAGACTCATCTAGGCTATTGATCATTAGCATTGCAAACACAGCCTCTGAAATAGCCAGGTCTCGCTGAACAAGGTCCTGTCTGAGACGCTTTAACTGAGATAGATGGCTAGGCAAATCACCACCTTTCTCCAACTGCAGCCTGCACAGCTTCTTGAAGAAAATCACACTGGAACCGGCATTCTGCCTCAAATGCATATCTCTCAACTTATGCCAAACAGCTTGTGCAGTCTCTTGACCCTCTAAATTCACCAACAAGTGGTCTGAAACACTCAAAACAATTGTCCCTCGGGCTTTCATATCTGCAGCATGCCACTCAGCCCAATCATCATCATCCTTCTCGGGAGGGTCATCTTCTATCGTGTGAAATAGCTTTTCCCTCTGTAAAAGCACTTTCATCTTAACTTGCCAAACTGCATAGGTCTCAGGCGTGAGGAGAGGGAAGGACAGAGCCATCTGGCCAGAATGTGCACAGGCCATGTCTGATATTACTTAGAGCAAGACACTTCCCTCGTGCAACACAGATAGAGCCTTGGACTCCTTCAGCCACTCTCTCTCCCACTCAAAGCGCAATTAACAGGCAAACAGGGATGCTATCTTCTTCTCTTTGGCAGTCAGCAACATACCACCATAAATCAAGCAGCAGCAACAACAACAGCGGCAGCTTGAACACTCTGCTCCAAAACAGCTCTGCTTCTGGGCACCACAAATCAGTCCAGCATGCAGCCTCCGTTCCACCGTCCGGCAATCAGCAACAGAAACCTCTGGCGACTGGGACGACTGGTACGACGGGAACAATGACTGGTCAGACGACTGGAACAATGACTGGGCCCATAACCGATGTCAACATCGCCCTTGAGCCAGTGCCACCAACTGGACTCAGATTTATGTCCGTTTATTCTTTGGCGTAAGGTTTGGCCTGTTTGTCCAATATAGAGAGCTGAAGGACACTGTTGGCATTTGATGGCATACACAATGTTAGACGATGAGCAATTAAATTAAATGAGCAATAATTGTAGTATTATTGTGGTTTAGGAGTTGTTTAAGATTACAACCAGACTTAACACGGACACTGGCACCAGAGCCTGCAATAAACCCAGATGCCAACTTTGCTGCCACATACACCCGGACAACACCATTACTGGCCCCAACAACATCACACATACCATCTCGGGACTATTTAATTGCTCATCGTGTGAGAAGTGTGCATGCACACGAAAGCTCATACCAAGAACTAACTTAGTTGGTCTTTAAGGTGCTACTGGAAGGAGTTTTTTTATTTTTGACTATTGGATTCTTATCTCATTATACATGACTAAGCCATTTTTCACCTTCTCACCCCTTGCCTTTTCCTGTAAGACCTATTGCAGTCGTTAAGAGCCGTCAATAGGCTCATCTCAGCTATCTGCCAATCACCCATTCCCACCACCCTTCTGAGTAATACCCCTCCCCACCTTCTCACTATAGAGAAGGATCTGGCAACTTCTGTTTCAGTGTATCTGAAGAAGTGTGCATGCACACGAAAGCTCATACCAAGAACTAACTTAGTTGGTCTTTAAGGTGCTACTGGAAGGAATTTTTTTATTTTGACTATGGCAGACCAACACGGCTACCTATCTGTAACTGGTACATTATAGCTTTCATCATACTTACTATTATGAGACATTTTATTTGCTTTAATACATGTATGTACAACTTTCCATACAAACACCAGAACATCAAATACACTCCATGCATTTACAATTTATTGTTCCCTATGAGTTTGTCGATATGAGGTACAAAGTGAACTCTGTGGGGAAAACGTGGCATACTCCGTAAAACTAAATGGGTTCTCCCCCGTGACTGTCAGCAGGTGTTATTTAAGAACTCCACTGTAATTGAAACACGTTTCACATGCCTTTCATTTAAGCAATTGCTTCTCTGTGAGATTTTTGATGTTTTCTAAGAGATCCACTCTGACTGAAACCCTTCCCACACTCCATACACTTATATGGTTTCTCCCCTGTGTGAGTTCGTTGATGTCTACTAAGGTGTGAACTCTGAATGAAGGTCTTTCCACACTCCATACATCTAAATGATTTCTCCCCTGTGTGAATTCGTTGATGTACTGTAAGTTTTATACAATCACTGAAACCCTTCCCACAATCCTTACAATTAAATGGTTTCTCCCCGGTGTGACTTTGATGGTGCACATTGAGTTGCCAACTACACATGAAGCACTTTCCACACTCCAAACATTTATATAGTTTCTCCTGTGTGAATACGTTGATGTGAGGTAAGGTTTCGCTTTTCACTGAAGCTCTTCCCACATTCCATACATTTAAATGGTTTCTCCCCGGTGTGAATTCGTTGATGTACAGTAAGTCTTTCATTTAAACTGAAGCTCTTTCCGCACTCCAAACATTTATATGGTTTCTCCCCTGTGTGAATACGTTGATGTATAGTAAAATTTCCATTTGTACTGAAGCTCTTTCCGCACTCCAGACATTTAAAAGGTTTCTCCCCTGTGTGAATACGTTGATGTGAGGTAAGGTTTCGCTTTTCACTGAAGCTCTTCCCACATTCCATACATTTAAATGGTTTCTCCCCGGTGTGACTTCGTTGATGTGAGGTAAGGTTTCGCTTTTCACTGAAGCTCTTCCCACACTCCATACATTTAAATGGTTTCTCCCCGGTGTGAATTCGTTGATGTACAGTAAGTCTTTCATTTAAACTGAAGCTCTTTCCGCACTCCAAACATTTATATGGTTTCTCCCCTGTGTGAATACGTTGATGTATAGTAAAATTTCCATTTGTACTGAAGCTCTTTCCGCACTCCAGACATTTAAAAGGTTTCTCCCCTGTGTGAATACGTTGATGTGAGGTAAGGTTTCGCTTTTCACTGAAGCTCTTCCCACATTCCATACATTTAAATGGTTTCTCCCCGGTGTGACTTCGTTGATGTGAGGTAAGGTTTCGCTTTTCACTGAAGCTCTTCCCACACTCCAGACATTTAAATGGTTTCTCCCCGGTGTGAATTCGTTGATGTACAGTAAGTCTTTCATTTAAACTGAAGCTCTTTCCGCACTCCAAACATTTAAATGGTTTCTCCCCTGTGTGAATTCGTTGATGTCTAGTAAAGTTTCCATTATTGCTGAAGCTCTTTCCACACTCCATGCATTTAAATGGTTTCTCCCCTGTGTGACTTTGATGGTGCACATTGAGTTGCCAACTACACATGAAGCACTTTCCACACTCCAAACATTTATATGGTTTTTCCCCTGTGTGAGTCCGTTGATGAATTCTAAGTCTGCTACTATTAGCGAAACTTTTCCCACACTCCAGACATTTAAATGGTTCCTCCCCTGTGTGAATTAGTTGATGTCTAGTAAAGTTTCCATTTTTACTGAAGCTCTTTCCACACTCCATGCATTTAAATGGTTTCTCCCCTGTGTGAGTTCGTAGATGTATTGTAAGTTTTCTACCTTCACTGAAACCTTTCCCACAATCCTTGCATCTAAATGGTTTCTCCCCAGTGTGAATTCGTTGATGTACAGTAAGTATTTCCCTATCCCTAAAGCTCTTTCCACACTCCATACATTTAAAAGGTTTCTCCCGTGTGTGAGTTCGTAGATGTACAGTAAGGTGTGAACACTGTCTGAAGCTCTTTCCACACTTTATACATTTATATGGTTTTTCCCCTGTGTGAGTCCGTTGATGAATTCTAAGGCTGCTACTATAAGCGAAACTTTTCCCACACTCCATACATTTAAATGGTTTATCCCCTGTGTGAATTCGTTGATGTCTAGTAAAGTTTCCATTTTTACTGAAGCTCTTTCCATTCTCCATACATTTAAAGGGTTTCTCCTCTGTGTTTTGTATATGTGTGCTAAGGTGTTCAGTCAAAATGAAGCACTTCACAGATGGCCCCTCAAAATTCTGATTGCCTCCTCCATCACCTGGTTTAAAGTGGGAGATAAGAAAATATTGTTAGGTCTTCAAGGAATAGAACCAGAGGACTTAACACACAGCAAGACCAATCAGACCTTCTCTGATTTTAACACTTCCAGCATCCCTCCCTCTCCTATGTACTAAAGTTTTTGGAAAGGAAAGGAAATCTGAAAATAATCTCAATAACCCTTAGTATCCAGTTCTACCTTCAACTCCCCCATGTAACACTGAGCACCAAGAGAACCTTCTGTGCTGAGGCGAGGCATCTATGGCCCTTCAGTTGTGGTTGGACTCTAAGTACCCTCAACCCAAGGAAAGATGGCCAATGATCAGGGATGATGGGAGTTGTAGTGCAGCAACCTCTGGAGGGACACATCTTCCCCCCTCCTGTGAAAATGCTATGCCTCTGTATTCAGTTTTCTCCTTCCTCCATGATCTGTAATATCTCACTGATACATTCCAACCAGCTGTACACATCACCTACACCTGCACCAGGATGCTGGAAAAAATGGTCCCTTGCTCTGATCCAAAAGGGCTCTTTTTATATTTGTACACACTGAAAGGAGAATACAAAGGTACAGCCTCACAGCAAAGTGGAAGTATGTACCTCTCAATTGGTCCAGGACAACATCCCTGTATTTTTCAGTTCCAAGCGACAAGATGAGCTCAGACCTGAGTGTCAGAGTCTCTGCTATGTGGAATAAGAAAATCAGAAGAGCTGTTTATGTCATATGTGACTGTAAAAATATTCAAAAATATTAATCTTGTGAAACAAAGACAGCAAAGTATCTGGTGGCCCATTAAAAGTTGATAAACGACACTGACCAGCAAACCTCATGCCACCATTATTACCCTGTGAGCCTCTTTGTAGTTTTTACATAGGTTTTGTGCGGAAATTCATACCACAATATCAGCTTACGAAGAGTTACCTACTGACAAAAGTACAGTGTTGCTATAAACTACAATCTTCAACATCAACTTCATTGGGCTGGTCATGTTGTTCGGATGCCTGATTATTGCCTTCAAAAGAAACCACTCTATTCCCAATTTAAGAATGGAAAGAGAAATAACGGAGTACAACAAAAGAGGTTTCAAGACGCTCTCAAAGGAAATTTTAAAAAATGCAGTATAATCTCATAAAATTGGGAAACATTGGCCTGCGAGCGCTCCCATTGGAGAATAAAGGTAAAGGTAAAGGGAAGCCTGACCATTAGGTCCAGTCGTGGCTGACTCTGGGGCTGCGGCGCACATCTCGCTTTATTGGCTGAGGGAGCCGGCGTACAGCTTCCGGGCCATGTGACCAGCATGACTAAGCTGCTTCTGGCAAATCAGAGCAGCACACGGAAACGCCATTTACCTTCCCGCCGGAGCGGTACCTATTTATCTACTTGCACTTTGACGTCCTTTAGAACTGCTAGGTTGGCAGGAGCAGGGACCGAACAACGGGACCTCACCCCGTTGAGGGGATTCGAACCGCCGACTGTCTGATCGGCAAGTCCTAGGCTCTGTGGTTTAACCCACAGCGCCAACCACCCTTTACCAAAGGTGTAATGGACTTTGAAGAAACACAAACTCAGGCCAAAAGGGAGAAACAAGCTAAGAGGAAAGCATGTTTGGCAAACTCTCGCAGTGATTAATTCCTGACCGGAAACCTGTGTCCCCACTGCGGAATGATGTGCGGATCCAGAATTGGACTCACGGACACACCATTAAGATCATGTTCATGGAAGACAATCTTACTCGGCTATGAGTGGTCACCAAAGAGGAAGACATGACATGAACAAATGGCTCAAACAGGAGATTCACACCTTCAATGTCTAACAGCCAGGAGGAATAAAAACCTGCCCTTACCTAGAGAGGCCACCATCTCATAATTCTCCTCCATGACTTCCTTGTGCAGAGCTCTTTGGCCTGGATCCAGCAGAGCCCACTCCTCCTCCGTGAAAAAGACAGCAACATCCTCAAAGGTCACCAGAGCCTGGAAGAAGAGGAAGAAAACAGATCTTCTCTTAGATCCCCATCATCCCCACTCAACACAGAGGGAGGCTGGGTGGTCCCATCTGTGCCTCTTTCCTCCTCCCTGCTCCCATTGCTCTTTCCCTACCTGAGGAAGCTGCCTGGCTCCTCTTTCCACTCCACCTTTAAGAAGAGACCGTTCAGAGGGGGTCTCAGAGGCCATTGCGCTGCCAGTGGAAAAGACGGAGGAGGAGGAGGAATCATAAACCGGGCACTTCTGGGACTCTCTCAGCTGTTGCCAAGATGCACTTCAAAGCAGGGAGCAGCTCTTTAAGGAGAACAATGCAGAAATTATTATTATTATTATTGATTTAATCTATATACCGCCCTATTCCAGGAGGTCTATGGGCAGTTCACAGAAAAGTGAATTTTTTTAGGGAGACATTTATAATAAAACAACAACAACAACAACAACAACAACAACAACAACAACAATAATAAATTATTTGTACCCCGCCCATCTGGCTGGGTTTCCCCAGACACTCTGGGCGGCTTCCACAGAGACCAAAAATACACTAAAATGTCACATATTAAAAACTTCCCTGAACAGGGCTGCCTTAAGATGTCTTCTGAATGTTAGGTAGTTGTTTATCGCTTTGACATCTGATGGGAGGGTGTTCCATAGAGCGGGCGCCACTACCGAGAAGGCCCTCTGCCTGGTTCCCTGTAACTTTGCTTTTCGCAGGGAGGGAACTGCCATAAGGCCCTCGGCGCTGGACCTCAGCGCCCGGGCAGAACGATGGGGGTGGAGACGTTCCTTCAGGTATACTGGGCCGAGGCTGTTTAGGGGTTTAAAGGTCAACACCAACACTTTGAATTGTGCTCGGAAACGTACTGGGAGCCAATGTAGGTCTTTCAAGACCTGTGTTATGTGGTCTCGGCGGCCGCCCCCAGTCACCAGTCTAGCTGTCGCATTCTGGATTAGTTGTAGTTTCCGGGTCACCTTCAAAGGTAGCCCCATGTAGAGCGCATTGCAGTAGTCCAAGCGGGAGATAACTAGAGCATGCACCACTCTGGAGAGACAGTCCACGAGCAGGTAGGGTCTCAGCCTGCGTACCAGGTGGAGTTGGTAGACAGCTGCCCTGGATACAGAATTGACCTGCACCTCCATGGACAGCTGTGAGTCCAAAATGACTCCCACGCTGTGCACCTGGTCCTTCAGGGGCACAGTTACCCCATGCGGGACCAGGGAGTCCTCCACACCAGCCCGCCCCCTGTCCCCCCAAAACAGTACTTCTGTCTTGTCAGGATTCAACCTCAATCCATTAGCCGCCATCCAACCTCCAACCGCCTCCAGGCACTCACACAGGACCTTCACCGCCTTCACTGGTTCTGATTTGAAAGAGAGGTAGAGCTGGGTATCATCTGCATATTGATGGACACCCAGTCCAAACCCCCTGATGATCTCTCCCAGCGGCTTCATATACAGTGGTGCCTCGCAAGACGAAATTAATTCGTTCCGCAAGTTTTTTCTTCTTGCGAGTTTTTCGTCTTGCGATGCATGGTTTCCCATAGGAATGCATTGAAAATCAATTAATGCGTTCCTAGGGAAACCGCCTTCAGACCAGGTCCGGGGACAGTCTGTCCCCCGACCTCTTCTGAAGGCTGGGGGGGGGGAAACAAGGGCTTTTCTTCCCACCCCCAGCATTTTAAAAAACCCCGGGACAGCGGAGGACTTCTCCGCTGTCCGGGGCGATCTTAAAATGCTGGCGGGCGGCATTTTAAAATCGCCCGGGACAGCGGAGGACTTCTCCGCTGTCCGGGGCGATGTAAAAGCCCCTGGGAAGGCAGGCAGGGGGGACAAAGACTTTTGCCCCCCGCCCGCCTTCAGAAGAGGTCCTGGACCTCTTCTGAAGGCGGGCGGGGGGCGAAAGTCTTTGCCCCCCCGCCTGCCTTCAAAAGCCGTCCGGAACAGCGGAGAAAGGCGCTGCCTTTCTCCGCTCTCCCGGGAAGGCAGGCAGGGGGGAGCAAAGACTTTCGCCCCCCGCCCGCCTTCAGAAGAGGTCCTGGACCTCTTCTGAAGGCGGGCGGGGGGCGAAAGTCTTTGCCCCCCCCGCCTGCCTTCAAAAGCCGTCCGCGATAGCGGGAAGCTCTTCCCTGCTATCCCGGACTGCTTTTAAAATGCTGGCGGTGGGGAGCAAAGCCTTTCGGCCCCCTGCCGGCCTTCCTGGACCTCTTCTGAAGGCCGGAGGGGGGGAAAGGCTTTGCTCCCCACCACCAGCATTTAAAAGAGGTCCCCGGAGATTTCCCTATGGGCTTTCGTCTTGCGAAGCAAGCCCATAGGGAAATTCGTCTTGCGAAGCGCCTCCAAAACAGAAAACCCTTTCGTCTTGCGGGTTTTCCGTCTTGCGAGGCATTCGTCTTGCAGGGTACCACTGTAGATGTTAAAAAGCATGGGGGAGAGGACGGAACCCTGAGGCACCCCACAAATGAGGACCCAGGGGTCTGAACACTCATCCCCCCCCCCCACTTTCTGAACACGGCCCAGGAGGAAGGAGCGAAACCACTGTATAACAGTGCCCCCAGCTTCCAGCCCCTTTAGACGGTCCAAAAGGATGTTATGGTCGATTGTATCGAAGGCCGCTGAGAGATCCAGCAGAACTAGGAAACAGCTCTCACCTTTGTCCCTAGCTCGCTGGAGATCATCACCCAGCGCGACCAAGGCAGTTTTAGTCCCATGATGAGGCCTGAATCCCGACTGGAAGGGATCCAAATGGTCCGCATCCTCCAGGCATGCCTGGAGTTGTTCAGCAACCACTCGCTCAATCACCTTACCCAAGAATGGAAGATTTGAGACTGGGCGATAGTTGGCCATTGTGGCCGCATCTAAAGATGGTTTTTTAAGAAGCGGTTTAATAACCGCCTCTTTCAGCGGGTCTGGGAAGGCTCCCTCACAGAGGGAAGCATTCACCACCCCACAAAGCCCATCGCCCACTCCTTCCCAGCTTGCTTTTATTAGCCAGGATGGGCAAGGATCAAGGAGACAGGTGGTTGGTTTCATGCGTCCAAGCAGCCTGTCCACATCCTCAGGGGTAATGAATTGAAACTGATTCCATGCAACTTAACCAGAGAAGGCTCTAGCACTCTCCGGCCCCAGCCCTGCTCCCATGGTGGTGTCTAGTTCCTTCCAAATATGAGTGATTTTATCTGCAAAAAACTTTGCAAAATCGTTGCAGGAGATCTTGGGTTCTTTACAAGGCCCCGGTGGTAAAGGTGGTTCCGTTAAATTGCAAACCACCTGAAAGAGTCTCCTGCTACTATTTTCTGCAGATGCAACAGAGGCGGTGAAGAAAGTCTTCTTCGCCGTCGCTATCGCCACTTGGTAGGCTCAACGTTGAGCTCTAACCTGTGTCCGGTCAGATTTGGAATGAGTTTTCTGGCACCGATGCTCTAGCCATCTCAGCGATTGTTTCATTGCCCTCAGCTCCAAAGAAAACCACGGGGCTGCCTGGGCTCCATGCAATCAGATAGGGCGCTTCGGAGCCAGACAGTCAATAGCCCTGGTTAACTTCGCATTGCAGTGGGCCACCAGGGAATCATCAACATGGGATAAAGCATCCCCTACCACTCTCTGGAAACCATTTGGACCCATTAAGTGGCGGGGGCGGACCATCCAAATTGGTCCCACCACCCTGCAGAGGGGAAGGGTCGCGGAGAAGTCCAGTTGCACCAGGAGGTGATCTGACCATGGCACTTCTTTTGTTTCACTTTTACTTAGTGTCAGATCACCCACGTTACTAGAGGTGAACACCAGGTCTAAGGCATGTCCATGACTTTGAGTTGGGCCAAACCTATTCAGGGACAGCCCCATGGAGGCCATGCTTTCCACGAAGTCCCGAGCGGCCCCCTGTAAGGTCATGTCGGCATGGATGTTAAAATCCCCTAGGACAACCAAACTAGGTGTCTCCAGGAGAACATCCGCCATGACCTGAAGCAGCTCAGACAGGGAATCCTTGGTGCAGTGGGGAGGTCGGTACACCAAAAGGAATCCTGTACCGCCCCTATTGCCCAACTTCCAGAACATGCACTCAGAGAACTGGGTCTTCCCAGTAGGACGCCTGATGCAAGCTAATGACTTCCTAAAAATCACTGCAACCCCCCCTCCCCACCCACATGACCTGGGTTGCTGTGCGTAAGAGAAACCCGGTGGGCAAGCAGCGGCAAGGACAGGCCCATCTGCTTCATCCAACCACGTCTCTGTCACACATGCCAGGTCAAATCCTCCATCCACAATCAAGTCGTGGATGGCAGTGGTTTTATTCATCATTGACCTGGCATTACACAGCAACACCTTCAGGTCATGTGGGTTTCCCCTGTTGATTCCAGTATCCATCCGGTCAAGGCCAAACCTGGAGGCAGGGATAGTCTTCAAACAACGAGTAAACCTGCCTCATTGATAATGACATGGTCTGGTCTTAGCGTAACTCCTTCTCCTGCCCATGATCACCAAGATAGGATGTCCCAGTGCTCCCCCCGCCCCCCCGTGGAACTTGTCCAAGCCATTGTGTTGGCTGGGGCCCCACTCCCAGGCAGCCCTGATCCCACCCCTTAAAAATAAAACACAAACTATACACAACCCATAAAACAACAAAAAACAAAAACAGAACAATTATAGTAAAATTAATCCCCAACCAAATATCCATTCCACCCACCCCCAACAAAGGAAAAAAGGATAAAAAGAAATAAAAATTTAAAATGCCACCGACTGCTTGAGGACATTTTAAAACACAGATAGCATACCTTTTACAAATTATAAATATTGTAGCCTTATTATACTTCACCAACTGGTGGGGTTTGCGTTGCTCCCGGGAGGGAGGGAGGAAATCAAATGACACTGAGGTTGATTCAGAGAAAGAGTTTATTCTGCTTTCCGGATAGCAGAAGGCACTTGCGTGGTCAGTCCACAGCAAGTCCAAAGAAATGAGACATTTCATGCAGTAAATATATCCTCCAGGCACCCTGCCCCCCCTTCCGCAGGAATCCAGCCACGTCAGCTTATACATCACAGATGTTCCTGCTCCAGTACTCTTGACCATAAAAGGGTGTTCCTATTCCTGTTCCTAATCTCTTATCTCGGAGCAAGAGGTCACCAACTCCTGGCACCATTCCCGGACTAAGTCTGTGCGTCAGAGTGTGGCAAGGATGTAAGATAAGATAGACACTGGAACAGCCAAGGCTGCCACAGACTGATAAAGGAGAGCTCTTTGAGCACTTGTTTATACAGCTGGGTTTTGGCTGAAGAGCTCAAGTTAGAGCATTTTAGAAATGGGGGAGGAAAAATGGGGATTTTGGGTTAGTTTCAAACTGACTGCACATAAACCCATTCATTCAATATCAATACTCATAAACTAATGCTCATAAATTCTAATTACAAAGGCAGGGAACTGGAAGGATGTAATTCTTTCTACAGGAACTTTATAATAGTAAGTTGCCTCAGTCTTTAGGGGTTTGTAAAGTTCTAGGATCAAATCCCAAACTCTTAATGAAGCTTTGCAGAAAGCATTACAGTCCCAAGAGGATATCTGGAGAAGCCTCTCTTTGGAAAGAAAAAGCATGAAAAACTGTTCTCCCTTCTCCTTTCCCCAAGTCCAGCTGGGGAGGGGGCATTTATTTAATTCCTCCAATCTTTGCCATAAACATATTTAAAGGGCTCCTGAGACCTTGATCACTTTCAAATCCTGCCATCCATGGGCCCATTTCCCTTGCCAAGCAGGAGGGCAACTGACAAGGTGCTTTTTCATGCTTCAGGAAATGGAAAATGCGCCTCTTCCCTCCAGTTTTGGGGCACAAAAGCAGCACAGCAACCCCCACCCCCAACATGGGAAACCCAACAAGGCTCTTTCCTTTGTGCCAAAGCAACCTCAGCCAGCCAGACTGGGATTTCTGAAAGGGGAGCTGGGGGTCTGCCCCCTTCCTTCTCCCATCAGCCTCTTTCTTACTCAGGAAGCTCCGGAGGCCAATTTTCCCTTGACACTGTCCATCTCTCACCCCCCCACACCCAATTCGAAATCTCCCCCCTCTCTCCCACTCCAGAGGCGACTCTGTTCTCCAGCTGAAGGGTTAATCTTCATATTATCTGTACATAGTGAGTCTTTGCACTAAGCTTACTTCTGCAATTGTGGTTAAGCCAGCTACCAGACAGGCTGAGGGGTCGTTTCCTGCCTTGCGCTTCCTGCTTCAGTAATGCAAGATAAGAAAAGACACGTGTACGAAGGAGAGGGGAGGGAGTGCTTAGCCAGCAGAAAGGCACACGTACAGGGGTAAGAGGAGGGAGTGCTTAGCCAGCAGTGCTTAGCCAGCAATATAGATATGCCCTAAAAGGGAATAAGTGAAAACTTGCCAGCTGATTGGGGAAGTTTGGGGGAGGTCTGGGAGGTGGGTGAATGTTCTCAAAGTATAAGAAAGTTTGCTGATGTGTATTGCTTTGCAGCCAGATTTCAGAAACTATTCTGCTGGCTGTCTCTGTGCACAGATTAAACCCTTTTCTCCAAAGAAGAAACTTTCCTGGTGTTATTTTACTCTTTCTTCGGTCCTGGGGACGTGGGCAAACGATTCCCTGGGGCAATAAGGCTTCACAGCTGCTTCCCCTGCACCAAGTTAGACTCCCTCCCACCCTCCATATCTCCCCCCTCCCCATACACGGATGCCAACTTGAATAAAATAATGGGGGCAGCTCGTCCAAACACCTTATGGGGGCGGGGGAGAAGACCCCTTGGGCCCCTATGAGTTGGCTCCTATTCTTTCATGATCCCGACTGAGGCAGGGGGCGGCAGATTAGGATTCTGGGGTTCATCCTCCAATGCAAACCTTGTTTGGGGGAGAGGACCCCACCCCCACAGCCACTTGCAGAGGGAAAGGGGGAGCCCTTCCTTCTTTCACCCCCCTTCATCCTTCCCCCCTCCCTGCTGCCCTGTTTGTAGGTTCAGGGGGAGGGAAAGCAAATTCTTCTCCCTCCCTGCACCCCAAATCACCCCCCCTCCCGAAATGTTGTACCTTTTTCCTCCTCCTTTGCAGGCCTCCTTCTCTTCCCTCGACAGTGGAATTTGCTGCCAAGGAGTGTGGTGGAGTCTCCTTCTTTGGAGGTCTTTAAGCAGAGGCTTGACAACCATATGTCAGGAGTGCTCTGATGGTGTTTCCTGCTTGGCAGGGGGCTGGACTCGATGGCCCTTGTGGTCTCTTCCAACTCTATGATTCTATGATTCTTCCGGGACGTGCATGGAGACCCCGCCCCCTCCAACATTGCCTCTACCCCCCCTCCTCCGTCCCTTCCTGCCTCTCTAGGAAGCGAGTTCATTGACCGAGGGGGACGGGGGTGGGGCAGGAGATTGCCCCCTCCCTGCAAGCAGAGACCTAGAAATATAGTGGGAAGGGACCCACCCCCCCAAGGAGCCCAATGTCCCTCAGCCTTTTTCCGACCATGGCAACCTCCCGACCTGTGCTCCCCGCCCCCTGTCCTGCCAGTAGAAAGGTAGCTATTTAAATATTTTGCTACATAGTGCATGTTTCCTTTATAGTTTTTATTAAGAAATCCACCGCGTTACCAGAAATTGGAGAGCCCCCCCCCCCCCACTATGAGGCAAAGAGTCTCTGCCGGCCAGTTCAGAGAGGGAACTGCTGCTGCTATTAATAATTCACAGTGGCTTCCTCCCCACAGCAGAGGCGAAAGGGGGGTGGGAGGGCCTCTGGGTGCAATGATAAAGAGGGGAGGGGTGTAAAGTTTCACAGCATTCAACCACCAGAAGGAAGGGGAGGAAAGGAAAGGATTTGGTTGGGAGGGGGGGATGAGATGAAGACATGAAAAGTCTCCCCTCCCCACACCTTACCTCTGGGGATCTGCAGTGTTGGGCAGGTGGATCCAGGGAATCCAGCTGCAGACGGGGGGGGGGGGTGTCTCCCCCTCCTCTAAACATTTGCATTTCAAGATCCTCTTTGAAGCAAGGAAATCAACCAGCCTCACATTGGGTGGGAGAAAGCAGGGCGAAGATATTTTGCTACAGGAAAGAGACCAAGAAAGGTCTCTTTCCTGTTAATTGTTTAATGTACACTGAAATTGGGGGGGGGGGTGACCCTCTATAATGTGCCTGCATGTGTACAGTGAGGCATGACTGGAAATTTCCTTTGGAGCAGAAAAGAGCCTAAGTGGGGCTGTATTTCGGCTGGCTTGGTTACATGAGAAGGGATACTATTACAGTGGTACCTCGGGTTACATACGCTTCAGGTTACAAACTGTTACCGGAAAATCCGAGGGCTCCCTTGGACGAAACAAAGACACCAACCAGAGCAATTCAGAGCAAAACAGCAGCCAGTAGGCTTGGTCTTTATTTAGGAAAAGACTGTCGCGACAGGACTCCCACCGCCCACGAAGTGAAGCAAAATGGAAGCCCCGAACAAAAGAAGACCCTAACTTTTATTAGTTGCTAATCCCCTTAGCTACACCCTCAGAATTACATCATATTTACATCATGATTATATTATAAACAGGAGGAGTTAGGGGAGGGATTGGGCAGGTAATTCGAATACCCCAACACCTGGTCAGTGCCTCTCTCCTGCCATCCTGTGAGTCATCTTGGGAGACAAAGGGAAAGGGCGCAGTTTCCTGCCCCCTGGGGAAATCTGGTCACAGTTCCTTTTGTCCTGGTCGAGTCAGAATACACTATCTCGTGCAGTCTATTGTGTCCACTGCCGTTTGCTGTCTGGACCCATCAAGCAGGTCATCAGGGTAAACAGGTTAGTTGGGAGGAGGCGCTGAGTACGTGCTTGCTCGGTTAGGGGATTATGGCTGGTTGGTGCCAGGTCACCCCCCTTTGATAGTCCTTGTTCCATGGAGCGAAATAAAAGTGGTCCGATGAAAATCCGAGCAACGGCTGGTTTTTGGTGAATTTCTAAAGAAAAGGGCTTTGAAGTCTGAAGTATTTCGAAGCTTCGGAAACAATGTAGCAAGACTTGATTAAATCAGTCACGGTCGATTTAATTCGGAAACATTGTATCAGCGAGCTGTCAAAGCGGGAAAGTAGTGGATGCCGGCTGCAGTACCTGTGTAGCTGCCGCTAGGGGCGCTGTTTGGTAATACTGATTGGTTGAGACGGCAGCCGGGTGACCCAGAGTTCGGACGCCCGATCTACCCATAATAAGAATACCCAAAAACGGGGAACCCCGTCTCCTGGGCAAGTTATATGGCAGCGCTTCCTTATCTACGGAAGGCTTTTCTACATAGGAGACGACCCTCTAAAGAGACGTCTCTAGGGTAGGGGAGGGGAAGGTGTGTGCGTGTATGGGTGTAGTGTTTATGCAACACGTGTGAGTGTGTAAGAGAGAGAGGGGGGGGGTCTCCAGCAACAATACGCTTCAGGTTACAGACTCTGCTAACCCAGAAATAGTACCTCAGGTTAAGAACTTTGCTTCGGGATGAGAACAGAAATCGTGCTCCAGCGGCACAGGTTAAGAACAGTTTTAGGATAAGAACAGAGGTAAGGTTTCGCTTTTCACTGAAAAGCGAAGGAGGACAGGAGCCCTTTTAAAACTTCAGACGTGGTAACTGAGAGACCACCCAAAATCATTACAAATATGGGTTGTCCCCAAAACCAGAGCAAAGTTCATGTTTGTCAGTGAGGACAAACCTGACCTCAGTGGACCAAAGATCTATCTGACAGCACTAGAAAGCGCCTTCCTGTGCACTCGGGCCGCTTTTGTGTGCTTTTCAGGAAAAGGTTGGACTTGGGAAGCCCATCAAAACGTCTTAGGTGCTGCAGTGGCTCCTGTGTTGCACCTGGGAGACCTGTGTTCAGATCCCGTCACTGGAGACCTTGGGCCAGTCCCTGCATCTCAGCCCAGCCCACCTCACAGGATGGTGGTTGAGAGGATGAAAAAGGAGGTGGAGAACCATACAGAACGCCTCACACTCCATCTGTGTCTAAACAAAGACATCTCCAAAAAATATACTTTTGGCACAATCTGGTCTCCCTTGAATGAAGAAGGGCAGAATACTTTAATGCCACCACCACCATCATCATCACCACAGAGGTATTTGTGGAGGGTATATAATGATTGGAAATGTCTAGCCAAGCAGATGGGTAGTTGGGTTCCTATTGAGGGGACTGGGGGAGCCAACATGACCGTGATGTGGGACTGAGGATTGGAGTGATCATCCTGTAATATTATGGCAAATACTGTATTTGAAAAAATGATATATTTTTTAAAAAGGTCTCGAATTCAATGCTTTGCATGCAGGAGGTCCCAGGTGCAATCCTGGCAGACAAAGAGACCCCTGTTGGCATCCATGTCTCAGCCAAAGAAGATTGGAAAGTCAAGCTAATGGAATAGCTGAAATGGCAAAACTGACATTGAAAATAAGAAGAAGAGATGACAATGAATTTAAGGAAGATTGGAAGGACTTCACTGCATATATGCAGAAGCAATGGACACAGGTTAATACATCAGCAGGATTCTAGAACTAGTAATGATATTATGAATGGACAATAAGTAATTTCAATGGTTTTTAAAATTTACAATGGACATGTGGGATGATGATAAATAATGGAACCAGGGAAGGGACATGGGGAATGTCATTTTTTCTATTTTTATTTATGAATTTGTATGGTGGTTGTTTTCATTTTCTTATTTTTGAAAAATTAATAACATATAAAAAAGAGAAGCTATTGTAAAACAATGAATTTATAAAATATAAACAAGGTCGAATAGTTTAAGGATTACTTTCCAGTCTTTCTGTGTTATCAGTGTCCATTTATGGCAACTATAAAAATGGAATTTATGCTCTTCTTATAACTGGGAGTTGGACTAGAAGACCTTGGACTCCCTTTCAACTCCACAGTTCTAGGATTCCAGAGCCAATCCTGCTTCCTAAACACCACAGTTGTGCTCCACTTTTCCCAACTCTGGATTCCCAATTCTCTTTGCCAAAGACCAAATATCAACAGACTCTCAGCACATGTTCACACTCAGTGAGCCCTCGAGAGTCACATTCTGCACATGTCTAACAGTACATTGCATCTTTCATATGCTTACTGTTATGAGACATTACCTTCATTGCCTTAATACATATATGTACACCTTTCCATACAAACATCAGAAAATCAAAATTACTCCATGCATTTAGAATTGATTTTTCCCTATATGAGTTTGCTGATATGAGGGACAAAGTGAACTCTCTGGGAAAAACATGGCACACTCCATAAAACTAAATGGGTTCTCTCCCGTGACCGTCAGCAGATGTTATTTAAGAACTTCATTATAATTGAAATACTTTCCGCACTCCTTTCATTTAAACAGCTGCTTCTCTGTGAGATCTTTGATGTCTTCTAAGAGATCCACTCTCACTGAAACCCTTCCCACAATCCATACATTTATATGGTTTCTCACCTGTGTGAGTTCGTTGATGTCTACTAAGGTGTGAACACTGACTGAAGCTCTTTCCACACTCCATACATCTAAATGGTTTCTCCCCTGTGTGAATTCGTTGATGTATTGTAAGTTTTGTACCTTTACTGAAACCCTTCCCACAATCCTTACAATTAAATGGTTTCTCCCCAGTGTGACTTTGATGGTGCACACTGAGTTCCCAACTACACATGAAGCACTTTCCACACTCCATACATTTATATGGTTTCTCCCCTGTGTGAATACGTTGATGTATACTAAGGTGTGAACACTGAGTGAAGCTCTTCCCACAATCCACACATCTAAATGGTTTCTCCCCAGTGTGAATTCGTTGATGTACGGTAAGACTTCCATTTTCACTGAAGCTCTTCCCACACTCCATACATTTAAATGGTTTCTCCCCTGTGTGAATACGTTGATGTATATTAAGGTGTGAACACTTTCTGAAGCTCTTCCCACACTGCATACATTTAAATGGTTTCTCCCCGGTGTGAATTCGTTGATGTACAGTAAGTCTTTCTTTTAAACTGAAGCTCTTTCCGCACTCCAAACATTTAAATGGTTTATCCCCTGTGTGAATTAGTTGATGTCTAGTAAAGTTTCCATTTTTACTGAAGCTCTTTCCGCACTCCATGCATTTAAAGTGTTTCTCCCCTGTGTAATTTTGTGTGCTAAGGTGTTCACTCAAACTGAAGTACTTCACAGATGGCCCCTCAAAATTCTGATTGCCTCCTCCATCACCTGGTTTAAAGTGGGAGATAATAAAATATTGTTAGGTCTTCAAGGAAGAGAACCAGAGGACTTAACACACAGCAAGACCAATCAGACCTTCTCTGATTTTAGCACTTCCAGCATCCCTCCCTCTCGTATGTACTAAAGTTTTCGGAAAGGAAAGGAAATCTAAAAATAGCCTGAAGAACCCTTAGTATCCAGTTCTACCTTCAACTCCCATGTAACACTGAGCACCAAGAGAAATCTTCTGTGCTGAGGTTAGGTATCTATGGCCCTCCAGATGTGGTTGGACTCTAATAATAATAATAATAATAATTTATTATTTATACCCCGCCCATCTGGCTGGGTGTCCCCAGCCACTCTGGGCGGCTTCCATAAAAACCAAAAATACAGTAAAATATCACACGTTAAAAACTTCCCTGAACAGGGCTGCCTTAAGATGTCTTCTGAATGTCAGGTAGTTGTTTATCGTTTTGACATCTGCTGGAAGGGCGTTCCACAGGGCGGGCGCCACTACCGAGAAGGCCCTCTGCCTGGTTCCCTGTAGCTTTGCTTCTCGCAATGAGGAAACCGCCAGAAGGCCCTCGGCGCTGGACCTCAGCGTCCGGGCAGAACGATGGGGGTGGAGACGCTCCTTCAGGTATACTGGACCGAGGCCGTTTAGGGCTTTAAAGGTCAGCACCAACACTTTGAATTGTGCTCGGAAACGTACTGGGAGCCAATGTAGGTCTTTCAAGACCGGTGTTATATGGTCTCGGCGGCCGCCCCCAGTCACCAGTCTAGCTGCCGCATTCTGGATTAATTGTAGTTTCCGAGTCACCTTCAAAGGTAGCCCCACGTAGAGTGCATTGCAGTAGTCCAAGCGGGAGATAACCAGAGCATGCACCACTCTGGCGAGACAGTCCGCAGGCAGATAGGGTCTCAGCCTACGTACCAGATGGAGCTGGTAAACAGCTGCCCTGGACACAGATTTAACCTGTGCCTCCATGGACAGCTGTGAGTCCAAAATGACTCCCAGGCTGCGCACCTGGTCCTTCAGGGGCACAGTTACCCCATTCAGGACCAGGGAATCCTCCACACCTGCCCGCCTCCTGTCCCCCAAAAACAGTATTTCTGTCTTGTCAGGATTCAACCTCAATCTGTTAGCCGCCATCCATCTTCCAACCGCCTCCAGACACTCACGCAGGACCTTCACCGCCTTCACTGGTTCTGATTTAAAAGAGAGGTAGAGCTGGGTATCATCCGCATACTGATGAACACCCAGCCCAAACCTCCTGATGATCTCTCCCAGCGGCTGCATGTAAATGTTGAAAAGCATGGGGGAGAGGACAGAACCCTGAGGCACCCCACAAGTGAGAGCCCAGGGGTCTGAACACTCATCCCCCACCACCACTTTCTGAACACGGCCCAGGAGGAAGGAGCGGAACCACTGTATAACAGTGCCCCCAGCTCCCAGCCCCTCAAGACGGTCCAGAAGGATGCTATGGTCGATGGTATCAAACGCCGCTGAGAGATCCAGCAGAACTAGGAAACAGCTCTCACCTTTGTCCCTAGCCCGCCGGAGATCATCAACCAGTGCGACCAAGGCAGTTTCAGTCCCATGATGAGGCCTGAATCCCGACTGGAAGGGATCCAAATGGTCCGCTTCTTCCAGGCGTGCCTGGAGTTGTTCGGCAACCGCTCGCTCAATCACCTTGCCCAGGAATGGAAGATTTGAGACTGGGCGATAGTTGGCCATCGTGGCCGCATCTAAAGATGGTTTTTTAAGAAGCGGTTTAATAACCGCCTCTTTCAGCGGGTCTGGGAAGGCTCCCTCACGGAGGGAAGCATTCACCACCCCACGAAGCCCATCGCCCAGTCCTTCCCGGCTAGCTTTTATAAGCCAGGATGGGCAAGGATCCAAGAGACAGGTGGTTGGTTTCACTCGTCCAAGCAGCCTGTCCACATCCTCGGAGGTAACAGATTGGAATTGATCCCACTCAACTTGACTAGACAGAACTCTAGCACTCTCCCGCCCCGGTCCTGCTCCCACGGTGGAGTCTACTTCTTCCCGAATCTGAGCGATTTTATCTGCAAAAAACTTTGCAAAATCATTGCGGGAGAACATGTGGCCCGTACTGGGCCCCGATGTTGCAGGTGGTTCTGCTAAATTGTGAACCACCTGGAAAAGTCTCCTGCTGCTGTTTTCTGCAGATGCAATAGAGGCGGTGAAGAAATTCTTCTTCGCCGTCGCTATCGCCACTTGGTAGGCTCGACGTTGAGCTCTAACCTGTGTCCGGTCAGATTCGGAATGAGTTATCCGCCACCGGCGCTCTAGCCGTCTCAACGATTGTTTCATTGCCCTCAGATCCGTGGAAAACCACGGGGCTGTCCGGGCTCCATGCAATCGGAGAGGGCGCTTCGGAGCCAAACAGTCAATAGCCCTGGTTAACTCCACATTCCAGCGGGCCACCAGGGAATCAGCTGAAAGGCCATCAACATGGGATAAAGCATCCCCTACCACTCTCTGGAAACCATTTGGATCCATTAAGTGGCGGGGGCGGACCATCCGAATTGGTCCCACCTCCCTGCAGAGGGGATGGGTCGCAGAGAAGTCCAGTTGCACCAGGAAGTGATCTGACCATGGCACTTCTTTCGTTTCGCTTTTACTTAGTGTCAGATCACCAACATCCATAGAGGTAAACACCAGGTCCAAGGCATGTCCACGGCTATGGGTTGGGCCAGACTTATTCAGGGACAGCCCCATGGATGCCATGCTTTCCACGAAGTCCCGAGCGGCCCCTTGTAAGGTCGTGTCGGCATGGATGTTAAAATCCCCTAGGACGACCAAGCTAGGTGTCTCCAGGAGAACATCTGCCACGACCTGAAGCAGCTCGGGCAGGGAATCCTTGGTGCAGCGGGGAGGGTATCCTCAAGACAGGATGGCCAAGTATCAGATGCCTGATTATCGTCTTTGAAAGCAACTACTCTATTCCCAACTTAAGAATGGAAAGAGAAATACCGGAGGACAAAAATGAGGTTTCAGAATGCTCTCAAGGCAAATCTAAAAAAATGCAGTATAAGCATAGAAAATTGGGAAACACTGGCCAGCGCGAACTCCAATTGGAGAATAACCTTTACCAAAGGCATTATGGACTTTGAAGAAGCACAAACTCAGGCCAAAAGGGAGAAACAAGCTAAGAGGAAAACACGTTTGGCAAACCCTCGCTGTGATTAACATCTCCTCGGAAACCTATGTCCCCACTGTGGAAGGATGTGTGGATCTAGAACTGAACTCCAGTGTCCCTTACGGACACACTGGTAAGATCATGTTCATGGAAGACAATCTTACTCGGCTACGAGGAATCGCCAAAGAAGAAGACACAACATGAATAAATGGCTCAAACAGGAGATTCACAACATTGAACAGCCAGGAGGAATAAAAATCTGCCCTTACCTAGAGAGGCCACCATCTCATAATTCTCCTCCATGACTTCCTTGTGCAGAGCTCGTTGGCCAGGATCCAGCAGAGCCCACTCCTCCTCCGTGAAAAACACAGCCACCTCCTCAAAGGTCAAGAGGGCCTGGAAGAAGAGGAGGAAGAAGACAGAGCTGCTCTTAGATCCCCATCATCCCCACTCAACACAGAGGGAAGCTGGGTGGTCCCATACAAGATGGGTGACACCTGGCTTGAGAGCAGTACATGTGAAAAGGATCTAGGAGTCTTGGTTGACCACAAACTTGACATGAGCCAACAGTGTGACGCGGCAGCTAAAAAAGCCAATGCAATTCTGGGCTGCATCAATAGGAGTATAGCATCTAGATCAAGGGAAGTAATAGTGCCACTGTATTCTGCTCTGGTCAAACCTCACCTGGAGTACTGTGTCCAGTTCTGGGCACCACAGTTCAAGAAGGACATTGACAAACTGGAACGTGTCCAGAGGAGGGTAACCAAAATGGTCAAAGGCCTGGAAACGATGCCTTATGAGGAATGACTAAGGGAGCTGGGCATGTTTAGCCTGGAGAAGAGGAGGTTAAGGGGTGATATGATAGCCATGTTCAAATATATAAAAGGATGTCACATAGAGGAGGGAGAAAGGTTGTTTTCTGCTGCTCCAGAGAAGCGGACACGGAGCAGTGGATCCAAACTACAAGAAAGAAGATTCCACCTAAACATTAGGAAGAACTTCCTGACAGTAAGAGCTGTTCGACAGTGGAATTTGCTGCCAAGGAGTGTGGTGGAGTCTCCTTCTTTGGAGGTCTTTAAGCAGAGGCTTGACAACCATATGTCAGGAGTGCTCTGATGGTGTTTCCTGCTTGGCAGGGGGCTGGACTCGATGGCCCTTGTGGTCTCTTCCAACTCTATGATTCTATGATCTGTGCCTCTTCCCTCCTCCCTGCTCCCGTTGCTCTTTCCCTACCTGAGGAAGCTGCATGGCTCCTCTTTCCACTCCACCTTTAAGAAGAGACAGTGCAAACGATGGTGCCCCTGAGGCCATTGCGCTGCCAGTTCTGCGACCCTCTCAGCTGTTGCCACGATGCACTTCAATGCAGGGAGCAGCTCTTTTAGGAGAACAATGAAGAAATAATAATAGTAATAATAATAAATTGAATTTATATACTGCCCTATACCTGGAGGTCTCAGGGCGGTGCACAGACAGATGGATTTAATTAGGGTGGGATACATTTACACAGATAGCATACCTGTTACAAACTGCAAATATTAATACCAATAAATTAATACAGTACTCATAAATTCTAATTACAAAGGCAGGAACTGACAGGAACTTTATAATACTGTAAGCTGCCTCAGTCTTTGGTTTGTAAAGTTATAGGATCAAATCCCAAACTCTTAATGAAGCTTTGCAGAAAGCATTACAGTCCCAAGAGGAAATCAGGAGAAGCCTCTCTTTGGAAAGAAAAAGCATGAAAAACTGTTCTCCCTTCTCCTTTCCCCAAGTCCAGCTGGGGAGGGGGCATTTCTTTAATTCCTCCAGTCTTTGCCTTGAACATATTTGAAGGGCTTCTCAGACCTTGATCAGTTTCAAATCCTGCCATCCATGGGCCCATTTCCCTTGCCAAGCAGGAGGAAAACTGACAGGTGCTTTTTCATGCTTCAGGAAATGAAAAATGTGCCTCTTCCCTCCAGTTTTGGGACACAAAAGCAGCACAGCAACCCCCACCCCCAACATGGGAAACCCAACAAGGCTCTTTCCTTTGTGCCAAAGCAACCTCAGCCGGCCAGACTAGGATTTCTGAAAGGGGAGCTGGGGGGGGGGGGAGAGGCAGACCGGCTCCCTGACGCAGGATGCTAAGGGAGGGGGTGTTCCAGGCTCAGTGTGAAGAAATACATAAAAATGGGTTAGGAGGCTGGGTCTAAGATGGGGGGGGGGGGGGAATGTCACCTGGTGACTTGCAGTGCATAGGTGCCAGCTCCCTGGGTCCCTGAGCACCCACCCATTTCCCCATGAAGGGGCCGGGCACCCATAAATTTCGGTGCCAGGGCCATGCATACTGAATGGCACCCACAGCCCCAGGGGTCCCACGGTCGTGGGGTGAAACTGGCACAACTGGTTCCGTGTCCCAGTCAGGTTGCATGGGGGGTGGGAGAACCCTTCTCTGGTTCGTCTCGGGAAGCAAAATGTCTCCCCCCCCCCGGAGTCTGGTTGATCTCTCCGCTTCCAAGAGGATCCCGCAATGCAAACCTTGTTTGGGGGAAGAGGACGCCCCCCCTTTTGCAGCCGATTGCAGACTGGCTCTCCTGGTTCCCAGAGGGAAAGGGGGGAGCCCTTCCTTGCTTTCACCCCCCCCTTCATCCTTCCCCCCTCCCTGCTGCCATGATTGTAGATTCAGGTGGAAGAAAAGCAAATTCTTCTCCCTCCCTGCACCCCAAATCACCCCCATCCGAAATGTTGCACCTTTTCCCTCCTCCTTTGCAGGCCTCCTTCTCTTCCGGGGGTGCGGATGGAGACCCCACCCCTCCAACATTAACTCTACCCCCCCGCCCTGCTCCGTCACTTCCTGCCTCTCTAGGAAGCGAGTTCGTTCACCCAGGGTGACCCCCCTCCCTGCAAGCAGAGACCTAGGAATGTAGTGGGAAGGGACTCTCCCCCCCCCCCATGCTTTGGATGCAGGAGGTCCCAGGTGCAATCCTGGCAGGCAAAGAGCACCCTGCTGGCATCAGTCTGTCTCGGGAGGCGATGGAGGAGGGGGCCTTTGGGGGTGAAGTCCAACTCTGGGCATCTTGCATCACCAGCTGTGGCCGCTTCATGTCATGGGCAAATGCTCAATGCCGGCAGAGGGAGGAGCAGCTCCAGATGAACTCTGCTTTTGGCCTCCTGTACTGCCTGCTCTTTCTACAGATTTCTGAAACATGGGCCAGTTATGGGGGAAGATTCCTCTCTCCGCAGGGAAATGACTCTCCTGAAATCACTGGCAATGCCCACATTCCCCTGTGCCATCTTCCCTCCGTATATTGTTTGTCCCCCTCAGCACCTCCTTTATTCCGACTGCCACCTGGGATTTTATCCCCTTTGCAGTTAATGTACCCATGAATGAGAAGAGAACGTAAAACAATGAATTTATAAAATATAAACAACGTAGGATATTTTAAAGATTACTTTCCAGTCTTTCTGTGTTTTCATTGTTCCTTTATTGCAACTATAAAAATGTGATTTATGCTGCTGTTCTAATAATAATAATAATAGTAATTTATTTATTTGTACCCCATCCATCTGGCTGGGTCCCCCCAGCCACTCTGGGCGGCTTCCAACAAAACACTAAAATAACCTATTAAACATTAAAAGCTTCCCTAAACAGGGCTGCCTTTAGATGTCTTCTAAAAGTTTGGTATTTTTCTCTTTGACATCTGGTGGGAGGGCGTTCCACAGGGCGGGCGCCACTACCGAGAAGGCCCTCTGCCTGGTTCACTGTAACTTGGCTTCTCGCAGTGAGGGAACCGCCAGAAGGCCCTCGGCGCTGGACCTCAGTGTCCAGGCATAAACTGGGAGTTGGACTAGAAGACCCTGGACTCCATTTAAACTCCACAGTTCTAGGATTCCAGAGCCAACCCTGCTTCCTAAACACCACTGTTGTGCTCTACTTTCCCCAACTCTGGATTCCCAATTCTCTCTGCCAAAGATCAAGTATCAGTGGATTCTCAGCCCACGTTCACACACAATGAGCCCTCGAGAGTCACATTCTGCACATCCCTAACAGTACATTGCATCTTTCATATACAGTGGTACCTGAGGTTAAGTACTTAATTCGTTCCGGAGGCCCGTTCTTAACCTGAAACTGTTCTTAACCTGAAGCACCACTTTAGCTAATGGGGCCTCCTGCTGCCACCACGCCGCCAGAGCACGATTTCTGTTCTCATCCTGAAGCAAAGTTCTTAACCTGAGGTACTATTTCTGGGTTAGCGGAGTCTGTAACCTGAAGCGTATGTAACCAGAGGCACCACTGTATGAGACATTACCTTCATGTATGTACAACTTTCCATACAAACATCAGAAAATCAAAATTACTCCATGCATTTACAATTGATTTTTCCTTATATGAGTTTGCTGATATGAGGGACAAAGTGAACTCTGTGGGGAAAACATGACATACTCTATAAAACTAAATGGGTTCTCCCCTGTAACACTATGTAAGTGCTTATTAAGAACTTCATTATAACTGAAATACTTTCCACACTCCTTCCATTTAAACAGTTGCTTCTCTGTGAGATCGTTGATGTCTTCTAAGAGATCCATTTCCATTGAAGCCCTTTCCACACTCTATACATTTAAATGGTTTCTCCCCTGTATTAGTTCATTGATGTCTTTTAAGAGCTCCATTCTGATTAAAGCACTTCCCACAATTCATACATTTAAATGGTTTTTTCCCTTTGTGAGTTCGTTGATGTGTAGTAAGGCTTGCACTCTGACTTAAGCTCTTTCCACATACCATACATCTAAATCAGGCATGTCCAAAGTCGGTTTATTCTGGCCCCTGTGGCAGTTTATTTCCTGGGATAAAATCCTAAAAAAACCTCAAAAACCTTGGGGAGAAATCCCGCCAAAAGCTCAACAATCTCAATCCTAAAAAAATAACTTTGGTCAGCCCCCACGCATATTCACTTCATCAAATCTGGCCCTCTTTGAAAAAAGTTTGGACACCCCTGATCTAAATGGTTTTCTCTGTGTGAATTCGTTGATATTAGATAAGTCTTCCATTTTTACTGAAGCTCTTTCAGTACTACAAACATTTAAAGGGCTTCTCCACTGTGTGAGATCGCTGGTGTCTTCTAAGAGTTCTACTATCACTGAAACCCTTCCCACAATCCATACATTTAAATGGTTTCTCTCCTGTATGAGTTCGTTGATGTGTTGCAAGAGCTCCACTATGACTGAAAGCCTTCCCACAAATACATTTAAATGGTTTCTCCCCTGTATGAGTTCGTTGATGTGTTGCAAGAGCTCCACTATGACTGAAAGCCTTCCCACAAATACATTTAAATGGTTTACTCCCGGTGTGACTTTGCTGGTGCACAGTGAGTCTTCCACTACAAATGAAGCTCTTTCCACACTCCAAACATTTATATGGTTTCTCCCCTGTATGAGTTCGTTGATGTAGAGTAAGGCTTCCACTGGTACTGAAGCACTTTCCACAAACAGTACATTTGTATGGTTTCTCACCTGTGTGAGTTCGTTGATGTCTAGTAAGTGTTCCATTGTGACTGAAACTCTGTCCACACTCTAAACATTTAAAGGGTGTCTCCCCTGTGTGAGTTCGTAGATGTATGGTCAGTTTTGAAGCTTCACTGAAGTTCTTTCCACACTCAATACATTTAAATGGTTTCTCCCCTGTATGAGTTCGTTGATGTGTTGCAAGAGCTCCACTATGACTGAAAGCCTTCCCGCAAATACATTTAAATGGTTTACTCCCGGTGTGACTTTGCTGGTGCACAGTGAGTCTTCCACTACAAATGAAGCTCTTTCCACACTCCAAACATTTATATGGTTTCTCCCCTGTATGAGTTCGTTGATGTAGAGTAAGGCTTCCACTGGCACTGAAGCACTTTCCACAAACAGTACATTTGTATGGTTTCTCACCTGTGTGAGTTCGTTGATGTCTAGTAAGTGTTCCATTGTGACTGAAACTCTGTCCACACTCTAAACATTTAAAGGGTTTCTCCCCTGTGTGAGTTCGTAGATGTATGGTCAGTTTTGAAGATTCACTGAAGTTCTTTCCACACTCAATACATTTAAATGGTTTCTCCCCTGTATGAGTTCGTTGATGTGTTGCAAGAGCTCCACTATGACTGAAAGCCTTCCCGCAAATACATTTAAATGGTTTACTCCCGGTGTGACTTTGCTGGTGTAGAGTGAGTTTCCCACTACGAATGAAGCTCTTTCCACACTCCAAACATTTATATGGTTTCTCCCCTGTGTGAGTCCGCTGATGATTTCTAAGCCCTCCACTCTCAGTGAAACTCTTTCCACAATCCATACATTTAAAGGGCTTCTCCCCTGTGTGAATTCGTTGATGTATAGCAAGTTTTCCACTCTCACTGAAGCTCTTTCCGCACTCCATACATTTAAAAGGTTTCTCCCCTGTGTGAGTTCGTAGATGTATAGTAAGGTGTGAACATTGTCTGAAGCTCTTTCCACACTGCATACATCTAAATGGTTTGTTCCCTGCGTGAATTTGTTTATGTACAGTAAGGTTTCCATTTTTACTGAAGCTCTTTCCGCATTCCATGCATTTAAAGGGTTTCTCTCCTGTGTTAGTTTGTAGATGGGTGCTAAGGTGTTCACTCACACTTAAGTACTTTGCAGATGGCCCTTCAATATTCTGATTGCCTCCTCCATCACCTGGTTTAAAGTGGGAGATAAGAAAATATTGCTAAGTATTTAAGGAAGAAGATCAAACCTATCCATTCTTAAGGAAATCAGCCCTGAGTGCTCACTGGAAGGACAGATCGTGAAGCTGAGGCTCCAATACTTTGGCCACCTTATGAGAAGAGAAGACTCCCTGGAAAAGACCCTGATGTAGGGAAATATTGATGGCACAAGGAGAGGGGACGACAGAGGACGAGATGGTTGGACAGTGTTCTCGAAGCTACGAACATGAGTTTGACCAAACTGCGGGACGCAGTGGAAGACAAGTATGCCTCGGACACGACTAAACAACTAAACAACAACAATTTAAGGAAATGAACAAGAGAACTTAACACACAGCAAGACCAATCAGCACATTCTCTTATTTTAACACTTCTAGCATACCTCCCTCTCCTATGTACTAAAGTTTCAGGAAAGGAAAGGAAATCTGAAAATAGCCTGAAGAACCCTTAGTATCCAGTTCTACCTTCAACTCCCATGTAGCACTGAACACCAAGAAAACCCTTCTATATACAGATGAGGCATCTATGGCCCATTCTTCATCTCCCCCCCCCCCCAAAGTGAAAATGCTTTGCGTCTGTATTGGGTTTTCTCCTTCCTCCCGGATCTGTAATATCTTGCTGATACATTCCAACCCACTGTATACATCACCTAAACCTGCACCAGGATGCTGGAAAAGATGGGCCCTCATTCTGATGCAAAAGGGCTCTTGTTATATCCCTACACACTGAAAGGAGACATACAAAGGTACAGCCTCACAGCAAAGTGGAAGTATGTACCTCTCAATTGGTCCAGGACAACATCCCTGTATTTTTCTGTTCCAAGCGAGGAGGTGAGCTCAGATCTGAATATTAGAGTCTCTGCTATGTGGAATAAGTAAAGCAGAAGCGTTGTTTATGTCATATGTGACTGTAAAAGTATCCAAAGTAACAATATTTTGTTACAGCAAAGTATCTGGTGGCCCATTAAAAGCTAATAATGACTTCCACCAGAAAACCTCTTTGTAGATTTTACAGAGGTTTTTGTGGGGAATTCATACCACAATATCAGCTTATGAAGAGTTTCCTACAGACAAAAGTACAGTGCTGTCAGGATTTACCATGCTCCTCTCATACCAAGAAGCGGCAAGCTGGCAGGTTTATTACTCTTAGATTTATTGAGTATTTACACAGTAGCTTCAGTCCGAGCCCTCGCAGCTCAGTCCTCTCCCAATGAGACAGTTGGACCCACTGGATGACACTGTTGACACCAGCAGGATATCCTCCACCGGTTGACCCACCTCCTGTTGGGCTGGCGTTGTGCCTCTCCTCTACTCTTCTGCCTACTCTGAGGAGACTCGGGGACAGCTGACCTTCCTCCTCCTCTTGAGCCGGATCTAACAGCGGCAGTTGCCCTGAAGCAGGCTCTGTCTGCCCTGTGCTGTCTTGGGAATTTATAGCCTGCATTCCAGGATGGGACAGACTTCCATCACTCTCAGTGTGAGCAGGATTCAAGCCTCTACCCTCCTTAGCCTGCCCAGCCTTCTTCCCTGGAGTCTACACAGTCTCACTCTGGGAAGGGACGTCCCTGAGAAGTATTGCTATACACGACTATCTTCAACATCAACTTCATTGGACTGGTCATGTTGTTCAGATGCCTGATTATTGCCTTCAAAACAACTATTCTATTGCCAACTTAAGAATGGAGCTTAAGAATGGACAACAAAAGAGGTTTCAAGATGGTCTCAAGGCAAATCTAAAAAAAAATGCAGTATAAGAACAGAAAATTGGGAAACACTGGCCAGTGAGTGCTCCGATTGGAAAATAACCTTTACCAAAGGCATCATGGACTTTGAAGAACCACAAACTCAGGCCAAAAGGGAGAAACAAGCTAAGAGGAAAGCATGTTTGGCAAACCCTCACCGTGATCAACTCCCACCTGGAAACCTATGTCCCCACTGCCAAAGGATGTGTGGATCCAGAATTGGACTCCACAGTCCCTTACGGACACACCGTTAAGATCATGTTCATGGAAGACAATCTTACTCGGCTACAAGGGGTCACCAAAGAGGAAGACACGGCATGAATAAATGGTTCAAACAGCAGATTCCCAACTTCAATGTCTAACAGCCAAGAGGGGGGAAAAAGTGCCCTTACCTAAAGAGGCCACCATCTCATAATTCTCCTCCATGACTTCCTTGTGCAGAGCTCTTTGGCCTGGATCCAGCAGAGCCCACTCCTCCTCCGTGAAAAACACAGCCACCTCCTCAAAGGTCAAGAGGGCCTGGAAGAAGAAGAGGAAGAAGACAGAGCTTCTCTTTGGTCCCCATCATCCCCACTCAACACAGAGGGAGGCTGGGTGGTCCCATCTGTGCCTCTTCCCTCCTCCCTGCTCCCGTTGCTCTTTCCCTACCTGAGGAAGCTGCCTGGCTCCTCTTTCCACTCCACCTTTAAGAAGAGGCCGTTCAGAGGGGGTCTCAGATGCCATTGCCTTGCCAGTGGAAAGGACGGAGGAGGAGGAGGCGTAAACTGGGCCACTTCTGGGACTCTCTCAGCTGTTGCCAAGATGCACTTCAAAGCAGGGAGCAGCTCTTTAAGGAGAACAATGCAGAAATTATTATTATTATTGACTGAATTTATGTACTGCCCTAGACTACGAGGTCTGAGAGTGATTCATAGAAAGGCAGATTTAATTAGGATGGGAGACATTTACACAGATAGCATTCCTTTTACAAATTACAAATACCAATTCTAAAAAATTAATACTCATAAATTCTAATTACAAATGCAAAATAGAAACACATATGAAAAATATATGAAATAGTTAGTGAAAGAAATGCACCATGTACCCCAAATTTGGGATTGTTAACAATTTTCATTGATTAAAATGCTGATTGGAGATATCAGGAACTCATCCTCTATGTTTTAATAGCTGTTCAGAAACTCATTGCTCAAAACTGGAAAGCTCTGGAACACTTGAGATTTTCACACCAGAAATAGAAAGTATTGAATCTTGGAGTAAGAACTGGAAAAACCTACTCCTTTCTACAGGAACTTTATAATACTATAAGCTGCCTCAGTCTTTAGGGGACATTCAGCTTCGGTTTGGAAAGTTCTAGGATCAAATCCAAAACTCTTAATGAAGCTTTGCAAAAACTCTTAATGAAGCATTATGGTCAGTAGCAGAGGTCGCTTTTCCTTTCCTCCAAACAGGCATCTAGGAAACCAGTTTCTGACCTTTTGATACATTTAGAATAAAGAAAGTAAGGGAAACTCCTAAATTATGGGCAGAATTTGCAGTCAGAGGAAAAGCAACACCTGGGGGGCACCAGGATGCAGAAGTTCCATCCAAGCGGAGCAGATGGAAATATGTAGAGCCCTCTATGCGCTAACATGGACTGTAGTTTAGGAGACAGAGATATGAAGTTCTGTGGCTTATGGCCCCCTAGTCCTTCCTCTTAGGAACCTGTGTCTGTGTGTGTGTGTGTGTGTGTGTGTGTGTCCCCTTTTATCTTCCCTACACTGTGAGGAAGGACAGGAGGAGAAATAATCAGGGGGTCCAAACTGGGCACAGGGCATCCCTCCTGAGCAGGGGGATGGGAGACAGGGTCTCCCTGGTGGAAGCCCAGCACCCGAACTGCAGGGTGAGAAACCTCAGACCCAGGGGCTGAATTGGCCCTCAAATCCTTTCTGTCTCTCTCTCTGGCCCTCAGGAATTTCCCCAGCACCACACCTTCTTTCCAACGCTTCCCAGCTGCCTCCTGATGTTTTTCTGTGGGGCTGGGAAAAATCCCTGGAAGGCAAGCAGCTCCTGGACAAAGCTCAGAGTCAGCCCCATAGCCCCACCAACTCTGTCCTCTGTCCCGCCCATCAATCTGGCTGTCATCCTGGCCCACCTTGCAGGGTTCTGGTGTGAGTATTGCCCAGGTGGTGGGTTTTAGATCACCTACAGTATTATAAAGGCCCTCCTGGCAACCTGGATGGGGACAAGGCAGGGAGGAGTGAGGCTGCCAGAACCAGCAGAGAAAGTCCCTCAGCACCTCTGCGCTGGGCCAATCCTGCAAGACAGGCCAGATCTCCCACCCCTGGGAGCTTTGATTCTCCTTCCCGACAAAGTCCCAAGAGGATATCTGGAGAAGCCTCTTTTTGGAAAGAAACAGCATTAAAAACTCATCCCCCTTCCTCTTTCCCCCAAGTCCAGCTGGAGAGGGGACATTTCTTTAATTCCTCCAATCCTTGCCTTGAAGCTGTTTAAAGGGCTCCTGAGACCTTGATTAGATTTAAATCCTGTCATCCATGGGCCCATTTCCCTTGCCAAGCAGGAGGGAAACTGACAAGGTGCTTTTTCATGCTTCAGGAAATGGAAAATGCGCCTCTTTTTGGGGCACAAAAGCAGCACAGCAAAGCCTCCCCCCCAACATGGGAAATCCAACAAGGCTCTTTCCTTTGTGCCAAAGCAACCTCAGCAGGCCAGACTAGGATTTCTGAAAGGGGAGCTGGGGGCCCTCCCCCTTCCTTCTCACATCAGCCTCCGGAGGCCGATTTTCCCTTGACAATGTCCACTTCTCACTCCTCCCACTCGAAATCTCTCCCACTCCAGAGGCGACTCTGTTCTCCAGCTGCTTCCCCTGCACCAAAGCAGACTCCCTCCCACCCTCCATATCTCCCCCCGCCCCATACAGGGATGCCAACTTGAATAAAATAGTGGGGGCAGCCCTCTCAAATATCTTATGGGGAGGGGAAAAGACCCCTCGGGCTCCTATGAGTTGGCTCCTATCCTTTCATGATCCCGACTGAGGCAGGGGGCGGCAGTTCAGGGTTCTGGGGTTCATCCTGCAAGGCAAACCTTGTTTGGGGGAGAGGCGCCCCACCCCCGCAGCCACTTGCAGAGGGAAAGGGGGAGCCCTTCCTTCTTTCACCCCCCTTCATCCTTCCCCCCTCCCTGCTGCCCTGTTTGTAGGTTCAGGGGGAGGGAAAGCAAATTCTTCTCCCTCCCTGCACCCCAAATCACCCCCCTCCCGAAATGTTGCACCTTTCCTCTCCTCCTTTGCAGGACTCCTTCTCTTCCGGGGATGTGCATTGGGACCCCACCCCTCCAACATTAACTCTACCCCCCCCCGCCTTCCTCCGTCACTTCCTGCCTCTCTAGGAAGCGAGTTCATTGACCGAGGGGGACGGGGGAGGGGCAGGAGATTGGCCCCCCTCCCTGCAAGCGGAGACCTAGAAATGTAATGGGAAGGGACCCCCCCCCCCAAGGAGCCCAATGTCCCTCAGCCTTTTTCTGACCATGCCCCCCCCCCCCCCGCTGGTAGAAAGGTAGCTGTTTAAATATTTTGCTTGTAAATAGAGCATGTTTTATTTATAAATCTACTGTGTTACTGGAAATTGGAGAGGGGGTTGAGACCTTGCCCCCCCCCCCCCATGAGGCAAAGTGTCTCCGTTGCACATTCCCAAATGTAACAGTTCATTGATAAATGTGTCTATGTACTGGCTCCATGGGAAAACCTTTAGAATTTCATATAAAATCACTCCGGTGATGCATTTACACTATTCCAACATTGTTCCAATCAGAAGGGAAAAGCCTACAAGAGGAGAAGTTTGGGATATAGCTAGAGACAGCCCTATCCCTTGTTGCAGGAACCGCCCCCCCCCCAATCATTCAGTTTGTACAAATTCGACATGCACACACAACATACACAACACTTCTGTTATAAATTAATAGAAAATCAACTGTACATCGGATTTACACCGGTCCACTTTTATTTTGCTCCATGAAGAAAGGACTATCAAAGGGGATGGGTTTGATACAGGACAGCCATTATCCCTTGAGCGTACCAACACGTACACAGGAGCCCTGCCCAGTTGTTATGCCAACCCTGATGGTCCTAGACAGAAGACCATCAAGGTCACAAAGAACTTGCATATAGGAGTGGATTCAGCACGGACTGGAACAAAGGACAATGATCAGCTCTTCCCTCTGGGGGCAGGAAACTGCAAATTCCCCTCTGTCACCTGGAAAGTACTCATGGGGAGGAGGAAAGGGGGAACCAGCCAGGTGGCAGGACACTCAGGTTACCACCACAACTCCTCCCTCAACCCCTCCTTTTTGTGATGTAGTTGTGATGTAGTTTTAGGGGTGTAGTTTTGGGGATTAGTAACTAATAAAAGTTGGGGTCTTATTTTGTTTAGGGCTTCCATCTTGCTTCATCTTGCAGTGGGTGGGAGTCCTGTCACAACAGTCTTAAATAAAGACCAAGCCTACTGGCTGCTGTTTTGCTCTGGTATTCCTAGCTGGTAGACAACTCTGGGGTTGCGCTCTCATCTTGCTCTATAGGCCGAAGGAGCTGGCATTTGTCCGCAGACAGCTTCTGGATCATGTGGCCAGCATGACTAAGCCGCTTCTGGCGAACCAGAGCAGTGCACGGAAACACCATTTACCTTCCCGCCGGAGTAGTACCTATTTAACTACTTGCACTTTGATGTGCTTTCAAACTGCTAGGTTGGCAGGAGCTGGGACCGAGCAACGGGAGCTCACCCCATCACGGGGATTTGAACCGCCAACCTTCTGATCGGCAAGCTCAGTGGTTTAGACCAAAGCGCCACCCGTGTCCCTTTAACCCCTGTCTACCCCTCCCCTTTTGTGACATGTGATGTAGCAATGATGTATCAATGATGCTGTACAAATTGTATTCTGGGATATGGTGGGAAACTTGTCACCCCATCCTCGGGGTTCAAAATTCCTCTTTGAACCTGTTGCGCAATAAACTTTGATCTTCAGCTACTTGCTCCAGTTGGTGGCTGGACTCCTTCCTTTATTCCACAGAGACCCGCAGGCTCTGCCTGACAAGCTGGGTGACTGAGCAGCCTCACACCTAGATTTTTCCATAACACTTACCTTGGTTTCACCTAAAGGGCGGGAGGTGGAGGTCAGGTGAGGGAGGGGGCAAGCCTGGTGCTCAGGTTTCTACCAGAAGACCCTTTCCCAATTTATGACACAGTTATGACAAATGTATGTTGTTTTACTAAGGGTGTTATGGGTAATTTGGGAAACTTATAAAAATGGGGAGCCATCCTTTGTTTGGGGCTTCTTTCTGCTTCTTCCCTTTGGTAGTTTGAAGTTTTGTTGCAACAATAAAGGTCAGGCCTACTGGCCGCTGTTTTCCTTCTATCTCTTGGCTGGAGCCTCTTCAATCTTAACCTTCATAGTAAAAGTTGAGTATTTCTAAGAGTATCAGCAGAGAGGGTCAAATTCTGTTTCCAGGAGTCATGCCTCAGCTCATCATCAGGCACCAGCACAACTCCAGATCTATCCCAGCCCATATTTACAGCATCTTTATGATCCCCACCTACGCAGAGCTCTTTCCCTTGCAAGATTTAATGTTTTGCTGTCTGCAGTGTTGCAAGGTAGATTTTCGAAAATCCCATATTCTGAAAGGTGCCACAAAACAGGTAAAATCCATCACACACAGTTTATTTTGCTGCCCATTTTATGCAAAAATATATTGTGGCCCCCTCTATTGAAGGAAGGAATCTATCGCGCAGACTCTACCTGGGTGTCCTTTCTGTTGAATAAGTGCAGGAGTGACGTTCTAGAGAATATGGCAAGATTTCTGAATGATGCCATGAAACTATGCCGCTATAGGTCCTAAGAGCCACCTGGGTATCTCACAATGCCAGGACAGTTTTATTCAATGGTATCTCATTTTTAACTTTTTTTTTTTAAAAAAAAACCAGTACTTTTCAAGAAGGTATGCTTACCCTCTCAGTTCTTTCTTATAGGCCAGAACTGCAAAGTCAATGTGGAGTCCACATGGCAGAAAGGGACACAAAACCCTTTCCAACAAAGACCCTTTTTCTGGTAGCACATTCTTAATTCTGGTAGCAGAAGCCTCAGTAATGGAATGTGGCTGTGATGCCACCATCAAGGATTCTTTAGATCACCTTTGGATCCTCTCCAATGTTACAATTCTATGGTCCTGTCTTCTTCTTAGGAAACGCAGGAACAATCCTTCATAGGCACGGCTAGCATTTAAAAAAACACTTTCTACAACATGCATGACTTGGAAACCAACCCTGATTTCTGAGAGAGAAAAATATCAAGTTCCTGCACACCCTGGCCGGCACTTTCTTGATCTCCTGCCCTCAGGCAGAAGACATAGAAGCATGATTAGTCGCACCAGCAGGGTAAAGAACAGCTTCTATCCGTGGGCTGTTAGGCTGCTGAATGAAAAGATAACAACAGGGCAACTGACTTTCGGGTTTGGTGGGTGTGCGTCGGTAAACGAGGGGAATTAAGACTAAGAGAGCTGAGTGGGGGCGTGCTCGTATAATCTCACTGTATACAAGTTGTACAAGTGACAATAAAGTATTTCAATTTCAATTATTTCAATTTTGTTGCACTACCCAAAGGCGTGGTGTTGGTGATAACACACACACACACACACACACACACACACACACACAGTGGTACCTCTAGTTACAAACACCTCAGGTTACAAACGCCTCAGGTTACAAACTCTTCTAACCTGGAAGAGTTACCTCGAGTTGAGAACTTTGTTCCAGGATGAGAATGGAAATCGTGTGCCAGCAGCGCAGCAGCAGCAAGAGGCCCCATTAGCGAAAGCACGCCTCTAGTTAAGAACAGTTCCAGGTTAAGAACGGACCTCCGGAATGAATTAAGTTCATAACTAGAGGTACAGTGGTGCCCCGCAAGACGAATGCCTCGCAAGACGGAAAACTCGCTAGATGAAAGAGTTTTCCATTTTGGAGATGCTTCGCAAAACGAATCTCCTATGGGCTTGCTTCGCAAGACGAAAATGTCCTGCGAGTTCCTGCGGGGTTTTCCCCCCTCCCCCCTTTTTCTAAGCCGCTAAGCCGCTTATCAGCTGATCCGATAAGCCGATAAGCAGCTAAAAGCCGCTAATAGCACTAATAGCGCTAATCCGCTAATCCGTCAATGGGCTTGCTTCGCAAGATGAAAAAACCGCTAGACAAAGAGAATCACAGAACGGATTCTTTTCGTCTTGCGAGGCACCACTGTACCACTATATATATATTCCGTATTTTTCGCCCTATAGGACGCACCGTCCCATAAGGCGCACCTAGTTTTTTTTGGGGGGGGGGGAAATAAAGGGGGGGGAATTATTTTTTTCCCCCCGGCACGGGGCTGGGGCGGGGGAAGCCCAAGCTTCCACCGACACCAGCCCCCAGAACAGGCAACTCTCCGCAAGCCGCGGGAGCCCAGCGCCAGGCTCCCATGGCTTGCAGAGAGCTGCGCAAAGCCCGAAGCCTGGGGGGTGCTGAGCTCAGCGCGCCCCCAGGCTTCGGGTGCAGGCAGCTCTCCACAAGCCATGGGAGAGCTGCACAACTTCCCACGGCTTGCGGATAGCTTCCTGAAGCCTGGAGAGTGAGAGGGGACAGTGCGCACCGACCCCTCTCGCTCTCCAGGCTTCAGCGAAAGCCTGCATTCACCCCATAGGACGCACCCACATTTCCCCTTCATTTTTGGAGGGGAAAAAGTGCGCCCTATAGGGCGAAAAATACGGTAACTATCTACACACACACACACACACACACACACACACACACTGCAAAGCAAATCCACAGCCCTCCCATAAGCGAAGGGAACTATGGTGGAGAGGTGGCAGCTGCAGAGCTCCTGTCTAGACCTTCCTGATTCTCTGACCACCTAATTCAAAAAGCCACTTCATAAGTGGGGACCTCCCCCTCAGCCCCAGCCCTACATCTTCCAAGAAGCAGCTTTGTCTCCCCTCCTGAAAGACCTACATTGGCTCCCAGTTCGTTTCCGAGCACAATTCAAAGTGTTGGTGCTGAGCTTTAAAGCCCTAAATGGCCTCGGTCCTGTATACCTGAAGGAGCCTCTCCACCCCCATCGTTCAGCCTGGACACTGAGATCCAGCACCGAGGGCCTTCTGGCAGTTCCCTCACTGCAAGAAGCAAGGTTACAGGGAACCAGGCAGACGGTCTTCTCGGTGCTGGCGCCCACCCTGTGGAACGCCCTCCCATCAGATGTCAAGGAAATAAACAACTACCTGACTTTTAGAAGACATCTGAAGGCAGCCCTGTTTAGGGAAGTTTTTAATGTTTGATGCTTTATTGTGTTTTTAATATTCTGTTGGGAGCTGCCCAGAGTGGCTGAGGAAACAGAAGAATAAATAATATCCATTCTGCCACCACATGGCAGCTTGCACCAAAGCTGCCGTGGGGGCAATTGCGGTGGGGAGGGGCAGGAAAGGGGCACTCTGCTTTTAGCTATAAGCAGCAGTAAGGAGAGGGGTGGGCACTTGCAACTGCCTTAGGTAAAGGTAAAGGTACCCCTGACTGTTAGGTCCAGTCGTGGACGACTCTGGAGTTGCAGTGCTTATCTTGCTTTATTGGCCGAGGGAGCCAACATTCGTCCACAGATAGCGAACCAAAGCAGTGCACGGAAACGCCATTTACCTTACTGCCAGAGAGGTATCTGTTTATCTTCTTGCACTTTGCTGTGCTTTTGAACTGCTAGGAGGGCAGGAGCTGGGACCGAACAACGGGAGCTCACCCCGTTGCGGGGATTTGAACCGCCAACCTTCTGATCGGCAAGCCCTAGGTTCAGTCAGTGGCGTAGCGTGGGGGGTGCAGGGGGGGCCGGCCGCACTGGGCGCAACATCTGGGGGGGGGCGCGCTTGCACTCGCAGCTCTCTGCCCCCTGCTAAAATCCACGGGTTAGGGGGCGCAAATTACTTGCCTTGCCCCGGGTGCTGACAACCCACGCTACGCCACTGGGTTCAGTGGTTTAGACCACAGTGCCACCCACGTCCCTCAATTGCAACTGTCTTAGGCGACAGCAATAAGAAGTAAGGTGCTGGGATTTTTTAAAAACCACTTTATTTTAAATTAGAAATGGAGAGAAGTGTGGGGAGGGTAGAAGAGGATTTCTAGACAAAGGAGAAATGACTGGGAAATGTGTGAGCCTAAGCCTCTTCTGGTGAACCAGAGCAGTGCACGGAAACACCATTTACCTTCCCGCTGGAGCAGTACCTATTTATCTACTTGCACTTAGCTGTGCTTTCAAACTGCTAAGTGGGCAGGAGCTGGGACCGAGCAACAGGAGCTCACACTGTCGTGGGGATTCAAACCGCCGACCTTCTGATTGGCAAGTCCTAGGCTCTGTGGTTTAACCCACAGCACCACCCATGTCCTGTAGATGGTGGTTAGCAAGTGTTTTATCTGGAGATAGTGTCATTGGGCATTTGTAGGTAATCTGTATTTGTCTCTTAAGATGGAATATGTATAAAATTCATCCTCTTCATTTATTCACTGGTCTAATGTTAATATACCCAAATTCATCCACCTCTTCCATACGACCATTTATTTCCCAATTTTTAAAGACGGGTTTCCCCATAAAGTCATTTTGTCGTGGGAGAAAAGGTCAAATATGTATTTTTTGGACATTTGGTGTCATATTGTTCAAACTGATGTTATTGTTTCAATAGCATCTTGAGAATTAATGTATTTAGACCCAAGTGCTGCCTGTCTTTCTAAAGGTGCTACTTAAGAATATTCCAACGTAGCCCAATTTGGACAGTTGTTTTCAGTTATGGGTCTTCAGAATTGTGTACCTGACAGAAAATATGCTTGATGATACAATTCTAAGTTTGGGATCCCAAATCCTCCTTCTTTTATCAGTATTTGCAATTTTTGCATAGATATTCTTGGAACCGAAGAGCTCCAAAGGTATTTTCTGAACAAAGATTCAATTTTGAGAAAGTATTTGCTCAGTATGTGAATTGGAATGCCTCTTAAGATCTAAACTAGTCTAGGTATTATGTTGATTTGAAGAGCATTGACTTTCCCCCAAAGGGTCAGGTTCAATGACTCCCACCTGTCGATGTCTATTGATACCTCATGATATATTTTGTTGATGTTTAATAACACAAGTCTCATGGTATTAATATATATAGGAATTTAATGTTGTCTTTGCAAATTTGAAATTGGTATTGTTTAAACGGTTGAACCAAAAAGTTATTTCCTATTAATATCAACTCCAATTTGGACCAGTTTATAGTGTATCCAGATATATTACCCAAAAATCTATATTTTGCATTAATTTTGGAACAGTACTGTGAGATTTTGTGATAAACAGAAGAATATCATCTGCAAACATTACCAATTTGTTTACAAGTGAGTTATGAATTACACCAAAGATTTCCTTATGCTGTCTAACAGTACATGCCAGGGGCTCCAAACAGATATTAATAATAATAATAATAATAATAATAATAATAATAATAATAATATCTTTATTGTCATTGCCCCCTCTCGGGGACAACAAAATTACTTGGCTGCTCCATCCACCCAGGTAGGGCACTCCAGACAAAATCAAAACAACTATAAAAACACTAATTAAAACAATACAGTATAATACAGCAAGGAAGATTAGATGACTTTCAAAGTCCAGGCTTCCCATTCAGGGCCGAGATCGCTCTGGGGAAGAAGCTGTTCTTAAGACGGCTCGTTCTTGTCTTCATCGTCCTGTATCTCCGTCCCGACGGCAGGACGAGACAGTGACCAGGATGCGATGGATCTTTTACTATGTCCAGTGCCTTCCTATGGCACCTTGTGGCATAAATCTGCTCTAAGGTGGAGAGTGGGCAGCCAACAATGCTCTCTGCTGCCTTAACAACTCTGCACAACCCGCCCCGAAAAGACTCAACATGGAGGCCAATTGGCCGAAATATTGGGAAATACTAGAGAAGGAAGGAGTCACTTGGAGATTGCAGAGTTTTGAGAAATTAAAGGAGAAATTGGATACACTACGCTCAGATTAGAGAGGTCTTTAAGCTAGACAAGAAAATAGGTTTCCAGGTGGAAAAATCGAAATTAGAAACTGAACTGTTAGAACCAAAAACTAAGGTACTCTCAAAAATGTATAACTTGCTGTTGAAATGGAATACGCAGGATGAAACTGTCAAATCAGCTATGATAAAATGGGCACAGGATATTGGGTATAACATTATGTTTGCTGACTGGGAAAAGTTATGGACCACCGGTGTGAGGTTCACGGCATGTAATGCCTTGAAAGAAAATATTATGAAAATGATATACAGGTGGTACATGACCCCAGTCAAGCTGGCAAAAATATATCATTTGCCTGACAATAAATGTTGGAAATGTAAGGAAACTGAAGGAACATTCTTTCACCTCTGGTGGACGTGCCCAAGGATCAAGGCCTTCTGGGAAATGATTTACAATGAGTTAAAAAAGGTATTTAAGTATACCTTCCTTAAGAAACCAGAGGCCTTCCTTCTGGGCATTGTAGGCCAAGGGGTGTTAAAGAAAGATAAAACTTTTTTTATGTATGCAACAACAGCAGCAAGAATACTCATCGCAAAGTATTGGAAGACCCAAGATTTACCCACACTGGAAGAATGGCAGATGCAACTGATAGAATACATGGAGTTGGCTGAAATGACCGGCAGTATTCGAGACCTGGGAGAAGAGATGGTGGAAGAGGACTGGAAAAAATTTAAGGACTATCTACAAAAACATTATAAGTTGTATGAATGCTAGGAGAATGCACGATTGAAAGAAACATGGCAGCAGTAATCTTATTGTAAGACATATGAAAATAAGTGAAAAGGACGTAATTTGAAGTAACACTATTGGAGATTTATATAACAAGAATGGAAGTAAGGTAATAAATTGCTGCATGTAACGATAAGATTGAGAACGCAGGGAAGGGAGATGTGAGGAAGTCTGAAGATTATGAAACTATGATTTGTGAACAACATTTACTTTAATCTGTATCTTTTTTTCTTTTCTATCTTTTCTTTACTCTAACTTTATTTTATATTCTTGTATGTTATATGGTGATGGTAACTTATATGTTTGGTGTTTTTTAAAAAAATTGCAATAAATATCTTATAAAAAAAAAACAACAACAACTCTGCACAACCCCAACCTGTCCCGGGTAGTACAGCTTCCGTACCACACACATAAGCCATAAGTGAGCACGCTCTCAGTGGCACAGTGATAGAAGGCAAGCAGCAGTTTCTGCGGAAGATGGTTTTTCCTTAGAATTCTCAAAAAGTACAGTCTCTGCTGTGCCTTCTTCACAAGCCCCCTTGTGTTGACACTCCAGGACAGATCCTCTTGTAATTCAATGCCCAAAAATCTGAACGTTGCTACCCTCTCCACACAGACCCCATCAATCAAAAGTGGCTGGACATTGCTCTTCTGTCTCCTGAAGTCCACCACAAGCTCCTTTGTCTTCCTTGTATTTATGAGCAAGTTGTTAGCTGTGCACCACTCTTGTCAGCCGCTCCACCTCATCTCTATAGTCCGTTTCACCCTCCCTTTCAGAGATGAGCCCAAAGCAAAGGCGAAAGTGGGCAGCCTTGCCTAGTACCTCTGGATAATGTGAAAGGTGCAGACATTATGCCGTTTGTCTTAACACTAGATGTAGGGAAGCAATATAATATGTTTATCCATTTTATAAAGACTAATGGAAAACCAAATTTTTGTAGTACTTTTTCTATATATAGTTTGTAGACCTTATCAAAAGTTATTTCTGCATCTAGAGATATTATAGCTAAAGCTTCACTGTTCCTGTTTAAATATATCAAATCCACTACCAGCCTGATGTTATCTGCAGCTTCTCTCATCTTTATAAAGTTTATTTATTAATCCTAATGAAATTTCAGATGGCCCCCCTGTTGAGGGTTTTGGACATTTGTTTTCAGAAAACTGTCTTGGTAAGTTTCTACATGTAAGATGAAACTCTGGCTGTGAAGCTGGATTGTTTGCACAGGTGCAAAGATAAGACACTGGTGCTGGCCCAACCACAGTTGCTGCCAGTTAGCTTCCAGACCCAATTCAAAGTCCTGGCTTTGACCTATAAAGCCTTAAACGTCTGAGGCCCACAATATCTCAGGACCACCTTTCAGTTTGATCCAACCTCAGGGCTTTTCTGATGTCAATCATGTTTTGCCAAAGTCACCTTTACCTTGATGATCTGTGGCAGCCTATTGAGTAAACATGTTTTCTCCTGCTCTGCACCTGCTCCTACAAAGTTTCAGGGGAGATCTTTCTTCCCTTTGCAATCATCAGAATCACAGTGATCTATTTTTATTCTTTCCTGAGTCCAACTAGCTCCCACCCCACTGCTTGAATATTGCCTTTGCAAGCAATAAGGTAAATATCGCAATTAAGGGCAGAAGGAAGATTTTTATTCCACTGTGCCTGAAAGGTTGGGTGTATAAAATATATATTGTGCCACAAAATCCTGGGGGCCAAGACATAGAGCAGGTGAAGTGAGAAGGTACATCTGTGTGATGCTGCCTTCTAGATCAGTAATTTAGACAGACTGGCTTTCCTGGAAGGGAACATCCTCAGCTTTGCCTGGAACAGGGAGCAGAGATGACAACCTCACACCTTCTTGATGCAGAATAGATGCTCCACTTCTGAACCATCACCCTTCAGCTCTGAGACCAGAGCTGGACACCACCCTGTATTTGTCAGTTCACTGCAATCCCTGATTTGCAATAATTTGGGGCATATTATGAGCAGCTAGTATTGGGTGGAACAGCTACAAGGAAAGTGTAGCAGGTAGACCCAGAATGATAACACTCCTCCTGTTGCTGCCTCTAGCAACCAACGAGGTGCAGCTGACGGGAAAATGCCCACTGAATCCAATCGAGGAACAAGTTTTGGCTGCAAATTTTTACCGCCTAGCAGACTACCTCATTAGTGGAGTCATATATCCAATATTCTTTCATGAACAATCTCCTTTCACCTTTTCCAGCACCCCTGTCAGCAGACTTGAGACGTAAGTAATGATGCATTGATGTAGTTCTGCTTCCTATCTACTCTCCATTTCCCGTAATACACTTGTTTTCTGATAAACTTCAAAATGTTAATTACATTACATTTCATTAATTTATTTAAAGAGTTCTTTGTTCTGTTCAATTAGTGAAAAACCATGTTTCAAAGTGTTTTATAATGAATTTTAAATAATTAGTAGTAGTTTTGACATGTACTGCTCTCCAAAGCATGACTTGTTTTCTAAAGGGTAGGAAGTGCTTTGGGATGTGTTTGAGTTGCAAGTTTTCTGTAATAAATAAAATGTGAACACAATTCTTTTCCCCCATGCACAACATATTCCATGCAACTTCAAATTATAAATGTCGACTTTGCTTCCCTTCACCCTCCTCCCTTGCAAAAATACTGCAGACACAGGTACAGGTAGACCTCTGTCTCACTTTGTTCTACCTCCTGGCCCTCAAGGGAGTTTTGGTAGGTCACCAGAAATGTGACTGATTTGTGTTATTATCTTCCCTCCCTTGCAAAGATACTACAGGTACAGGTATACCTCTGTCTCCCTTTGCTTTACTTCCTTGCCTCTTTTCCTACTTGCTTTGATTAATACAAAAAAGAATGTGACTTTCATTTTCACTGAATTAAGGATGACTATGTGACACACCTTTTTTCGCAGCTGGGTGGATAAGAAGAACTCACACATTATTTCCTTCTCCCTTGCTGTTCGGGATATTAATCATAACCCCAGCCTCTTACCCAACATCACCCTGGGCTACAGCATCTATGATACCTATTCTGAGGGAAGACTGACATCTGACTCCATGACAGACCTGCTTGCTGGTGGGAAAATCAACATTCCAAACTACAGCTGTGGGAAGCAGAAAAGGCTGCTAGTTGTTCTTGAAAAAAGTGAATTTGACATCTCCACACACATTGCAAGCATGTTGGGCATCTACAAGATCCCACAGGTAATCAATGGGTCCAAGTGAAACACACCTGGCAATATTAGCCACCTTGTTGTTGTTGTTTCTGCTGCCATCTGTCTGTCTTGAAAGACGATGGCGTGAGCCTCTGGGATGAAGTCAAACCACTGTGTAAGTAGTATCAAAGTGACCTCCACAGTGCACAAGCCTAGGCAGTGGGTACGGAGGTCCTGGGCTGCCCAGACAACAAGACCTCCCTCTCAGCCTCACCGCTGTGATCCAAAGGAAAGAAGAGCAATGCATTTGGCACAAGCTTGGCTGCAGGAGTTGCTGGAAGGAGGCAAACAAAGCACCACTCAGCTGACCTAGGATTTGTGCAGGGTTTACTCCTTAGACTTTTCTTCTCCCAGATGTTGGAGGGGATGAAAGGTTATGGAACTCCCTTGCAGTTGAGAACAGACAGGCCCCTTTCCTACTATCTTTCTAGGGCTTACTCAAAACTTTTATTTTATTGCAGCAGGCATTTTCATTTAAGTTTGGTTATAGTGTTTTACCTTTTTGATTGTTTTTTAAAGAATCTTTTTTAACTGGCTAGAGAATTTTGCCATTAATTGGTATAAGGATTGCTTGATTTTTAAAAAAATATTGTTTTACTTCCAAAAAAACAGTGATGTTTGCACTAAATCTGTCAGCATCCTTCACATAGACGTATCGGGTCTTAATCCTGAAACACAAGCCATCAATCTCTTTCCCTTTTCTCACCAGCTCAGTTATGGCTTTGCTCTTACTGATAAATTCCAGTCCCCTTTTGTCTACCGGATGGTCCCAAACCAAGAAATGCAGTACCAAGGCATGGTTCAACTCCTTCTACATTTCAGGTGGACGTGGGTCGGCCTCTTTGCTCCAGACAATGACAATGGAGAAAGGTTCCTGAGTACCTTGACACCTCTAATGAACAAAAGGGAAATTTGTGTTGCCTTCACACAAAGAGTACAACGAGAAACTTGGCTATGGATACCCCATGAAGCACCTGTCCTATGGAGACAAGTCAATGTATTTGTTTACTTTGCAGACTCTCAAAGTGGACTTTACATAATCATAGAGGTACAGTCCTTACTGGAAAGGATACAGACTGAGGGGAAAGTCTGGATAACCACACTTCTTCAGAACAAAATGTTGTTATGTGACATTGACTGCTTCCAGTATGCTCATGGCTCTTTGTCCTTTGTAGTGAAGACCAAAAAAAGGATGAAGAAGGACTATTATGGGCCAATGTCCTTGGCTAGTCAATGGTATTCAGAAGAAGCATTTGATTGTTCTTATTCCAGGCATGCCTTGTCTGTGAGGGGTATGACCAAATGCAGAGAGAAGGATAATGTGAAGATGCTGCCCCAGGAAGAGATTGAAAGAATCCAGTCCCAAGACAGCTATGTGAACTACTTGAGTATCCAAGCTGTGGCTCAGGCCTTCAATGCTGCATATTCATCCAGGTCAAAAAGGATGTCGATTGTGGGTGGAAGCAGTTGGGATCTTCAAAAGCTACAGCCATGGCAGGTAAGTCCTTTTCCTCTTGCAAACTGGAATTTGTTGTCCCTTCTCTGGAATCACCATGATAACACCATCAGAATCAGTCTTGAAATGAGTCAGAACATTGGTTGGTATTGTCTACATTGACTGATTGGCCGTTGACATTGTTTTCACCTGCTTACAGAAATCCATCAGAATTTCTACTACCCAGGTTCCCAGGGGAAGGGAATTCTACACGAGTTACAGGTGGAGCACAACAGAAATGGCCCATCAGTGTATGGGAAGTCAAGATCACAGATTCAGTGCAATGTTCCTGCAGACAGAATTATTTGCAGGCAGCAACTCATAGAGATGGAAGTGGAGCTCACTGAACCAATGCTCTGATTCAACAGTTATCTACTTCGTAGCAGCCTCCTACACTGCATAGTTTGGGAATCCACAAAAGGTCTAAACATGTAGAATCTAGATCTAATATGAATATTAGGAATTACTTTTCACAAAATGTAACAAAAACACTAGGATTAGACACTACCATATTACACTGTCATTAGACAGCAATACTCTTGAATGCTTTTGTCTTCCAATTATAACCACACTTCTGCGTTATACGTAGGGCTGCCTCTGAAAACTGTTCAGAAACTTCAGAAGATGCAGACTTCGACCATCATGTTGTTCACTGGGACAACACTGTCTGAGCATATTACACCAATCCTCGTCCAACCACACTGGCTGCCAATAAGTTTCCAGACTCAATTAAAAGTTCAACGTTGACCCTATAAAGCCTTAAATGGCTGAGGACCAAAATACCTTAAGGACCATCTCTCAGACCTTGATTTCATAATCTGAGACCCTGCTGCAGTGGCTCCCATTTTATCCCTCCAAATCAACCTTTCCTAATATATGTAACAATGTTGATTTTCATCACCCCCAAAATTTTTGAAGTTGATTGAGGGTGTCTAATAATCTAGAAGAGTCACATGGTTCCAAATGAGAAATACAGTGGTTCTTATTCAGAGAAGATCAGGATGCAGGGAGAACATGAAACCATGTTACATAATTCAGCCCTGCTAACTCATTGCTGGATTTTCCTCTGTCATTCTAGCTTCATCGTTTCTTGAAAGAAGTCCAGTTCTACTCTAATACTTCAGCTGATGGACAGTACTTGGATGAGAATGGGGCACTGGCCATTGGCTTCGATATCGTGAATTGGGTGCTGTTTCCTAATAACTCTCATGATAGAGTGAAAATTGGGAGAATAGAGAAACAAAAGTCCTCAGATCTGAAGTTCACCATTAACCCAGAAGCAATTGTGTGGCCCAAGCTATTTAAGAAGGTAGGGGGAAATGGATCTGTCATTTTATTAACTATGACATCTGCTATGCTGTAATAACATTTTGAATAGTACATATGAGGCTTCGTCTGCAATCTTGTGGGAGCTTTCCTAGAGCTAAGTCCCACTGAGTTTAATGGACCCTGCTCTTGAGTAAACATGTAAAAAATGTCAAAGTAAGTAGGAGACTTCCAAAACAGAGCAGAACACATTTCCCCAACTTGGTGCCCTCCAAATATTGTGGACTACATCTCCCATGCACCCCAGCCAGCATTGTGCAAAGATATCTGAGGGGCACCAGGTTGGGTAAGGATGGAGTATAGTAAGGTATTCCACTTCTGTTTGGGCATAGAGACATGATACACAAGCAAACTGGGCACCAAAGTCTACACTGGGTGCAGACTTTGGAAGCAACACCAATGACTCCGTTGGCAGATGTGATGGCAACAGAGGGAACACTTGTTTTATTGCTAATGTTCATATGATGGTTTATGCCATCCTCCTGTTTGTTGTTAACTGTGAGATATCAATGTCAAGGGGGTGGGTGAGGAAGCAGAAGCACCAAAATGGTTTCTCTGCCATGCAGATCTGCAAAATGTAACTGCCCAAAATATGATCTGTGGTCACTTGAGGTTATCGGAAGCAAATATCTCTTCTCTGGGATCCTTCCAAAATTCCATTAGCTGTGTCCAAAGGCATAAACACACCTACCACTTTCTCCTTAGTGCTCAATTTTCTCTTCATGCCTAGACCGTACCTCGATCAAGATGCACAGAAAGCTGTCTCCCTGGATATTCCAGAAAAGTTCAGGAAGGGAAGCCACCCTGCTGCTATGATTGTTCTCCCTGCTCAGAAGGGACCATCTCCACTCAGGAAGGTAGGAGAGGAACTTGGAGAAAATGGCCTTTGATGGGAAGATGGGACAAATATTTGAGCCACTGCAAACATGATATTAGTAATGGCTAGTTCTGTCATCTGTCAGGTGGGCACCATTGGCATTCCAAGAGAACAATGGAAGCATTGATGGTGGGTTCTGGCCAGTGGGATTCCCATGGGACCCCAGAAGCTGCATAGACAGAACAGCCCACCCACCCCCATGTGATCTCCAGCAACTAGTGTTCAAAGGCATTGAAAGGCCACCTCCAATGATGCAGGGAGGACATGTCAGTGATTCTGGTCCTGGGGTCTATCTTGGTGAGTGATGGAAAAGTGGGCAAGAGAGCCAGGGCGTATTGGGTTCACCAACTCAGTAGCCTGAGGAGGGTTGTTGTTCTGCCATGGAGTCAGGAAGCACTAGGGCCAGAGAGACCACCTGACTATTTCTGAGAGGTCCCAGCAGTTCAGGAATGGAGGCAGTGCCACACAATAATACTCCTCCGAGTTCCTTGGAGGAATCATGGAATTCTACTGAAATATGTGATTTTAGAAAGTATCATTCTAGCATCAGTATATTATAAAATAAGTTTAGGCTTAACACCTCTGTTTCTCAATATTCGAACATGACAAGTTGCCTTTATCAGTCAACCTATTGATCCATTTAACCCACGGTTGTCTAATCCCGGGTCCAGAATTTTTTCTGGCCTTTGCACTAGATCTAAATTTTCTAGGTGAAAAATAGCAGTTGGGTGCTACTGCCAACCTGTCAATCACCAAATGCAATAGTGATGCCAGCTGATTTCATGCTTTAAAGCCTTGATTGCCAGCACTTCAAAGAACAGTGTGGGCCTTTTTGAAAATCCTGTACGAGCAGCTCCCCAGCATTCAGACTATTGTAGGTTTGTGACTGATGTTAGTATACAGAAGTGTGTTTTTCTCTATGCAGATGCTGATGAATGCACCAAATGTCCAGAAGATCAGCATCCAAATGAGGATAGACAACAATGTGTCCCCAAAATATCTACCTTCCTTTCCTATGAAGAAAGTTTGGGGAGCCTCCTGGCTTCCCTTGCACTCTCCTTATCCTTAACCACAGGCTTTGTGTTAGGAATCTTCACTAAATACAAAGAAACTCCAATAGTCAAAGCCAACAACAGGGACCTCTCCTACATCCTCCTCATGTCTCTACTGCTCTCCTTTTTGTCCTCCTTCCTCTTCATTGGGAGGCCAAGGAACGTGACCTGCCTTCTCCGCCAAACAGCCTTCTGCATCATCTTCTCAGCTGCTGTCTCTTCTGTCTTGGCAAAAACCATCACAGTGGTCCTTGCCTTCCTGGCCACTAAGCCAGGGAACAAGGTGAGGAGATGGCTGGGGAAGAGTTTGGCCCACTCCATTGTCATTTCCTGCTCCAGTGTGCAAGTTCTCATCTGCACCATCTGGCTGGGGATCTCTCCTCCATTCCCAGACTTTGACCTCAGCTCTCAGCTTGGAGTAATCATTGTCCAATGCAATGAAGGCTCTGTTGCTATGTTTTACAGTTCTCTTGGCTACATGGGCTTCCTAGCTGCCATCTGCTTCACAATGGCTTTCTTAGCAAGGAATCTACCTGGGGCCTTCAATGAAGCCAAGCTGATCACCTTCAGCATGCTGGTCTTCTGCAGTGTTTGGGTGTCCTTTGTGCCCACCTACCTGAGCACCAAGGGGAAATTCATGGTAGCCGTGCAGATCTTCTCTATCTTGGCCTCCAGTGCTGGGCTCCTGGGCTGCATTTTCATTCCCAAATGCTACATTATTATATTGAGGCCTGATCTGAACATGAGGGAGCACCTGACAAGAAAAAAATAAACATGACGTTTGATCCTTAGCTCTAGGTATAGCATAAAATTGTACAGTTGGAAGTCCCAGCCAGAATCTCAACTGGAGTAAAACTGTTCATGACCCATAGCAGGATTTCATAAGCTGCTTAAGAAGTTGCAAACTGAATGGTTAAAGTACAAAAAGAACTTAGCTGAATTAGGAAGAAAGTGACTACGTAAGGGATATAGGTAAAAGGTATTATGGGGAATAACAACAACAACAACTGGGCAGCCATAATGTTGGGTGGAACTTGGCGCACCTGATTTTGAACTCCCTTTTGGATTTTTATGTTGTGAACTGCCCTGGGATCTTTGGCTGAAAGATGGTATACCAATGTAATAAACAACAACAATGACAACTTGGATGTGTAAGCTGCCTGGGCCTCATCGAATGCATCTCAATACTGGATATAAGGTTGACTGGGGGTTCAAAGGGCTGAATGTTGGTTGTTTATAATAGTTTTAGAAGTAATGGTGCAAAGAATAAGATGTAATCAAGATATTAAAGGCGTAAGAGTGGGACAGAGACAATATAAATTGAAAGCATTTGCAGATGATGTGGTGATTTCTGTGGAAGAACCAATAGAGTCAATCCCGAAAGTATTACAAGAGATAAAAAAATTTGGTGAGGTAGCAGGTCTTAAGATTAATAAAGATAAAACCAAACTCTTTGTTTAAAATATGAATGGTGAGAGTAAAGAAATAAAGAATACAAGATGTATCTGGAGATCGAGAGAAAGATTAAGCATTTAGGTGTTTGGGTAACAGCAACATTTGTAGAAAAACAACATCCCAGGAGCTTTCATTCTGGGAATTATAGGGACAGAAGTATCCAAACTGTACAGAAATTTATTCATGTATGCGACTACAGCAGCAAGAATGTTAATTGCCCAAAAATGGAAAGATGAAGTCCCAGCAAAAGAAGAATGAATACAAAAACCTATGGAATATGCAGAAATGGCAAACTTACCAGAAAAATAAGAAACCAAGATAACAACTTTTTATAAAAGAATCGGAAATGTTTTATTGAATATTTACAAACAAATTGTAAACAGATAAGAACATTGGCAGGGTAGTTATAATAACCTGCAGTTTCATAAGAGTGTATATTTAAAGTAGATGAAGAAATGAAGTTAATCTGGATAGGCAGAAAATATTGAAAATAAATGTAAGGAAGCACAGAAAGAGGGGAAATGACGTAAAGTTTTGAAATGTTAAAATGACCGTGAAATTAATGAAATGAATAAACCTGAATATCATAAATAAAATATATAAAAAAGAAAGTTTTTCCATATGCCTAGTCGGAATCTCCTTTCCTGCAACTTGAAGTCATTGGGTCGATTCCTACTTTCCAGGAGAAAACAAGCTTGCTCAAAATTAACAAATTGTAGAAATATGAAAAGCATAATTTTTTTTAAAAGAAAGAAAGAAAAAGAAAACTAGGTTGCTTTATCCTCCATGTGACAGCCCTTCAGATATTTGAAGATGGCTATCCTATCTCCTCCCAGTCTCCTCTCTCCCAGGCTAGACATACCTAGGTCCTTCAACCATTCCTCATAAGCAGGCACCCCCCAACTTGGCCCTCCAGATGTTTTGGGACTACAATTCCCATCATCCCTGACCACTGGTCCTGTTAGCTAGGGATGATGGGAGTTGTAGTCCAAGAACATCTGGAGGGCCGAGGTGGGGGGGGGGCTGCTCATAAGGCTTGGCTTCTAGACGCCTTGATCATCCTAGCTGACCTCCTCCTGCCATTGAGTAAATTGATATGTTATTGCTCTTCTGTTGGAGGTTGGAAAATAGCATGTAGGGGAAGTTCTGCTCTCATCTCTGGCTTGTGGGCTTCCCTTTGTGTCAACTGGTTGGCCATTGTGAGAACAGGATGCTGGACTTTGGCCTGATCCAACCTCAGGGCTCTTCTGATGTCAATCATGTTCTGCCCAACTCACCTTTACCCTTGATGATCTATGGCAGCCTATTGAGTAAACATGTTTTCTCCTGCTCTGCACCTGCTCCTATCAAGTGTCAGGGGAGATCTTTCTTCCCTTTACAATCATCAGAATCACAGTAATCTATTTTTATTCTTTCCTGAGTCCAAGTAGCCCCCCCCCCCCCGGAATATTGCCTTTGGGACCAATAAGGTAAATATCACAATTAAGGACAGTAGGAAGTTTTTTTATTCCACTCTGCCCGGAAGGTTGGATGTATAAAATATATATTGTGCCACAAAATCCTGGGGGCCAAGACACAGAGCAGGTGAAGTGAGAAGGTACATTTGTGTGATGCTGCCTTTTAGATCAGTAATTTTGACTGACTGGCTTTCCAGGAAGGGGACATCCTCACACTTGCCTGGACCAGGGAGCAGAGATTGCACCCTCTCACCACCTTGGTGCAAAAATAGATGCACCACCACTGAGCCATCATGTTTCAGCTCTGAGCCCAGAGCTGGACACATGCCTGTATTTGTTGATTCACTGCAATCTCTGATTTGCAAGAATTTGGAGATTATTATAAACAGCAGCTAGTGCTGGGTGGAACAGCTACAGTCATACCTCAGGTTGAGTGTTTTCAAGTTGCGTCCCGCAGTGACCCGGAAGTACCAGAAAAAGTTACTTCTGGGTTTTGCTGCTCGTGCATGTGCAGACGCTCAAAATGATGTCATGCATATGCGCAGAAGCGGCAAATTGTAACCCTTGCAGCACAGACGCACAGATGCGGGTTGCATTCTGCTCATGTTGCAAATGGGGCTCCGGAAAGGATCCCGTTCGCAAGCAGAGGTACCACTGTACAAGGAAATCGTAGCAGGTAGACCCAGAATGATAACACTTCTTCTGTTGCTGCCTCTTGCTACCAATGGGATGCAGCTGAGGGGAAAATGCCCACTGAATCCAATCAAGGAGCAAATATTGCCTGCAAATTTTTACTGGCTAGCAGACCACCTCATTGGTGGTGTCACATCTCCAAGGCTCTTTAATGATCAACCTCCTTTCACCTTTTCCAACACCCCCATCAGCAGACTAGAGATGTAAGTAATGATGCATTGATGTAGTTCTGCTTCCTATCTACTCTCCATTTCCTGTGATAAACTTGATTCCCGATATACTTGAAAATGTTCATTTCGGACTTCCGGGTTGGCGCCATCGCCGAATGGCGGACTCCCTCCGAGCTCCGGAGGGAGCCTGCTCGGCAGGGGCTGGGTCCTACCGCACCGGCGATGCGGGGACCCTTAAAAACCACGGCCACGGAGGCCGTGGACATGGAGACTCGGCTGGCACCGCTAGCGCCCTCCCGACTCGTGAAGGAGCCTTTTTAAAGGCTACGGATCGGGTGCCGGGGAGAAGCGTGGTGCTTTGAGTCCTCTGCTATCCCTGCCGAGCGCAGCCGCATGCCATCCGGCGGAGAGCGCTGACTTCTTCTATTGAAAATTCGGACTTCTTAACAACAACCCCTGAGTAATTTGGAAACCGGGTTCAAAAGGAGAAAAAAAAAATTTTTTTTTCGGATTGGACACGAGCGGGGGGGGATCCAAAAAGGAAGTCAGTCCCCCTCCCTACTGTAAACCTTCCAAAACAAGGACGGGGAAACCAAGGTCCAAAAAGATTTGTATTGCGGATAAAAACTAAGAATTCCACGATGGGGAACTACAAGAACTGTGCTGGAGGAAGAATTGAGGGAGAAGGGAAACGTGACCCCCCCCCTGGGAACCGGGGTGATTGAAGAGAGAGCCTGGTGAAAAGAGTCGGAGATTTTGACAGCTGTCAAAGTAGCTGTCAAAGTCGGAAAGCAGAGAGGATTTTATTATGAGAACTTTGCTGGTTAAATTTGTTACAATTTGCTATAACCCGTTAAAACTTGGATACAAAATGGCGAAAACATGGATAACAATCGGACTTTTGGACTAGAGAAAACAAAGTTACAGCAATCCCCCTAGAGGAGTTTTGGGACATTACAAAGATGGTCGTAAGTGGAAAAATACCATTGGAATTTTACAGGACTGGTTATCTTCTGGGAAAGCTGCAAAACGGAAATAATATTTTGTCTACAGGGTGTTCAGCTAAAGGAGACAATAGAATTTTCTATTGAAGAAAGGAAGGGACTGAACGCAAGTTTTTGTTCCTGAATAACAATAATCCCTGCAGAGTTACTAAACTTCTGAATTAGAACGTTTTAGCAGCGGAACAAGAGGAAATTGGACTACAACTTGGAAAGAACAATGGGGGGAGTTTTATTAAAGATTTGAAGTTAAATGTTTTAAAAAATAACTATAAAAAGAAAAAGCCAGCAAGGAGTTGGGGGAAATAGGTGATTTATGGATTTTGAGAATTCCAGGCAGATAACATGGTTTGCTGGTCAGGGGGAAATTAAACCGGGGACAGGGGGGGGAGAACTAAAATCCAAAGGCTTGTCAACTTTTTTTTCTGAACTGGCTCTTTTTCACCTACTATATTTTTTATTTCTTATTTCTTATATTTCTATTGTGTGGGGTGTCCTTATCTTTAAAAAAAGGGAAATTGTGGAATGAAAATGGGGTGGGCCCTGGGGAGAGAACTTTTGTCTTTTATTAAGGGTATTGGTGAGGAGTGTATAAATTTTAAATTCGAATAATGGTCTAAACAAATTAAGTTTTAATTGGAACTGAGAGCTTGTGGAGCCAACAATATGAAAGGGGAATATGGTAGGGGTGGGGGAAGGGGGGAGTCCCGGAAAGTGGATGTATGAAAATAAGGCTTTGAATGTACTTTAATCTTTACTTTCTGTATCTTTGAAAATCTTAATAAATATCATTTAAAAAAAAAAAAAGAAAATGTTCATTTCATTTCATTAATTCATTTAAAGAGTTCTTTGTGTCTGTTCATTTAGTAAAATGCCATGTTTCAAAGTTTTTATAATGAATTTTAAGTAATTAGTAGTAGTTTTGACATGTACTGCTCTCTAAAGCATAACTTGTTTTCTAAAGGGTAGGAAGTGTTGTGGGATGTTTTTGAGTTGCAGGTTTTCTGTCGTAAATAAAATGGGAACCCAATCCCCCCCCCCATGCACAACAAAATCTATGCAACTGCAAATCATAAATGTCTACTGTGCTTAATCACTTGCAATACAGCCTGGGGGTCAATGTGGCTCAAGGGAGTTTTGGTAGGTCACCAGAAATGTGACTGATTTGTGTTCTGATCTTCCCTCCACACTCCTCCCTTGCAAAGATACTACAGGTACAGGTATGCCTCTGTCTCCCTTTGCTTTACTTCCTTGCCTCTTTTCCTACTTGTTTTGATTAATACAAAAAAGAATGTGACTTTCATTTTCACTGAATTGAGGATGACTGTGTGACACCCTTTTTTTTTGCAGCTGGGTGGATAAGAAAAACTCACACGTTATTTCCTTCTCCCTTGCTGTTCGGGATATTAATCATAACCCCAGCATCTTGCCCAACATTACCCTGGGCTACAGCATCTATGATAGCTATTCTGAGGGAAGACTGACTTCTGACTCCATAACAGACCTGCTTGCAGGTGGGAAAATCAATATTCCAAACTACCACTGTGGGAAGCAAAAAAGGCTGCTAGCTGTTCTTGAAAAGAGTGATTTTGACGTCTCCACACACATTGCAAGCATGTTGGGCATCTACAAGATCCCACAGGTAATCAATGGGTCCAAGTGAAACACATCTGGCAACATTAGCCACATAGTTGTTTTTCTTACCATCTGTCTGTCTTGAAAGACAATGGCGTGTGTCTCTGGAATGAAGTGAAACCACTGTGTTGACAATATGAATGTGATCTCCATAGTGCACAAGCCTAGGCAGTGGGTACGGAGGTCCTGGGCTGCCCAGACGACAAGACCTCCCTCTCAGCCTCACTGCTGTGGTCCAAAGGAAAGCAGAGCAATACATTTGGCACAAGCTTGGCTGCAGGAGTTGCTGGAAGGAGGCAAACAAAGCACCACTCAGCTGGTGCAGGATTTGTGCAGGGTTTACTCCTTAGCCTTTTCTTCTCCCAGATGTTGGAGGGGATGAAGAATTATGGAACTCCCTTGCAGTTGAGGACAGACAGGCCTCTTTCCTACTGACTTTCTAGGGCCTACGCAAATCTTTCCTTTTTCTTTTCTTTCTTTTTCTTTTCTTGTTGTAGGCATGTTAATTTAAGTTTGATTATAGAGTTTTACCATCTTGATTGGTTTTTAATGAATCTTAATCCAGTCTTAACCCTGAAACACAAGCCATCAATCTCTTTCCCTTTCCTCACCAGCTCAGTTATGGATTTCTTCCTACTGATAAATTCCAGTCCCCTTCTGTCTACCAAATGGTCCCAAACCAAGAAACGCAGTACCAGGGGATGGTCCAACTCCTCCTACATTTCAGGTGGACGTGGGTCGGCCTCTTTGCTCCAGACAATGACAATGGAGAAAGGTTTGTGAGTACCTTGACACGTCTGATGAACAAAAGGGAAATTTGTGTTGCCTTCACACAAAGAGTACTACGAAAAACCTGGCTATGGATACCCCATGAAGCACCTGTCCTGTGGAGACAAGTCAATGTATTTGTTTATTTTGCAGACTCTCAAAGTGGACTTTACACAATCATAGAGGTTCAGACCTTACTTGAAAGGATACAAAGTGGGGGGAAAGTCTGGATAACCACACTTCTTCAGAACAAAATGTTGTTATGTGATATTGACTGCTTCCGGTATACCCATGGCTCTTTGTCCTTTGTAATGAAGACCCAAAAAAGGATGAGAAAGGACTACTATAGGCCAATGGTCTTGGCTAGTCAACGCTATTCAGAAGATGCATTTGATTGTTCATATTCCAAGCATGCCTTGTCTGTGAGAGGTATGACCAAATGCAGAGAGAAGGATAATGTGAAGATGCTACCCCAGGAAGAGATTGAAAGAATCCTGTCCCAAGACAGCTATGTGAATTATCTGAATATCCAAACTGTGGCTCAAGCTTTAAATGCTGCATATTCATCCAGGTCAAGGAGGATGTCAATTGTAGGTGGAGGCAGTTTGGTACTTCAAAAGCTACAGCCATGGCAGGTATGTCCTTTTCCTTTTGCAAACTGGAATTTGTTGTCCTCACCCTTGAATCACCATTATAGGATCAGCTGAATCTGTCTTGCACTGTGTCAGAACACTGGTTAGTATTGTCTACATTGACTGACTGGCCGTTGACATTGTTTTCACCTGCTGGCAGAAATCCATCAATGTTTCTCCCGTCCAGGTTCCCAGAGAAAGGGAATTCTACACGAATTACAGATGGAGGACAAAAGAATTGGCCCATCATTGTACGGCAGGTCAAGTCCACAGATCCAGTGCTATATTCCTGAAGACATAAGTATCATCCAATAATTTGCAGACAACAACTTATAGACTGACTTCAAAGGCCCCACCACATAGAGATAGAAGTTGAATGCTCTGATTCAGCAATTATCTACTTCTTATCAGTCTCCTACACTGCATAGTTTGGGAATCCACAAAAGGTCTAAACATGTAGAATCTAGATCTAATATGAATATTGAGGATGACTTTTTACAAAATGTAATAGAGACACTAGGACCAGACCCTGCCATATTAGACTATCATTAGACAGCAATACGCTTGCAAGCTTTTGTCTTCCAATTAAAGCCACACATCTGCATTATACGTAGGGCTGCCTCTGAAAACAGTTCAGAAGTATCAGAAGATTCAAAATTCAGTAGTCTTGTTGTGCCCTGGGACAACACTGTTTGAGCATATTACACCGATTCTAATCCAACCGCATTTGCTGCCAATTAGTTTCCAGACCCAATTCAAAGTCCTAGCTTTGATCTATAAAGCCTTACATGGTTGAGGACCACAATACCTCAAGGACCACCTCTCTCCATATAGACCTACCCAGACTCTGAGGTCATCATCTGAGACCCTTCTTTGTGTGCCGCCACCTCAAGAGCTCCAGAGGGTGGCAACACAAGAGCGGGCCTTCTCTGAAGTGGCTCCCCATTTGTGGGATGTTCTCCTCAGGGTAGTTTGGCTGGCACCTTCACTATACAGCTTTTGGTGCCAGGCAAAACTTTTCCTCTTCAACCTGGCCCTTGTCTGAGTAACATTCTCTACCCCTTTTTAATGTGTTTGTGTGAGGGGATGGGGAAGGATAGTTATTGGTTGGTGGGGTGTGTGTGTGTGTTTTAATGTGTATTTGTGATATTATATTCTCATTTTCCTTATATATCTGTACATTATCTGATTCTCAGTGTGCCACTCAATAGCCTTCTTTACAGTTTCATCGTGCTGCAGAAAGATGACTTCATCCTTCATAGAACTTAATGTTTTTCCTTTAATAAAGCCAAGTTCATCATGTTTTACATATTTCCCCAAACATCTTAGAATCATAGAATTGTAGAGTTGGGTGGGTCATGAGGGTCATCTAGTCCAATCCTCTGCAATGCAGGAATATTTTGCCCAACATAGGGCTCAAACTCATGACCCTCAGACTAAGAGCCTTATGGTCTAGCGACTGATCTGTCCCTCCAAATCAACCTTTCCCTATATATAATAATGCTGGTTCTTATTTATTATTTATTATTCAAAGAAGATTAGGATGAATAGAGAACATGAAACCATGTTGCATAATTCAGCCCTGCTTATGAACACTGTTTTTATTGTATTATGCGAGCTGGTCTTTGACCGTAATAAATTATCTATCTATCAAAGTCCAACTTTGATCTATAAAGCCTTAAATGGCTGAGGACCAAAATACCTTAAGGACCACCTCTCAGACCCTGATTTCATAATAAGAGACCCTGTTGATTGAGGGTGTCTTATAATCTAGAACAGTCAGATGGTTCCAAATGACAAATACAGTGGTTCTTATTCAGAGAAGATTAGGATGCAGAGGAAACATGAAACCATGTTACATAATTCAGCCCTGCTAACTCATTGCTGGATTTTCCTCTGTCATTCTAGCTTCATCGTTTCTTGAAAGAAGTCCAGTTCTACTCTAATACTTCAGCTGATGGGCAGTACTTGAATGAGAATGGGGCACTGGCCATTGACTTCGATATTGAGAATTGGGTGCTGTTTCCTAATAACTCTCATGATAGAGTGAAAATTGGGGGAATAGAGAAACAAAAGTCCTCAAATCTGAAGTTCACCATTAACCCAGAAGCAATTGTGTGGCCCAAGCTATTTAAGAAGGTAGGGGGAAATGGATCTGTCATTTTATTAACTATGACATCTGCTATGCTCTAATAACATTTTGAATAGTACATATGAGGCTTCGTCTGCAATCTTGTGGGAGCTTTCCTAGAGCTAAGTTCCACTGAGTTTAATGGAACCTGCTCTTGAGTAAACATGTATAGAAGAAGAAGAAGAAGAGTTTGGATTTGATATCCCGCCTTTCACTCCCTTTAAGGAGTCTCAAAGCGGCTAACATTCTCCTTTCCCTTCGTCCCCCACAACAAACACTCTGTGAGGTGAGTGGGGCTGAGAGACTTCAGAGAAGTGTGACTGGCCCAAGGTCACCCAGCAGCTGCATGTGGAGGAGCGGAGACGCGAACCCGGTTCTGCAGATAACGAGACTACCGCTCTTAACCACTACACCATACTGTCAAAGTAAAGAGGAGACTTTCCAAAGCAGAGCAGAACACATTTCCCCAACTTGATGCCCTCCAAATATTGTGGACTACAACTCCGATGCACCCCAGCCAGCATTGTGCTACAATATCTGAGGGGCACCAAGTTGGGTAAGGCTGGAGTATAGTAAGGTATTCCACTTCTGTTTGGGCATAGAGACATGATACACAAGCAAACTGGACACCAAATTCTACACTAGGTGCAGTCTTTGGAAGCAACACCAATGACTCCGTTGGCAGATGTGACGGCAACAGATGGAAGACTTGTTTTATTGCTGATGTTCATATGATGGTTTATGCCATGCTCCTGTTTGTTGTTAACTGTGAGATATCAATGTCAAGGTGGTGGGGGTGGGGAAGTAGAAGCACCAAAAAGGTGTCTCTGCCATGCAGCTCTGCAAAAAACAAAGAAAAATGTAACTGCCCCAAAATAGGGACTGGGGTCGCTTGAGGTTATCAGAAGCAAATATCTCTTCTCTGGGATCCTTCCAAAATTCTATTATCTGTGTCCCAAGGCACAAATGCACATATCACATTCTCCTTAGTGCTCAGTTTTCTCTTCATGCCTAGACCGTCCCTCGATCAAGATGCACAGAAAGTTGTCTCCCTGGATATTCCAGAAAAGTTCAGGAAGGGAAGCCCCCCTGCTGCTATGATTGTTCTCCCTGCTCAGAAGGGACCATCTCCACTCAGGAAGGTAGGAGAGGAACTTGGAGAAAGTGTCTTTTGATGGGAGGATGGGGCAAATATTTGAGCCACTGCAAACATGATGTTAGTAATGGCTAGTTCCGTCATCTGTCAGGTGGGCACCATTGGCATTCCAAGAGAACAATGGAGGCATTTATGGTGGGTTCTGGCACCTCTTTTTCTAGAAAATAGCACAGGTATGTTACCCCATGAATGAAATGTCCTCTTCGGGGAGGGTTCACCTATTGCCAGAAACCTCAAGAATATGATAAAAGCAATGCTCAGCAACTTGTTCTAAGAGAGGCCAGTGGGATTCCCATGGGACCCCAGAAGCTGCATAGAAAGAACAGCCCTCCCACCCCCATGTGATCTCCAGCAACTAGTATTTAAAGGCATTGAAAGCCACCTCAAATGTTGCAGGGTGGACATGGCAGTAAATCTGGTTCTGGGGACTATCTTGGTGAGTGATGGAAAAGTGGGCAAGAGGACCAGGGTGTATTGGGTTCACCAAAGCTGTGGCCTCAGGAGGGTTGTCGTCCGGCCATGCAGCCAGTCAGCACTAGGACCTGAGAGACCACCTGACAATTTTTTAGAGGTCCCAGCAGTTCTGGAATGGAGGCAGTGCCACACGATAATACTCCTCCAGGTTCCTTGGAGGAATCATAGAATTTTAATGCAATATGTCCCCTTCATGGATCACTGCTTGCCGTGGCAAAGGGGCTTGAATAACTCAGAGAAGCTATGAACTATGCCAAGCAGGGCACCCAAGGTGAACAGGTCATAGTAGAGAGTTTTGACCAAACGTGATCCACCTGGAGGAGGAACCGGCAAGCCACTCCAGTATCCCTGCCAAAAAAGCTCCATGGACAAAGACAACAGGCATATAAAAGTTATGACTCTGGAAGATGAGCCCTTCAGGTCGGAAGGCGTCCAACATGCTACTGAGGAAGAGCAGAGGACAAGTACAAGTAGATTCAGAGCTGATGAAGCGGCTGGGCCAAAGCCGAAAGGACGCTCAGTTGCGGATATGCCTGGAAGCAAAAGGAAAGTCCAATGCTGTAAAGAAAAATATTTCATAGGAACCTGGAAAGACGACTCTACGCATGGACATCACCAGATGGGCAGCATCGAAATCAGACTGATTCTCTGCAGCCAAAGATGGAGAAGCTCTATACAGTCAGCAAAAACAAGACCTGGAGCTGGCTGTGGCTCAGATCATCAGCTTCTTATAGCAAAATTCAAGCTTAAACTGAAGAAAGTAGGAAAAATCACTGGGCCGCTAAGATACAATCTAAATCAAATCTCTTATGAATACACAGTGGAAGTGAGGAACAGGTTTAAGGATTTAGATTTGCTGGACAGAGTGCCAGAAGAACTATGGATGGAGGCTCGTAACATTATACAGGAGGCAGCAACAAAAACCATCCCAATGAAAAGAAAATGCAAGAAAGCAAAGTGGTTGTCCAACGAGGCCTTACAAATAGCGGGGGAGAGAAGGCAAGCAAAATGTGAGGGAGATAGTGAAAGATACAGGAAATTGAATGCAGATTTCCAAAAAATAGCAAGGAGAGATAAGGAGGCCTTATTAAACGAGCAATGCAAAGAAATAGGGGGAAACAACAGAATGGGAAGAACCAGAGATCTGTTCAAGAAAATTGAAGATATGAAAGGAACATTTCGTACAAAGATTACCATAATAAAAGACAAAAGTGGTAAGGACCTAACAGAAGCAGAAGACATCAACAACAGGTGGCAAGAATACACAGAGGAATTATACCAGAAAGATATGGATGGCTCATACATCCCAGGTAGTGTGGTTGCTGACCTTGAGCCAGACATCCTGGAGAGTGAAGTCAAATGGGCTTAGAAAGCACTGCAAATAACAAGGCCAGTGGAAGTGATGGTATTCCAGCTGAACTATTTAAAATTTTAAAAGATGATGCTGTTAAGGTGCTACACGCAATATGCCAGCAAGTTTGGAAAACTCAGCAGTGGCCAGAGGCTTGGAGAAGATCAGTCTACATCCCAATCCCAAAGAAGGGCAGTGCCAAAGAATGCTCCAACTACCGCACAATTGCACTCATTTCACACGCTAGCAAGGTTATGCTTAAAATTCTACAAGGCAGGCTTAAGCAGTATGTGGACCGAGAACTCCCAGAAGTGCAAGCTGGATTTAGAAGAGGCAGAGGAACCAGAGACCAAATTGCAAACATGCGCTGGATTATGGAGAAAGCTAGAGAGTTCCAGAAAGACATCTACTTCTGCTTCATTGACTATGCAAAAGCCTTTGACTGTGTCGACCGCAGCAAACTATGGCAAGTTCTTAAAGAAATGGGAGTGCCTGATCACCTCATCTGTCTCCTGAGAAATCTCTATGTGGGACAAGAAGCTACAGTTAGAACTGGATATGGAACAACTGATTGGTTCAAAATTGGGAAAGGAGTACAACAAGGCTGTATATTGTCTCCCTGCTTATTTAACTTATATGCAGAATTCATCATGCAAAAGGCGGGGCTGGATGAATCCCTAGCCGGAATTAAGATTGCCGTAAGAAATATCAACAACCTCAGATATGCAGATGACACAACCTTGATGGCAGAAAGTGAGGAGGAATTAAAGAACCTTTTATTGAGGGTGAAAAAGGAGAGCGCAAAATATGGTCTGAAGCTCAATATCAAAAAAACGAAGGTCATGGCCACTGGTCCCATCACCTCCTGGCAAGTAGAAGGGGAAGAAATGGAGGCAGTGAGAGATTTTACTTTCTTGGGCTCCATGATCACTGCAGATGGTGACAGCAGTCACGAAATTAAAAGATTCCTGCTTCTTGGGAGAAAAGCAATGACAAACCAAGACAGCATCTTAAAAAGTAGAGACATCACCTTGCCAACAAAGGTCGTATAGTAAAAGGTATGGTTTTCCCAGTAGTGATGTATGGAAGTGAAAGCTGGACCATAAAGAAGGCTGATCGCCGAAGAATTGATGCTTTTGAATTCTGGTGCTGGAGGAAACTCTTGAGAGTCCCATGGACTGCAAGAAGATCAAACCTATCCATTCTTAAGGAAATCAGCCCTGAGTGCTCACTGGAAGGACAGTGGCTCCAATACTTTGGCCACCTCATGAGAAGAGAAGACTCCCTGGAAAAGACCCTGATGTTGGGAAAGATGGAGGGCGCAAGGAGAAGGGGACGACAGAGGACGAGATGGTTGGATAGTGTTTTCGAAGCTACCAGCATGAGTTTGACTAAATTGCGGGAGGCAGTGGAAGACAGAAGTGCCTGGCGTGCGTGCTCTGGTCCATGGGGTCACGAAGAGTCGGAGACGACTAAACAATAACAACAATGCAATATATCATTTTAGAAATTATAATTCTAGCGTTAATATATTATAAAATAAGTTTAGGCTTAACACCTCTGCTTCTCAATATTCGAACATGACAAGCTGCCTTTATCAGTCAACCTATTGATCCATTTAACCCACGGTTGTCTAATCCCGGGTCCAGAATTTTTTCTGGCCTTTGCACTAGATCTAAATTTTCTAGGTGAAAAATAGCAGTTGGGTGCTACTGCCAACCTGTCAATCACCAAATGCAATAGTGATGCCAGCTGATTTCATGCTTTAAAGCCTTGATTGCCAGCACTTCAAAGAACAGTGTGGGCCTTTTTAAAAATACTCTATGAGCAGCTCCACAGCATTCAGACTACTGTAGGTGTGTGACTGATGTTAGGATACTGAAGTGTGTTTTTCTCTATGCAGATGCTGATGAATGCACCAAATGTCCAGAAGATCAGCATCCAAATGAAGACCAAGATCGATGTGTCCCCAAAGTAATAATCTTCCTGACTTATGAAGAATGTTTGGGGAACCTCCTGGCTTCCCTTGCTCTCTTCTTATCCTTAACCACAGGTTTTGTGTTAGGAATCTTCACTAAATACAAAGAAACTCCAATAGTCAAAGCCAACAACAGGGACCTCTCCTACATCCTCCTCATCTCTCTACTGCTCTCCTTTTTGTCCTCCTTACTCTTCATTGGGAGGCCAAGGAACATGACCTGCCTTCTCCGGCAAACAGCCTTCTGCATCATCTTCTCAGTTGCTGTCTCTTCTGTCTTGGCAAAAACCATCACAGTGGTCCTTGCCTTCCTGGCCACTAAGCCAGGAAACAGGGTGAGGAGATGGCTGGGGAAGAGTTTGGCCCACTCCATTGTCATTTCCTGCTCCAGTGTCCAAGCTCTCATCTGCACCATCTGGCTGGGGATCTCTCCTCCATTCCCAGACTTTGACCTCAGCTCCCACCTTGGAGAGATCATTGTCCAATGCAATGAAGGCTCTGTTGCCATGTTTTACAGTTCTCTTGGCTACATGGGCTTCCTGGCTGCCATCTGCTTCACAGTGGCTTTCTTAGCAAGGAAGCTGCCTGGGGCCTTCAATGAAGCCAAGCTGATCACCTTCAGCATGCTGGTCTTCTGCAGTGTTTGGGTGTCCTTTGTGCCCACCTACCTGAGCACCAAGGGGAAATTCATGGTAGCTGTGCAGATCTTCTCTATCTTGGCCTCCAGTGCTGGGCTTCTGGGATGCATCTTCATTCCCAAATGCTACATTATTATACTGAGGCCTGATTTGAACATGAGGGAGCACCTGACAAGAAAAAACTAAACATGAAATTTGAGCCTTAGCTCTAGGGGTATCATAAAATTGTATAGCTGCATAGCTCAGTTGGTTAGAGCATGGTGCTGATAACACCAAGGTTCGATCCCTGTATGGGACTGCTGCATATTCCTGCATTGCAGGGGGTTGGACTAGATGATCCTCAGGGTCCCTTCCAACTCTAAAATTCTATGGATGTCCCAGCCAGAATTTCAACTGGAGTTAAACTGATCATGACCCATAGCAGGATTTCATAAGCTGCTTAAGAAGTTGCAAACTGAATTGCTAAAGTACAAAAAGAACGTAGCTAAATTAGAAAGAAAGTGACTACGTAAGGGATATTGGTTAAAGGTCTTATGAGAATTTTATCGTGGACGCGGAGAAAGCCTTTGACAATATCTCTTGGAGTTTTATGAAGAAAAACTTACATGGGATGGGGGTAGGCCAAGGTTTTGAAAATGGTATAGGTGCAATATATTCTGAACAAATGGCCAAATTAATTGTAAATAATGTGGTCACGGAAGAATTTAAGATAGAAAAAGGGACACGACAAGGGTGCCCAATTTCCCCACTGCTTTTTATATCGGTCCTGGAGGTCCTGTTAAACATGATTAGAAAGGACCGGTTGGTTAAAGGTATACAGGTCGGAGCTAAACAGTACAAACTGAGAGCATTTGCAGATGACTTAGTATTGACGTTACAGGAGCCAGAATCTAGCACTAAAAGAGTTTTAGAATTAATTCAATAATTTGGTCAAGTGGCAGGTTTTAAATTGAACAAGTTAAAAACTAAGGTTTTAGAGAAAAATTTAACACCGATTGAAAGAGATAGGTTTCAGAATGAGACAGGATTGACTGTGGTAAAGAAAGTGAAATACTTGGGGATTAATATGACAGCCAAAAATGGGAACTTATTTAAAGATAATTATGAAAAATGTTGGACCGAAGTGAAAAAAGATTTAGAAATCTGGTCAAATTTGAAGCTTTCACTGCTGGGCCGTATTGCTGCAATAAAAATGAATGTATTGCCTAGAATGTTGTTTTTGTTTCAGACATTGCAAATTGTGGACAAGATGGACTGTTTCAAGAAGTGGCAGAGAGATATTTCTAGATTTGTCTGGCAGGGCAAGAAGCCCAGAATAAAATTTAAGATGTTAACTGATGCAAAGGAAAGAGGTGGATTTGCCCTGCCAGACTTTAAACTTTATTATGAATCAGCAGCTTTTTGCTGGTTGAAAGAATGGCTACTTCTTGAAAATACAGACATTTTGGACTTAGAAGGTTTTAACAACGTATTCGGATGGCATGCATATTTATGGTATGATAAGGTCAAAGCACATAAAGCATTTAAAAATCATATTGTCAGGAAAGCATTGTTTAATGTTTGGACAAGATACAAGGATTTATTGGAAAATAAAACTCCAAGGTGGTTGTCACCAATGGAAGCGAAAGCTCTGAAAAGGCTCAATATGGAGGCGAAAATGGCCGAAATATTGGGAAATTTTGGAACAAGAAGGAGACAAATTGAAATTGCAGAGTTTCGAGAAATTAAAAAATAAAGTGAGAGATTGGCTTCATTATTACCAGATAATGGAGGCATATAATCTGGATAAGAAAATTGGCTTCCAGGTGGAAAAATCAAAATTAGAAACAGAACTGTTAGAACCCAAAACTAAAAATTTGTCAAGAATGTATAACTTGCTGTTGAAATGGAATACTCAGGATGAAACGGTGAAATCTGCTATGATTAAATGGGCACAAGATGTTGGACACAATATTATGTTTGCTGACTGGGAACAGTTATGGACCACAGGTATGAAGTTTACGGCATGTAATGCCTTAAGAGAGAATATTATGAAAATGATATACAGGTGGTACATGACCCCAGTCAAGCTTGCAAAAATCTATCATTTGCCCGATAATAAATGTTGGAAATGTAAAGAAACTGAAGGCACATTATTTCACCTTTGGTGGACGTGCCCAAGGATTAAGGCTTTCTGAGAGATGATTTATAATGATATAAAAAATTTATTTAAATATACCTTTCTGAAGAAACCAGAGGCCTTTCTTCTGGGCATTGTCGGCCAATTGGTGCCAAAGAAGGATAGAACTTTTTTTATGTATGCCACAACAGCAGCAAGAATACTCATTGCAAAGTATTGGAAGACACAAGATCTACCCACTCTGGAAGAATGGCAGATGAAGGTGATTGACTGCATGGAATTGGCGGAAATGACTGGCAGAATCCGAGACCAGGGAGAAGAGTCAGTGAAAGAAGACTGGAAGAAATTTAAAGATTATTTACAGAAATATTGTAAAATTAAGGAATTTTAGAAGGATGTTGGATAGAAATTAAGTGGTTTCCACCTGTGATGCTTTAAGAGATACGAAAAAAGGCTTACAAATGGGTAAAAGCTTAATGGTAAGGATTTGCTGAACTAACAAATTGAACTGGAATACAAAAAAGGGAGGTACGAGGAGGTTTGGGGAAATAAGTGCAAGGAAGATAGGTTATGGAAAATTAACGTGTTTTTAACTGTTTTATTTTGTATGTTTCTTTTTATTTTTTATTTTTTTGTTATATCTTAAAAACTTTATACTTTTTTTCTGTATTCTGTATTTTCCTTTGAAACTTTAATAAATATCATTTTTTAAAAAAATATGAGAATTTTATCTATCTATCTATCTATCTCTCTATCATCTATCTATCTATCTATCTACCCATTCTGGGTGGCTTACAGCACATATTAAACACAATAAAACATATATAAAACATAATATTAAACATATTAAACGTAATAAAACATAATAAAAATCAAACATTCAAAACTTCCCGATACAGGGCTGCCTTCTAAAAGTGATGTAGTTCTTTATATCCTTGTCATGTGAAGGGGGAGGTTCCACAGGGAGGGCACCACAACCCAGAAGGTTTTCTCACAGTGAGGGAGGGGGACCTCAGTGTTCAGGCGTTGTGATGGGTCGAGTCCTACTTTCCAGGAGAAAACAAGCTTGCTCAAAATTAATGAATTGTATAAATATGAAAAGCATAAATAATTTTTTTTTTTAAAAAAAGAAAGAAAAAGAAAACAAGTTATCTCCTCTCAGACTCCTCTTTCCCAGGCTAGACATATGCACCTCCTTCAACCGTTCCTCATAAGGCTTGGTTTCTAGACCCTTGATCATCATAGTTGACCTCCTCTTGCAATTAAGTTGATATGCTACCACTGCTCTGCTGGAGGTAGGAAAATAGAATGTATGGAGAGTTCTGCTCTCATCTCCAGCTTGTGGGCTTCTCTTTGTGTCACCTGGTTGACCATTGTGAGAACAGGATGCTGGACTTTGGCCTGATTCAACCTCAGGGCTCTTCTGATATCAATCATGTTCTGCCCAACTCACCTTTACCCTTGATGATCCGTGGCAGCCTATTGAGTAAACATGTTTTCTCCTGCTCTGCACCTGCTCCTATCAAGTTTCAGGGGAGAACTTTCCCCCTTTACAATCATCAGAATCACAGTGATCTATTTTTATTCTTTCCTGAATCCAGGTAGCCCCCACCCCACCACTTGAATATTGCCTTTGGGACCAATAAGATAAATACCACAATTAAGTACAGTTTTTTATTCCACTCTCCCTGGAAGGTTGGATGTATAAAATATATATCATGCCACAAAATCCTGGGGGCCAAGACACAGAGCAGGTGAAGTGGGAAGCTACATCTGTGTGATGCTGCCTTCTAGATCTGACAATTAGGCTGACTGGCTTTCCAGGAAGGGGAAATCCTCACGCTTGCCTGGAACAGGGAGCAGAGATTGCACCCTCTCACCACCTTGGTGCAAAATAGATGCTCCACCACTGAACCATCACCCTATAGCTCTGAGACCAGAGCTGGATTTGTCAGTTCACTGCAATCTCTGATTTGCAAGAACCTTGGGGCTTATTGAGACCAGCAGCTAGTGTTGGGTGGGACAGCTTCAAGGAAAGCGTAGCAGGTAGATCCAGAATGATAGCACTGCTTCTGCTGCTGCCTCTTGCAACCAATGGGATTCAGCTGAGAGGAAAATGCCCACTGAAGCAGATCAAGGAGCAAATATTGCCTGCAAATTTTTACTGGCTAGCAGACCACCTCATTAGTGGAGTCACATCTCCAAGGCTATTTAATGATCAGCCTCCTTTCACCTTTTCCAACACCCCCGTCAGCAAACTAGAGATGTAAGTAATGATGCATTGATGTATTTTTGCTTCCTATCTACTCTCCATTTCCTGTGATAAACTTGTTTCCCGATATACTTGAAAATGTTCATTTCATTTCATTCATTTATTTAAAGAATTCTATGTGTCTGTTCAGTTGTGGGAAAGCCATGTTTCAAAGCATTTTATAATGTATTTTATGTAATTAGTAGTAGTTTTCACATGTACTGCTCTCCAAAGCATAACTTGTTTTCTAAAATGTAGGAAGTGTTGAGGGATGTTGTGGGTTGTATTTTTGGTTTCTATGGAAGCCGCCCAGAGTGGCTGGGGAAACCCAGCCAGATGTGCGGGGTACAAATAATAAATTATTATTATTATTATTATTTATTTGAGTTGCAGTTTTTCTGTCGTAAATAAAATGGGAACACAATTCTTTTCCCCATGCACAACAAAATCTATGCAATTGCAAATTGACAATGTTGACTGTGCTTCCCTCCATCCTCCTTCCTTGCAAATATACTGCAGATACAGGTACAGGTTTACCTATGTCTCACTTTGCTCTACCTCCTGGTCCCTTTTCCAAGTTGCTTTGATTAATACAAAAAAGAATGTGGCTTTCATTTTCACTGAATTGAGGCTGACTGTGTGACACACTTTTTTCGCAGCTGGGTGGATAAGAAGAACTCACACGTTATTTCCTTCTCCCTTGCTCTTCAGGATATTAATCATAACCCCAGCATCTTACCCAACATCACCCTGGGCTACAGCCTATATGATAGCTATTCTGAGGGAAGACTGACTTCTGACTCCATGACAGACCTGCTTGCTGGTGGGAAAATCAATATTCCAAACTACCGCTGTGGGAAACAGAAAAGCCTGCTAGCTGTTCTTGAAAAGAGTGAATTTGACATCTCCACACACATTGCAAGCATGTTGGGCATCTACAAGATCCCACAGGTAATCAATGGGTCCAAGTGAAACACACCTGGCAACATTAACCACCTGGTTGTTGTTGTTGTTGGCATCTGTCTGTCTTGAAAGACAATGGAGTGTGTCTCTGGGATGAAGTCAAACCACTATGTTAGCACTATCAAAGTGATGTCCACAGTGCACAAGCCTAGGCAGTGGGTACAGAAATCCTGGGCTGCCCAGATGACAAGACCTCCCTCTCAGCCTCACTGCTATGGTCCAAAGAAAAGCAGAACAATACATTTGGCACAAGCTTGGCTGCAGGATTTTCTGGAAGGAGGCAAACAAAGCACCACTCAGCTGACTTAGATTTGTGCAGTGTTTACTCCTTTTCTTTTTAAATAATTTTTTATTAACACGCCAATCACATCACATTAATTCCAAATCACATTAGTTCCAAATTACACAGCCAAATTTTAAAATTTTTGTTGGGGGTACCCATACTTAGTGGTCCGAAAGGGATCCAAACATCTCTCTTGCTGCTGCTTTAATGTACCTTCTCTTTGTTGTTTTCCTCATCTTCTTGTTGTTATCATATATTCCTTTCTTTGTGATCTCTGATAGTCTCCACAAGTGGGTTGAAAACAAACGTTGTTATATCCTGTGTGGATTTTACACTCCTCCAAGAGCCATATCAAAAAGAAAAAAACAGACGCCATTTCCGCACATCCGTACAAAACCTTCCCACAGTCTGTCCGTTGATTTCCACAGGTCTACCAGTCTCTCATCAATTTTCTCAGGGGGCCCTGCCAGGTCCAACTCACATTCCGATATAGTAACAAGCCATGGTCCTCCTCCCCCTCGTCCTCCTGTAGGCAGGCCTGCCATAATAAATCTCTTTTTATTGCTGCGTCACACAGAACTTTCATTCCTTCCCGATCTTCCCACCAGCCATGTCTTTGATTAGCAATTTAATTCCACACATTTCTTAATCCTCCTGCTTGTGATCAGTAATTGCAATGATTCCTTTCGGGGGGGGGTGTATTAGGTACTCACATAAGACAAAAAAAGAAAAGTTCCCCCCCTCCCCTGTGCATGTTTACTCTTTAGCCTTTTCTTCACCCAGATGTTGGAGGGTATGAAGAATTATGGAACTGAAGTGAAAAAAGATTTAGAAATTTGGTCAAATTTGAAGCTTTCACTGCTAGGCCGTATTGCTGCGATAAAATGAATTAGAAACAGAACTGTTAGAACCCAAAACTAAGATTTTGTTAAAGATGTATATCTTGCTGTTGAAATGGAATACTCAGGAAGAAACGGTGAAATCTGCTATGATTAAATGGGCACAAGATGTTGGACATAACATAATGATGGCTGACTGGGAACAGTTATGGACCACAGATATGAAGTTTACGGCATGTAATGCCTTAAGAGAGAATATTATGAAAATGATATACAGGTGGTACATGACACCAGTCAAGCTTGCAAAAATCTACCATTTGCCCGATAATAAATGCTGGAAATGTAAAGAAACTGAAGGTACATTCTTTCACCTTTGGTGGACGTGCCCAAGGATTAAGGCTTTCTGGGAGATGATATATAATGAAATGAAAAAGGTATTTAAATATACCTTCTTGAAGAAACCAGAGGCCTTCCTCCTGGGCATAGTCGGCCAATTGGTGCCAACGAAGGGCAGAACTCTCTTTATGTATGCCACAACAGCAGCAAGAATACTTACTGCAAAGTACTGGAAGACACAAGATTTACCCACTCTGGAAGAATGGCAGATGAAGGTGATGGACTATATGGAACTGGCGGAAATGACTGGCAGAATCCGAGACCAGGGAGAAGAGTCGGTGGAAGAAGATTGGAAGAAAGTTAGACTATTTACAGAAATACTGCAAAATTAATGAATGTTAGAATGATGACAGAATGAAGTTAAGTGGTTTTAGCAGCAATGTTATAAAGATGTATGTAAAAATGGATTGTTAACAGGTGAAAATCTAAAGTTATAATATATTAAGTTTAAGGATTAAGATAAAAACAAAGAGGGAAAGGAATTGCTGAATTAACTAATTGAACTGGAATACAAAAAAGGGAGGTGAGAGGACGTCAGGGAAGCAAGGAAATGAAGTGTAAGATATGAAAAATTGATTTGTTTTTAAGTGTTTTTTTATCTTTTTTCTGTATTTGGTACTTTGTATTTTTTCTCTTTTTTCTCTTTCTTTTTTTGTCTTTTCTTTTTATCTGTGTAATTTTTCTTTTCTTTTGAAACCTTAATAAATATCATTTAAAAAAAAAAGAGAGAACAGACAGGCCCCTTTCCTACTGTCTTTCTAGGGTCTATGCAAATCTTTTCTCTTTTTCCGCTCCCCCCCCTTCCTTTCCTTTCTTTACAACAGGCCTTTTAATTGATGTTTGATTATAGAGTTTTACCATCTTGATTGGTTTTTATTGGTTCTTTTTTAACTGCATAGAGAATTTTGCCAATAATAATAATAATAATAATAATAATAATAATTTATTATTTATACCCCGCCCATCTGGCTGGGTTTCCCCAGCCACTCTGGGTGGCTTCCAACAAAATACTAAAATACAATTAATCAGTATAATAATTGCTTATTTTTAAATACTACTAATAATATTGTTTTACTTCCAAAAAATGGTGAGGTTTGCACTAAATCTGTCAGCATCCTTCACATAGACGTATCGGGTCTTAATGCTGAAAAACAAGCCATCAATCTCTTTCCCTTTCCTCACCAGCTCAGTTATGGCTTTGTTCTTACTGATAAATTCCAGTCCCCTTTTGTCTACCGGATGGTCCCAAACCAAGAAACGCAGTACCAGGGGATGGTCCAACTCCTCCTACATTTCAGGTGGACGTGGGTCGGCCTCTTTGCTCCAGACAATGACAGTGGAGAAAGGTTCCTGAGTACTTTTACACCTCTGATGAACAAAAGGGAAATTTGTGTTGCCTTCACACAAAGAATACTACAAGATACTTGGCTGTGGATACCCCATGAACCACCTGCCATGTGGAGACAAGCCCATGTATTTGTTTACTTTGCAGATTCTCAAAGTGGAGTTTTTATCATCATAGAGGTACAGTCCTTACTGGAAAGGATACAAACTGGGGGGAAAGTCTGGGTAACCACAGGTCTTCAGAACAAAATTTTCCTATGTGATATTCACTGCTTCCAATATGCCCATGGCTCTTTGTCCTTTGTAATGAAGACCAAAAAAAGGATGAAGAAGGACTACTATGGGCCAATGTCCTTGGCTAGTCAACAGTATTCAGAAGAAGCATTTGATTGTTCCTATTCCAAGCATGCCTTGTCTGTGAGGGGTATGACCAAATGCAGAGAGAAGGATAACGTGAAGATGCTGCCCCAGGAAGAGATTGAAAGAATCCTGTCCCAAGACAGCTATGTGAACTACTTGAGTATCCAAGCTGTGGCTCAGGCCTTCAATGCTGCATATTCATCCAGGTCAAAGAGGATGTCGATTGTGGATGGAGGCAGCATGGAACTTCAAAAGCTACAACCATGGCAGGTATGTTGTTTTCCTTTTACAAACTGGAATTTATTGTTCCTGCTCTGGAATCACCATGATAGGATCATCTGAATCTGTCTTGAACTGCGTCAGAACACTGGTTAATATTGTCTACATTGACTGACTGGCCATTGGCATTGTTTTCACCTGCTGGCAGAAGTCAGTCAGAGCTTCTTCCATCCAGGTTTCCAGGGGAAGGGAATTCTACATGAGTTACAGATAGAGCACAACAGAATTGGCCCATCACTGTTCGGCAGGTCTAGCCTACAGATTCAGGCTATATTCCTGCAGACAAAAGTATCATCCAATGATTTGCAGGCAGCAACTTATAGACTGACTTGAAAGGCAGCAACTCATAGAGATGGAAGTGGAGCTCGTTGGACCAATGCTCTGATTCAACAGTTATCTACTTCTTAGCAGCCTCCTATACTGCATTGTTTGGGAATCCACAAAAGGTCTAAACATGTGGAATCTAGATCTAATATATGGTTACCCGATGTCTCTGTTTTCCCCGGACACTCCCTGGATTTACAAATATGTCCCTAGACAAAATCTGTCCCCGGAATGTCCCCGAATTTCATTTAATGTTCCCAGATTTATATTTTAAGTGTTGTAGATTTATTAGTAGGGAATGAATGTTGCGTGATTGGTTCAATGGCAGAAGACACATTATATGGGGACTTCTAGCGAGGCAAAATGGCGGGCGCCACGGCAACGAGCAGCTCCTGAAGCCAGCCAGTGCCAACTGCGCTACCATGCTGGCTCCGGGCTGCTGACACTGACACTGCCGCTGCCGCTGCCACTGCTGAGGGGGAACAGGATGCCTGGGGTGTCAACTGGGGGAACTGCTGACCCCCCCACGACCCAAATCGAGATGGGAGCGAGGGTACCCGTCCACGCGGTCTACTGCCCAGTGGTGCTCCGGGGCCAGGAAAACCCCGGAGCCGATGTAGGGAGAAGGAGGAGAGGAGAAGAAGAAGGAAGAGAAAGAGGAAGGAGAAAGAAGAGGGGAGCCCCGACTTTGTCACACCACTGCTGCCGCTGAGGAGAAGAGATAGGAGAGCACCAGGAGGGCAAAGACACGTGGCTGAGCCTAGGCCTGACCTGAGCCTACTCCATGGTGGCTAGTGCTCCAAGAGAGGAGGCTGGGGCACAGAGGAAGGCCGCACGACAGAGGAGACCACAGAAGAGAGGATATTACTTCTTAATTATTATTTTTAAATAACTTTTTAAATAACTTTTTTTCTCTTTTCAAAAAAAAAAAACTGTCCCTGGATTCTTTGAAAAAAATCTGGTAACCTTAAATTAATATGAATATTAGGAATTACTTTTTACAAAATGTAACAAAAACACTTAGGATTAGATACTACCATATTAAACTGTTATTAGCAATACTCTTGAAAGCTTTTGTCTTCCAGTTAAAATCACACTTCTGTGTTATACGCTGGGCTGCCTCTGAAGACAATTCAGAATCTTCAGAAGATTCAGACTTCGACCATCATGTTGTTCACAGGGACAACACTGTTTGAGCATATTACACCGATCCTGGTCCAACCACACTGGCTGCCAATAATTTTCCAGACCCAAGTCAAAGTCGAACTTTGGCAGACAGCAGTCTTAAACACTCTTCAGAAACTGGGCCTTGCTTCTCAAACCCTCATAACTATGGGCCTGGGCCAAGCTAGATCTGTGGTTCGGCAAAGAATCATGGACACAGAGAGACAACAGGACTGTACAAGGGTCCCCGATTATAAAATAATAGAAAACGGGAGATACATAGCCGCTCCAGCAACATATCTCTATTTCCTCGCATCCAGAAATGCAAGAAGGGCTTTCACTCTTGCTAGAAGCTTGGCCTTGCCCTCACCGGTTCTGGAAGGTTCCTATAGAAGAGTCCTGTATGCACAGAGACTTTGCGCCTGCCCATTAGGGGAAATAGGAAGCCCTGAACATGTATTTTTTGTCAGTATATGGAAACATCACCGCTGCAGACAGACAGTTTGTTGACGAAACATGATGTGCTTATCTGTGGGAAAGAAGAATTTCCCAGGAAGTTCACAAGCTGGATAAGTCTTTGTGAAGAGTGTAACTTGAAACCCTCTGACTGCTCATGTTCAGGAAGTTTGTCTGACTTGCTGGAAGAGCTGAACTGAAAGGATGTGTTTTTCTCTAGTGCTGTAATGTCAGAAATAAAAGCATGTAAATAGATTTCTGACTTATTTTCTTTCCCCTGCGGAAGCAGGAGAGGGGTTGTGCATTTTACCCACGCTTGGGAAAATGTCACCTATTAAAATCTCCCTGGTCTGTCCGAGATATCAGCCAGAGGAGGTTACCGGTAAGCAAGCTCCGAGGACAGTGAGAGGGGCCAGCCTATATGGAGGGGGCTTGCAAATCGACATTTTTTAGATGTCCTTTTTATGCTGAGATTGACACCATTGATGCTTTGCTGAAGAGGCTCGCTGATCTTTCAGACAAGTCTAAACCTAATTTTCTCCTCTTAGGCAAAGACCATAAGACGACCTGGCTGGTAGCCAGATTCTGCGCCCAGATTTGTAGGCACAGATCATCCTCTAGAACAGCCTTTCTCAACCTGTGGGTCCCCAGATGTTGTTGAACTACAACTCCCATCACCCCTAGCTAGCAAGGCCAGAGCTCAGGGATGATGGGAGTTGTAGTCCAACAACATCTGGGGACCCACAGGTTGAGAACCGCTGCTCTAGAATAAAATAGCTTACTAGCAAAAAGCTGGAGTCGCCCTTTGGGGTGCCTCAGGGTCAATTTTTATGGTAGCCCAAATCTCAGTTGTACAGGTGTATGTATATATCTCAATTTTAACTTATGAACTATTGCTTCAATCTGCTCTAATTGTATATTTTATCTTTATGAATGCTGTTTTTATTGTGTTATGTGAGCTGGTCTTTGACCGTAATAAATTATCTATCAAAGTCCAACTTTGACCTATAAAGCCTTAAATGGTTGAGGACCAAAATACCTTAAGGACCATCTCTCAGACCTTGATTTCATAATCTGAGACCCTGCTGCAGTGGCTCCCATTTTATCCCTCCAAATCAACCTTTCCTAATATATGTAGTGATGTTGATTTTCGTCACCCCCAAAATTTTTGAAGTTGATTGAGGGTGTCTAATAATCTAGAACAGTCAGATGGTTCCAAATGAGAAATACAGTGGTTGTTATTCAGAGAAGATCAGGATGCAGAGAGAACATGAAACCATGTTACATAATTCAGCCCTGCTTACTCATTGCTGGATTTTCCTCTGTCATTCTAGCTTCATCGTTTCTTGAAAGAAGTCCAGTTCTAATACTTCAGCTGATGGACAGTACTTAGATGAGAATGGGGCACTGGCCATTGACTTCGATATTGTGAATTGGGTGCTGTTTCCTAATAACTCTCATGATAGAGTGAAAATTGGGAGAATAGAGAGACAAAAGTCCTCAAATCTGAAGTTCACCATTAACCCAGAAGCAATTGTGTGGCCCAAGCTATTTAAGAAGGTAGGAAAGATTGGATCTGTCATTTTATTAACTATGACATCAGCTATGCTCTAATAACATTTTGAATAGTACATATGAGGCTTTGACTGCAAACTTGTGGGCACTTCTCTGGAGCTAAGTCCCACTGAGTTTAATGGAACCTGCTCTTCAGGAAACTTGTATAAAATTTCAATGTAAATAGGAGATTTTCCAAACACATTTCCCCAACTTGGTGCCCTCCAAATATTGTGGACTACATCTCCCATGCACTCCAGCCAGCATTGTGCAAAGATATCAGAGGAGCAACAGCTTGGGTAAAGCTGGAGTATAGTAAGGCATTCCACATTTGTTTGGGCATAGAGACATGGCACACAAGCAAACTGGACACCAAATTAGGTGGTCTTTGGAAGCAACACCAATGACTCCATTGGCAGATGTGATGGCAGCAGATGGACGACTTGTTTTATTGCTGATCTTCATACGATGGTTTATGCCAGGCTCGAAAAAGGTGTCTCTGCCATGCAGCTCTGCAAAAAAACACAGAAAAATGTAACTGTCCAAAATATGGTCTGGGGTCACCTGAGGTTATCAGAAACAAATATCTCCTCTCCGCGATCCTTCCAAAATTCTATTATCTATGTCCAAAGGTATAAATTCACCTATCACTTTCTCCTTAATGCTCAATTTTCTCTTCATGCCTAGACCGTGCCTCAATCAAGATGCACAGAAAGCTGTCTCCCTGGATATTCCAGAAAAGTTCAGGAAGGGAAGCCGCCCTGCTGCTATGATTGTTCTCCCTGCTCAGAAGGGACCATCTCCACTCAGGAAGGTAGGAGAGGATCTCAGAGAAAATGGCCTTTGATGTGAGGATGGGGCTAATATCTGAGCCACTGCAAAGAAGATGTTAGTAATGGCTAGCTCTGTCACCTGTCAAGTGGGTACCATTGGCATTCTAAGAGAACAATGGAGGCATTCATGATGAGTTCTGGCACTGTCAGGCGTGGACAGTCCTCCTCTCCCTTTGGTAATTTTACAGACAAGAATTAATGAGCAGTTTATAATTTATACTCTTTTTATTCAGTCATCTGGTTGCAAGCAAAGATCCGCATAAGGAGAGCAGTTGGCTACTCTAAATCCTTCCCCTTCTAACCCCCCCCCACGACATCCTGGCACCAACGGGAAGTTCCTCCTGCTCTCTGCATCCTTTGTTCTCTATGGACTTCCTAGTTTGTGGGGAGGGAGGGTCTCCCAGACTCTCCTATGACATCCTTGCTCGCTGTTCCCTCCCTTCTGTTCTTTCCATTATCTCATAGCTAGGTAACTCTGGTCTAATCTGCTTGGTGTCCTGTGTCTCTCCCTCTTCAGAGAGGAGCTGATCTGCCTGAGAACGCATTCCCCAATCCTCTGATTCAGACCATTCGCTGACAGGCACCTCTGTTTCTAGAAAATAGCACTGAAAATGTCACCCCATGAATGAAATGCCCTCTTCAAGGAGGGTCCACCTATTGCCAGCCTGTAAAGGTCAGGGGTCCCTTTACCTTTTTAATGTCCCCACAGCACCAGGAAACTTAATTTGCCCATCTGTTGAGAATTTTTCAGGATTTAATTATGTTAGCTCCTCTACAGAATTTTGTCTTATGGTTTCGACTACATCACCTGTACAGTTTTACTCATGGATAGGTGGAACTTTCTTCCAAATCTATCCATTAATAAAAAGCAACTCGTAAGAAAAATCGAGGATATAAGAAAGGCCTTGTTGCATAGAAAGAACAGCCCTCCAACCCCCATGTGATCTCCAGCAACTAGTATTCAAAGATCACTTCCAATATTGTCAGGTAATCTTCTCCTGGGGAAGATCTTGATGAGTGAAAGGAAAGTGGGCAAGAGAGCCAAGATGTATTGGGTTCACCAAACCTGTCACCTCTAGAGGGTTGTTGTTCTGCCATGGAGTCAGTCAGCACCAGGGCTAGAGAGACCACCTGACTATTTCTGAGAGATCTCCAGTAGTTCAGGAATGGAGGCAGTGCCACACAATAATACTCCTCCGAGTTCCTTGGAAGAATCATAGAATTCTAATGCAATTCATGATTTTAGAAATTATTATTCTAGCTTCAATATATTATAAATAAAGTTGGGGCTTAACACATCTGCTTCTCAATATTCAAACATGACAGGAAGCTGCCTTGATACTGAGTCAGCCTATTGCTCCATTTAACCCACAGTTGTCTAATCGAGGGGTCTATAATTATTTCTGGCCTTGGCACTAGATATTAATTTTTCGAGGTGAATAATAGCAAAATGGGTGCTGCTGCCAAAATGTCTATCACCAAATGCAATAGTGATGTCAGCAAATTTCAGGTGTGTAACTGAAGTTAGGGTACTGAAGTGTGTTTTCCTCTATGCAGATACTGATGAATGCAACAAATGTCCAGAAGATCAGCATCCAAATGAGAATAGACAACAATGTGTCCCCAAAATATTGACCTTCCTGTCCTATGAAGAATGTTTGGGGAGCCTCCTGGTTTCACTTGCTCTCTTCTTATCCTTAACCACAGGCTTTGTCTTAGGAATCTTCCTTAAATACAAAGAAACCCCAATAATCAAAGCCAACAACAGGGACCTCTCCTACATCCTCCTCATCTCTCTACTGCTCTCCTTTTTGTCCTCCTTCCTCTTCATTGGGAGGCCAAGGAACATGACCTGCCTTCTCCGACAAACAGCCTTCAGCCTCATCTTTTCAGTTGCTGTCTCTTCTGTCTTGGCAAAAACCATCACTGTGGTGCTGGCCTTCCTGGCCACTAAGCCAGGGAACAAGGTGAGGAGATGGCTGGGGAAGAGTTTGGCCCACTGCATTGTCATTTCCTGCTCCAGTGTGCAAGTTCTCATATGCAGCACCTGGCTGGGGATCTCTCCTCCATTCCCAGAATTTGACATGAGCTCCCAGCTTGGAGAAATCATTCTCCAATGCAACGAAGGCTCTGTTGGCATGTTTTACAGTTCCCTTGGCTACATGGGCTTCCTGGCTGCCATCTGCTTCACGGTGGCTTTCCTAGCCAGGAAGCTTCCTGGGGCCTTCAATGAAGCCAAGCTGATCACCTTCAGCATGCTGGTCTTCTGCAGTGTTTGGGTGTCCTTTGTGCCCACCTACCTGAGCACTAAGGGGAAATTCATGGTAGGCGTGCAGATGTTCTCTATCTTGGCCTCCAGTGCTGGGCTTCTGGGCTGCATCTTCATTCCCAAATGCTACATTATTATATTGAGGCCTGATTTGAACACAAAGGAGCACCTGACAACAAAAAACTAAATATGACATTTGATCCTTAGTTCTAGGTATATCATAAAATTGTACAGTTGGAAGACCCAGCCACAATCTCAACTGGAGTAAAACTGCTCATTACCCATAGCAGGATTTCATAAGCTGCTTAAGAAGTTGCAAACTGAGTTGTTAAAGTACACAATGAAATTAGCTAAATTAGGGGGGAAATGATATTAAACTAGCTACATAAGAGGTATTGGTAAAAGATCCTATGGGAATCTAATAATAAGAATAAGAATAATTTATTATTTATTTCTCCAGCCACTCTGGGTGGATTACAGCACATATCAAAACATAATCAAACACCAAACATTAAAAACTTTCCAATACAGGGTTGCCTTCAGATGTCTTCTAAAAGTTATGTTGTTCTTTATCTTCTTGACATCTTGGGGGGGGGGGTGCCACTACTGAGAAGGCTCTCTCGGTAGACTCGTAATCTGGTGAACCGGGTTCGTGTTTCCGCTCCTCCACCTGCAGCTGCTGTGTGACCTTGGGCTAGTCACACTTCTCTGAAGTCTCTCAGCCCCACTCACCTCACAGAGTGTTTGTTGTGGGGGAGGAAGGGGAAGGAGAATGTTAGTCGCTTTGAGACTCCTTCGGGTAGTGATAAAGCGGGATATCAAATCCAAACTCTTCTCTTCTTCTCTGCCCTGGTTCCCTGTAACTTCACTTGTTGCAGTGAGGAAACCAGCAAAAGGCCCTCAGAGAGGGACCTCAGTGTCCAGGCAGAATGATTGGGTGTAGATGTTCCTTCAGGTATACATGGCAGAGGCCAGTTCGGGCTTTAAAGTTCAGCACCAACACTTTGAATTGTGCTCAGCAATGTACTAAGAGCCTTTGAAGATCCTTTAGGACCGATGCTATATGGTCTTGGCGGCCACTCCCAATCAACTAGTCTAGCTGCCGCATTGTGGATTAGTTGTAGTTTCCAAGTCACCTTCAAGGGTAGCCCCATGTAAAGCACATTGTAGTAGTCCAAGTGGAAAATAACCAGGGCTTGAACCCCTCTGGGGAGACTGTGGGCAGTTAGGGTCTCAGCCAGTATCTTTAAAAGTTCATACACATTTACAAATAGTTTATGAGAAGAGAGATGATTTTGGCAGGTGATTCTTGATGAGGATGAAAAATGCAAGACTAGGAGAAAACTTAGAATATGGAAGGACTTGACTGAAGTTTTGGTTTTGGACTGGACATTGATTTTACATACTCAGATAAGAGATGAATGGTCCCAGAAAATTAAAGTTGTCAGACTTGTAGATAAAGAGAACTTGGTAAAGTTTTGTGCCATCTACAGAGTATCGTAATGCATGTGATAATGGCCTCATGTAGGCATTTTCTATTTTCTATGCTAACAATTTCAAAGTATAGCACCAAGTGTTTTTAAGTCAGGCGATTGTCTGCTCTTCAGAAATAGCTGCACCTGGGCAGACTCCGTCTCTCTGGAAATACCTTTGCTGCTTTGCATGTGTCAGTTTATATTGATCTCTCGTGCTGTTTCCTTCAGATTTCTTTCCTGTATTACGGACACTAATTCTTGAAGTAAAATCTCCTTTTATGACATTATTTCTGGTGTCTTCCTTTATGATCTTAATAACTGACAAGCCCCTCACCCATCTAGAATCTGTACGATTGCTGCCTGCAGTCAGACATCTCAGTTTGATTAATCCTAAACCATCAGAGGGGTGACCCTAAATGAAAATCCTGCACAACAACAAAAAAGGCCTTCTCCACCATAGCCCTCAATGAGGCTGCTTCAGTAAAGAGAAACTGATAGGGATTAGGAGTGTAACATTGTGTTACAACCATATAAACACAAATTCTGGTGCTAAAAATAAATTCCTGATGTGAGCATGTGCTCAGAAGTATCCTGGGCCTTACTTCTGAATTATGCATTGGGAGAGTGCTGCAGAAATCAGCTCCAGTGTGCTTACAGGCATGCTTTGTGTATCTGTTTGGCTGATGTGAGAACAGGATGCTGGACTACATTAGCCTCATTCATCCCAACACAGGTGCAGGACTCATCTGATGCCCCTCCCCATAGTCATTATTTTGCGCTAGAAGCTTGGGCTTCTAGTTAAAAGCAAATTAGTCCCTGAGATTCTAATAGTGATAGAAGCGGCAGAGTTGAGAATTTCATCTTAACTGGCAGCTCCCATTTTTGGTTGCTTGGCCCACCCGCTTTATCCAGCAGCACAGGTGATAATGGTTGGGTCCAAAAGGGATGCTCAATGCCCAGAATGAAGAAATGGCACCTAGTGGTCAGCAGCAGAACAAGCAGCTTAATGCAGAGCCAAACAGCAATGGCTTTCTCCTCCCTTTAAAGGACCAGGGTGTTTACCATATGAATGTTTACAATAGGTGGTCAATTTTCCAAGGAATGTGAAATGGATCCAAGTCCTGGTTACTGGTCAGATACACAAAAATAAGAGATGGCATGTTCACACCTGATTAAAATCCATTACCTCGGGACAAAGGAGGAAGAATGTGGGCAGATTAGGATGGTCCAACACTGAAGATGTCAGACCCTCCTGCTTGAGGAGACGATGTGTGATAGCACAAGCACACGTGACGTCACCAGTGTGCAGTAGGCTCCCATAATGTCGGGTGGTACTCGGCATGCCTGATTTTGAACTCCCCTTTGGGATTTTTATGTTGCGAGCTGCCCTGGGATCTTTGGATGAAAGACAGTATACAAACCACAACAACGTGTATGTGTAAGCTGGGTAGACCTCATCGAATTCATTGGGATACTGGATAAAAGCTTCAATGGGGCTTCAAAGGGCTGAATGTTGCTGCAATTGTCCATGGAAGCATTATTTCCTTTACAAAAATTTCTCTAGTTCTTGGAATGTATTTGTTGGGCTGGAGAGACATATAGGGGATGCCGGTGGTGTATTAACTACGCTGTTGCCCAGGGGCACCACAGACTGAGATGGCAGAGGTGGTCTCTGGCACGGTTTTGGAGGACCATAGTCATGCAGAACTTGCCATTGGGGCCACTTGGGACTTAATGGCTTCCATGACAATCATTGGACTTACTCAAATGGGTGCACACTTGAATTCAAGATTGGGTTGCTGCAATGCACTTTCTCTGGTTCTTTTATTGAGAGATTCAGTGCTTTTGTTTGTTTTTTAAATTCATTGTGTAGGCCTATCTGTCAGAAAGTTTTTCCTTATGTCTAGTTGGAATCTTGTTTCCTGCAACTTGAAGCCATTGGTTCAAGTCCAACCTTCCAGTAGAAAACAAGCTTGCTCAAAATTAACGAATTTTATAAATATGAAAAGCATAATTTTTTTTTTTGAAAAAGAAAACAAGCTTGCTTCGTCCTCCATGTGACAGCCCTTCAGATATTTGAAGATGGCTATCCTATCTCCTCACAGTCTCCTCTCTCCCTGGCCAGACATACACAGCTCCTTCAACTGTTCCTCATAAGGCTTGGTTTCTAGACCCTTGATAGTTGACCTCCTCTTGCAATTGAGTAAGTTGATATGCTATCGCTCCTCCTTTGGAGGTAGGAAAATGGCATGTAGGGAAAATTCTGCTCTCATCTCCAGCTTGTAGCCTTCCCTTTGTGTCAACTGGCTGGCCATTGTGAGAACAGGATGCTGGACTTTGTGGGCCTTTGGCCTGATCCAACCTTAGGGCTCTTCTGAGGTCAATCATGTTCTGCCAAATTCACCTTGATGATCAGTGGCACCCTATTGAGTAAACATGTTTTCTTCTGCTCTGCACCTGCTCCCATCAAGTTTCAGGGGAGATCTTTCTTCCCTTAACAATAATCAGAATCACAGTGATCTATTTTTATTCTTTCCTGAGTCCAAGTAGCCCTCACCCCACCTGTTGAATATTGCCTTTGGGTTCAATAAGGTAAATATCGTAATTAAGGGCAGCAGGAAGATTTTTATCCCACTGTGCCTAAAAGGCTGGATGTATAAGATACATATTGTGCCAAAAAATCCTGGAGGCCAAGACATAGAGCAGGTGAAATGGGAAGGTACATCTGTGTGATGCTGCCTTCTAGATCAGAAATTTTGATTGATGTCCTCAGCCTTGCCTGGAACAGGGAGCAGAGATTGCACCCTCTCACCTTCTTGGTGCTAAAGACATGCTCCACCTCTGAACCATCACCCTTCAGCGCTGAGACGGGACCTGGACACCTCCCTGCATTTGTCAATTCACCGCAATCTCTGATTTGCAATAATTTGGGGCTCATTGCAAACAGAAGCTAGTGTTTGGTGGAACAGCTACAAGGAAAGCATAGTAGGTAGACCCAGAATGATAATACTACTTGTGTTCCTGCCTCTTGCAACCAATGGGTTGCAGCTGAGGGCAAAATGCCCACTGAACACGATCAAGGAGCGAATGTTGGCTTCAAATTTTTACCAGCTAGCAGACCACCTCATTAGTGGAGTCACGTCTCAAAGATTCTTTAATGAGCAACATCCATTCACCTTCTCCAGCACCCCTGTCAGCAGACTTAAGTCGTAAGTAATGATGCATTCCTGTATTTCTGCTTCCTATCTACTCTCCCTTTCCCATAATACACTTGTTTTCTGATACCTTTGAAAAAATTTCTTTTGTTTCATTCCTTAATTTATTTAAAGAGTTCTATATGTCTGTTCAGTTGGGGGAAAGCCATTTTTCAAAGCATTTTATAATGTATTTTATGTAATTAGTAGCAGTAGTTTTGACATGTACTGCTCTCCAAAGCATGACTTGTTTTCTAAAAGGTAGGAAGTCTTGTGGGATGTTTTTGAGTTGCAGGTTTTTTTGTAGTAAATAAAATGGGAACACAATTCTTTTCCCATGCACAACAAAATCTATGCAACTGCAAATTGTAAATGTCAACTGTCATTTGCAATGCAGTCTGGGGGTCAATGTGGCTCAAGGGACTTTTGGTAGGTCACCAGAAATGAGGCTGATTTGTGTTCTGATCTTCCCTCCATACTCCCCCCTTGCAAAAATACTGTAGACACAGGTACAGTAGACCTCTGTCTCACTTTGCTCTACCTCTTGGTCTATTTTCCTAGTTGCTTTGATTAATACAAAAAAGAATGTGAGGCTGACTGTGTGACACACTTTTTTCACAGCTGGGTGGATAAGAAGAACTCACACGTTATTTCCTTCTCCCTTGCTGTTCGGGATATTAATCATAACCCCAGTCTCTTACGCAACATCACCCTGGGCTACAGCATCTATGATACCTTTTGTGAGGGAAGACTGACTTCTGACTCCATGACAGACCTGCTTGCTGGTGGGAAAATCAACATTCCAAACTACAGCTGTGGGAAACAGAAAAGCCTGCTAGCTGTTCTTGAAAAGAGTGAATTTGACATCTCCACACACATTGCAAGCATGTTGGGCATCTACAAGATCCCACAGGTAATCAATGGGTCCAAGTGAAACACTCCTGGCAATATTAGCCACTTAGTTGTTGTTGTTGTTGGCATCTTTGTGTCTTGAAAGACAATGGAATGACCCTCTGGGATGAAGTCAAACCACTGTTTTAGCAGCATCAAAGTCACCTCCACAGTCCACAAGCCTGGGCAGTGGGTACGAAGGTCCTGGCCTGCCCAGATGACAAGACCTTCCTCTCAGCCTCACTGCTGTGCTCCAAAGGAAAGCAGAGCAATACATTTGGCACAAGCTTGGCTGCAGGAGTTGCTGGAAGGAGGCAAGCAAAGCACCACTCAGCTGACCTAGGATTTGTGAAGGGTTTACTCCTTAGACTTTTCTTCTTCTATATGTTGGAGGATATGAAGGGTGATGGAATTCCCTTGCAGTTGAGGACAGACAGGGCCCTTTCCAATGTCTTTCTAGGGCCTACTGAAAACTTTTCTTTTTTTTTAATTGCAGCAGGCATTTTAATTGAAGTTTGTTATGTAGTTTTACCTTCTTCATTGTTTTTTATTGAATCTTTTTTAACTGCATAGAGAATTTTGCTTTTTTTGTTTGTTTGTTTTAAAATATATTTTTATTATTTTATTATTGCTTCGTAAGCACTTCCAACCTGACCTGGAGATCCCTGTAGGCGGCAGCTGCGTCCTCCTCTCTCTTCCTGGATGCAAGAGCCTCGGCATTCAGTCGTGTCACTGCTTCCCTGAGTTCCACTATCTGCTGTTCGGCCGTCATGTTGTCTGCCGTTCGTGAGCTCGCTAGTAGGCACCCGCTTTCTCTCCTCTCCGCGAGGACGTAGATGCCCACAATCTGGGGATGGAGCTTACTGTCAGAGCTGCTTCCAGATCCTAGCTCACAGAGGATCACGCTAGCCAGCGATCATTAAATAAAAGTCTTTATTGAGTTACAGTTTCCATTCTCAAGCTGCTGCGTGCAACTCTACGTCTCATGGTTAGATCGGCGAAGCTCCATCTGAGTCTCCGCCCCTTGTACACCAACTTAATATCCTAGCCTTGCTCCACCTTTTCCGCCTGACTGTTCTTCTCTGGGTCCCTCTGCCCCCCGGGGTCTCTTCCTTCCGGGATTCCTCTGACGCTGACGCTGACCCCCCTGACTCTTCTCCCTCCTTTCGGCGGGCTTTAGGACCTGGCTCCCTTTCCGGGCTGCCTACTGCGCCACCTTCCTGTGCATTTGAACTTGGCACGCGCGCCCAACCTTCCACCTTCCGTCTGACCGTTTCTTCGCTCCCCGATGGAGGTGTGGCCACTCCTGACTCGTGCCCTCCCCCCTGTTGTGAGCTGCCAGCGCTTGATCCCTGGCGCCCTTCCTCCTCCCTGCTCTCTGGCGGTGACGCTGGTCCTGATTTCCAACTGCTCCCCTCTGAGTCCCCTCTGGCCCTATCTTCCTGGGGTGTCCCCCTAGGCTCCCCCCTTGCCCTGGCCACTGGTGCTCCTTTCTGTGAATCTTCTGATTCACTGGAAAGACTCGGAGATCTCGGGTCGTCGTCATCACTCATCTTTTCTTCTGCCTCCTCTCCCTCGCTCTCTGTTTCCTCCCTTGCCCTTGCCTCTGCTCCTGAACCCCTGACATCCATCCCCCCCTCGAAGCCCCCTCTTCCCCCCTCCCCTCCTTCCGGTGCGGGATCTGGGTGCTGCCGTGTCAGGGGGACGAATGTCGGATACAGTTCGCTTCCCGTGGCGGGCCGCCATCCGAAGTCTTCCGGTTCTTCCTCCCTGCTCTCGTTGACGACGGTCACCTCCGCTTCCATCTCTGTGCCGCCGTGCTCGAAACCCGGGTCGTCCCCGAAAACGTCCATGTCCGTCTCTCCCTCGTTGCCTTCTGGAGACGTTGCTCGTCCTGGACCCTCCAGCCACCTTCTGCGGAACTGCTCCTCTGGTCGATCATCCCACCAATACGAGGGTTCTGAAGCAGATCCCGAGGGTGACCCCTCTGGGGAACGGGCGTCTCGTGTCGGTTCCTCGTCCGAGTCGAACCCCCGGAACGTGCTGGCTGAAAGCGTGGGCGTGAAAAGCCAGTCGTCGAAAAAGTCTGCTGGCATTGGCCTATGTGGGAAGAGGGCATGAAACTCTTCTTTGAGCAGAGGTTCGTCTAAAGCGTAGCCCGGCACCCAGCTGTTGGCACTGGCCGGGGTGCCCTCCTTGGCGAGAAGGTATTCTACCCCCTCTTCCCCCCATCTGGAGTCCAAAATCTCCGTGACTTCGTTGATGCGCTCCTCCTGTGCCACTCCCCCTTGCCCGGTTCTCTCTCGGAGCGGACCCGGTGCCGTTCCTGGTTCCTGAAACCTGTGAGGTGCCTTGTAGGGAGTGAGCACCGATCTGTGGAACACCGGATGCATTCTGGAACCCTCCGGAAGAGCCAGCCTGAAAGCCACCGGGTTGACCTGTTCGTCGACTTGGTAGGGCCCCAGTTGTTTATGCCCTAGTTTCTTCTTCGCCAACGACCTGGCCGGCACTGCGTGGGCTGCTAACCAGACCCAGTCTCCCACATGGATCTCTTCGCCAACCCTTCTGTGTTTGTCCGCTTGTACCTTGTATGCGTGTTTAGCCAGCTCCAGGTGCCGCCGCAGCTGATCGTGGACCTCCTGCAACTCCGACGCGAACGCATCTGCTGTCTGCGGCTCCCCCTCCCCCATTCTTTCCAGTCCCGGGAAGGTTCTAGGGTGCCTCCCGTTGTTGGCGAAGAACGGCGTGACCCCCGTGGACACGTGCTTCGTGTTGTTGTAGGCGAACTCGGCGAGAGGCAGGTAATCCACCCACGTCGCAGGCTGTTGATTCGCATAACATCTCAGGTACTGCTGCATGATGGCATTGACCCGCTCCGCTTGCCCGTTGGTCTGCGGGTGTCTAGCCGACGCCAGGTTGATCTTGACGTTCAGGAAGCCCATCAGCCTCTGCCAGAAGTTTGAGATGAACTGTCGCCCTCGGTCGGACAGAATAGACCGCGGCAGACCGTGAACCTTGAACACGTGGTCTATGAACAGTTTGGCGGTTTGTTCCGCCGTGGCCACCTTCGCACACGGAATGAAATGTGCCATCTTGGAGAACAAATCCACCACCACCAGCACAGCCGTCTTGCCCCTCGAGCTGGGCAGATCCGTGACAAAGTCCAGGGCCACTCTCTCCCATGGCTCGAACGGAGTTTGCAGCGGTTCCAGCAGTCCGGCCGGCGGTCTGTGCACTGGTTTGGACCTCTGGCAGGTGTCACACCTCGCCACGTAGTCCGCGACTTCCCCTCTCATTCCGGGCCACCAGAAGTCTCTGGCTACTAATTCCACCGTCTTCTCCTTGCCAAAGTGCCCGGCAGTGGGCGCGTCGTGCAGCTGCTGCAGTACCTTGGCGCGAAGTTCGTCTCCCGGCACGTAGATGGCCCCTTTACGGATAAGCAAACCATCTCGCAGCTGGAACTCGTCGGTCGCTGCCGTGCCCCTGTGCACCTCTGCCATCTTTGCTTGCGCGAAGGAGTCATCCTGCAACGCTCGTCGCACCGCATCCAGGTCAACTGTCGCCGCCGCGCACGCCCACACTGTCGGTGCGAAGATGTGCATGGCGGCCGCTGGCGTTGCCTCCTCCAGATACTGTGGCTTACGGGAGAGAGCATCCGCCATGATGTTGGTGTCCCCCGGGACATACTCTATTCGGAAGTCGAAATTCGCAAAGAACTCAGCCCAACGTATCTGCCTCTGGTTCAGGAACTGTGCCGTGCGCCAGTGCTCTAGATTCTTGTGGTCCGTGCAGACCTGCACCGTGTGCTTGGCGCCGATCAGGAAGTGCCTCCACGCTTTGAACGCTGCATGAATGGCCAGCAACTCCCTGTCCCAGATGGTGTAGTTCTGTTCGGACTTGCTGAGCTTCCTTGAGTAAAACGCTCCCGGCCTCCAAACCCCCTGCGGGTCTTTCTGCAGCAGGACTGCTCCCACGGCTCTGTCCGAAGCGTCTGTCTCCACCCTCATCGGCCTGCTGGGGTTGACATGAAGCAGCTGCTCTTCCGACGCGAAGAGACGCTTGAGTGCCTGAAAGGACTGCTCCGCCTGCTCTGTCCAGATGAACTTCTTTTTCTTGGAGCTGAGCGTGTCCGTGATGGCCGCTGTCTGCATCGCAAAGCCTTTGATAAACTTGCGATAGAAGTTCGCGAAGCCGACAAACCGTTGGACCTCCTTCCGGTTGCGTGGGCTTTTCCAATCCAACACTGCTCGGACCTTGGCGCTGTCCATGGCGAGCCCTTTATCAGACAACTTGTAGCCCAGGAAATCCACCTCCGTCACGTCGAATTGGCACTTCTCCAGCTTGGCGTAAAGCCTATGTTGCTGTAGCCTGCTCAGCACTTCCTTGACGTGTCTGTCATGCTCCTGCTGCGATTCCGAAAAGATCAGGATGTCATCCAAGAAACAGACGCACGTCTTGTAGAGGAGCCCCGCCAACACGTGATGCATGAAAGCTTGAAAAACGTGGGAGCCATTTTGCAATCCAAAAGGCATAACTCTATATTCGTAGGTGCCCAGGGGCGTGAACATGGCTGTCTTCCACTCATCTCCCTCCCGCATGCGAATGAGGTTGTATGCCCCTCGCAGGTCCAACTTGGTGAACACTCTGCCCTTCCGTACCTTTGCGAGGAGGTCGTCGATTCGGGGCATGGGGAAGTCCGATGGCTTGGTCATACTGTTCAAGATGCGAAAGTCCACTACAAGTCTTTTTTGGGGCGTGTCCCGCTTCTTAACAAAGAATACCGGACTGCCCCCCGCTGCCTTGGACTCTCGGATGAAACCGCGCTCCAAATTATGATCTATGAACTCTTTGAGTTCCTGCAGTTCGTCCTCAGACATGGAATACAGCTTCCCTTTGGGCAGCGCCGCCCCCGGCAGCAGGTCAATTTTGCAGTCATATGGTCTGTGGGGGGGTAGCCTGTCTGCCTCTTTCTCGCAGAAAACCTCCAAAAATTCTGCGTACTTGTGGGGAACCGCTTGCAGCGTGCCTAGCTGCAGCTGTGACTCCTCTTCCCCTCCTTCCTGCCTGGGCACGATGCAGTGTTCAGCGCAAAAGGAAGAGCCGAAGGTCAGCTGCCTCTGGTACCAAGCCAGCGTCGGGCTGTGCTTGTCCAGCCAACTCATGCCCAATACAATGGGCGTGTCCGATAGTTGAGTGACATTGAAGCTGATGATTTCCCTGTGATTCCCAAGTCGCATCACCATTGGTGGCGTCTGCTTCACCACTTGCCCCCCTAGCAGCTCCCTGCCATCCACCGTGACAACCTGCAGGGGCAGCGTGGCAGGCAGCAACTGTATAGCGTGCCGGTCGACAAAGTCCTGCCCTATAAAGTCCGCATTGCTTCCGGAGTCAATGGTGATTGGCACGTCCATGGTGATTCCATTGGGCAGCTGGAGCGACGCGGTGAGCCTCACTACCGGTTTGGGCGGGAGGGGGTCCATGGGCTGTAAAATCTCTGGGGACTGCTTCACTGACACGTCTGGCTGGGCCCCAGTGCCTCTTCTTCCAACCAGACTCCTTCGTTTCCCTGCTGTGGTTGTCCTTGCTGCGTTGCTGCAGTTACCATTGCTGAGGCTGCAGTGTGCTTGTGGAGCCTCTGGGGACACTCTTTCGCCATATGCTGTGGATCATCGCAGATGTAACACTTCCTGTTCCCTCTAGGAGGCTTCGCTTTCACTGCTGCCGGTGCTAGGGCTCTGGCTGCTGACTGAGCCCTTGCACCTCCAACCTCCATAGGTTCCGCTCCTCCTCCTGGCGGAGGCGTGGATTGCGCACGCGCTGCTTCTCTGGGAAGGAAGGAGGAGCCCCTGGCTGGTTCGCGCCCTCCACGCCCTTCGTCCCTGCTCCACGGACGTCCTTCCAGCCGCACCCCCACCGCCAGCGCCCTCTGAACGATCTCCTGCGTGGTCCGGGGTCTCTCCCCCCTCGCAATTTCATCTTTAACCGAGCCGTGCAATCCCTCCCAAAACAGGTCTCTTACAGGAGCCGAATCTCTGTCCCATTCCAGGGCACTGACCAAAGCGAAAAAGCGGGCATGGTACTGCCTTACGCTGGCCCTCCCTTGCTTCAGTCCATGTATCTCCTGCCGAGCAAGATCCACGTCAATGCTTGATAAAAAGCACCCATCCATCGCTTTAATAAAGGCATCCGCATTTTGGAGCGCCGGATCCTTATCTCTCCACAAATTGCGCAGCCATGCTTTAGCATCTCCATGCAAATGGGACATGATGAATCCCACCTTCTCTTGCTCATCTCTAAAGTCTTTGTTCAGCAGTTGCAGTGCACACATTACATCTGCTCTAAAGTTGGGGTACTGTTGCAAATTCCCATCGAAGTGAGAGACCAGACCGCCTGTTCGTCTCCCCAACCCAATCCCCTCCGGTTTGGGTGTCAGTTGCCCTTGCTTCGTAAGCACTTCCAACCTGACCTGGAGATCCCTGTAGGCGGCAGCTGCGTCCTCCTCTCTCTTCCTGGATGCAAGAGCCTCGGCATTCAGTCGTGTCACTGCTTCCCTGAGTTCCACTATCTGCTGTTCGGCCGTCATGTTGTCTGCCGTTCGTGAGCTCGCTAGTAGGCACCCGCTTTCTCTCCTCTCCGCGAGGACGTAGATGCCCACAATCTGGGGATGGAGCTTACTGTCAGAGCTGCTTCCAGATCCTAGCTCACAGAGGATCACGCTAGCCAGCGATCATTAAATAAAAGTCTTTATTGAGTTACAGTTTCCATTCTCAAGCTGCTGCGTGCAACTCTACGTCTCATGGTTAGATCGGCGAAGCTCCATCTGAGTCTCCGCCCCTTGTACACCAACTTAATATCCTAGCCTTGCTCCACCTTTTCCGCCTGACTGTTCTTCTCTGGGTCCCTCTGCCCCCCGGGGTCTCTTCCTTCCGGGATTCCTCTGACGCTGACGCTGACCCCCCTGACTCTTCTCCCTCCTTTCGGCGGGCTTTAGGACCTGGCTCCCTTTCCGGGCTGCCTACTGCGCCACCTTCCTGTGCATTTGAACTTGGCACGCGCGCCCAACCTTCCACCTTCCGTCTGACCGTTTCTTCGCTCCCCGATGGAGGTGTGGCCACTCCTGACTCGTGCCCTCCCCCCTGTTGTGAGCTGCCAGCGCTTGATCCCTGGCGCCCTTCCTCCTCCCTGCTCTCTGGCGGTGACGCTGGTCCTGATTTCCAACTGCTCCCCTCTGAGTCCCCTCTGGCCCTATCTTCCTGGGGTGTCCCCCTAGGCTCCCCCCTTGCCCTGGCCACTGGTGCTCCTTTCTGTGAATCTTCTGATTCACTGGAAAGACTCGGAGATCTCGGGTCGTCGTCATCACTCATCTTTTCTTCTGCCTCCTCTCCCTCGCTCTCTGTTTCCTCCCTTGCCCTTGCCTCTGCTCCTGAACCCCTGACAATTACGTTTTACATAACAAATTTAAACAAATCATTCACCTCTTCATTTAGGATTCCCTGAATCCTTTGACTTCCCTCCACCTTTCCATTATCAATCTTTTTTTCCAACTGTTTATCTTATTTTCTTTAATTTGTTAAATGAATAATAATCCAATTTTCCATGGCTTTTCGTACATTGCAAGCATTACTCAAATCGTGCCAAAGTTTTTAGTTGTTTACAGTCTTCTCTTAAATTCATTATAATTTTTTCCTATACCTTCTTAGAATTCTTCTCTTCCTGATTTCTGATTTTCCCAGTCAATTTTGCCATCTCTGCAAAGTCCATCATCTTCACCAGCCGTTTGTCTCTGGTTGGAACTTTCTCTTCTTTCAATATCTGGGCCAGTAACATCCACGCTGCTGTCGGCGCATACATGAATAGTCGTTTCTGCTCCTTCAGAATCTCTGTACCTAGAATGCCTAACAAAAAAGCCTCTGTTTTTTTCACAAATATTGTTTTAAACATTTTTTTTCCAACTCATTGTAAATCATTTCCCAGAATGTTTTTGTTATCTTGCACATCCACCACATATGGTAGAACATGACACCTTTTTCCTTATATTTCCAGCAAACATTGGGAGCAGTTCTCTATATTTTTGATAATTTTACAGGTGCTAAATACCACCAATATATCATTTTCATATAATTTTCCTTCAACACACAGCACACTGTAAATTTTGTCTTCCCTCCATAGTTTTTCCCCAAGATGAAAATTGGATATTGTGCCCAATATCTTGTGCCTATCGTAGCACTACTGATTTGACTTCATCTTTAGTATGCCACTCTAGCAACAATTTATACATTTTAGAAAGTAACTTCACATCATTTCCCAATAATTCTTTTTCAAACCTTGAAATTTCTGTACTAAATCCATTTTTCTTATCTATTTTTTGTCAGCATCGCCCTAGAGCCAGTGCGCCGACTGGACTCATGTACCTCAACCCCGACTGGGCTAGGCGAGCTGGGTAGCACCGCCAGAGACCTCCTTTCTCACAGGAACAGGTCACAGTGCTGTGGACTCACAGCTTAGAGCTGAGAGCACCGGACTCACTGTCTCAATAATACAGTCGTTGCGCAGCAGAGTTTTGCAGAGTATAAACCACTCAGAGAGCAGCTCTGTAGAATATCTTCCTTTTATTCTGTAACTACAACTATGATACAAAACTATATACAGAGCTGAATATTCTAAGCATAAATCAATGCTACACTGAGAGTCTGCAGCTGCTCTAACAGCAATCTTATCTCTAGGATCTCTAACACTCTCACTCTCTCCGATACACTGACTGACTGACTCTCTCTCACACACACAGATATGTTGCTGGGCAGAATAAGTAGATAGGCAGGACACGCCTCCTTCTCTCTGGAGAGTCAGCAGAGACCATCAGGAGATCATCAGGAGATTCTTGGGTATGGGAGGGGTGAAATCTCCTCATTTTTAACACATCATTTACTTGGTGATATTGCAACTAGTCGGTAACTAACTGTCTTGTATCTTCAAAACTTTTCTATTTCAGTTGGTGTTCTACTTCTATGAGCAACTCTATGTACCATATTTTTGGCTCTATAGGACACACTTTATCCCCTCCAAAAATGAAGGGGAAATTTGTGTGCGTCCTATGGAGTGAATGCAGGCTTTCGCTGAAGCCTGGAGAGAGAGAGGCGTCGGTGCGCACTGACCCCTCTCACTCTCCAGGCTTCAGGCAGCTATCCGCAAGCCTTCGGAGCACTCCGACTGCCACTGCGCTCCCCGGGCTTCAGGCAGCTATCCGCAAGGTCTAAGATATGGCTATTTTTCAAAGTTATCCACTCTCGCAGCCAGCAGAGACATGACGCCTCATAATATAATTTCAGATCTGGCAAAGAGAAGCCACCTCTTTCTTTGGTATCATTTCCATAGATTTTTTTCATGAAAGTCCAAGACACATTGTCAAAGGCCTTCTCTGAACCCACAAACATAAATGCAGCCTGCTTTTCATTCCTGATCTCCAGGTATTCTATTATATTAATTATATTCCTTATATTGTCCATCTGTCGTCCAGGTAGAAAGCCTGCTTGATCATGATAAATTAGCTCTTTTAACACCAATTTCAAATGGTTTGCCATATTATGTTATACAGTGGTACCTCAGGGTACATACGCTTCATGTTACATATGCTTCAGGTTACAGACTCCGTTAACCCAGAAATAGTACCTCGGCTTAAGAACTTTGCTTCAGGATGAGAACAGAAATTGTGCTCTGGCGGCACGGCAGCAGCAGGAGGCCCCATTAGCTAAAGTGGTGTTTCAGGTTAAGAACAGTTTCAGGTTAAGAACAGACCTCCGGAACGAATTAAGTACTTAACCCGAGGTACCGGGATTGCCTCTTTCCATCAATCTGGGATTTTCCCTGTGTTCAATATTTTATTCATTACAACCTTGAGCGGTTGTATCAGAAAGTGTCAGGGGACTGCCATCAGAACAGGGGAAGGAGGCAGGGTGGCTGCTGGGATACAGAGAGTCTCCGAAAACTCCTGAGGAGCAGCTCCTCTTCCAGTGGTGGGAAAAGCCACACCTCCAGTGAAGAAGAGAGGGAAGGGGCCAGCCAAGCGAGGAAAGGGCTCGAGGGTGCTGCTGAGAGCCCCAGCGCCTCACCTCGCCAGGCTGGCCAGGAGGGATGCACGCCACTTCCGTCGCCCAGCTTGCACAGAGGGGTGAAATGCAAGGAGGGGAGGAGGAGGCCTGGGGTGCCAAAGCTCTTATTTTGGGGGAGAAGCCAGAAGGGGCCACTCCCAGATTCTGCAAGTGACTAAGACAGACATGGATCTGCACTGAAAATAGTTTGCACAATAAAACCTGTAAAAGACAGGTCAGAGTCCTGCCTGCTTACTCACGAGCAACCACCACCAGCATCTGACAGAAAGTCTTGTTGTTTTATATATGTGGCTGATAGACCATCTGGCTCTGGCGATTTATCTAATTTTGAATGTTTAATTCCTTGCTGCACCTCTTGTATCATTATTGGTACTCGATTATTGGCTCGATATAGCTCTGTGTAGAAAACAGGAGTGCCTGGCGTGCTCTGGTCCATGGGGTCACGAAGAGTCGGACACGACTAAATGACTAAACAACAAGCTCTGTGTAATATTTTACCAATTGTCTTTTCATATCTATCTATTATTTTACCTTCTATTTTCAATTTGTTTATTACATTTTGTCCCTTTTTCTTTTTTAATTGCCAAGCAAGCAGTTTTCCTGGTTTATTTGCGAATTCAAAATTTTTCTGCCTTAACATTTTATTTTATTTTTTTAAAGAATATTTATTGAGATTATACAAAAAATTACACATAAAGAAAAAACATACAAAAACAAACAAACACAAGCTAACGAAAAAGTTAACAATAAAGCAACCTAAAAAGAAAAAAGAAAATGATACAAAATACAAAAAACAGATAACTAAGAAATAGGAAAAAGAAGAAGGAAAAAATATTTTAAAAAAGAATAAATCCATTTTTCAGCATCTTTGAGCTCATTTGCTTATTTCCTTGACCTCCTCACACCTCCCCTTTTGTATTCCCGTTTTCCAAGTCTTTTCAGCAAATCCTTACCCTCTTTAATTTATCTTTGCTCTATAACTTAACCTATTATAACTATACATTTTCATCCGTATAACTATCTATATTTACCTATTCTTATTAACCTTATTACCAAAACCACTTCTTTTCAGTCCAACATCATTTTAACATTCATTAATTTTACAGTATTTCTGCAGATAGTCTTTAAATTTCTTCCAATCTTCCTCCTCCATTTCTTCTCCCTGGTCTCGGATTTTGCCAGTCATTTCTGCCAATTCCATATAGTCCATCAGCTTCATCTGCCATTCTTCCAGAGTGGGTAAATCTTGTGTCTTCCAGTACTTTGCAATAAGTATTCTTGCTGCTGTTGTAGCATACATAAAGAAAGTTCTATCCTTCTTTAGCACCAATTGGCCGACAATGCCCAGAAGAAAGGCCTCTGGTTTCTTCAGGAAGGTATATTTAAATACCTTTTTCATTTCATTATAGATCATTTCCCTGAAAGCCTTAATCTTTGGGCACGTCCACCAAAAGTGAAAGAATGTACCTTCAGTTTCTTTACATTTCCAACATTTATTATCGGGCAAATGATAGATTTTTGCAAGCTTGACTGGGGTCATGTACCACCTATAAATCATTTTCATAATATTCTCTCTTAGGGCATTACATGCCGTAAATTTTATACCTGTGGTCCACAACTGTTCCCATTCAGCAAACATAATGTTATGTCCAACATCTTGTGCCCATTTAATCATAGCAGATTTAACTGTCTCGTCCTGAGTGTTCCATTTTAACAGCAAGTTATACATTCTTGAAAGCATCTTTGTTTTAGGATCTAACAGTTCTGTTTCCAACTTTTTCTGTTTCCAACTTTTAATCTTCCATTCAATTTCTTGGTTCACCAACATCGAGAATTGTTCCAGTTACAGATAGGTAGCCGTGTTGGTCTGCCATAGTCAAAATAAAAAAATTCCTTCCAGTAGCACCTTAAAGACCAACTAAGTTAGTTCTTGGTATGAGCTTTTGTGTGCATGCACACTGTGTATCTGAAGAAGTGTGCATGCACACGAAAGCTCATACCAAGAACTAACTTAGTTGGTCTTTAAGGTGCTACTGGAAGGAATTTTTTTATTATCGAAAATTGTGTCTGTCACATTTTTATATTCTGTTTTATTGAGTTTTTTCCAGGTTTTTTTATTCAATTATTTTTCATTTCTAATCAGTTCTTCCAAAATTTCTTTCTTTTTACCTTCTCTAACTTTTTGGGGTACAGATAGGTAGCCGTGTTGGTCTGCCATAGTCAAAACAAAAAAATTCCTTCCAGTAGCACCTTAAAGACCAACTAAGTTAGTTAAAAATCCTCTCATCACTGCTTTACTTGTATCCCAGACCGTATTAAGTTCTGTCTCTTGATTCAGATTTAATACAAAATAGTCTTTCAGAATATTTTCTCCTTTTTGCAAAGTTAATTGGTTATCTATAAGACCTTCATTTTACCCTGCACTTAAATGTGGAGTTTTCTTCTCCTTTCAATTCCAGTAACACTGGATTATGGTCTGAGAGTGTCCTTGGTTGTAAAGTGGTACCTCGGGTTACATACGCTTCAGGTTACATACACTTCAGGTTACAGGCTCTGCTAACCCAGAAATAGTACCTTGGATTAAGGAATTTGTTTCAGGATGAGAACAGAAATCGTGCTCCAGTGGCGCGGCGGCAGCAGGAGGCCCCATTAGCTAAAGTGGTGCTTCAGATTAAGAACAGTTTCAGGTTAAGAACGGACCTCCGGAATGAATTAAGTACTTAACCCAAGGTACCACTATATTTCTATTCTTTTTTGTTCTCCGTGTTAGTTCATTTCATGTCCATATTGAGTCACTTCTTCCAGCAGATTCATTTGGTTCTGAAAAATGAATATAATCTCTTTGAAATAGATGTCTAAATCTTCAGACATCAATCAATTTTAGGTTCTCCACCATACTGAAAAAAAATTACAGGTAGCATTCCTTCTTTTGAGTCCGTTTTTCTTATTGTCCTGTCCATTTCTAAAGAGACTGCTCCATTTAAATCACCTATTAATATAATCTTTTGATCCATAAACTCAAACAATTTTTCTTCCAATTCTTAAAAAAAATCTTTTTTGTCATTTGGTGCATAAAATATATAAATAAAATAGAAAAGATGAATCTGAAAATTTTAACTTGGAATGTTAATGGACTAAACAATAAATTAAAAGGGAATAAAATTGAACATGTATTACAAAAAGAGAATTTGGACATAATATGCTTGCAAGAAACACATGTAGCAAGAAAACATAGAAGAGTCTTGATAAATAAATGATTGGGGATGGACTTTATAACATCAGATAAAACAAAAAAAAGAGGTGTGGTAATTTATGCTAAAAATAGATATAACCTGAAACAGTTATTTAAAGATGAGGATGGAAGGATGATAGCAACAGAAATAACTTTACAAGGCAAATGTTTTTTTGTGATAATTGGAAACTATAATTAAAAAGGTCTAATTAAGGGTCCTGTTTATCTTCTTCTTAATTTTCGTCCTCTTTTTCTGCCGGATCTGTTTCTCCTTCTGTACCTACTGCTTCAGGCTTTCCTCCTCAAAGTTCTTTTTTGTATTTTCTCCAGAACTTCTCCACATCTTGTACATTTTTACATCTTTGCTTTTCCCCTTTATATGTAAACAAGACACCTTCGGGGAACTCCCATCTATATGGAATTGTGTTGTTTTTCAATACTTTAGTCAAAGATATATAATTACTCCTTTTCTTCAGCAATCTCATCAGGAATTCTTTAAGAATTATAGTGTTCTTTTCATCAATTGTAAGTCTTTTTTGGTAGTTCAGCTGTAATACTCTATCTTTAACCATTCATGAATTGAAAATCACCAGGCAATTGTTGAATGGTCATTGTAAAATGTGAAGGTTCATTATTGTTTCACAAGTTGTGTATGTCTTTAAGGGCCAGGGCCAGGGGAAATAATGAGACCCAGTCTTACAGCTGTGAAACATAGCAGGTGCTGCTAGGGTGTGTTAATTAAGCTGTGTCAGCATTTGGGCATAGTATATAAGGAGCAGCACCTAACTCTCTCATTACCCTGGGGGATGGGTTGGTGGTTGGGTCTGGGTTGTTGTTATCTTTAGTGTAAAAGGAGTTTTTGTTTTTGTTATTAAAACCTTGTTAAAGTTATTTTTGAGTTCCTTGTCATGCATGGTCTCCCCAGCAAGCTCTCTGCAGCGCTACTAACCTGCAAATAGCCAACAGCAATCCCCTCGTAGTTTGTTTGTTTTTGCAAAACTTTATTTTACCCTAAAGGCTTTGTCAATCAATTGACCCAATCCTTCTCCTCCTACCCCCAACCAGCTAGCCAATCCTGCTATAATTTTCTCTTATGTTTTCCTCTGCCTCCTCAGGGATCCTCCTGAGATGTAGAGTTAGTTCCTCCTGCTGCATTTCCAGAATTGCAATTGAGTCCCATGTTGCTCCCTGTGTCACTAATTCCATCGTTTCCTCTCTTATTTTTTCTGTTCTCTTTTCTGTTCTCTTTCTTCTGATTGAGTCTTTTTTGTTGTTTCCTCTAAACCCTGTGCTTTTTTACTCAACTCTTGCATGGATTTTCCCCAGTCTGATGTTTTTGTTGTAAATTCTTTAATCTATCCCATTAAGCCCTGCACAGTTTTGATGCTTTGTTCTATTTTCCCAGACATTTTCTCCAATATATCTGTATTCTCTCTTAAGTCTTTTTTCCCGATCCATTAAGATATCTGCAATAACTACCTAGTTCTGTCTCTACTTGTCTGTGTGGTAGTTGTAGCTCCAGCCTCCAACTGTGGCTTCTTTGATGCCATATTTCCAAAATTGTAAAATTTATTCATATGTCCTACTTTCATTTCTCCCAAAACTACTATATTTCCCACCCTCAAATATTACTTCCACTCTCCCTTAAAAGGTATGAAGGACAGAGAAAGAACAAAAAAAGAAGAAAAAATTTTCCCCTCCTGTAATTGCCTCTTTTTGCCACTAGGTATCCTTTCTTTTCCTCTCTCCTCCTCACCCCCTCCTACCTTCCCCTTCCAACTCCTCTTTGTTTTCCCTTTGCATTCCATTTCAACTTGTTTAGTCTGCTTGATGTTTCCTGCTGATAAGGTGAGCTCTCAAAGCAAAGTCATCTTTTTAAAACAAATCTCTGCTTCTCTACCACTCCTTGCGCCATTGCATTTTATAATCCACAAAAGGCAGTGGGGGGGGGGACTGATGGAAAAAGGGGAAAGACCAGTTCCAGGAATTGAAATAACCATCCATGTCCCCCCTCCCTAGCAAGATAATCGGTGAAAGAATTACATTATTTTTTTTAAAAAAATGTTTTATTTCCAAAATCTCTTTCCATTTCCTCAATAGCTCAGTTATGGGTTCGTGCTTACTGATAAATTCCAGTCCCCTTTTGTCTACCAAATGGTGCCAAACCAAGAAACGCAGTACCAAGGGATGGTCCAACTCCTCCTGCATTTCAGGTGGACGTGGGTCGGCCTCTTTGCTCCAGACAATGAAAGTGGTGAAAGGTTCCTGAGTACCTTAACACATCTGATGAACAAAAGGGAAATTTGTGTTGCCTTCACACAAAGAGTACTACGAAAAACTTGGCTATGGATACCCCGTGAAGCACCTGCCATGTGGAGACAAGTCAATGTATTTGTTTACTTTGCAGACTCCCAAAGTGGGCTTTACACAATCATAGAGGTACAGTCCTTACTTGAAAGGATACAGACTGAGGGGAAAGTCTGGATAACCACAGTTCTTCAGAACAAAATGTTGTTACGTGATATTGATTGCCTCCAGTATGCCCATGGCTCTTTGTCCTTTGTAATGAAAACCAAAAAAAGGATGAAGAAGGACTACTATGGGCTAATGTCCTTGACTAGTCAACGGTATTCGGAAGAAGCATTTGATTGTTCCTATTCAAAGCATCCCTTGTCTGTGAGGGGTATGACCAAATGCAGAGAGAAGGATAATGTGAAGATGCTGCCCCAGGAAGAGATTGAAAGAATCCTGTCCCAAGACAGCTATGTGAACTACTTGAGTATCCAAGCTGTGGCTCAGGCCTTAAATGCCGCATATTCATCCAGGTCAAAGAGGATGTTGATTGTGGGTGGAGGCAGCATGGAACTTCAAAAGCTACAGCCATGGCAGGTATATCGTTTTCCTTTTACAAACTGGAATTCATTGTCCCTGCTCTGGAATCATCATGATAGGATCATCTGAATCTGTCTTGCACTGTGTCAGAACACTGGTTAGTATTGTCTACATTGACTGACTGGCCGTTGACATTGTTTTCACCTGCAGACAGATATCCATCAGAGTTTCTCCCATCCAGGTTCCCAGGGGAAAGGAATTCTACATGAGTTACAAATGGAGCACAACAGAATTGGCCCATCACTGTACGGCAGGTCTAGCCCACAGATTCAGTGCTATATTCCTGCTGAGAGAAGTATTATCCAATAATTTGCAGGCAAAGACAGCAAAACACACAGAGAGATGTGGAGCTCACTGAACCAATGCTCTGATTCAACAGTTACCTACTTCTTAGCAACCTCCTACACTGCAAAGTTTGGGAATCCACAAAGAATCTAGATCTAACATGAATATTGAGGACTTTTTACAAAATGTAATAGACACACTAGGACTAGACACTGCCATATTAGACTATCATTAGACAGCAATACACTTTTAAGCTTTTTGAGGAGCCCCAGGGGAGTCATGTTGCTCACTGGACTCCCCAGGGGAGTCATGTTGCTCACTGGGACAACATAGGGCTTAAACTCAAGACCCTCAAATTAAGAGTCTCACGGAGTACCTACCCAGACCCTGATATCATAGTTTGAGACTCATTTTTGTGTGCCGCCTCCTCAAGAGCTCCAGAGGGTGGTAAGACAAGAGCCAGCCCTCTCTGCAGTGACTTCCTATTCGTGGAATGTTCTCTTCAGGGAAGTTCGGTTGGCACTTTCACTATACAGCTTACTGTGTAATAATTCGGATTTTGGCCATCCCAAAAATGATGAAGCAGATTGAGGCTGTCTAATAATCTAGTACAGTCAGATGATTCCAGGTGAGAGATACTTTAGTTCTTATTCAGAGAAGATTAGGATGCAGAGGGTCTTGAGTTTAAGCCATGTTGCATAATTCAGCCCTGCTTACTCACTGCTGGATTTTCCTCTGTCATTCTAGCTTCATCGTTTCTTGAAAGAAGTCCATTCGTGGAATGTTCTCCTTATGGAAGTTTGGCTGGCACCTTCACCATACAGCTTTTGGTGCCATGCAATACTATTCCTCTTCAACATGGCACCTATCTGATTAACATCCTATACCCCTTTTAAATGTGTTTGTGTAAGGGGTTGGGGGAATGTTGTTATTTGTGTGTGGGGTGTGTGTGTGTTTTATCGTGTATTTGTGATATTATATTCTTATATTCCCTATATATTCGTATATTATTTGATTCCCAGTGTGCCACTCAATATCCTTCTTTACACTGTTTCATCCTGCTGCAGAAAGATGACTTCATCCTTCATAGAACTTAGTGTTCTTCCTTTAATAAAGCCATGTTCATCATGTTTTACATATTTTCCCATCCTTGACCACTGGTCCTGTTAGTTAAGGATGATGGGAGTTGTAGCCCAAAACATCTGGAGGGCTGAGTTTGCCTATGCCTGTCTTGGAATCATAGAATTGTAGAGTTGGGAGGGCCATGAGGGTCACCTAGTCCAACCCCCTGCAATAAAGGAATATTTTGCCCAACATAGGGCTCAAATTCATGACCCTCAGACTAAGAGTCTTATGGTCTACTGACTGATCTACCCCTTCAAATCAACCATTCTAATTCAGCCCTGCATACCCATTTCTGGATTTTCCTCTGTCATTCTAGTTTCATCGTTTCTTGAAAGAAGTCCAGTTCTACTCTAACACTTCAGCTGATGGGCAGTACCTGGATGAGAATGGGGCACTGGCCATTGACTTCGATATCGTGAACTGGGTGCTGTTTCCTAATAACTCTCATGATAGAGTTAAAATTGGGAGAATAGAGGGACAAAAGTCCTCAAATCTGAAGTTCACCATCAACCCAGAAGCAATTGTATGGCCCAAGCTATTTAAGAAGGTAGGGGGAAATGGATCTGTCATTTTATTAACATTTTATTAACAACTGCTACGCTCTAATAACATTTAGAATAGTACATACAAGGCTTTGACTGCAATCTTGTTGGGGCTTCTTTGGAGCTAGGTCCATTGAGTGCAATGAAACCTGCTCATGAGTAAACATGTATAAAATTTCAAAGTAAATAGGAAACATTCCAAACACATTTCCCCAAATTGGTGCCCTCCAAATATTGTGGACTACAACTCCCATGCACCCCAGCCAGCATTGTGGTAAGATATCTGAGGGGCAGCAGGTTGGGTAAGGCTGGAGTATAGTAAGGCATTCCACATCTTTTTGGGCATAGAGACATGAGACACAAGCAAACTGGGCACCAATTTCTGCACTAGGTGCAGACTTTGAAAGCAACACCAATGTCACTATTGGCAGATGTCATGGCAACAGATGGAGGACTTGTTTTATTGCTGATGTTCGTATGATGGTTTATGCCATGCTTCTGTTTGTTGTTAACTGTTATCTTAGTACTGCAGTTTGCAATACTATTGTAGCATAGAAATGTGAGATATCAATGTTAAGGGGGGTGGGGATGGGGGAGCAGAAACACCCCCAAAAATTATCTTCCGTGCAACTCTGCAAAATATAAAGAGAAATGTAACTGTCCCAAAATAGAGCCTGGGGTCAACTTGGGTCTGTGTCCAAAGGCATAAATACCCCTATCACTTTCTCCTTAGTGCTCAGTTTTCTCTTCATGCCTAGACCGTACCTCGTTCAAGATGCACAGAAAGCTGTCTCCCTGGATATTCCAGAAAAGTTCAGGAAGGGAAGCCGCCCTGCTGCTATGATTGTTCTCCCTGCTCAGAAGGGACCATCTCCACTCAGGAAGGTAGGAGAGGAACTTGGAGAAAATGGCATCTGATGAGAGGATGGGGCAAATATTTGAGCCATTCCAAATAAGATGTTAATAACCATAATTAATGAGCAGTTTATATTTTATAGTCTCGCTGCATTATTTGTTCTCTAATACAGATGGACCTTCTAGTTTGTGGGGAGCGAGCCCCCCCCCCACTCTCTTATGACGTCCTTGCTGGCTGTTCCCTCCCTTCTGTTTCTCTTTCCATTATCTCATAGCTAGGTAACTCTGGTCTAATCTGCTCGGTGTCTGTGTCTCTCCCTCTTCAGAGAGGAGCTGATCTGCCTGAGAATGCATTCCCCAATCCTCTGATTCAGACCATTCCCTGACAGGCACCTCTTTTTCTATAAAATAGCACTGAAAATGTCACCCCATGAATGAAATGCCCTCTTCAAGGAGGGTTCACCTATTGCCAGCCTGTAATGGTCAGGGGTCCCTTTACCTTTTTAATGTCCCCACAGCACCAGGAAACTTAATTTGCCCATCTGCTGAGACTTGTAGAATTTTTCAGGTTTTAATTATGGTAGCTCCTCTACAGAATTTTGTCTTATGGGTTCGACTTCTACTACATCACCTGTACAGTTTTACTGATGGATAGGTGAAACATCTTCCAAATCTATCCATAAGAAAAAGGAAGGCCTTGCTGCATAGAAAAAACAGCCCTCCCACCCCCGTGTGATCTCCAGCAACTAGTATTCAAAGGACACCTCCAATGTTGCAGGGAGTACATGTCAGTGAATCAGGTACTGGGAACTTTCGTGTTGAGTGAGGGGAAAGTGAGCGAGAGCACCAGGGTGTACTGGGTTGACCAAACCTGTGGCCTCTGGAGGGTTGTTGTCCTGCCATGGAGTCAGTTAGCACTAGGGCCAGAGAGACCACCTGACAATTTCTGAGAGGTCCCAGCAGTTCAGGAATGGAGGCTATGCCACACAATAATACTCCTCCGAGTTCCTTGGAGGAATCATATAATTCTAAAGCAATACGTGATTTTAGAAACAACAACAACAACAACAACAACAACAACAACAACAACATAATTTATTATTTCTACACTACTTACAAGAGAAGGTTAAATATACATTAAAACATCAGTCGTTAAAAACTTCCCTAAAGAGGGAATAATTGTAGCTTCAATATATTATAAAATAAGTTGGGTCTTAACACATCTGCTTCTCTGGGCGATGGGCTTTGTGGGGTGGTGAATGCTTCCCTCCGTGAGGGAGCCTTCCCAGACCCGCTGAAAGAGGCGGTTATTAAACCGCTTCTTAAAAAACCATCTTTAGATGCTGCCACGATGGCCAACTATCGCCCAGTCTCAAATCTTCCATTCTTGGGCAAGGTGATTGAGCGAGTGGTTGCTGAACAACTCCAGGCACGCCTGGAAGAAGCGGACCATTTGGATCCCTTCCAATCGGGATTCAGGCCTCATCACGGGACTGAAACTGCCTTGGTCGCACTGGTTGATGATCTCCGGTGGGCTAGGGACAAAGGTGAGAGCTGTTTCCTAGTTCTGCTGGATCTCTCAGCGGCGTTTGATACCATCGACCATAACATCCTTCTGGACCGTCTTGAGGGGCTGGGAGCTGGGGGCACTGTCATACAGTGGTTCCGCTCCTTCCTCCTGGGCCGTGTTCAGAAAGTGGTGGTGGGGGATGAGTGTTCAGACCCTTGGGCTCTCACTTGTGGGGTGCCTCAGGGTTCTGTCCTCTCCCCCATGCTTTTTAATATCTATATGAAGCCGCTGGGAGAGATCATCAGGGGGTTTGGACTGGGTGTTCATCAGTATGCAGATGACACCCAGCTCTACCTCTCCTTTAAATCAGAACCAGTGAAGGCGGTGAAGGTCCTGTGTGAGTGTCTGGAGGCGGTTGGAGGATGGATGGCGGCAAACAGATTGAGGTTGAATCCTGACAAGACAGAAGTACTGTTTCTGGGGGACAGGAGGCGGGCAGGTATGGGGGATTCCCTGGTCCTGAATGGGGTAACCGTGCCCCTGAAGGACCAGGTGCGCAGCCTGGGAGTCATTTTGGACTCACAGCTGTCCATGGAGGCACAGGTTAAATCCGTGTCCAGGGCAGCTGTGTACCAGCTCCATCTGGTACGTAGGTTGAGACCCTATCTGCTCGCAGACTGCCTCGCCAGAGTGGTGCATGCTCTGGTTATCTCCCGCTTGGACTACTGCAATGCGCTCTACGTGGGGCTACCTTTGAAGGTGACCCGGAAACTACAACTAATCCAGAATGCAGCAGCCAGACTGGTGACTGGGAACGGCCGCCGAGACCATATAACACCGGTCTTGAAAGACCTACATTGGCTCCCAGTACGTTTCCGAGCACAATTCAAAGTGTTGGTGCTGACCTTTAAAGCCCTAAATGGCCTCGGTCCAGTATACCTGAAGGAGCGTCTCCACCTCCATCGTTCTACCCGGACACTGAGGTCCAGCACCGAGGGCCTTCTGGCGGTTCCCTCACTGCGAGAAGCCAAGTTACAGGGAACCAGGCAGAGGGCCTTCTCGGTAGTGGCGCCCTCCCTGTGGAACGCCCTCCCACCAGATGTCAAAGAGAACAACAACTACCAGACTTTTAGAAGACATCTGAAGGCAGCCCTGTTTAGGGAAGCTTTTAATGTTTGATGTATCATAGTATTTTAATATTCTTTTGGAAGCCGCCCAGAGTGGCTGGGGAAACCCAGCCAGATGGGCGGGGTATAAATAATAAATTATTATTATTATTATTATTATTATTATTATTATTATTCTCAAATTTTTTTTTAAAATGCTTTTTATTGAATTTTTCCACAAACAAAATAAAACAATATTTACAGTCATTCTTAGTGTCATCTTATTTACATTGCGTAGAATCACGCCTCGACTTCCTTCCTTCCCAGTTACGGTTTTCTTAATATAAATCTTCTCTTACAGTTTCTTCTTCATTTCTATACACGTCACAAGAATTATATTAACCTTGCTGTAGTTTTTAAACTTCTACAATTCCTATATATGTTACAAATTTACCCCATTCTTCTACAAACTTTGCCCCTTTTTGGTGTTGGATTTTATACGTCATTTTCGCTAATTCTATGTATTCAAAAAATTTAGCCTGCCATTCCATAACCGTTGGGATCTCTGGTGACTTCCATTTTTGGGCTACAAAGATCCCAGCTGCTACCATGGCTTATTGAAATAATTTATGATCCTCCTTTTTCACTTCCTCTCCTATTATCCCTAGTAAAAAAGCCTCCTTTTTGGGGGGGAATGTGTACCTAAAAAGTTTCTTGAGTTCATTATATATTAAGTCCCAGAATTTTTTCATCTTTTCACATTCTCACCACATGTGGTAGAGATCCCCATCCTTAAGTTTACATTTCCAACAGGCTTTGTTACCCAGTTTGTACATTTTCGCCAATTTGACCGGGGTAATATACCACCGGTACATCATTTTTTCTAAGTTTTCCCTTAAGGTGGAACACGCAGTAAATTTCATTCCTTCGTTCCATAGTTTTACCCATTTATCATATTCTATGTTGTAACCAAAATCAAAATTTCTTTATTTCCTTCGGGTCTTCTATTTGGTATTCTCCTACTTTTATTTAATTTATCACATTCTGTTTTTGTCTTTTTCTTAATTGCCATGCGAGAAGTTTCCCTGTTTTATTAGCCGATTCAAAGAATTTCTGTCTCATTAATTTGATTTACCATTCAACTTCTTGGTTTACCAATATCGAAAACTGAGTTTGTAACATTTTAATTACTTGCTTGATCTGTTCATCTTTGGGTTTTATCGTTAATTTCTTTTCACACTCTTCCAATTGGCCAAAAATTTCTTCTTTTTTCTTTTCTCTCAACTTTCTCCTATAATTATTTTGCTGAATCAGGAAACCTCTCATGACGGCTTTACTCACATCCCAAACAATGTCCAGACTTGTTTCTTTATTTAAATTCCATTTAAAATATTCTTTCAAAGTCTCCTTAGCTTTTTCAATCACTCTAAATTCTCAAAAGGGTTTTCATTCATCCTCCATCTGAATGAATTTTGTTCATTACTTTTAACCTCTAAAATTATACGGTTATGATCTGATAATGTTCGAGGCAATATTTCACATTTCGATGTTCTTGGAATTAGATCCCTTGAAACCCACATTAGAACTATCCTTCCCCAACTTTGGTGTGGCTCAGAAAAAAAGTAAATTGCTTTGTGGTTGGATGTTTGAGTCTCCAAACATCTATTAAATCAAAATTTTCAACAAGATCGAAGAATGTCCTTGGTAATTTACCTTGTTTAACTTTTTTCTTTTTTGTTAGTCTGTCCATTTCTGGCATCACCACACCATTGCAATCTCCTATTAATATTATGCTTCTCAATATTCAAACATAACAAGAAGCTGCCATTATACTGAGTCAACCTATTGATCCATTTAACCCAAGGTTGTATAATCCAGCGATCCAGAATTTTTTCTGGCCTTTGCACTAGATCTCAATTTCCCAGGTGAAAATAGCAGCTGGGTGCTGCTGCCAACCTGTCGATCACCAAATGCATAAGTGATGTCAGCTGATTTCATGCTTTAAAGCCCTGATTGTCAGCATTTCAAAGTACAGTGTGGGTCTTTTTGAAAATCCTGTACGAGCAGCTCAACAGCATGCACACCATTGCAGTTTTGTGAATGATGTTAGGATACTGAACTGTGTTTTCCTCTCTGCAGATGCTGATGAATGCACCAAATGTCCAGAGGATCAGCATCCAAATGAGGACCGAGATCAATGCGTCCCCAAAGTAATAACCTTCCTGTCCTATGAAGAAAGTTTGGGGAGCCTCCTGGCTTCCCTTGCCCTCTTCTTATCCTTAGCCACATGTTTTGTGTTAGGAATCTTCATTAAATACAAAGAAACCCCAATAGTCAAGGCCAACAACAGGGACCTCTCCTACATCCTCCTCATCTCTCTACTGCTCTCCTTTTTGTCCTCCTTCCTCTTCATTGGAAAGCCAAGGAACGTGACCTGTCTTCTCCGTCAAACAGCCTTCTGCATCATCTTCTCAGTTGCTGTCTCTTCTGTCTTGGCAAAAACCATCACTGTAGTCCTGGCCTTCCTGGCCACTAAGCCAGGGAACAGGGTGAGGAGATGGCTGGGGAAGGGTTTGGCCCACTCCATTGTCTTTTCCTGCTCCAGTGTCCAAGTTCTCATCTGCACCATCTGGCTGGGGATCTCGCCTCCATTTCCAGACTTTGACTTCAGCTCCCAACTTGGAGAGATCATTGTCCAATGCAACGAAGGCTCTGTTGCCATGCTTTACAGTTCCCTCGGCTACATGGGCTTCCTGGCTGCCATCTGCTTCACAGTGGCTTTCTTAGCACGGAATCTACCAGGGGCCTTCAATGAAGCCAAGCTGATCACCTTCAGCATGCTGGTCTTCTGCAGTGTTTGGGTGTCCTTTGTGCCCACCTACCTGAGCACCAAGGGGAAATTCATGGTAGGCGTGCAGATCTTCTCTATCTTGGCCTCCAGTGCTGGGCTCCTGGGCTGCATCTTCATTCCCAAATGCTACATTATTTTGCTGAGACCTGATCTGAACACAAAGGAGCACCTGACAACAAAAAACTAAACATGACATTTGATCCTTAGCTCCACGGATATCATAAAATTGTACAGTTGGTCCCAGCCACAATCTCAACTGGAGTTAAACTGTTCATGACCCATAGCAGGATTTCATAAGCTGCTTAAGAAGTTGCAAACTGAATTACTAAAGTGCAAAATGAAATTAGCTAAATTATAAAGAAATGACATTAAACTAGCCACATAAGAGATATCAGTAAAAGGTCTTTTGGGAATATAAGAATAAGAATAATTTATTATTTATTTCTCCAGCCACTCTGGGCAGATTACAGCACATAACGAAACATTATAAAACACCAACCATTAAAAAATTCCTGATACAGGCTTGACTTCAGGTGTCTTCTATAATTTATGTCGTTCTTTATTTCCTTGACATCTGAGGGGACATGTTCAAAAGGGTGGGTGCCGCTACCGAGAAGGCCCTCTACATTGTTCCCTGTAATTTGCTTCTCATAGTGAGGGAATTGGCAAAAGGCCCTCGAAGGGGGACCTCAGTGTCCAGGCGGAACGACTGGGGTGGAGGCATTCCTTCTGGTATACAGGGCCGAGGCAGTTTAGGGCTTTAAAGGTCCGTACCAACACTGAATTGTGCTCAGAAACGTGCTGGGAGCCAGTGAAGAACCTTTAGGACCAGCACTATACAAAAAGTTTATGAGATGACAATAAAGATATTATTATTATTATTATTATTATTATTATTATTATTATTATTATTATGTTTTTGGCAGATGATTCTTGATGAGGATCAAAAATGGAAGACTAGGAGAAAACTTAGAATATGGAAGGACATGACTGAAGTTTTGGTTTTGGACAGGACATGGACATTGATTTTAGATGGTCAGAAAAGAGATGAGTAGTCTCAGGAAAATTAAAATTGCCAGACCTGGACATAAAGAGAACTTGGCTAAAGTTTTGTGCCATCTACAGAATATCAGGATGCATGTGATAATGGCCTCATGTAGGAATTTTCTCATTTCTATGCCAGCAATTTCAAAGTATAGCACCAAGTGTATTTAAGTCAAGCGATTGTCTGCTCTTCAGAAATAGCTGCACCTGGGCAGAATCCGTCTCTCTGGAAATACCTTTGCTGCTTCGCATGTGTCAATTTATACTGATCTCTCATGCTGGTTCCTTCAGATTTCTTCCCTGTATTTCAGACTCTAATTCTTGAAGTAAAATCTCCTTTTATGACATTATTTCTGGTGTCTCCCTGTATGTTCTTAATAACTGACAAGGCATTCACCAGTCCAGCACCTGTACGATTGTGCCTGCAGTCAGACATCTCAGTTTGATTAATCTCACACCAACAGAGGGATGACCCTGCACAACAAACAACAAAAAGGCCTTCTCCACCATACCCCTCAATGAGGCTGCTTCAGTAAAGAGAAATTGATGGAGATTAGGGGTGTAACATTGTGTTACAACCATATAAACCCAAATTCCGGTGCTAAAAATAAATTCCTGATGTGAGCATGTGCTCAGAGGTATCCTGGGCCTTAGTTCTGAATTACGCATTGGGAGATTGCTGCAGAAGTCAGCTCCAGTGTGCTTACAGGTTTCCTTGGGGTATCTGTTTGGCTGATGTGAAAACAGGATGCTGGACTACATTAGCCTCATTCATCCCAACACAGGTGCAGGACTCATCTGATGTTCTTTTGATGCCCCTCCCCATAGTAGTCAATTTGCACCAGGCTCTGGTTGAGCTAGAAGCTTAGGTAAAGCAAAGTAGGCCCTGAGAGTTTAATAGTGATAGAAGGGGCAGAGTTGAGAATGTCATCTTAACTGAGAGCTCCCATTATTGCTGGCTTGGCCCACCTGCCACATCCAGCAGCACAGGGGTTAATGGATGGGGTCCAAAAGGGATGCCCAATGCCCAGAATGAAGAAATGGCACCTAGTGGTCAGCAGCAGAAGAAGCAGTTTAATGCAGAGCCAAACAGCAATAAGAGAAGGGGAGAGAAAATGTTGGACCCTCCTACCGTGGCGGCGATGTGTGACGTCTTTTATTGAAAGATTTAATACTCTTGTTGGTTTTTGAAATTCATTGTGTAAGCCTATTTCATAGAATCATAGAATGTTAAGAGTTGGAAGGGACCCAAAGGTCATCTAGTCCAAATCCCCTAAGGCAGTCAGAACATGTGGCCCTCCAACCTCTGCTTAAAAACCTTCAGTGAAGGAGAGTCCACAACCTCCTGAGGGAGACCTTTCCACTGTCTAACAGCTCTTAACAAAAACCGAAATGACCTTGTTAATGTTCCCAGACAGACTGCTCTCCAGAGAGAGCTCAGCCCCCACAAAGCCCCCCCCCCGTCACCTTTACCCTTGAAGATTTGTGACAGCCTGTTGAGTAAACATGTTTTCTCCTGCTCTGCACCTGCTCCTATCAAGTTTCAGGGGAGAACTTTCTTTCCTTAACAATAATCAGAATCACTGTGATCTATTTTTATTCTTTCCTGAGTCCAAGGAACCCCCACCCCTCTGCTTGAATATTGCCTTTGGGACCAATGAGGTAAATATCATAATTAAGAGCAGCAGGAAGTTGCTTATTCAACTATGCCTGAAAGGTTGGATGTATAAAATATATATTGTGCCACAAAATCATGGGGGCCAGATATAGAGCAGGTGAAGTGAGAAGGTACATCTGTGTGATGCTGCCTTCTAGATCAGAAATTTTGACTGACTGGCTTTCCATAAAGGGTATATCCTCATGCTTGCCTGGAACAGGGAGCAGAGATTGCACCCTCTCACCACCTTGGTGCAAAATAGATGCTCCACCACTGAATGATCACTCTATAGCTCTGAGACCAGAACTGGACACCTCCCTGTATTTGTCAATTCACTGCAATCTCTGATTTGCAAGAATTTGGGGCTTATTAAAACCAGCAGCTAGTGTTTGGTGGAACAGCTATAAGGAAAGTGTAGCAGGTAGACACAGAATGATAGCACTTCTTCTGTTGCTGCCTCTAGCAACCAACGGGGTGCAGCTGAGGGAAAAATGCCCACTGAATCCAATCAAGGAGCAAATATTGGCTTCAAATTTTTACCAGCTAGCAGACTACCTCATTAGTGGAGTCACAGCTCCAAGATACTTTAATATACAATATCCTTTCACCTTTTCCAGCACCCCTGTCAGCAGACTTGACTCGTAAGTTTGGTTTATTTCTGCTTCCTACCTACTCTCCATTTCCCATGATAGACTTGTTTTCTGTCACCCTTTCACATTTTCATTTCATTTCATTAATTTTTTCAAAGAATTCTTTGTGTCTGTTCAGATGGAAGGAAGCCATGTTTCAAAGCAATTTATAATGTATTTTATGTAATTAGTAGTAGTAGTTTTGACATGTACTGCTCTCCAAAGCATAACTTGTTTTCTAAAGGGTTGGAAGTGTTGTGGGTTGTTTTTAGAATCATAGAATCATAGAATTATAGAGTTGGAAGAGACCACAAGGGCCATCGAGTCCAACCCCCTGCCAAGCAGGAAACACCATCAGAGCACTCCTGACATATGGTTGTCAAGCCTCTGCTTAAAGACCTCCAAAGAAGGAGACTCCACCACACTCCTTGGCAGCAAATTCCACTGTCAAACAGCTCTTACTGTCAGGAAGTTCTTCCTAATGTTTAGGTGGAATCTTCTTTCTTGTAGTTTGGATCCATTGCTCCGTGTCCGCTTCTCTGGAGCAGCAGAAAACAACCTTTCTCCCTCCTCTATGTGACATCCTTTTCTATATTTGAACATGGCTATCATATCACCCCTTAACCTCCTCTTCTCCAGGCTAAACATGCCCAGCTCCCTTAGCCGTTCCTCATAAGGCATCGTTTCCAGGCCTTTGACCATTTTGGTTGCCCTCCTCTGGACACGTTCCAGTTTGTCAGTGTCCTTCTTGAACTGTGGTGCCCAGAACTGGACACAGTACTCCAGGTGAGGTCTGACCAGAGCAGAATACAGTGGCACTATTACTTCCCTTGATCTAGATGCTATACTCCTATTGATGCAGCCCAGAATTGCATTGGCTTTTTTAGCTGCCGCGTCACACTGTTGGCTCATGTCAAGTTTGTGGTCAACCAAGACTCCTAGATCCTTTTCACATGTACTGCTCTCAAGCCAGGTGTCCCCCATCTTGTATTTGTGCCTCTCATTTTTTTTGCCCAAGTGCAATACTTTACATTTCTTCCTGTTAAAGTTCATCTTGTTTGTTTTTGAGTTTCAGGTTTTCTGTCGTAAATAAAATGGGTACACAATTCTTTCCCCCACGCACAACAAATTCTATGCTACTGCAAATTGTAAATGTCAGCTGTGCTTAGTCACTTGCAATGTAGCCTGTGGGTCAATTTGGCTCAAGAAACTTTTGATAAATCATGAGGCTGATTTGTGTTCTGGTCTTTCCTCCATCCTCCTCCCTTGCAAAAGAAATACTGCTGACACAGGTACAGGTAGACCTCTGTCTCACTTTGCTCTACTTCCTCGACTCTTTTCCTAGTTGCTTTGATTAATACAAAATAATAATAATATGACTTTCATTTCACTGAATAACTGTGCGACACACTTATTTCACAGCTTTGTGGATAGGAGGAACTCACACATTATTTCCTTCTCCCTTGCTGTTCGGGATATTAATCATAATCCTAGTCTCTTACCCAACATCACCCTGGGCTACAGCATCTATGATACCTATTCTAAGGGAAGACTGACTTCTGAGTGCATGACAGACCTGCTTGCTGGTGGGAAGATCAATATTCCAAACTACCACTGTGGGAAACCGAAAAGGCTGCTAGCGGTCCTTGAAAAGAGTGAACTTGACATCTCCACACACATTGCAAGCATGCTGGGCATCTACAAGATCCCACAGGTAATCTATTCTAGCAAATCTTTCTGCTTCCTCCACCATCTTAAACCTTCATCTCTTTCCTTTGTAAGTGAAGGTTATTCCTTCTGGTAGTTCCCACCTCTTCTTCTTGAGTGGATTGGTCAGAAATTTATAATTCTGCCTTTTTTAAAGCAACCTCTCTGGGACTTCTCTCAGAATAATTATATTTTTCTTGTCTATGCAGAGCCTTTTTTGTAGTTTGTTTCGAGGCTCCAATCTCTTAAAGCTACAGAGTTTAGACATACCAAACAATCATCTGGCCACTTGTTTGCCTTTGCTATGTTGGAGGTGACTCTGAAAGCATTATCAATCATACTATGCTATGAAACTCCAACCACTGTGCTATTTCTTTTATCAGTCTCTCAGTAATGTCCTCATTCTGCTCTTCCTCTATCCCTCTAAAATGTAGAGTCATCTGCCTTTGTTGGAGTTTCAGAATAGCTTTTGAATCTAGGGTTGCTTCCTGAACCTCTCTCAATTCTCCATTTTCTTCTTTAAATTTATCTTGAAACTTCTTCCTCCCAAATTAGTAACTGGAATGCAAGCCCCTCCACATCACCGCCACAGGAATAAAGTACAACATACACTCTCAGAGTGTCCTTTTAAGTCCACCTTAGGTTGCTCATGTCAACCTTTAGTCCTCTTCAACCTCTTGGATGGTCTAATCCAAATAGCCATCATCTTATTTTCCCCCTTTTGCCACTCCTCTCTCTGTCACTACTTTTCCACTCAGTTCTTTGCCCTTCACTTCACACCTTTCTTACAGTTTGTTGTCTTCTTGCCAAACTGTTTTCCTCTTCGTTTTCCTCTCCCACACTTTTGCTCTCACAGTCCTCCCTTTGGCATCTTGTCTTCTGTTGTCTGCTTTTTCCTTGCCAATTGTTTCCAGCCCTTCTGGCTCTCCCTGTTTTCCCTAATGTGGGTCAAGCTGAGCCTGCTTTGATATGTTGAATCACTTTCTTGCTTCACCTTTTCTTTCCTCCCCCTGTGGACATTGTTTCGGTTGTATTCTGTTGTATTGTCTCTAGTACGGCCGCTGTCTTATACACTTTCACTTTAACTGTTCCTCCAGGGTTTGTTTTTTTCTGTCTTTCACTTTTGACATGTTCTTTAACCTCAGCTTTCATTTCCTTTCGTTTATCCTGTATCTATAGTCCAGGCAGAGTACGTTTTACCAAGTAATAGAGGGCTTCCTTTTCACCCCCTTTCTTGATGCCAAATATATTTGTTCAGTTGTAGTTTCTTTTGTAAGGTTCCCTTTTTCGCTCTATTACATTATGGGGATATGGAAATTTACCGCTTAAAATAATATTGTTTTATTTCCAAGAAAACATTGAGGTTTCCACTGAATCTATCATATTTCACATAGAAGTATCCAGTCCTAATCCTGAAACACAAGCCATCAATCTCTTTCTCTTTTTTTACCAGCTCAGTTATGGCTTTGTTCTTACTGATAAATTCCAGTCCCCTTTTGTCTACCAAATGGCCCCAAACCAAGAAACGCAGTACCAGGGGATGGTCCAACTCCTCCTGCATTTCAGGTGGACATGGGTCGGCCTCTTTGCTCCCAACAATGACAATGGGGAAAGCTTCCTGAGTACCTTGACACCTCTAATGAAAAAAAGGGAAATTTGTGTTGCCTTCACACAAAGAGTACAACGAGAAACTTGGCTATGGATACCCCATGAAGCACCTGCCCTGTGGAGACAAGTCAATGTATTTGTTTACTTTGCAGACTCTCAAAATGGACTTTACATAATCATAGAGGTACAGTCCTTACTGGAAAGGATACAAACTGGGGGGAAAGTCTGGATAACCACACTTCTTCAGAACAAAATGTTGTTACGTGATATTGACTGCCTTAAGTATACCCATGGCTCTTTGTCCTTTGTAATGAAGACCAAAAAAAGTATGAAAAAGGACTACTATGAGCCAATGTCTTTGACTAGTCAACGGTATTCAGAAGAAGCATTTGATTGTTCTTATTCCAGGCATGCCTTGTCTGTGAGGGGTATGACCAAATGCAGAGAGAAGGATAACGTGAAGATGCTGCCCCAGGAAGAGATTGAAAGAATCCTGTCCCAAGACAGCTATGTGAACTACTTGAGTATCCAAACTGTGGCTCAAGCTTTAAATTCTGCATATTTATCCAGGTCAAAGAGGATGTCGATTGTGGGTGGAGGCAGTTTGAATCTTCAAAAGTTACAGCCATGGCAGGTATGTCGTTCTCATTTTGCAAACTGCAATTTGTTGTGTCCCCCCCCCCCCCAACACACCTCTGGGATCGCCAAGATATGGTCATCGGAAATTGTCTTGCACCAAGTCAGACCACTGACTGGCCATTGACATTGTTTTCACCTGCTGGTAGAAATCCATCAGAGTTTCTCCCATCTAGGTTCCCAGGGGAAGGGAATTCTTCATGAGTTACAGATGAAGCACAAGAGAATTGGCCCATCACTATACGGGAGGTCAAGCTCACAGATTCAGTGCTATATTTCTGCAGACAGCAGTATCATCCAGTAATTTGCAGGCAAAGACAGCAAAACACAGAGAAAGATGTGGAGCTCATTGAACCAATGCTCTGATTCAACAGTTACCTACTTCTTAGCAGCCTCCTACACTGCAAAGTTTGGGAATCCACAAAAGGTCTAAACATGTAGAATCTAAATCTAATATGAATATTGGGGATGACTTTTTACAAAATGTAATAAACACACTAGGACTAGACATTGCCACATTAGACTATCATTAGACAGGAATACTCTTGCAAGCGTTTATCTTCCAATTAAAACCACACATCTGCATTATACGTAGGACTGTCTCTGAAGACAGTTCAGAAACTTCAGAAGATTCAAAATTCAGCAGTCATGTTGCATACTGGGACAACACTTTTTTAGCATATTACATCAAGATTAGGATGTAGAGAGAACATGAAACCATGTTACATAATTCAGCCCTGCTAACTCATTGCTGGATTTTCCTCTGTCATTCTAGCTTCATCATTTCTTGAAAGAAGTCCAGTTCTTCTCTAATACTTCAGCTGATGGACAGTACTTGGATGAGAATGGAGCACTGGCTGTTGACTTCGATATTGAGAATTGGGTGCTGTTTCCTAATAACTCTCATGATAGAGTGAAAATTGGGAGAATAGAGAGACTAAAGTCCTCAAATCTGAAGTTCACCATTAACCCAGAAGCAATTGTATGGCCCAAGTTATTCAAGAATGTAGGAAAAATTGGATCTGTCATTTTATTAACTATGCTCTAATAAGATTTTTGAATAGTACATATGAGGCTTTGTATGCAATCTTGTGGATACTTTCTTGAAGCTAAGTTCCACTTTTAATGGAACCTGCTCTTGAGTAAACATGTATATAATTTCAAAGTAAATAGGAGAATTTCCAAACTAGAGCAGAACACATTTCTCCAACTTGGTGACCTCTAAATATTGTGGACTACAACTCCCATGCACGCCAGCCAGCATTGTGCAAAGATATATGAGGTGCACCAGGTTGGGTAAGGCTAGAGTATAGTAAGGTATTCCACATACCTTATGTACATAGACACATGGCACGCAAGCAAACTGGGCACTAAATTCTGCACTAGGTGCAGACTTTGGAAGCAACACCAATGTCTCCGTTGGCAGATGGGATGGCAACAGATGGAGGATTTTTATTGCTGTTCATATGATGGTTTATGCCATGTTTATGTTTGTTGTTAACGGTGAGATATTAATGTCAAGGCGGTGGGGGTGGGGAAGAAGAAGCACCAAAAAATTTTCTCTGCCTCGCACTTCTGCAAAAAACAAACAAAAATGTAACTGCCCCAAAATATGGTCTGGGGTCACCTGAGGTTATCGGAAGCAAAAATCTCTTCTCGGGGATCCTTCCAAAATTCTAATATCTGTGTCCAAAGGCATAAATGCACCTATCACTTTCTCCTTAGTGCTCAATTTTCTCTTCATGCCTAGACCGTCCCTCGGTCAAGATGCACAGAAAGCTGTCTCCCTGGATATTCCAGAAAAGTTCAGGAAGGGAAGCCACCCTGCTGCTATGATTGTTCTCCCTGCTCAGAAGGGACCATCTCCACTCAGGAAGGTAGGGGAGGATCTCTGAGAAAATGGCCTTTGATGGGAGGATGGGGCTAATATTTGAGCCGGTCCAACCAAGACGTTAGTAATGGCCAGCTCTTTTTTTCAGCCGGAACTCTTCAGAACTCATCTGTTCCGTCATCTGTCAGTTGGGCTCCATTGCCATTCTAAGAGAACACTGGAGGCATTCATTTATGTTTTTAAAATTTTAAAATTCATTTTCCATAAAGTTGTACACAATAAACATAGCCTTTTAAAAAATAAAAAGAGGTTCTTTCGAATCTTCAGACCTGCTTGCCTACCTCCATGGGCTCCATTTCTAAAGGTTTTATTCCTGCATCTTTTACCATTATCCACCTTTTATATAATCACAGTAACTAAAGTTCATTTTCCTTTTAAGTGTCCTTGTATCCCTGTCAATTATTCCAACTGTCTGCAGTGGTCTTTCAGCTATATTAAAAAGTTATTCCAGTCTTTTAAAAATACTTGGTCTTCCTGGTTTCTGATCTTTCCCGTCAGCCTTGCCATTTCTGCAAATTCCATCAGCTTGGTCTGCCACTCTTCTCTGGTCGGTCCTTCTCCTTCTCCTTCTTTCCATATCTGGGCCAGAAGCATTCTTGCTGCCACCGTTGCATACAATCTTTTATTTTCTTTTGGTAGTTCCTAACCTGTTATTGGGGATGCGGGTGACCCTGTGGGTTAAACCACAAAGCCTGGCACTTGCCAATCAGAAAGTCGGAGGTTCGAATCCCCGCGACGGGGTGAGCTCCCGTTGCTCAGTCCCTGCTCCTGCCAACCTAGCAGTTCGAAAGCACGTGAAACTGCAAGTAGATAAATAGGTACCGCTCCGGTGTGAAGGTAAATGGCGTTTCCGTGCGCTGCTCTGGTTTGCCAGAAGTGGCTTAGTCATGCTGGCCACATGACCTGGAAGCTGTACGCCAGCTCCCTCGGCCAATAAAGGGAGATGAGCGCCGCAACCCCAGAGTCGGCCACGACTGGACCTAACAGTCAGGGGACCCTTTACCTTTACCTTTAACCTTTTATAGCTACCAAAAAAGCCTCTGGTTTTTAACAAAAGTTTTCTTAAACATTTTCTTTAACTCATTGCATATCATTTCCCATAAAGCTTTTACCACCCCACAGGACCACCACATATGATAAAAAGTACCCTCTTTCCTTTTACATTTCTAGCACAGATTTGAGCTGATTCTATACATTTTTTCAGGTTTAATGGGTGTCAAATACCAACGGTACATCATTTTCATGTAATTTTCTTTCAACAAACAGCAAGCTGAAAACTTTGAATAATCTTTCCAGAGCTTTTCTTAAGATGAAAACTGTATGTTATAACCAGAATCCCTTGCCCAGTGAATCATTACTTGTTTAACTTCTTCATCTTTAGTAAACCATTCTAAGAGTAATTTGTACATTTTTGAAAGTAATTTCACATTATTTTCCAACAGATCTTTTTCAAACCTTGACATCTCTGGATCAAAACCCTTTTTTGAAGACATCATTTAATTGATGATACTGGAACCAATCTGTTAATAGCTCTCTAATGTCGTCAAACTTTTACAGTTTTAATTGATCTTCTACTTAGCAATTCTTTATAAATTGCCCAATCACCTCTCATATTAATTTTTTAACCAATATTCCTTCTAGCGGGGGGAGCCACCATGGTATCCTCCACTCTAGTAAATTTTTATATCTCTCCCAAACCTTGTAGATTGATTTTCTTATCAAGTGGTTCAGGAATCCCTTATGTACTTTGGTTTTTCCATACCTTAAATATGCATGTCACCCGTACCTGTTATAATGACCTTCTAATATATCAGTATTTTTTAACAGTATCCATTCCTGAAACCAGCATAGGAAGGACGCTTCATAACATAACTTTGAGTCTGGCAGGGAGAAGCCACCTCTTTCTTTGGAGTCTACCAACAGTTTATATTTTATCCTTGCTTTCCCCCCCTGCCAGATAAATTTAGATATCACTTCTTGCCATTCTTTAAAGTGCCTTGCGCCACTGATCATGGGTATTGATTGAAGCAAAAATAACATTCTTGGTAGCACAAGAGAAAACTGAAGCCATTCATGGTGAGTTCCAGCATATCTTTTTCTAGAAAATAGCACAGGTTCACATATTGCCAGAAACCTCAAGGGTATAAGAAAAGCCTTGTTCAGCAAAGCAACTTGTTCTAAGAGGGGCCAGTGGGATCTCCAGGGGACCCCAGAAGCTGCATAGAAAGAACAGCCCTCCCACCCACCCCATGTGGTCTCCAGCAACTAGTATTCAAAGGCATTCAAAGGCTACCTCCAGTGTTGCAGGGAGTAAAAAAGGTAAAGGTACCCCTGCCCGTACGGGCCAGTCGTGTTCGACTCTAGGGTTGCGTGCTCATCTCGCTCAAGAGGCCGTGAGCCGGCGCCGTCCGAAGACACTTCCAGGTCACGTGGTCAGCGTGACGAAGCTGCAGCTGGCGAGCCAGCACCAGCGCAGCACATGGAAACGCCGTTTACCTTCCCGCTATAAAGCGGAGGAGTACAGGTCATTTAATCTGGTCCTGGGAACTATCTTGATGAGTGAGGGAAAAGTGGGCAAGAGGACCAGGGTGTATTGGATTCAGCAAAGCTGTGGCCTCAGGAGGGTTGTCGTCCTGCCCTGGAGTCAGTCAGCACTAGGGATAGACTATTTGACTATTGACTATTTGACTATTGACTATTGACTAGACACTTAACTATTTCTGCGAGATCTCCAGCAGTGAGGCAGTGCCACACAATAATACTCCTCCGGGTTCCTTGGAGGAATCATAGAATTCTAATGCAATATGTTGTTTTACAAATTATAATTCTAGCTTGACACATCTGCTTCTCAATATTTCAACATTACAAGAAGTGCCTTTATAGTGAGTCAAACTATTGATCCATTTAACCACAGTTGTTTAATCCAGGGGTCCAGAATTTTTTCTGGTCTTTGCACTAGATCTTAATTTCCCAGGTGAAAAAAGCAGGTGGGTGCTGCAACAGTGATGTCAGCAAATTTCAGGTGTGTGACTGATTTTAGGATACTGAAGGGTGTTTTCCTCTCTGCAGATGCTGATGAATGCACCAAATGTCCAGAAGATCAGCATCCAAATGAGGACCAAGATCAATGTATCCCCAAAGTAATAACCTTCCTGTCCTATGAAGAATGGTTGGGGAGCCTCCTGGCATCCCTTGCTCTCTCCTTATCCTTAACCACAGGATTTGTGTTAGGAATCTTCATTAAATACAAAGAAACTCCCATAGTCAAAGCCAACAACAGGAACCTCTCCTACATCCTCCTCATCTCTCTACTGCTCTCCTTTTTGTCCTCCTCCCTCTTCATTGGAAAGCCAAGGAACGTAACCTGCCTTCTCCGCCAAACAGCCTTCTGCATCATCTTCTCAGTTGCTGTCTCTTCTGTCTTGGCAAAAACCATCACTGTAGTCCTGGCCTTCCTGGCTACTAAGCCAGGGAACAAGGTGAGGAGATGGCTGGGGAAGAGTTTGGCCCACTCCATTGTCATTTCCTGCTCCAGTGTCCAAGTTATCATCAGCACCATCTGGTTGGGGATCTCTCCTCCATTCCCAGACTTTGACCTCAGCTCTCAGCTTGGAGTAATCATTGTCCAATGCAACGAAGGCTCTGTTGCCATGTTTTACAGTTCCCTTGGCTACATGGGCTTCCTGGCTGCCATCTGCTTCACAGTGGCTTTCTTAGCAAGGAATCTGCCTGGGGCCTTCAATGAAGCCAAGCTGATCACCTTCAGCATGCTGGTCTTCTGCAGTGTTTGGGTGTCCTTTGTGCCCACCTACCTGAGCACAAAGGGAAAATTCATGGTAGCCGTTCAGATCTTCTCTATCTTGGCCTCCAGTGCTGGGCTCCTGGGCTGCATCTTCATTCCCAAATGCCACATTATTATATTGAGGCCTGATTTGAATACAAAGGAGCACCTGGCAAGAAAAAACTAACCATGACATTTGATCCTTAGCTCTAGGTATAGCATAAAATTGTACAGCTGGTCCCAGCCAGAATTTCAACTAGATTTCAACTACTCCTTACCCTTAGCAGGAGTTCAAAATATGCTTAATAAGTTGCAAACTGAATTGCTAAAGGGCAAAATGAACTTAGCTATATTAGAAGAAAAATGATACTAAACTGGCTACATAAGGGATATCGGTAAAGGTCTTATGGGAATCTGATGCTGCTGCTACTACTACTACTACTACAACTATTTTATTTATTTCTCCAGCGACTCTGAGCGTCTTACAGCACATATTGAGACTTAATAAAGCATCAAACATGAAACATCCCAATACAGAGTTGCTTCTGGTGTCTTCTAAAAGTTATTTAGTTCTTTATCTCCTTGACATCTGGGGGGGGGGGGTGTTCCACAGGGAGGGTGCTACAACCGAGAAGGCCATCTGCCTTCTTCTCTGTAACTTTTGCTTCTTGCAAAGAGGGACCCAGCAGAAGGTTCCTCGGAGGAGGACCTCAGAGTCCAGGTGTTGCGATGGGGGAGGAGACACTCCTTCAGGTATACAGGGCTGAGGCTGTCAAGGGCTTTCAAGGTCAGCACCAACACTTTGAATCGTGCTCAGAAATGTACTGGGAGCCAGTGAAGACCCTTTAGGACCGATGTTACATTGTCTCGGTGGCCACTCCCAGGCACCAGTCTAGCTGCCGCATTGTGGATTAGTTGTAGACACTGAATCTCCTTCAAGGGTAACTCCATGTAAAGCACATTGTAGTAGTCCAAGCGGGAGGTCACCAGGGCCTGCACCACTCAGGGGAAACAGTCTGCAGGCAGGTAGGTTCTCAGCCAGTATCTTAAAAAAATGATACACATTTACAAAAAGTTTATGAGAAGAGAGATGGTTTGGGCAAATGACTCTTGATGAGAATCAAAAATGCAAGGCTAGGAGAAACTAAGAACATGGAAGTATATGACTGAAGTTTTGGTTTTGCACTGGACATAGACATTCATTTTAGATAGTCAGAGGAGAGATGAGTGGTCTCAGGAAAATTAAAGTTATCAGACTCGGACATAAAGAGAACTTGGCTAAAATTTTGTGTCAGCTACAGAATATCGGTATGCATAATGGCCTCATGTAGGCATTTTCTTGTTTCTATGGCAACAATTTAATATCACAAATGATGCTTGATAAAGGCAATTGGAAAGTATAGAAAGTGTTTAAGTCCATCAATTGTCTCCTATTCAGAAATAGCTGCAGAAGAAGAAGAAGAAGAAGAAGAAGAAGAAGAAGAAGAAGAAGAGGAGGAGGAGGAGGAGGAGGAGGAGGAGGAGGAGGAGGAGGAGGAAGGGGAGGAGTTTGGATCTGATATCCCGCCTTTCACTCCCTTTAAGGAGTCTCAAAGCAGCTAACATTCTCCTTTCCCTTCCTCCCCCACAACAAACACTCTGTGAGGTGAGTGGGGCTGAGAGATTTCAAAGAAGTGTGACTAGCCCCAGGTTTCGAGTCTACCTCTCTTAACCACTACACCACACTGGCTCTCCTCTTCGGAAATAGCTGCCTGGGCAGAATCTGTCTCTCTGGAAATGCCTTTGCTGCTTTGCATGTGTCAAATTATACAGTGGTACCTCAGGTTAAGAACTTAATTCGTTCCTGAGGTCTGTTCTTAACCTCAAACTGTTCTTAACCTGAAGCACCACTTTAGCTAATGGGGCCTCCTGCTGCTGCCGCGCCGCTGGAGCACAATTTCTGTTCTCATCCTGAAGCAAAGTTCTTAACCCGAGGTAATATTTCTGGGTTAGCGGAGGCTGTAACCTGAAGCGTAGGTAACCTGAAGCGTATGTGTCAGAGCTGCTTCCAGATCCTAGCTCACAGAGGATCACGCTAGCCAGCGATCATTAAACAAAAGTCTTTATTGAGTTACAGTTTCCATTCTCAAGCTGCTGCGTGCAACTCTACGTCTCATGGTTAGATCGGCGAAGCTCCGTCTGAGTCTCCGCCCCTTGTACACCAACTTAATATCCTAGCCCTGCTCCACCTTTTCCGCCTGACTGTTCTCCTCTGGGTCCCTCTGCCCCCCGGGGTCTCTTCCTTCCGGGATTCCTCTGACGCTGACGCTGACCCCCCTGACTCTTCTCCCTCCTTTCGGCGGGCTTTAGGACCTGGCTCCCTTTCCGGGCTGCCTACTGCGCCACCTTCCTGTGCATTTGAACTTGGCGCGCGCGCCCAACCTTCCACCTTCCGTCTGACCGTTTCTTCGCTCCCCGATGGAGGTGTGGCCACTCCTGACTCGTGCCCTCCCCCCTGTTGTGAGCTGCCAGCGCTTGATCCCTGGCGCCCTTCCTCTTCCCTGCTCTCTGGCAGTGACGCCGGTCCCGATTTCCAACTGCTCCCCTCTGAGTCCCCTCTGGCTCTATCTTCCTGGGGTGTCCCCCTAGGCTCCCCCCTTGCCCTGGCCACTGGTGCTCCTTTCTGTGAATCTTCTGATTCACTGGAAAGACTCGGGGATCTCGGGTCGTCGTCATCACTCATCTTTTCTTCTGCCTCCTCCCCCTCGCTCTCTGTTTCCTCCCTTGCCCTTGCCTCTGCTCCTGAACCCCTGACATCCATCCCCCCCTCGAAGCCCCCTCTTCCCCCCTCCCCTCCTTCCGGTGCGGGATCTGGGTGCTGCCGTGTCAGGGGGACGAATGTCGGATACAGTTCGCTTCCCGTGGCGGGCCGCCATCTGAAGTCTTCCGGTTCTTCCTCCCTGCTCTCGTTGACGACGGTCACCTCCGCTTCCATCTCTGTGCCGCCGTGCTCGAAACCCAGGTCGTCCCCGAAAACGTCCATGTCCGTCTCTCCCTCGTTGCCTTCTGGAGACGTTGCGCGTCCTGGACCCCCCAGCCACCTTCTGCGGAACTGCTCCTCTGGTCGATCATCCCACCAATACGAGGGTTCTGAAGCAGATCCCGAGGGTGACCCCTCCGGGGAACGGGCGTCTCGTGTCGGTTCCTCGTCCGAGTCGAACCCCCGGAACGTGCTGGCTGAAAGCGTGGGCGTGAAAAGCCAGTCGTCGAAAAAGTCTGCTGGCATTGGCCTATGTGGGAAGAGGGCATGAAACTCTTCTTTGAGCAGAGGTTCGTCTAAAGCGTAGCCCGGCACCCAGCTGTTGGCACTGGCCGGGGTGCCCTCCTTGGCGAGAAGGTATTCTACCCCCTCTTCCCCCCATCTGGAGTCCAAAATCTCCGTGACTTCGTTGATGCGCTCCTCCCGTGCCACTCCCCCCTGCCCGGTTCTCTCTCGGAGCGGACTCGGTGCCGTTCCTGGTTCCTGAAACCTGTGAGGTGCCTTGTAGGGAGTGAGCACCGATCTGTGGAACACCGGATGCATTCTGGAACCCTCCGGAAGAGTCAGCCTGAAAGCCACCGGGTTGACCTGTTCTTCGACTTGGTAGGGCCCCAGTTGTTTATGCCCTAGTTTCTTCTTCGCCAACGACCTGGCCGGCACTGCGTGGGCTGCTAACCAGACCCAGTCTCCCACATGGATCTCTTCGCCAACCCTTCTGTGTTTGTCCGCTTGTACCTTGTATGCGTGTTTAGCCAGCTCCAGGTGCCGCCGCAGCTGATCGTGGACCTCCTGCAACTCCGACGCGAATGCATCTGCTGTCTGCGGCTCCCCCTCCCCCATTCTTTCCAGTCCCGGGAAGGTTCTGGGGTGCCTCCCGTTGTTGGCGAAGAACGGCGTGACCCCCGTGGACACGTGCTTCGTGTTGTTGTAGGCGAACTCGGCGAGAGGCAGGTAATCCACCCACGTCGCAGGCTGTTGATTCGCATAACATCTCAGGTACTGCTGCATGATGGCATTGACCCGCTCCGCTTGCCCGTTGGTCTGCGGGTGTCTAGCCGACGCCAGGTTGATCTTGACGTTCAGGAAGCCCATCAGCCTCTGCCAGAAGTTCGAGATGAACTGTCGCCCTCGGTCGGACAGAATAGACCGCGGCAGACCGTGAACCTTGAACACGTGGTCTATGAACAGTTTGGCGGTTTGTTCCGCCGTGGCCACCTTCGCACACGGAATGAAATGTGCCATCTTGGAGAACAAGTCCACCACCACCAGCACAGCCGTCTTGCCCCTCGAGCTGGGCAGATCCGTGACAAAGTCCAGGGCCACTCTCTCCCATGGTTCGAACGGAGTTTGCAGCGGTTCCAGCAGTCCGGCCGGCGGTCTGTGCACTGGTTTGGCCCTCTGGCAGGTGTCACACCTCGCCACGTAGTCCGCGACTTCCCCTCTCATTCCGGGCCACCAGAAGTCTCTGGCTACTAATTCCACCGTCTTCTCCTTGCCAAAGTGCCCGGCAGTGGGCGCGTCGTGCAGCTGCTGCAGTACCTTGGCGCGAAGTTCGTCTCCCGGCACGTAGATGGCCCCTTTACGGATGAGCAAACCATCTCGCAGCTGGAACTCGTCGGTCGCTGCCGTGCCCCTGTGCACCTCTGCCATCTTTGCTTGCGCGAAGGAGTCATCCTGCAACGCTCGTCGCACCGCATCCAGGTCAACTGTTGCCGCCGCGCATGCCCACACTGTCGGTGCGAAGATGTGCATGGCGGCCGCTGGCGTTGCCTCCTCCAGATACTGTGGCTTACGGGAGAGAGCATCCGCCATGATGTTGGTGTCCCCCGGGACATACTCTATTCGGAAGTCGAAATTCGCAAAGAACTCAGCCCAACGTATCTGCCTCTGGTTCAGGAACTGTGCCGTGCGCCAGTGCTCTAGATTCTTGTGGTCCGTGCAGACCTGCACCGTGTGCTTGGCGCCGATCAGGAAGTGCCTCCACGCTTTGAACGCTGCATGAATGGCCAGCAACTCCCTGTCCCAGATGGTGTAGTTCTGTTCGGACTTGCTGAGCTTCCTTGAGTAAAACGCTCCCGGCCTCCAAACCCCCTGCGGGTCTTTCTGCAGCAGGACTGCTCCCACGGCTCTGTCCGAAGCGTCTGTCTCCACCCTCATCGGCCTGCTGGGGTTGACATGAAGCAGCTGCTCTTCCGACGCGAAGAGACGCTTGAGTGCCTGAAAGGACTGCTCCGCCTGCTCTGTCCAGATGAACTTCTTTTTCTTGGAGCTGAGCGTGTCCGTGATGGCCGCTGTCTGCATCGCAAAGCCTTTGATAAACTTGCGATAGAAGTTCGCGAAGCCGACAAACCGTTGGACCTCCTTCCGGTTGCGTGGGCTTTTCCAATCCAACACTGCTCGTACCTTGGCGCTGTCCATGGCGAGCCCCTTGTCAGACAACTTGTAGCCCAGGAAATCCACCTCGGTCACGTCGAATTGGCACTTCTCCAGCTTGGCGTAAAGCCTATGTTGCTGTAGCCTGCTCAGCACTTCCTTGACGTGTCTGTCATGCTCCTGCTGCGATTCCGAAAAGATCAGGATGTCATCCAAGAAACAGACGCACGTCTTGTAGAGGAGCCCCGCCAACACGTGATGCATGAAAGCTTGAAAAACGTGGGAACCATTTTGCAATCCAAAAGGCATAACTCTATATTCGTAGGTGCCCAGGGGCGTGAACATGGCTGTCTTCCACTCATCTCCTTCCCGCATGCGAATGAGGTTGTACGCCCCTCGCAGGTCCAACTTGGTGAACACGCTGCCCTTCCGTACCTTTGCGAGGAGGTCGTCGATTCGGGGCATGGGGAAGTCCGATGGCTTGGTCACACTGTTCAAAATGCGATAGTCCACTACAAGTCTTTTTTGGGGCGTGTCCCGCTTCTTAACAAAGAATACCGGACTGCCCCCCGCTGCCTTGGACTCTCAGATGAAACCGCGCTCCAAATTATGATCTATGAACTCTTTGAGTTCCTGCAGTTCGTCCTCAGACATGGAATACAGCTTCCCTTTGGGTAGCGCCGCCCCCGGCAGCAGGTCAATTTTGCAGTCATATGGTCTGTGGGGGGGTAGCCTGTCTGCCTCCTTCTCGCAGAAAACCTCCAAAAATTCTGCGTACTTGTGGGGAACCGCTTGCAGCGTGCCTAGCTGCAGCTGTGACTCCTCTTCCCCTCCTTCCTGCCTGGGCACGATGCAGTGTTCAGCGCAAAAGGAAGAGCCGAAGGTCAGCTGCCTCTGGTACCAAGCCAGCGTCGGGCTGTGCTTGTCCAGCCAACTCATGCCCAATACAATGGGCGTGTCCGATAGTTGAGTGACATTGAAGCTGATGATTTCCCTGTGATTCCCAAGTCGCATTACCATTGGTGGCGTCTGCTTCACCACTTGCCCCCCCTAGCAGCTCCCTGCCATCCACCGTGACAACCTGCAGGGGCAGCGTGGCAGGCAGCAACTGTATAGCGTGCCGGTCGACAAAGTCCTGCCCTATAAAGTCCGCATTGCTTCCGGAGTCAATGGTGATTGGCACGTCCATGGTGATTCCATTGGGCAGCTGGAGCGACGCGGTGAGCCTCACTACTGGTTTGGGCGGGAGAGGGTCCATGGGCTGTAAAATCTCTGGGGACTGCTTCACTGACACGTCTGGCTGGGCCCCAGTGCCTCTTTCTCCAGCCAGACTCCGGCGTTTCCCTGCTGTGGTTCTCCTTGCTGCGTTGCTGCAGTTACCATTGCTGAGGCTGCAGTGTGCTTGTGGAGCCTCTGGGGACACTCTTTCGCCATATGCTGTGGATCATCGCAGATGTAACACTTCCTGTTCCCTCTAGGAGGCTTCGCTTTCACTGCTGCCGGTGCTAGGGCTCTGGCTGCTGACTGAGCCCTTGCACCTCCAACCTCCATAGGTTCCGCTCCTCCTCCTGGCGGAGGCGTGGATTGCGCACGCGCTGCTTCTCTGGGAAGGAAGGAGGAGCCCCTGGCTGGTTCGCGCCCTCCACGCCCTTCGTCCCTGCTCCACGGACGTTCTTCCAGCCGCACCCCCACCGCCAGCGCCCTCTGAACGATCTCCTGCGTGGTCCGGGGTCTCTCCCCCCTTGCAAATTCATCTTTAACCGAGCCGTGCAATCCCTCCCAAAACAGGTCTCTTACAGGAGCCGAATCTCTGTCCCATTCCAGAGCACTGACCAAAGCGAAAAAGCGGGCATGGTACTGCCTTACGCTGGCCCTCCCTTGCTTCAGTCCATGTATCTGCTGCCGAGCAAGATCCACGTCAATGCTTGATAAAAAGCACCCATCCATCGCTTTAATAAAGGCATCCGCATTTTGGAGCGCCGGATCCTTGTCTCTCCACAAATTGCGCAGCCATGCTTTAGCATCTCCATGCAAATGGGACATGATGAATCCCACCTTCTCTTGCTAATCTCTAAAGTCTTTGTTCAGCAGTTGCAGTGCACACATTACATCTGCTCTAAAGTTGGGGTACTGTTGCAAATTCCCATCGAAGTGAGAGACCAGACCGCCTGTTCGTCTCCCCAACCCAATCCCCTCCGGTTTGGGTGTCAGTTGCCCTTGCTTCGTAAGCACTTCCAACCTGACCTGGAGATCCCTGTAGGCGGCAGCTGCGTCCTCCTCTCTCTTCCTGGATGCAAGAGCCTCGGCATTCAGTCGTGACACTGCTTCTCTGAGTTCCGCTATCTGCTGTTCGGCCGTCATATTGTCTGCCGTTCGTGAGCTCGCTAGTAGGCACCCGCTTTCTCTCCTCTCCGCGAGGCCGTAGATGCCCACAATTTAAGAGACGGAGCTTACTGTCAGAGCTGCTTCCAGATCCTAGCTCACAGAGGATCACGCTAGCCAGCGATCATTAAACAAAAGTCTTTATTGAGTTACAGTTTCCATTCTCAAGCTGCTGCGTGCAACTCTACGTCTCATGGTTAGATCGGCGAAGCTCCGTCTGAGTCTCCGCCCCTTGTACACCAACTTAATATCCTAGCCCTGCTCCACCTTTTCCGCCTGACTGTTCTCCTCTGGGTCCCTCTGCCCCCCGGGGTCTCTTCCTTCCGGGATTCCTCTGACGCTGACGCTGACGCTGACCCCCCTGACTCTTCTCCCTCCTTTCGGCGGGCTTTAGGACCTGGCTCCCTTTCCGGGCTGCCTACTGCGCCACCTTCCTGTGCATTTGAACTTGGCGCGCGCGCCCAACCTTCCACCTTCCGTCTGACCGTTTCTTCGCTCCCCGATGGAGGTGTGGCCACTCCTGACTCGTGCCCTCCCCCCTGTTGTGAGCTGCCAGCGCTTGATCCCTGGCGCCCTTCCTCTTCCCTGCTCTCTGGCGGTGACGCCGGTCCCGATTTCCAACTGCTCCCCTCTGAGTCCCCTCTGGCTCTATCTTCCTGGGGTGTCCCCCTAGGCTCCCCCCTTGCCCTGGCCACTGGTGCTCCTTTCTGTGAATCTTCTGATTCACTGGAAAGACTCGGGGATCTCGGGTCGTCGTCATCACTCATCTTTTCTTCTGCCTCCTCCCCCTCGCTCTCTGTTTCCTCCCTTGCCCTTGCCTCTGCTCCTGAACCCCTGACAGTATGTAACCCAAGGTACCACTGTATTGAGTTCTCGTGCTGTTTCCTTCAGATTCCTTCCCTGTATTACGCTTTCTGATCCTTGAAGTAAAATCACCTTTTATGACATTATTTCTGGTGTCTCCCTGTATGTCCTTAATAACTGACACGCCATTCACCAGTCTAGCATCTGTACGATTGCACCTGCCATCAGACATCTCAGTTTGATTAATCTCACACCAACAGAGGGGTGACCCTAAATTAAAATCCTGCACAACAAACAACAAAAAGTCCTTCTCCACCATACCCCTCAATGAGGCTGCTTCAGTAAATAGAAATTGATGGAGATTAGGGGTGTAACATTGTGTTACAACCATATTAATCCATATTCTGGTGCTAAAAATACATTCCTGATGTGAGCATGTTCTTAGAGAAATCCTGGGCCTTAGTTCTGAATTACACTTTGGGAGACTGCTGCAGTAATCAGCTCCAGTGTGCTTACAGGCTTCTTTGGGGTATCTGTTTGGCTGCTGTGAGAACAGAATGCTGGACTACATTAGTCTCATTCATCCCAACATAGGTGCAAGGCTCATGTGATGTTCTTTTGATGCCTCTCCCCATAGTCATTATTTTGCACTAGGCTCTGGTTGAGCTAGAAGCTTGGGCTTCTAGTTAAAAGCAATTTAGACGCTGAGAGTCTAATAGTGATAGAAGGGGCAGAGTTGAGAATTTCATCTTAACTGAGAGCTCCCATTAGTGCTGGCTTGGCCCACCTGCCACATCCAGCAGCACAGGGGTTAATGGATGGGGTCCAAAAGGGACACAAGATGCACAAAATGAAGAAATGGCACCTAGTGGTCAGCAGCAGAAAAAGCAGTTTAATGCAGAGCCAAACAGCAATAAGAGAAGGGGGGAGAAAATGGCTCTCTCCTCCCCTTAAAGAACCAGGGTGGTAAGGGTACGAATATTTACAATAGGAGGTCATGTATCCAATGAATGTGAAATGGATCCAATTCCCTTTTTAAAAAAATATTTATTTATACAACAAGAAAAAAAACACACACAAAAACACAAATACCAAATTACACACAAATTACAAAAATAACCATAGACACATAATTTTCTTGGCAAACAATAAAACATCTATTGGTCTTAACACTAAAGACCCAACTTCCCGTCTATTCCATATTTCAAATTCATATTACTTATTGCCAATACACTTCCCCCCCCCCATAATTAAACTTATTCTCAATAAATCTAATTATCTACCTAGCAACTATTACTGAAGTTCCTCGAATGCTGCAACAGAATTTAAACTACTATATTTATTTTTCAGATATTCTTTGAAAACCTCCCATTTAGAAACAAATTCCTGTTTTGATTTATTCTTTATTTTTTCTGATAAACCATCTAATTCGGCATATTCTGTCAGCTTTTGGATCCAATCTTATATAGAGGGGATTTCATTACTCTTCCATTTTGCTGCGATCAAAACTCTTGCTGCCGCCGTCGCATATAAAAAGATACCCTTCCTCTTTTGTGGAATATCCAAATCTGTTATTCCCAGGAGGTAGGCCTCTGTTTTTTTATTGAAAGAGATCTTTAGCATTTTTTGCAGTTCTGCATGTATACTCTCCCAGAATACCTGTATTTTCCTACATATCCACCACATATGGCAGAATGTTCCTGAATCTCCGCATCTCCAACAATTACTTGACACATTTTGATACATTTTTGAAAGTTTCCATGGTGTTAGATACCATCGATGCTGCGTTTTTTGAAAGTTCTCTCTAATTGTGTAACAGTTTGTGAATTTCCAATTGATCTTCCATAAATTTTCCCATTGGGCCGTGATTATTGAATGGCCAAAATCCTGGGACCACCTCACCATTGCCACTGTTACCTCCTCCTCCTTGACTGTCCAGTCAAGGAGGAGTCGGTAAGTTTTGGAAAGAGTTTTTCTTTTAGAATTTACAAGATCAGATTCGAATCGGGAAATTTCTACTGAGAACCCCTTTTGTTTGTCAGATTTAAATTTTTCAAATAACTGATGGTATTGGAACCAGTCTGAAATGTGGTCTCTTATTTCCTCAAATTTTTTTAATTTTATTTGGTTATCCTCATTTTTTAGAAGTATTTTATATGTTGGCCAGCTTTCCTGAGTATTTTTCCGTTTTACTGCTATGGCTTCTACTGGAGAAGTCCACCACGGGACTTTAGGCTCCATCAGGTCTTTATATTTTTCCCATACAGCAAAGAGTGACTTTCTTATTATATGGTTGGTAAAATTTTTATGAATTTTCGCTTTTCCATATATTAGGTAGGTGTGCCATCCCCAACGGTTGTCAAAACCTTCCAGGTCCAGGAGGTCCCGATCCTGCAACGTGCACCAATCTTTTAGCCAGGTGAAACAGGCTGCCTCGTAGTAAAGTTTTAGGTCAGGTAGGAAAAGCCTCCTCTCTCTTTTATGTCTATTAAGATCAGGTGTTTAATCCTAGGTTTCTTCCCTTCCCACAGGAATTTGGAAATTTCTCTTTGCCATATCTTGAGACAACCTGCTTCACCCAGTATCGGAATCATTTGAAATAAAAAGATTAATTTTGGAAGCACATTCATCTTTATAATGGAAATCCTACCCAGAAATGTTAATTTTAGTTTACTCCAGGTTACCAAGTTTTTTCTAATCTCTAACCAAGTTTTGGTGTAATTATCCTGAAATAAGTTTATGTTCTTGGGGATGATCCAAATACCCAAGTATTTCGCTTTTGAAGAGATTTTCAGGCCCAATATTTTTTCTAAGTCGTCCTTTTCTTCTGTGGTTACATTTTTAACAAGCATTTTTGTTTTTGTTATATTCAGCTTAAAGCCTGCCACTTCTCCAAATTCTTTCATCAGTTCCAGCACTCTTTTCAGACTTTCTTTAGGGTTTTCAGTCATAACAAGTAGATCGTCCGCGAAAGCTTTAATTTTATATGTTTTGTTTCCCAGAGTGATGCCTTTAACAAGCTGATCCCTTCTTATCTGATTGTTCAAGACTTCCATCATCAAGATAAATATCAGTGGTGACAGTGGGCAGCCCTGTCTGGTTCCCTTGTTTATTTTGCACTCCTTAGTAATTCTTCCGTTGATGATCAATTTTGCATATTGTTCTGAATAGATGGCATTTATTCCTTTACAAATATTTTCTCCCAGTCCGATTTCTTCCATTAATTTTTTCATAAACTTCCAGGACACGTTATCAAAAGCTTTTTCAGCGTCCACCAACATAATAGCTGCTGGTTTATCAATTTTAATATCCAAATATTCTAATACATTAATGACACATCTAATATTGGATTGCATAAATCGTCCGGGAAGAAATCCGGTTTGATCTTTATGAATTATCTCTTTCAGTACCATTTTTAATCTATTTGCAAGAATGTCTGCGAATATCTTGTAATTGTTATTTAGCAGTGCAATGGGTCTGTAATTGGCCATGTTTGAGGCATCTGTTCCCTGTTTATGGATAAGAGTAATAAAGCTGTCCTTCCAGGTTTTCGGAAGCTTTCCATTTGCCAGAATATTATTCATTAGGTCTTTCGTGGGAAGAAATAATGCTTGTTCTAACTTTTTATAGTAATTAGCTGGAAGACCATCTGGGCCCGGTGTCTTTCCTAGTTTTGATCTCTGTATAGCTTGTCCCACCTCCATAGCTGTTATTGGTGAGTTCAAGATTTCAGTTTTTTCCTTAGGTATTATTGGTAGTTTATTTTTGCCCAAATAATCAATTATTTTTTCTAGAGTCTCTGGACCTTCTTTATATAGTTTTCCAAAAAAACTAGCAAAGTTTTTACTAATTTCCTTCGGTTCTTGAATCCATTTGTCTTCAATTTTAATTTTATTGATAATTCTATCTTCCTTTTTCTTCTTTAATTGCCAGGCCAGAAGTTTGCCAGGTTTATTTGCAAACTCAAAATTTCTATGTCTCAACCATTTTATCTTCCATTCTATCTCTTCATTTATTATCATGGAGAATTGCGTCTGTAAAATTTTTATACTTTGCTTAATTAGTTCATCATCTGTTTTTTAGAAAAGGATCATTTCCTTTTTTCTAATTTCCTCCCAGATCTCCATTTTCTTCTTCTCCTTTATTTTCCTTTGGAATGCGTTTTGTTGTATAAAGAAGCCTCTTATGACGGCTTTACCCGCGTCCCAAACTGTCTCTTGATCTACTCCTTGATTTAAATTAAACTTAAAATATTCTTCTAAGATTTGCTTGGCCTTCTGTACAATTTTTTCATCATTTAGCATACTCTCATTAAGTTGCCACCTTTTAACCTTTTCTTCTTTTCCTTTAAAGTTAACCCAGGCCGCGCTGTGATCTGAAATTGTCCTTGGATGGATTTCTGCTTTTGTAATATTATTTAATAAATCCTTTGTTGTCCAGATCGCGTTGATTCATCCCGCCGATTTATGTGGCTCTGAGTAATGTGTAAATTCTTTCCCTGTTGGATTCTTAAACCTTCAAGCGTCGAACAAATTCAGGAGTTCTATTAATTGGAAAAATGTAGTTGGGAGTTTGTTCTGCCTCTTTTCTTTCTTCTTTATTGTTCTGTCCATGTTTGGATTGACTACTCCATTAAAATCTCCTAATAATATAATTTTCCCTCCTAAATATTCTATGACTTTTTCTTCCAGGAATTGATAGAATTTGGATTTTCTTTCATTTGGTGCATAAATTCCAATAACTATCACTTTTTCATTATTGATCTTAACCTCTATAATCACTGTTCGACCTTTTTCATCATTGTAAAGCAGTTTTGGCTCCAGCTGAGGTTTTACATAGATTACCACCCCTCTCTTTTTTTCTTTACTTGATGCAATAAACTCAAGCCCCAATCTCTTATTTATTAATACTCTTTTATGTTTTTCCGCTACATGAGTTTCTTGCAGACAGATTAGATCATATTTTTGCTTAACCAGAATATGTTCCACCTTGTTCCTTTTTGATTTTTCATTTAAACCATTTACGTTCCAAGTAATAAATTTATAATCCATACTTTATTTCTTATGATACATCAACGGGTTAAAAAAAATTAAAAAAAAATTTACACATTCAAGGTCTCAGTATACATTTAATAAATTCCCTTCTTAGATCTGTCTCCTAACTCTCAACTGTTTGTTCAGTTTCCTCTGATTCTCCCAACAATTGCCTTTTTCCTCCGAGGTCTTTCCGGTACTTTCTCCAGAACTTGTCCGCATCTAATGCCGACAAGCACTTTCTACATTTCCCTTTAAAGAAAAAAGAGATGCCTTCCGGGTACTCCCACCTATAGTCCACTGCCTTTGCCTTTAGTGTCTCAGCCAGAGGTCTATAAGCTTCTCTCTTTTTTATCAACCGATTTGGAATAATCTTGTGGACGATAATATCATTTCCTTCCGATTGGAATTTCTTCTTGTTACTAGCGTGTAAAATTCTATTTCTGAAATCCACAGAGTTAAAAGAGACTAAATAATCAGCCGGCCAGTTGTTTGCTTTTGCTACATTAGATTTGACTCTGAATGCTTTTTCTATTTTTTGTGCTACTTCTGCTTCTTTTAGGTCTAACCAAGTTGCTAGCTCTTTTGAGATTTTTTTCTCAATTATTTCCTCTGCGTCCTCTGTTAGTCCTCTGAATCTTAGGGTATTCTCCCTTCTTTGCATTTGCAACATCGCAATAGAGTCCAAAGTTGAATCCTGCTGTGCTTTCAGAGAAATGGATCCTATTCCAAGTTACTGGGTCAGATATACAAAAACAAGACATGACATGTTTGCACCTGATGAAAACCCATTCAGCAAAAGGAGGAAGAATGGTGGGCAGATTAGGATGGTCCAAAATTGGAGATGTCGGACCCTCCTACTGCGGCGGTGATGTGTGACGTCTTTTATTGAGAAATTTAGTATTTTTGTTGGTTTTTGAAATTCATTGTGTAGATCTATTTTATAGAATCTTAGATTTGGAATGGACCCAAGAGTCATCTTGTCCAACCCCCTGCAATGCAGGAATATCAGCTAAGGCAGTCAGTGTTGGGATACTGCCAGGGAGACAAAGTCCATCATGACTCCACGTCACCTCCGGACGTCCATCGATCTCCCGTAGACACGCAGTACCAACAATTAGCGACACGAGCTCCAGAAATAGCTTGCCACATTCCAGAGCTGATGCACGCTCTATCAGCAGATAATGCACAGCGAAAGATGCACTCAGGAGAGCATTATTTACAAGTTTATTCAGCATTGGTCAGAACAAAGAAGACATGACTGCCTGCTTCGGTGTCTCAAGCACAGAGAGAGAACGAAAGCATAGACACAACAGAAACATCCTGTGAACAGGAAATACGCAGGCTGTGACACAAACATCCTGCTCCCTTTTAAGGTGGAACGGAAATATCCTAACATCCTCCCCCTTTCCGTGTAACCTGTAGTACTTGTGGTTCAACCCAATTGCAACCTCTGTACATAAACCTTAAGCTGTTCTCTGTTAACAACCTTAGACAACAGATCTGCAGGAATTTCATTTCCTGGCATGTAGGACACCTGAATGAGTCCTTTCTGAATACATTCTCTTGCACGATGTAGCTAAATCTGCAAGTACTTGGTTCTTTGCTTGCAACTCTCTGAAAGCCAAACAGGATCTATTGTCTTGATACACTTGTATAGGACATTTCACAGAAACTCTGATGTCCTTAAACAGTTGCATCAACCATTCACAGTCCATGAGTGAAAATGACAGAGCATTGAGTTCTGCTTCACAGGAACTTAGGCTTACTGTCATCTGCTTCCTGCACAGCCAGTCAAACAGACAGTGGTTGTACATGTAGCATACTCCAGAAGTGCTTGTACCATCCGTGGTGTCACTTCCAAAACTAGCATCTGCGAAGATTTCAAGACCTCAGCCTGTAGTGCAAAGTCCCTTTCAAATAGCGGGCTATGCGCTTCAGAGCTTTCCAATCCTGAACAGTAGGATTATTAGCATGTCTGCTAAGCAGGTTAGTGCTTACAGCTATGTCAGGTCTTGAGCATCTAGCAATGAAATTCAACTTGCCTAGAATGCATCTGTACAGCGTTATGTCAGAAAACGCTTCAGCAGTACTATCTACCTGGTAACCTGTCACCATCGGTGTGTCTGCTGGGTTTGCATCAACCAAATTCAACCTGGTTAATACATCAGCAATTTTCTGTGTTTGGTATACCAGAAAATTACCTGCTTGGTCCCTCTCCACCTGCAGAGAAAGATAGTTGGATACCTCACCAAGATCCTTCATGTCAAAGTGCTCCTTCAGCTGAGCTAGGGTGCTTTGGTACAAAGCCTGATTCTTCCAAAACATCAGAAGATCATCAACAAAACATAAACAATACAGTTTGTTTTGCCCCTCCTCCTTGACAAACACACGTGGATCAGCTTTGCCCTGGTGAAAACCTAGAGAAAGCAATGTCTCAGTGAGTTTTGTGTTCCAACACCTGGCACTCTGCTTGAGACCATACAGTGGTGCCTCGCAAGATGAAATTAATCCGTTCCGTGAGTCTCTTTGTCTTGCGGTTTTTTCGTCTTGCGAAGCACGGCTATTAGCGGCTTAGCAGCTATTAGCGGCTTAGAGGCTATTAACGGCTTAGCGGCTTAGCGGCTATTAACAGCTTAGCGGCTTAAAGAAAAAGGAAACAAACTCGCAAGAACTCGCAAGACGTTTCGTCTTGCGAAGCAAGCCCATAGGGAAATTCGTCTTGCGGAACGACTCAAAAAACGCAAAACCCTTTCGTCTAGCGAGTTTTTCGTCTTGCGAGGCATTCGTCTTGCGGGGCACCACTGTATAAGGATTTCCGAAGTTTACAGACCATTCCCTTCTGTATCTGCATCCCGTCAGGTGGAAGCATAAACAGCTCCTCCCCCAAAACCCCGTACAAAAAAGCTGTATTAATGTCATGATGGGAAACATGCAGTTTCTCCTCTGCAGCTATCTTGAGCATCAGCCGAATGCTGTCATATTTGACGGTGGGTGAGTAGGTCTCGTGGTAATCCTGTCCTGGTACCTGTGAAAAACCTCTGGCAACCAATCTGGCTTTGTATCTGACAACCCTGCCATTCTGGTCTGTCTTGGCCTTGAAGACCCATTTGCTGCCAACCAGTCTCATTCCTGGGACTACCGGTACCAGCTCCCAAGTTTGGTTCCTGTTCAAGGAATCAACTTCAGCCTTCATGGCATTAAGCCAAGGCTCAGCATCTTTAGAGGTTAACTCCTGAACCTCTTTGAAGCTTGAAGGTTCCCATACCTTCTCTGAGCTACTAAGATCAGCAGTTGCCGTCTTAGCAAACTCATCAGCAAATCTCTTTGGAGGTCTGCCTTTGGTCGCCCTTTCAGATCTGCGTAATAGACGCAAGTCTTCTGGACTCATCTCCTCCTTCTTAGGAGAAAAGGGACCAATGGTGAACAGTGGTTCTTCCAGTTCATTGTCAGACGCATCAGATGGTCTGACTGAGGCCTTTGCGCTCTTGTAGTCTGCTGTGTCATCACTGTTGCTGACAGCAGCAGCGCCACCCACTGAGCTGGAATCCGAACTCTGATCATCATCATCATCCTCAGCTTCCTCAACATAATCTGCTTTTTTCACATCACCTTCATCGTCCTCTGGGTAACTCTGGAAAATTCCCACATTTCCCCCCCACTTAGGATTGTACTCAACACTCTTTGTGAACTAAATGGACTTAGAATCAGTCATCCATACCCTGTATGCACCTTTTTCATACCCCATGAACAAACCATGTGCCCCATGCTTCCCAAGCTTGTTGCTCTGTGGGGTGTGTACCCACATGTCAGAACCAAAGATTCTCATGTGCTTGACGTAAGGTTTCTTACCAAACATCTTCTCATAGGGAGTACAACCAATAGGTGATGACAGTCTGTGATTATAAGTGTAAACAAACGTGGACAGAGCCTCCCCCCAATACTTCTCAGGGAGATTGGCATCATGCAACAAGGTTTTTAGGCCTTGAAGCAAAGTTTGGTTTGCTCGCTCAGCAAGTCCATTCATCCATGACGATCTAGGTGTTGACAAGTCATGCTGGATTCCCTTCTCAGTCAGGCAAGCTTCAAACTGCTGAGAAGTGAATTCCCCGCCTCGATCAGTAAAGAGACAGCCGATACGTTTACTGTGAACATTCTCCAACCAAGCACAGAATGCCTTGAACCTAGGAAACGCTTGCGATTTCTGCTCGAGCATAAACACATGAATGTACCTGGAAAAAGAATCAATTAGAACCATGAAGTACCTTGCTCCACCCAAAGAGGGCGCAAGTGGACCAACCAGGTCTGCGTGGACTAGCTGATAGGGTTTGGAAGCCTGCCTGCTAGACTCCTTGCCTTTTGGAGCAACCTTCACCTTGTTCTCTGCACAAGATACACATTTCATGTGAAACTTACAGGGTTTGATGTTCAAACCCTGAACCAATCCAGGCATCTTGGCCAGCGCTTGCCAAGATATGTGACAAAATCTTCGATGTGCCTCATGAATGCATCCTGCATGAAGAACTTTGTTAGTTTGTGCAACACAACAAGAATCAACATTAGACACAACAGCACCATTGTCATCAAAAGTTATACAGAACAATCCATCTATAAACTTTGCATGCAAAATGTCCTCTTTGCCTTTCCTGATGACACAGACGCTCCTCTTGAAGGAAATCTCAAAACCACGCCCAGTCAGCTGTGGGACACTGAGCAAATTGTCTGCAGCACCTGGAACATAAAGTACATCTTTGATGGTTGTGTGCAGACTTGCCAGTCTCACAGTCCCTTCTCCTGCGATTTGCAACGTCTTTCCATCAGCCTGGTGGATCTCTCCATCTTGAGGCGTGAAGGAGATAAACAGATGCTTATCTTTTGCCAGATGGCGGGTGCATCCAGAATCTACAATAAATCTGGCCTTGGCCTTTGGAGCAGCTTTTCTGGCAAGCAAAACCTTGTCTTCCACTGGCATGGGCTTTTGCTGCTTGCCCCCCTGCTCCTGGCCATCAAACTTGCCTTTAGCCTTTGGAGAAGCAGTGCCAACAAACAAAGCCTTGTTTTTCCCTGGCGTGGGCTTTCCAACCCCCCTCTGCTTCTGGCCATCTGCAGGCATCTGTCTCTGTTTACTTCTGGCCTTCTGGCCTCTGCAAAGATGACCTTGGCTCTCATGGGAATCAGAGCTCTCAGCTGTCGACTCCTTGGCTCCCCCTGGAGGCTGGAATGCTGCCTGGGATGACATCACAGTCAGCTCCCCCTGCAGCTTGCAACCGGTGCCCTCGGCATCCCTGCATTCACTCGCATTCTGGGAAATAGCCAGACCTCCGATGCAGTCAAACTATGGGCTGGGATGACTGGCAGATCTTCAAAGCATTCCACATCTGACATGCAGTCGTGTTGCCAGCTAGCGTGCCAATTTCCTCCAGAGAGACGGATAAGACAATTACGTCTATGGCCGTTGAATCTTGGGCCCTCCATCTATCTGTCAGAGGAACTGGAGGGGCTTCACACACAGTATGCCACACTCCAAACTGACGGAGCAAACTCTCACAGCAACTTGCCCAAGTCTCATAATTGTGCCGATTTAACTTTGGGCACTCAGTGCCATCATCTGAGGCTTGTAAAAACTCCATTCCAGGGTTTTACTTGAGCGTGAGCCTTTTTCACTTCAGAGGCTCCTTATCTTGGCTACTCATAAATCTTGAGGCCTGCTTGGCTCGACTCCCAGGCCAATTAGCCGGCCAAAGTTCAAAGAGACTTTGCCGCGGCAATGAAAAGCCTTGACTTTTTCACACATACCTCAGCAATCTGTCGCAGTCTTACTCTCCTGTAAGTGCTGTGAATCTGGGCCCATAACCTGTTGTTGGGATACTGCCAGGGAGACAAAGTCCATCATGACTCCACGTCGCCTCCGGATGTCCATCGATCTCCCGTAGACACGCAGTATCAACAATTAGCGACACGAGCTCCAGAAATAGCTTGCCACATTCCAGAGCTGAGTGCATCTTTCGCTGTGCATTATCTGCTGATAGAGCGTGCATCAGCTCTGGAATGTGGCAAGCTATTTCTGGAGCTCGTGTCGCTAATTGTTGATACTGCGTGTCTACGTGAGATCAATGGACGTCCAGAGGTGACGTGGAGTCATGATGGACTTTGTCTCCCTGGCAGTATCCCAACAGTCAGAACATGTGGCCCTCAGACCTCTGTTAAAAAACCTTTTAACAGTCTCCTCTTTCCCAGGCTAGACATACTCAGCTCCTTCAACCGTTCCTCATAAGGCTTGGTTTCTAGACCCTTGATCATCATAGTTGACCTCCTCTTGCAATTGAGTAAGTTGATATGCTATCGCTCCTCTGTTGGAGTTGGAAAATAGCATGTAGGGAAAGTTCTGCTCTCATCTCCAGCTTGTGGGCTTCTCTTTGTGTCACCTGGTTGACCATTGTGAGAACAGGATGCTGGACTTTGGCCTGATCCAACCTCAGGGCTCTTCTGATGTCAGTCATGTTCTGCCCAACTCACCTTTACCCTTGATGATCCATGGCAGCCTATTGAGTAAACATGTTTTCTCCTGCTCTGCACCTGCTCCTATCAAGTTTCAGGGGAGATTTTTCTTCCCTTTACAATATTCAGAAACACAGTGATCTATTTTTATTCTTTCCTGAGTCCAAGTAGCCACCCCCCTTGAATATTGCCTTTGGGACCAATAAGGTAAATATTGTAATTAAGGGCAGCAGGAAGATTTTTATTCCACTGTGCCCGGAAGGTTGGATGTATAAAATATATATTGTGCCACAAAATCCTGGGGGCCAGATATAGAGCAGGTGAAGTCAGAAGGTACATTTGTGTGATGCTGCTTTTTAGATCAGTAATTTTGACTGACTGGCTTTCCAGGAAGGGGAAATCCTCAGCTCTGCCTGGAACAGGGAGCAGAGACTGCACCCTCTCACCACCTTGGTGCAAAATAGATGCTCCACCTCTGAATCATCACCCTATAGCTCTGAGCCCAGAGCTGGACACCTCCCTGTATTTGTCAATTCATTGCAATCTCCGATTTGCAAGAATTTGGGGCTTATTAAGACCAGCAGCTAGTGTTTGGTGGAACAGCTACAAGGAAAGCGTAGCAGGTAGACCCAGAATGATAACACTGCTTCTGTTGCTGCCTCTTGCAACCAATGGGATTCAGCTGAGAGGAAAATGCCCACTGAAGCAGATCAAGGAGCAAATATTGCCTGCAAATTTTTACCGGCTAGCAGACCACCTCATTAGTGGAGTCGCATCTCCAAGATACTTTAATATTCAATATCCTTTCACGTTTTCCAGCACCCCTGTCAGCAGACTTGAGACGTAAGTAATGATGCATAGATGTTGTTCTGCGTCCTACTTGCTCTCCATTTCCCATGATACTGTTTGATAATTTTGAAAATTTTCGTTTCATTTCATTTATAGAGTTCTTTATGTCTGTTCAGTTGGTGAAAAGGCATGTTTCAAAGTGTTGTATAATGTATTTTAAGGAATTAGTAGTAGTTTTGACATGTACTGCTCTCCAAAGCATAACTTGTTTTCTAAAGGGTTGGAAGTGTTGTGGGTTGTTTTTGAGTTGCAGGTTTTCTGTAGTAAATGAAATGGGAGCACAATTATTTTCTTCGTGCACAACAAAATCCATGCAACTGCAAATTGTAAATGTTGACTGTGCTTAGTCACTTGCAATGCAGCCTGGGGGTCAATTTGGCTCAAGGGACTTTTGGTAGGTCACCAGAAATGAGGCTGATTTGTGTTCTGGTCTTTCCTCCATGCTCCTCCCTTTCAAAAATACTACAGGTACAGGCAGACCTCTGTCTCACTTTGCTCTACCTCCTAGCCTCTTTTCTTAGTTACTTTGATTAATACAAAAAATAATGTGACGTTCATTTTCACTGAATTGAGGCTGACTGTGTGACACACTTTTTTTGCAGCTGGGTGGATAAGAAGAACTCACACATTATTTCCTTCTCCCTTGCTCTTCGGGATATTAATCATAACCCCAGCATCTTGCCCAACATCACCCTGGGCTACAGCATCTATGATACCTATTCTAAGGGAAGACTGACTTCTGACTCCATGACAGACCTGCTTGCTGGTGGGAAAATCAATATTCCAAACTACCACTGTGGGAAGCAAAAAAGGCTGCTAGCTGTTCTTGAAAAGAGTGAACTTGACATCTCCACACACCTTGCAAACATGTTGGGCATCTACAAGATCCCACAGGTAGTCTATTGGCCCAAGTGAAACACACCTGGCAACATGGTTGTTGTTTTTGTTGTTGTTGGCATCTGTCTGTCTTGAAAGACAATGGAGTGAGCCTCTGGAATAAGTCAAACCACTCTGTTAGCAGTATCTAAGTGACCTCCACGGTGCGCAAGCCTAGGCAGTGGGTACGGAGGTCCTGGGCTGCCCAGATGACAAGACCTCCCTCTCAGCCTCACTGCTGTGCTCCAAAGGAAAGCAGAGCAATACATTTGGCACAAGCTTGGCTGCAGGAGTTGCTGGAAGGAGGCAAGCAAAGCAGCACTCAGCTGGTGCAGGATTTGTGCAGGGTTTACTCCTTAGCCTTTCCTTCTCCCAGATGTTGGAGGGTATGCAGGGTTATGGAACTCCCTTGCAGTTGAGGACAGACAGGCCCCTTTCCTACTGTCTTTCTATGGCCTACTCAAAACTTGAATTTTCTTTCAGCAGACATTTTAATTTAAGTTTGATTATAGTGCTTGAAATATACTTCAAGTCCTGCAGTGATTTCATGCTCTTTATTGCAGCTTGTAAACAGTGATTTAATTGCCCACCAAATCTCAGGCTTCTATATGCATTATTTACACAATGAGTCCGGTCTGATTGGCTGATTCTGCTTCCCTCCTGGAGCCTGATTGGTCTTCTCCTGCAGGCCAATCAGTTATTGCATTCTAGGATCCTACCTGCCTATTGTTCTAGGATCCAAGCTTAGTACATAACAGTGCTTTACTTTCTTGATTGTTTTTTATTGAATGCTTCTTAATTTCATATAAAACTTTGCCATTAATCGGTATAAAAAAAGTTTAACTTTTTTTTTAACCTCCAATTTTTTTTGAGATTTACACTAAATCTGTCAGCATCTTTCGCATAGAAGTATCCAGGCTTAATCCTGAAACAAAATCTATCATTCTTTCCCCCTTTTTTCACCAGCTCAGTTATGGCTTTGTTCTTACTGATAAATTCCAGTCCCCTTTTGTCTACCAAATGGTGCCAAACCAAGAAGCCCAGTACCAAGGCATGGTCAAACTGCTCTTGCACTTCAGATGGACATGGGTCAGCCTCTTTGCTCCAGACAATGACACTGGTGAAAGGTTCTTGAGTACCTTGACACCTCTGATGAACAAAAAGGAAATTTGTGTTGCCTTCACACAAAGAGTACAACGAGAAACGTGGCTATGGATACCCCATGAAGCACCTGCCCTGTGGAGACAAGTCAATGTATTTGTTTACTTTGCAGACTCTCAAAGTGGACTCTACATAATCATAGAGGTACAGTCCTTACTTGAAAGGATACAAACTGGGGGGAAAGTCTGGATAATCACAGTTCCACAGAACAAAATTTTCTTATGTGATATTGACTGCTTCCAGTATGCCCACGGCTCTTTGTCCTTTGTAATGAAGACCAAAAAAAGGATGAAGAAGGACTATTATGGGCCAATGTCCTTGGCTGGTCAACAGTATTCAGAAGAAGCATTTGATTGTTCCTATTCAAAGCATGCCTTGTCTGTGAGGGGTATGACCAAATGCAGAGAGAAGGATAATGTGAAGATGCTGCCCCAGGAAGAGATTGAAAGAATCCAGTCCCAGGACAGCTACGTGAATTACCTGAGTATCCAAACTGTGGCTCAGGCCTTAAATGTTGCCTATTCATCCTGGTCAAAGAGGATGTCGATTGTGGGTGGAGGCAGTTGGGAACTTCAAATGCTACAGCCATGGCAGGTATGTCCATTTCTTTTTGCAAAGTGGAATTTGTTGTCCCAACTCTGAAATCACCATGAAAGGATCATCGGGAAGTGTCTTGCACTGTGACAGAACACTGGTTAGTATTGTCTACATTGACTGACAGGCCTTTGACATTGTTTCATCTGCTGGCAGAAGTCCATCAGAGTTTCTCTCATCCAGGACCACAATACCTCAAGGACTACCTCTCTCCATATAACTCTTCAACTTGGCCCTTGTCTGAATAACATCTTATACCCATTTTAAATGTGTTTGTGTGATGGGTTGGGGGAGGGTTGCTATTGGTTTGTGGGGTGTGTGTGTTCTTTTTTATCATGTATTGTGCTTTTATATTCTTATATTCCTTATATATCTTTATATTCTTTGATTATCAGTGTGCCACTGAATAGCCTTCTTTAAATAGTTTCATTGTGCTGCAGAAAGATGACTTCATCCTTCATTGAACTTAGTGTTCTTCCTTTAATAAAGCCATGTTCATCATGTTTTACATATTTTCCCAAACACCTTAGAATCATAGAATTGTAAAGTTGGGTGGGCCATGAGGGGCATCTAGTCCAACGCCCTGCAATGCAGGAATATTTTGCCCAACATAGAGTTCAAACTCGTGACCCTCAGATTAAGAGTCTCTCGGTCTAGCGACTGATCTGTCCCCACAAATCAACCTTTCCTAATATATGTAATAATGTTGATTTTTGTCACCCCAAAAAGAAGATTGAGGCTGAAGAAGATTGAGGGTGTCTAATAACCTAGCGTGCTCTGGTCCATGGGGTCACGAAGAGTCAGACATGACTAAACGACTAAACAACAATAATCTAGCATGGTTAGATAATTCCAGGTGAGAGATACAGTGGTTCTTATTTAGGGAAGATTAGGATGCAGAGGGAACATGAAACCATGTTTATAATGCAGCCCCGCTTACTCATTCCTTGATTTCCCCCTGTCACTCTAGTTTCATCGTTTCTTGAAAGAAGTCCAGTTCTACTCTAATACTTCAGCTGATGGACAGTACCTGGATGAGAATGGGGCACTGGCCATTGACTTCAATATTGTGAATTGGGTGCTGTTTCCTAATTACTCTCATGATAGAGTGAAAATTGGGAGAGAGACAGAAGTCCTCAAATCTGAAGTTCACCATTAACCCAGAAGCAATTGTGTGGCCCAAGCGATTTAAGGTAGGAAAAATTGGATCTGTCATTTTATTAACTATGACATCTGCTATGCTCTAATAACATTTTGAATAAAACATATGAGGCTTTGACTGCAATCTTGTGGATGTGTCCTTGGAGCTAAGTCCCAATGAGTTTAGAGGAACCTGCTCTTGAGTAAACATGTATATAATTTCAAAGTAAATAGGAGAATCTCCAAAGCAGAGCAGAACACATTTTCCCAACCTGGTGCCCACTAAATATTGTGGACTACAACTCCCATGCACCCCAGCCAGCATTGTGCAAAGATATCTGAGGGGCACCAGGTTGGGCAAGGCTGGAGTATAATAAGGTATTCCACTTCTGTTTGGGCATAGAGAACTGGGCATGAAATTCTGCACTAGGTGCAGTCTTTAGAAGCAACACCAAGGACTCCATTTAGTCTTTGGAGCAAAACATCAGTCAGTCTTAGAAGTGGTCAACTGGTAGAAGATGTGATGGCAACAAATGGAGGACTTGTTTCATTGCTGATGTTCATATGATGGTTTATGCTATGCTCCTGTTTGTTGTTAACTGTTATCCTAGTATTGTAATTTACAATACTATTGTAGCACAAATGCACCTTTCACTTTCTCCTTCATGCTCAATTTTCTCTTCATGCCTAGACCGTGCCTCGATCAAGATGCACAGAAAGCTGTCTCCCTGGATATTCCAGAAAAGTTCAGGAAGGGAAGCCGCCCTGCTGCTATGATTGTTCTCCCTGCTCAGAAGGGACCATCTCCACTCAGGAAGGTAGGGGAGGATCTCAGAGAAAATGGCCTTTGATGGGAGGATGGGGCAAATATTTGAGCCAGTCCAACCAAGACGTTAGTAATGGCCAGCTCTTTTTTTTTCAGCTGGTACTCGTTGGAATTCATTTCCATCATCTGTTAGGTGAGTACTGTTGCCATTCTAAGAGAACACTGGAGGCATTCATTTATTTTTTAAAATAATTTTTTATTTGTTTTACATAAAGTTGTACACATTAAACATAGCCATTTCAAAAAAATAAAATAAAAAGAGCTTATGCAACTGGACTTCTCTATGACCCTTCCCCTCTACAGGGAGGTGGGACCAATGCAGATGGTCCGCCCCCGCCACTTAATGGATCCAAATTGTTTCTAGAGAGTGGTAGGGGATGTTTTATCCCATGTTGATGGCCTTTCAGCAGATTCCCAGCCCACTCCGGGGGCAGAGAGCAGGCGGGGGTGGGGGTGGCGTGTGTCCTGGGGGTGGTACGCGTCACCCACAGGGGTGGGGCGCGTATCCTGGGGGATTGCGCTGCAGGGGCATCTGAAAGCAGCCCTGTTTAGGGAAGTTTTAATTTTTGATGAATCATTGTATTTTAATATTCTGCTGGAAGCCACCCAGAGTGGCTGGGGAAACCCAGTCAGATGGGCGGGGTATAAATTATTATTATATTATTATTATTTCAAACCTTCAGATCTCCTTCCCTCCCATGGGTTCCATTTCTAAAAAAAAGTACCCTCTTTCCTTTTACATTTCTAGCATAGATTCGAGCTGGTTCTATACATTTTTTCAGGTTTAATGGGTGTCAAATACCAACGGTACATCATTTTCATGTAATTTTCTTTCAACAAACCGCAAGCTGTAAACTTTGAATCCTCTTTCCATAACTTTTCTTATGATGAAAACTGTGTGTTATAACCAAAATCCATTGCCCACTGAATCATTACTGGTTTAACTTCCTCATCTTTAGTAAACCATTCTAAGAGTAATTTGTACATTTTTGAAAGTAATTTCACATTATTTTCCAACAGATATTTTTCAAACCTTGACATCTCTGTATCAAAACCCTTTTTTGAAGACATCATTTAATTGATGATACTGTAACCAATCTGTTAATAGCTCTCTAATGTCTTCAAACTTTTACAGTTTTAATTGATGGTGTTTCCTGCTTGGCAGGGGGTTGGACTCGATGGCCCTTGTGGTCTCTTCCAGCTCTATGATTCTATGATTCTATGATCTTCTACTTAGCAATTCTTTATAAATTGCCCAATCACCTCTCATATTAATTTTTTAACCAATATGGCTTCTAGCGGGGAGAGCCACCATGGTATCCTCCACTCTAGTAAATTTTTATATCTCTCCCAAACCTTGTAGATTGATTTTCTTATCAAGTAGTTCAGGAATCCCATATGTACTTTGGTTTTTCCATACCTTAAATATGCATGTCACCTGTACCTGTTATAATGACCTTCTAAGTTTAATATATCAGTATTTTTTAACAGTATCCATTCCCGAAACCAGCATAGGAAGGACGCTTCATAACATAACTTTGAGTCTGGCAGGGAGAAAACACCTCTTTCTTTGGAGTCTACCAACAGTTTATATCTTATCCTTGGTTTTCCCGCCTGCCAGATAAATTTAGATATCACTTTTTGCCATTCTTTAAAGTGCCTTGCGCCACTGATCATGGGTAATGATTGAAGCAAAAATAACATTCTTGGTCCTGCCATGGAGTCAGTCAGCACTAGGGCTAGAGAGACCACCTGACTAATTTCTGAGAGGTCCCAGCAGTTCAGGAATGGAGGCAGTGCCACACAATAATACTCCTCCGAGTTCCTTGGAGGAATCATAGAATTTTAATGCAATACGTGATTTTACAAATTATAATTCTAGCTTAACACATTTGCTTCTCAATATTTCAATATTACAAGAAGTGCCTTTATAGTGAGTCAAACTATTGATCCATTTAACCACAGTTGTTTAATCCAGGGATCCAGAATTTTTTCTGGTCTTTGCACTAGATCTTAATTTCCCAGGTGAAAAAAGCAGGTGGGTGCTGCTGCCAACCTGTCAATCAACAAATGCAACAGGGATGTCAGCAAATTTCAGGTGTGTGACTGATGTTAGGATACCAAAGTGTGTTTTTCTCTATGCAGATGCTGATGAATGCACCAAATGTCCAGAAGATCAGCATCCAAATGAAGACCGAGATCAATGTGTCCCCAAAGAAATAACCTTCCTGTCCTATGAAGAATGTTTGGGGAGCATCCTGGCTTCCCTTGCCCTCCTCTTATCATTAGCCACATGTTTTGTGTTAGGAATCTTTATGAAATACAAGGAAACACCAATAGTCAAGGCCAACAACAGGGACCTCTCCTACATCCTCCTCATCTCTCTACTGCTCTCCTTTTTGTCCTCCTTCCTCTTCATTGGGAGGCCAAGGAAAGTGACCTGCCTTCTCCGACAAACAGCCTTCTGTATCATCTTCTCAGTTGCTGTCTCTTCTGTCTTGGCAAAAACCATCACTGTAGTCCTGGCCTTCCTGGCCACTAAGCCAGGGAACAAAGTGAGGAGATGGCTGGGAAAGAGTTTGGCCCACTCCATTGTCATTTCCTGCTCCAGTGTCCAAGTTCTCATCTGCACCATCTGGCTGGGGATCTCTCCTCCATTCCCAAACTTTGACCTGAGCTCCCAGCTTGGAGAGATCATTCTCCAATGCAACGAAGGCTCTGTTGCCATGTTTTACAGTTCTCTTGGCTACATGGGCTTCCTGGCTGCCATCTGCTTCACAGTGGCTTTCTTAGCAAGGAATCTGCCTGGGGCCTTCAATGAAGCCAAGCTGATCACCTTCAGCATGCTGGTCTTCTGCAGTGTTTGGGTGTCCTTTGTTCCCACTTACCTGAGCACCAAGGGAAAATTCATGGTAGCTGTGCAGATCTTCTCTATCTTGGCCTCCAGTGCTGGGCTTCTGGGCTGCATTTTTATTCCCAAATGCCACATTATTATATTGAGGCCTGATTTGAACATGAGGGAGCACCTGACAAGAAAAAACTAAACATGACATTTGATCCTTAGTTCTAGGGATATCATAAAATTGTACAGCTGGAAGTCCCAGCCACAATCTCAACTGGAGTAAAACTGCTCATTACCCATAGCAGGATTTCATAAGCTGCTTAAGACATTGCAAACTGAATTGCTAAAGTACAAAATGAACTTAGCTAAATTAGAAGAAAAATGATGCTAAACTGGCTACATAAGGGATATTGATAAAAGTCTTATGGGAATCTGATACTACTACTACTATTTTATTTATTTCTCCAGCCACTCTGGGCGTCTTACAGCACATATTGAGACTTAATAAAGCATCAAACATTAAACTTCCTGATACAGAGTTTTAGAAAAGTTATTTAGTTCTTTATCTCTTTGACATCCGAGGGGGGAGGGTGTTCCACAGAGAGGGTGCAACCACCGAAAAGGCCATCTGCCTTTTTCTCTGTAACTCTTGCTTCTTGCAATGAGGGACCCAGCAGAAGGTTCTCGGAAGGGAACCTCAGTGTCCAGGTGTTGCGATGGGGGAGGAGACACTCCTTCAGGTATACAGGGCTGAGGCTGTCAAGGGCTTTCAAGGTCAGCACCAACACTTTGAATCGTGCTCAGAAATGTACTGGGAGCCAGTGAAGACCCTTTAGGACCAATGTTACATTGTCTCGGTGGCCACTCCCAGGCACCAGTCTAGCTGTCGCATTGTGGATTAGTTGTAGTCACTGAATCTCCTTCAAGGGTAACTCCATGTAAAGCACATTGTAGTAGTCCAAGCGGGAGGTCACCAGGGCCTGCACCACTCAGGGGAAACAGTCTGCAGGCAGGTAGGGTCTCAGCCAGTATCTAAAAAAATGATACACATTTACAAAAAGTTTATGAGAAGAGAGATGGTTTGGGCAAATGACTCTTGATGAGAATCAAAAATGCAAGGCTAGGAGAAACTAAGAACATGGAAGGATATGACTGAAGTTTTGGTTTTGGACTGGACATGGACACTGCTTTTAGATAGTCAGAAGGGAGATGAGTGGTCTAAGGAAAATTAAAGTTGTCAGACTCGGACATAAAGAGAACTTGGCTAAAGTTTTGTGCCATCTACAGAATATTGGTATGCATGTGATAATGGCCTCATGTAGGCATTTTCTCATTTCTATGCCAACAATTTAATAACACATATGATTCTTGATAAAAGTAATTTGAAAGCATAGAAAGTTGTCTCCTATTCAGAAATAGCTGCACCTGGGCAGAATACGTCTCTCTGGAAATGCCTTTGCTGCTTTGCATGTGTCAGTTTATATTGAGCTCTTGTGCTGTTTCCTTCAGATTTTTTCCCTGTATTTCGCACTCTGATCCCTGAAGTAAAATCTCCTTTTATTATATTGTTCCTGATGTCTTCCTGTATGGTCTTAATAACTGACAAGCCCCTCACCCATCTAGAATCTGTATGATTGCTGCCTGCAGTCAGACATCTCAGTGTGATTAATCCTAAACCATCAGAGGGGTGACCCTATATTAAAATCCTGCACAACAAACAACAAAAAAGGCCTTCTCCACCCCACCCCTCAATGAGGTTGCGTCAGGTAAAAGAAACTGAGGGGGATTAGAAGAGTAATTTTATGTGACACAATATAAATCCATATTCTGGTGCTAAGAATAAATTTCTCATGTGGGCCTGTGCTCAGAGGAATCCTGGGCCTTAGTTCTGAATTACGCATTGGAATTACGCATTGCAGAAATCAGCTCTAGGCATCCTTGGGGTATCTGTTTGGCTGATGTGAAAACAGGATGCTGGACTACATTAGCCTCATCCATCCCAACATAGGTGCAGGGCTCATCTGATGTTCTATGGTGCCCCTCCCCATAGTCATTATTTTGTACCAGGCTCTGTAGGCCCTAAGAGTCTAATAGTGATAGAAGGGGCAGAATTGAGAATTTCATCTTAACTGAGATCTCCCATTTTTGCTTGTTTGACCCACCCGCTTTATCCAGCAGCACAGGTGATAATGGATGGGGTCCAAAAGGGACAGCCAATGCCCAGATTAAAGAAATGGCACCTAGTGGTCAGCAGCTGAACAAGCACTTTAATGCAGAGTCAAACAGCAATAAGAGAAGGGGAGAGAAAATGGCTCTCTCCTCCCCTTAAAAAGGTATGTGGTAAAAGTTTTTTTAAAAAAGTAAAAAGTGGTAAAGGTATGAATATTTACAATAGGTGGTCATGTATCCAAAGAACGTGAAATGGATCCAATTCCAAGTTACTGGGTCAGATAAACAAAAACAAGACATGGCATGTTCACACCTGATGAAAACCTATTCAGCACAAAGGAGGAAGAATGGTGGGCAGTTTAGTGTGGTCCTCCATTGGATATGTTGGACCCTCTTGCTGCAGCGATGAGGAGTGATGTCACAAGCACACGTGGCGTCACAAGCACGCACTGGGCACCCATAATGTTGGGTGGAACTCAGCACGCTTGATTTTTAACTCCCCTTTTGGATTTTTATGTTTTGAACAGCCCTGGGATCTTCAATGGACAATTGCCCTGCTGCAATTGTCCATAGAAGCATTATTTCCTTTCCAACAATATCTCTAGCTCTTGGAATGTATTTGTTGGGCTGGAGAGACAGCTAGGGGATGTTGATGGTGTATGAACCATGCCCGGGGCACCACTGACTGAGCTGGCACAGGTGGTCTCTGGCATAGTTTTGGAGGACCATACCCATGCAGAACTTGCCATTGGGCCCAATTAGGACTTAAGGGCTTCCATGACAATAACTGGATTTACTCAAATGGGCACACACTTGAATTCAAGATTGGGATGCTGCAATGCACTCTCTCTGGGTCTTTTACTGAGAGTTTCAGTACTTTTGTTGGTTTTTTGAATTCATTGTATAGGGCCAACATTTGCTTAAAAACCTCCAGGGAAGCAGAGCGCACAACCTCCAGAGGGAGACGTTCCACTGTCAAAGAGTTTTTACTGTCAGAAAGTTTATCCGTATGTCTAGTTGGAATCTTGTTTCCTGCAACTTGAAGCCATTGGTTATCACTCCTCGTTTGGAGGTAGGAAAATGGCATGTAGGGAAAGTTCTGCTCTCATCTCCAGCTTGTGGCCTTCCCTTTGTGTCAAGTGGTTGGCCATTGTGAGAACAGGATGCTGGACTTTGTGGGCCTTTGGCCTGATGCAACCTCAGGGCTCTTCTGATGTCAGTCATGTTTTGCCAAAGTCACCTTTACCCTTGATGATCCGTGGCAGCCTATTGAGTAAACATGTTTTCTTCGGCTCTGCACCTGCTCCCATCAAGTTTCAGGGGAGATCTTTCTTCCCTTTACAATCATCAGAATCACAGTGAGCTATTTTTATTCTTTCCTGAGTCCAAGTAGCACCCACCCCTGCGCTTGAATATTGCCTTTGGGACAAATAAGGTAAATATCGCAATTAAGGGCAGCAGGAAGTTTTTTATTCCACTGTGCCAGAAAAGTTGGATCTATAAGATATATATTGTGTCACAAAATCTAGGGGGGCAAGATATAGAGCAGGTGAAGTGAGAAGGTACATTTGTCAGTTTACTGCAATCTCTGATTTGCATGAATTTGGGGCTTCTTAAGACCAGCAGCTAGTGCTGGGTGGAACAGCTACAAGGAAAGCGTAGCAGGTAGATCCAGAATGATAACACTTCTTGTGTTGCTGCCTCTTGCAACCAACGGGATGCAGCAGAGGACAAAATGCCCACTGAATCCGATCAAGGAGCGAAAATTAGCTGCAAATTTTTACCGGCTAGCAGACCACCTCATTAGTGGGGTCACATTTTCAGGATTCTTTAATGCTCAATTTCCTTTCACCTTTTCCAGCACCCCTGTCAGCAGACTTGACTCGTAAGTAATGATGCATTGATATATTTCTGCTTCCTACGTAGTCTCCATTTCCCGTGATACACTTGTTTTCTGATACCCTTGAAATTTTTCATTTCATTTCATTTATTTAAAGAGTTCTATGTTTCTGTTCAGATGGTGGCTAGGAAAACCCAACCAGAAATTATTACTCTTATTGCTGAAAAGCCATGTCGCAACATAGCTTATAATGTGTTTTAAGTAATTAGTAGTATTTTTGACATGTACTGCTCTCCAAAGCATAACGTGTTTTCTAAAGGGTTGGAAGTGCTTTGGGATGTGTTCAAGTTGCAAGTTTTCCTTAGTAAATAAAATGTGAACACATTTCTTTCCCCCATGAACAACAAAATCTATGCAACTGCAAATCGTAAATGTCAACTGTGCTTAGTCATTTACAAAGCAGCCTGGGGGTCAATTTGGCTCAAGGGACTTTTGGTAAGTCACCAGAAATGAGGCTGATTTGTGTTCTAGTCTTCCCTCCACACTCCTCCCTTGCAAAGCTACTACAGACACAGGTACAAGTAGACCTATGTCTCTCTTTGCTCTACTTCGTCACCTATTTTCCTAGCTGCTTTTATACGAGAAAGAATGTGACTTTCATTTTCACTGAATTGAGGCTGACTGTGTGACACACTTTTTTCGCAGGTGGGTGGATAAGAAAAACTCACATGTTATTTCCTTCTCCTTTGCTGTTCGGGATATTAATCACAACCCCAGGATCTTATCCAACATCACCCTCGGCTACAGCATCTATGATAACTATTCTGAGGGAAGACTGACTTCTGACTCCATGACAGACCTGCTTGCTGGTGGGAAAATCAATATTCCAAACTACAGCTGTGGAAAGCAGAAAAGGCTGCTAGCTGTTCTTGAAAAGAGTGAATTTGACATCTCCACACACCTTGCAAGCATATTGGGCATCTACAAGATCCCACAGGTAATCAATGGGTCCAAGTGAAAAGTGAAACACACCTGGCAACATTAGCCACATGGTTGTTGTTGTTGTTGTTGTTGGCATCTGTCTGTCTTGAAAGACAATGGAGTGAGCCTCTGGGATGAAGTCAAACCACTTTGTTACCAGTATCTAAGTGACCTCCACAGTGTGCAAGCCTGGGCAGTAGGTACAGAAGTCCTGGGCTGCCCAGACGACAAGACCTCCCTCTCAGCCTCACTGCTGTGCGCCAAAGGAAAGCAGAGCAATACATTTGGCACAAGCTTGGCTGCAGGAGTTGCTGGAAGGAGGCAAGCAAAGCACCACTCAGCTGGTGCAGGATTTGTGGAGTGTTTACTCCTTAGCCTTTTCTTCTCCCAGATGTTGGAGGGGATGAAGAATTATGGAACTCCCTTGCAGTTGAGGACAGACAGACCCCTTTCCTGTTGTCTTTCTTTCATTCTTTCATTCTTTCTTCAAATGCTTTATTGAATTCCACAAGAAAGTGTACATTCAGAAAAAGAAAAATGCATATCCCCACATGATTACCTTCTTTCATTATAAATAACTTTTATAACGACTTCCCATCAGCCCATTGCGGATCCTAAATGCTTTTAACGTGTCACACTTTTTTTTTAATCATTCCAAATGAATCTCCATTATTTTGTTTTCCTATGATTTTCTACATTTCTGCAGCAGTCACTGCAGACCTACCAGTGAATTCATATTTTTACGGTGCTCACTGAGATATTATCTATACAAGTTCCATTCTCTCCTAAATGTTTGCTCCAGCCATTTCTCTTGCCACTCCAGTTTGGTCGGGATTGAGTCTCCCTTCCAGTTTCTGGCTATTAAGAGTTAAATACCAGCGATAGAGCATTTTCATAAAATTTTCTTTCAAGGTACAGCATGCAGTAAACCTCAGATCTGTCACAGCTTAAAATTAGCCGCTGTTTCTTTAATACCAAAGTCAGCATGAGTCGGCGGCCTACAATGAATCGGCAAAGCCTGCATGACTCATGAACCTTTCACCTACAAATATCTGTATATATAGAGTGGTCTTTGATTGTGTGTGGTGGAGGGTTGCTTGAATGGCAGAAAGTTGGCTGAGTTTGGTGTATGTATAAAGCTGTTAGTCATGGTTGGAGGAGACTTCTTTTAAGAATAAAAGCAGCATTCTGCAACGTACTCTTTCTCAAGGACTCCTTGTGCTGACTAGGGTCTGAGGACCAGGCAAAGAAGGTCAGAACTCGTTCCTTTTCAAATACTGACAAGATCTTCCTTCCACAATCCTTCTCATGCTTCCATGGGGATATTAGATCCAAATTCTTAGGCCCATTTGACCATCCTACTGACTTTCTAAAGCCTACAGAAAACTTTTCTTTTCTTTGCTTGCAGCAGGCATTTTAATTAAAGTTTGATTATTGAGTTTTACCTTCTTGATCATTTTTTTATTGACTTTTTCTTCACTGCATAGAGAATTTTGCCATTAATCGGTATAAGAATTGCTTGAACTTTTAAAAAATGTTGTTTAAATTCCAAAAAAAAAAGTGATGTTTGAATAAATCTGTCGGCATCTTTCACATAGAAGTACCCAGTCGTAATCCTGAAATACAAGCCACAATTCTCTCTTTTTTTACCAGCTCAGTTACGGCTTTGCTCTTACTGATAAATTCCAGTCCCCTTTTGTCTACCGCATGACACCAAACCAAGAAACGCAGTACCAGGGGATGGTCCAACTCCTCCTGCATTTCAGGTGGACGTGGGTCGGCCTCTTTGCTCCAGACAATGACAATGGGGAAAGCTTCCTGAGTACCTTGACACCTCTAATGAACAAAAGGGAAATTTGTGTTGCCTTCACACAAAGAGTACAACGAGAAACTTGGCTGTGGATACCCCATGAAGCACCTGCCCTGTGGAGACAAGTCAATGTATTTGTTTACTTTGCAGACTCTCAAAGTGGACTTTTCATAATCCTAGAGGTTGAGTCCTTACTTGAAAGGATACAAACTGGGGGGAAAGTCTGGATAACCACAGTTTTTCATAACAAAATTTGGTTACATGATATTGATTGCTTCCGGTATGCCCATGGCTCGTTCTCCTTTGTAATGAAGACCAAAAAAAGGATGAAGAAAGACTACTATGGGCCAATGTCCTTGGCTAGTCAACAGTATTCAGAAGAAGCATTTGATTGTTCCTATTCAAAGCATGTCTTGTCTGTGAGGGGTATGACCAAATGCAGAGAGAAGGATAATGTGAAGATGCTGCCCCAGGAAGAGATTGAAAGAATCCAGTCCCAGGACAGCTATGTGAATTACCTGAGTATCCAAACTGTGGCTCAAGCTTTAAATGCCGCATATTCATCCAGGTCAAAGAGGATGTCGATTGTGGGTGGAGGCAGTTTGGATCTTCAAAAGCTACAGCCATGGCAGGTAATAATCTAGCAATGGTCACATGAATCCAGGCGAGAGATACAGAGAAGATTAGCATGCAGAGGGAACATGAAACCATGTTTATAATTCAGCCCTGCTTACTCATTCCTGGATTCCCCCCCCCCCATCATTCTAGCTTCATCGTTTCTTGAAAGAAGTCCAGTTCTACTCTAATACTTCAGCTGATGGGCAGTACCTGGATGAGAATGGAGCACTGGCCGTTGACTTTGATATCGTGAATTGGGTGCTGTTTCCTAATAACTCTCATGATAGAGTGAAAATTGGGAGAATAGAGAGACTAAAGTCCTCAAATCTGAAGTTCACCATTAACCCAGAAGCAATTGTGTGGCCCAAGCGATTTAAGAAGGTAGGGAAAATTGGATCTGTCATTTTATTAATTATGACATCAGCTCTGCTCTAATAACATTTTGAACAGTACATATGAGGCTTTGACTGCAATCTTGTGGATGCTTTCTTGAAGCATTCAAAGCCTGCCAAGGAGACCAGTTCGCTTTGTTGCTTCTTTAAATACTTTGTAAAAGTTTCCCATTCATCTTTAAAGTCACAGTTATCCTTGTCCTGTAGTTTATGTGTCAATTTTGCCAGTTCTGCATAGTCCATCAGTTTCTCTTGCCATAGTTCTTTAGTCGGGGTTTCCTCGTTCTTCCATCCTTGTGCTATTAAGACTCTCGCCACTGTTGTCGCATACATGAAGATATTTTTCAACTTCCTTGGCAGATCTTTTCCTACAATCCCTAACAGAAATGCTTCAGGTTTCTTAACAAATGTTAGATAGAACATTTTCTTCCATTCATTGTATATCATTTCAATTTTTAAAAATTTCATTACAATCCCACCACATATGGTAAAATGTCCCCTCCTTTTCCTTACACTTCCAACACATATTTGAGCTAGTTTTATACATTTTTCCTAACTGCACTGTAGTCATATACCATCTATACATCATCTTCATATAATTTTCTTTCAGCAAAGAACAATCTGTAAATTTGAAATCAATTTTCCATTTGTTTTTTAGTCATTTAGTCGTGTCTGACTCTTCGTGACCCGATGGACCAGAGCACGCCAGGCACGCCTGTCTTCCACTGCCATCGCTTTTCTCCCAAGGAGCAGGCGTCTTTTAATTTCGTGACTGCTGTCACCATCTGCAGTGATCATGGAGCCCAAGAAAGTAAAATCTCTCACTGCCTCCATTTCTTCCCCTTCTATTTGCCAGGAGGTGATGGGACCAGTGGCCATGATCTTTGTTTTTTTGATGTTGAGCTTCAAACCATATTTTGCGCTCTCCTCTTTCACCCTCATTAAAAGGTTCTTTAATTCCTCCTCACTTTCTGCCATCAAGGTTGTGTCATCTGCATATCTGAGGTTGTTGATATTTCTTCCGGCGATCTTAATTCCGGCTTGGGATTCATCCAGCCCAGCCTTTCGCATGATGAATTCTGCATATAAGTTAAATAAGCAGGGAGACAATATACAGCCTTGCCGTACTCCTTTCCCAATTTTGAGCCAGTCAGTTGTTCCATATCCAGTTCTAACTGTAGCTTCTTGTCCCACGTAAAGATTTCTCAGGAGACAGATGAGGTGATCAGGCACTCCCATTTCTTTAAGAACTTGCCATAGTTTGCTGTGGTCGACACAGTCAAAGGCTTTTGCATAGTCAACGAAGCAGAAGTAGATGTCTTTCTGGAACTCTCTAGCTTTCTCCATAATCCAGCGCATGTTTGCAATTTGGTCTCTGGTTCCTCTGCCCCTTCGAAATCCAGCTTGCACTTCTGGGAGTTTTCAGTCCACATACTGCTTAAGCCTGCCTTGTAAAATTTTAAGCATAACTTTGCTAGCCTGTGAAATGAGTGCAATTGTGCGGTAGCTGGAGCATTCTTTGGCACTGCCCTTCTTTGGGATTGGGATGTAGACTGATCTTCTCCAATCCTCTGGCCACTGCTGAGTTTTCCAAATTTGCTGGCATATTGAGTGTAGCACCTTAACAGCATCATCGTTTAAAATTTTAAATAGTTCAGCTGGCATATCATCACTTCCACTGGCCTTGTTATTAGCATTGCTTTCTAAGGCCCATTTGACTTCACTCTCCAGGATGTCTGGCTCAAGGTCAGCAGCCACACTACCTGGGGTATAAGAGACATCCATATATTTCCGGTATAATTCCTCTGTGTATTCTTGCCACCTCTTCTTGATGTCTTCTGCTTCTCTTAGGTCCTTTCCACTTTTGTCTTTTATTATCATAATCTTTGTACGAAATGTTCCTTTCATATCTCCAATTTTCTTGAACAGATCTCTGGTTTTTCCCATTCTATTGTTTTCCTCTATTTCTTTGCATTGCTCGTTTAAGAAGGCCTTCTTGTCTCTCCTTGCTATTTTTTGGAAATTTGCATTCAATCCAAGGTCTGCCTTGGATTCGTATCGAGATCATTCTATCATTTTTGAGATTGCATCCCAGTACAGCTTTTGCCACTCTTTTGTTGACTATGAGGGCCACCCCATTTCTTTTACGGGATTCTTGCCCACAGTAGTAGATATGATGGTCATCCGAACTGAATTTGCCCATTCCCGTCCATTTTAGTTCACTGATGCCCAGGATGTCAATATTTATTTTTTGCCATCTCATTTTTGACCACATCCAACTTACCAAGGTTCATGGTTCTTACATTCCAGGTTCCTATGCAATATTTTTCTTTACAGCATTGGACTTTCCTTTCGCTTCCAGGCATATCCGCAACTGAGCGTCCTTTCAGCTTTGGCCCAGCCGCTTCATCAGCTCTGAATCTACTTGTACTTGTCCTCTGCTCTTCCTCAGTAGCATGTTGGACGCCTTCCGACCTGAGGGGCTCATCTTCCAGCGTCATAACTTTTATATGCCTGTTGTCTTTGTCCATGGGGTTTTCTTGGCAGGGATACTGGAGTGGCTTGCCGGTTCCTGCTCCAGGTGGATCACATTTGGTCAAAACTCTCCACTATGACCTGTCCATCTTGGGTGGCCCTGCACAGCATAGCTCATAGCTTCTCTGAGTTATTCAAGCCCCTTCGCCATGGCAAGGCAGTGATCCATGAAGGGGATTTTTTTCCCCCATTACCTTTCCCAATCTTCCATCATGAAGTTATGACCTATATCTTGTGCCCATTTGATCATGACTAATTTTACCTCTTTGTCTTTCATCTCCCATTCTACCAGTATGCTGTATGCGGCCTTCAATAGTTTCACTTTCCCTTCGATCACTTCTATTTGAAACCTAGATCTTGTATAGCTGAATCCTTTCTTGCTGTCTTCCTTATGTTTCATATAATTGTCGATAATGCAACTAACTGAAAATGAACTTTGATCTATGATGAGATCTCTTAATTTCCATTTTCCATCATGGTCCTTTAATAAGTCAACATATGTGAGCCATTTTCCTTTTTTCCCAAGTGGTTTGAGCAGTAATGCTTTATGTGGTGAAAGCCAGCACGGGGTCTTTTGTTCCAATAAGTCTTTGTATCTCTCTCATACTCTCATTAATGATTTCCTGATTATATGGTTGTAAAAGCTTCTATGAATCTTCCCTTTCCCGTACCATAAGTATGCATGCCAGCCAAATCTGTTGTCATGTCCTTCTAGTTCTAATGCCTCTTGCTTGTCCAATCTCATCCAGTCCCTGATCCATACCAAACAAGCAGATTCGTAATACAATTTAAGGTCTGGGAGGGCAAACCCACCTCTATCTTTTACATCTGTAAGTATTTTATGTTTTATCCTTGGCCTTTTGCCCCCCCCCCCCCAGATAAATCTTAAAATCTCTTTCTGCCATTTTTTAAAGCATTCATCTTTCAGGATGACTGATATTGATTGAAAAAGAAATAGCATTTTTGGCAACACATTCATTTTAATCGCTGATATTTTTCCTAACATTGAGAGATTCATTCTGCTCCATATTTCTACATTTTTTTTTACCTCAAGCCAAATTTTTTCATAGTTATTTTTAAATAGAAGTAATAGAAAAGATTCAGAAATTTGAGGAAGTTGCAGGATTTAAGTTAAATAGGAATAAAACTAAATTATTAGTTAAAAACATGAAGGAAGAAGAAAGAACCGATTTAGAACAAAACATTGAGATTGAAGTCCATAAAAAAGTTATCTGCATACGCTTTTAATTTGAACTCACTTTTCCCAGTTTTTACACCTATAATTTCTTTGTCTGCTCTTATATTTCTGGCAAGTACTTCCAGTACCAGGATGAATAGTAATGGTGATAATGGGCATCCTTGTCTTGTTCCTTTTTGAATCTTACAATCGTCCGTTATCACCTGATTTATAATTAATTCTGCTTTTTGTTCTGAATAAATTGCTGCTATTCCTTTTAAAAATTTAGAACCACATCTAATTTGTTCTAAAAACTTTGTCAGGAATTTCCAAGAAATATTATCGAAGGCTTTTTCAGCATTTATAAACATCATTGCCGCTTTCCTTTCATTTTTAGCCTCCAGGTATTCTATTATATTCAAAATATTTCTTATATTCTCCTTCATTTGTCTACCTGCTAAAAACCCTGCTTGATCTTGATGTATATATTCATTTAGTATTTTTTTTAGTCTATTGGCTAATATATTTGCAAACAATTCCATTTCAGTGTTAAAGGCGGGGGGATCAGAAGAACCTAAAAGGTTTCTCTGCCATGCAGCTCTGCAAAAAATCAAAGAAAAAAGTAACTGCCCAAAATATGGTCTGGGGTCACCTGAGGTTATTGGAAGCAAATATCTCCTCTCCGGGATCCTTCCAAAATTCTATTATCTGTGTCCCAAGGCATAAATACACCTTTCACTTTCTCCTTAGTGCTCAGTTTTCTCTTCATGCCTAGACCGTGCCTTGCTCAAGATGCACAGAAAGTTGTCTCCCTGGATATTCCAGAAAAGTTCAGGAAGGGAAGCCGCCCTGCTGCTATGATTGTTCTCCCTGCTCAGAAGGGACCATCTCCACTCAGGAAGGTAGGAGAGGATCTCAGAGAAAATGGCCTTTGATGGGAGGATGGGGAAAATATTTGAGCCACTGCAAACATGATGTTGGTAATGGCTAGTTCCATCATCTGTCAGGTGGAGACCTTTGGCATTCTAAGAGAACAACGGAGACATTCATGGTGAGTTCCGGCACTGTCAGGTGTGGACAGTCCTCGCCTCCCTTTGGTAACTTCACAGATAAGAATAAATGAGAAGTTTATAATTTATGCTCTTTTTATTCCGTCATCTGGTTGCAAGCAAAGATCCACATCCCTCCACAAGGAGAGCAGTTGGCTACTCTAAATCCTCCCCCTTCTACCCTGCACAACATCCTGGTGCCAACAAGAAGTTCCTCCTGCTCTCTGCATCCTTTGTTCTCTAATACGTATGGACTTCTTAGTTTGTGGGGAGGGAGGGTCCCCCCACACTCTCCTATGACATCCTTGCTTGCTGTTCCCTCCCTTCTGTTCTCTTTCCATTATCTCGTAGCTACGTAACTCTGTTCTAATCTGCCCAGTGTCTGTGTCTCTTCCTCTTCAGAGAGGAGCTGACCTGCCTGAGAATGCATTCCCCAATCCTCTGATTCAGACCATTCGCTGACAGGCACCTCTTTTTCTAGAAAATAGCACTGGAAATAAAATAAAATAAAATAGTAGCACCTTAGAGACAAACTAAGTTTGTTCTAGGCCTGAGCTTTGGTGTGCATGCACACTTCTTCAGATACTCGAAGTCACCAGACCCTTATATATAGTGGTAGGGTGGGGTGGGTTATTTCTCAGAAGGGTACTAGGGCATGGCTGATTAGCTCAATGGGTAAACCTGCTGAAGACTGATAACGACTACAATTAGTCATACAGGAAAAAAGCAAGGGACAGTATGCAGGTGACCAAAAATAGTTTAGCATGTGTAATGAGATATGAATCCATTGTCTCTATTCAGACTAGGTTTCTCCATAGTTTTTCCTTCTGAGAAATCACCAAATGCAATAGTGCTGTCAGCAAATTTCAGGTGTGTGACTGATGTTAGGATACTGAAGGGTGTTTTCCTCTCTGCAGATGCTAATGAATGCACCAGATGTCCAGAAAATCAGCATCCAAATGAGGATAGACATCAATGTGTCCCCAAAATATTTACCTTCCTATCCTATGAAGAATATTTGGGGAACCTCCTGGCTTCCCTTGCTCTCTCCTTATCCTTAACCACAGGATTTGTTTTAGGAATCTTTATTAAATACAACGAAACTCCCATAGTCAAAGCCAACAATCGGGACCTCTCCTACATCCTCCTCGTCTCCCTCCTGCTTTCCTTTTTGTCCTCCTTCCTCTTCATTGGGAGGCCAAGGAAAGTGACCTGCCTTCTCCGACAAACAGCCTTCTGCATCATCTTCTCAGTTGCTGTCTCTTCTGTCTTGGCAAAAACCATCACTGTGGTCCTGGCCTTCCTGGCCACTAAGCCAGGGAACAAGGTGAGGAGATGGCTGGGAAAGAGTTTGGCCCACTCCATTGTCATTTCCTGCTCCAGTGTGCAAGTTCTCATCTGCACCATCTGGCTGGGGATCTCTCCTCCATTCCCAGATTTTGACCTGAGCTCCCAGCTTGGAGAGATCATTGTCCAATGCAACGAAGGATCTGTTGCCATGTTATACAGTTCCCTTGGCTACATGGGCTTCCTGGCTGCCATCTGCTTCACGGTGGCTTTCCTAGCCAGGAAGCTTCCTGGGGCCTTCAATGAAGCCAAGCTGATCACCTTCAGCATGCTGGTCTTCTGCAGTGTTTGGGTGTCCTTTGTGCCCACCTACCTGAGCACAAAGGGGAAATTCATGGTAGCCGTGCAGATCTTCTCTATCTTGGCCTCCAGTGCTGGGCTCCTGGGCTGCATCTTCATTCCCAAATGCTACATTATTATATTGAGGCCTGATTTGAACACAAAGGAGCACCTGACAACAAAAAACTAAATATGACATTTGATCCTCAGTTCTAGGGATATCATAAAATTGTACAGGTAGAAGTCCCAGCCACAATCTCAACTGGAGTAAAACTGTTCATGACCCATAGCAGGATTTCATAAGTTGCTTAAGAAGTTTCAAACTGAATTACTAAAGTACAAAATGTACTTAGCTAAATTAGAAGAAAATGATATTGAACTGGGTACATAGGGATATCTTTAAATGTTGTATGGGATTCTGATACAACTAATACCACTACTACTTCTAATAATAATAATAGTAATAATTTATTTCTCCAACCACTCTGGGAGGCTTACAGTACATATTGAAACATAATAAAACATGAAACTTCCTGATACAGAGTTTCTTTCAGATGCCTTCTAAAAGTTATGTAATTCTTTATCTCGTTGAAATGGGGCGGGGTGTTCCACAGTGAATGTGCCACAACTGAGAAGGCACTCTGCTTGCTTCCCTGTAACCTCAGTTCTCACAGTGAGGGAACCACCAGAAGCCCCTCGTAGCTAAATCTCTGTGTCCAGAAACGTACTGGGAGCATTCTCAGAAACGTACTGGGAGCCCGTGAAGATCCTTTAGGACTAATGTTACACGGTTTGGGCGGCGACTCCCAATCAACCAGTCTAGCTGCCGCATTGTGGATTGGTTGTAGTCACTGAATCTCCTTCAAGGGTAGCCCCACGTAAAGTACAATGTAGTAGTCCAAGTGGGAGACAACCAGGGCCTGCACCACTCTGGGGAGAGGTTCTGCGGGCAGGTAGGGTCTCAGCCGGTATCTACAAAGTTGATACACATTTACAAATAGTTTATGAGAAGTGAGATGGTTTTGGCAGAAGGCTCTTGATGAGGATCAAAAATGCAAGGCTAGGAAAAACACAGAACATGGAAGGACATGACTAAAGTTTTGGTTTTGGACAGGACATGGACATGGACATTGTTTTTAGATAGTAAGAAAGGAGATGAGTGGTATCAGGAAAATTAAATTGTTAGACTTGGACATAAAGAGAACTTGGCTAAAGTTTTGTTTCATCTAGAGAATATCGGTATGCATGTGATAATGGCCTCATGTAGGCATTTTCTTGTTTCTTTGCCAACAATTTAATATCACAAATGATGCTTGATTTTCAATGCTAACAATTTCAAAGTATAGCACCAAGTGTATTTAAGTCAAGTGATTGTCTGCTCTTCAGAAATAGCTGCACCTGGGCATAATCCGTCTCTCTGGAAATACCTTTGCTGCTTTGCATGTGTCAGTTTATTCTGATCTCTCATGCTGGTTCCTTCAGATTTCTTCCCTGTATTTCAGACTCTAATTCTTGAAGTAAAATCTCCTTTTATGACATTATTTCTGGTGTCTTTCTGTATGGTCTTAATAACTGACAAGCCCCTCATCTGTCTAGAATCTGTACAATTGCTGCCCGCAGTCAGACATCTCAGTTTGATTAATCTCACACCATTAGAGGGGTGACCCTAAATTAAAATCCTGCACAACAAACAACAAAAAGGGCCTTCTCCACCATATCCCTCAATGAGGTTGCTCAGTAAGGATAAATTGATGGGAATTAGGAGTGTAATTTTGTGTGACTACAATATAATCCCAAATTCTGGTGCTAAAAATAAATTCCTGATGTGAGTATGTGCTCAGAGGAATCCTGGACCTTAGTTCTGAATTACACATTGGGAGATTGCTGCAGAAATCAGCTCCAGTGTGCTTACAGGCATGCTTTGAGTATCTGTTTGGCTGATGTGAAAACAGGATGCTGGACTATATTAGCCTTATTCATCCCAACATAGGTGCAGGGCTCATCTGATGTTCTTATGATGCTCCACCCCGTAGTTGTCATTATTTTGCACCAGGCTCTGGTTTAACTAGAAGCTTGGGTAAAGCAAAGTAGGCCCTGAGTGTCTAATAGTGATAGAAGGGGAAGAGTTGAGAATTTCATCTTAACTGAGAGCTCCCATTATTGCTGGCTTGGTCTACTCACTTTATCCAGCAGCAGAGTTGTTAATGGATGAGGTGCAAAAGGGATGGCACCTAGTGGTCAGCAGCAGAAGATGTGAGGAGAATCAGAACTTACAGGGTTAAACTGTTCTGTGTGACGTCTCACATTCTGAGGCGTGGTTTGGTTCACACACAAAGATTCCCGTATGTGAATACTACACATAATAAATCAAACTGAACGCAGGCTTCTTGCTAATCTCTAACAGCCTTTAATGAGAAGAAAAACATCATAAATCAGTCCCGGCGAGAGAGCGGACATTCTTTCGTCTCTCAGCCAAAAACGAAAGGAAACTCACACAAGGCAACATTTTCTACCGCTGCTAAAGAACTCTGCTAAGAGCTAAGAGCTCAAGTTTTTTCTATCGGCACAAGCGTCCAAAGGCACGGGGGAAGTGTGCTGGGCGCCATCTTATCTCACAAAAGAAGCAGCTTAATGCAGAGCCAAACAGCAATAAGAGAATGGGAGAGAAAAAGGGTCTCTCCTCCCCTTAAAGAACCAGCGTGGTAAGGGTATGAATATTTACAATAGGTGGTGAACGTAAAATGGATCCAATTCCAAGTTACTGGGTCAGATAAACAAAAACAAGACATGGCATGTTCACACCTGATGAAAACCCATTCAGCACAAGGGAGGAAGAATTGTGGGAAGTTTAGGGTGGTCCAACATTGGAGATGTCAGACCTGCCTTTTGCAGCGAAGATGTGACATCACAAACACACATGACGTCACAAGTACACACTTTTGTTGTTGTGTAGTCATTTAGTCGTGTCCGACTCTTCATGACCCCATGAACCAGAGCACGCCAGGCCCTCCTGTCTTCCACTGCCTCCCGCAGTTTGGTCAAACTCATGCTGGTAGCTTCGAGAACACTGTCCAACCATCTCGTCCTCCGTCGTCCCCTTCTCCTTGTGCCCTCCATCTTTCCCAGCATCAAGGTCTTTTCCAGGGAGTCTTCTCTTCTCATGAGGTGGCCAAAGTCTTAGAGCCTCAGCTTCAGGATCTGTCCTTCCAGGGAGCACTCAGGGCTGATTTCCATAAGAATGGATAGGTTTGATCTTTTTGCAGTCCATGGGACTCTCAAAAGAGTCTCCTCCAACACCATAATTCAAAAGCATCAATTCTTCGGTGATCAGCCTTCTTTATGGAAGTACACACTGGGCACCCATAATATTGGGTAGAACTCGGTGCGCCTGATTTGAATTCCCCTTTTGAATAGCCCTGGGATCTTCTATGGACAATTGCCATAGATGTCACAAAACTTTACCAAAAGGTCTCTTTATCTACAAGTCTGACAACTTTAATTTTCTGAGACCATTTGTCTCTTACCTGACTATGTAAAATCAATGTCCATGTCCAGTCCAAAACCAAAACTTCAGTCATGTCCTTCCATGTCCTAGTTTTCTCCTAGTCTTGCATTTTTCATCCTCATCAAGAATCGTCTGCCAAATTCATCTCTCTTCTCATAAACTATTTGTAAATGTGTATGAACTTTTTAAGATACTGACTGAGACCCTAACTGCCCACAGTCTCCCCAGAGGGGTTCAAGCCCTGGTTATTTTCCGCTTGGACTACTACAATGTGCTTTACATGGGGCTACCCTTGAAGGTGACTCGGAAACTACAACTAATCCACAATGCGGCAGCTAGACTAGTTGATTGGGAGTGGCCGCCAAGACCATATAGCATCGGTCCTAAAGGATTTTCAGAGGCTCTTAGTACATTGCTGAGCACAATTCAAAGTGTTGGTGCTGACCTAACTGGCCTCTGCCATGTATACCTGAAGGAACATCTACACTCAGACATTCTGCCTGGACACTGAGGTCCCCCTTTGAGGGCCTTTTGCTAGTTCCCTCACTGCAACAAGTGAAGTTACAGGGAACCAGGGCAGAGAAGAAGAGGAGAGTTTGGATTTGATATCCCGCTTTATCACTACCCTAAGGAGTCTCAAAGCGGCTAACATTCTCCTTTCCCTTCCTCCCCCACAACAAACACTCTGTGAGGTGAGCGGGGCTGAGAGACTTCAGAGAAGTGTGACTAGCCCAAGGTCACCCAGCAGCTGCATGTGGAGGAGCAGGGAAGTGAACCCGGTTCACCAGATTATGAGTCCACCACTCTTAACCACTATGTTATCGCTCCTCCTTTGGAGGTAGGAAAATGGCATCTCCACCTTGTGGGTTTCCCTTTGTGTCAACTGGTTGGCCATTGTGAGAACAGGATGCTGGACATTGTGGGCCTTTGGCCTAATCCAACATCAAGGCTCTTCTGATGTCAATCATGTTTTGCCAAAGTCACCTTTACCCTTCATGATCCGTGGCAGCCTGTTGAGTAAACATGTTTTCTCCTGCCCTGCACCTGCTCCCATAAAGTTGCAGGGGACAACTTTATTCCCTTAACAATAATCACAATCACAGTGACCTAATTTTATTCTTTCCTGAGTCCAAGTAGCCCCCACCTCACCTGTTGAATATTGCCTTTGGGACCAATAAGGTAAATATCGCAATTAAGGGCAGCAGGAAGTTTTTTATTCAACGGTGCCTGAAAGGTTGGATGTATTATATATATATATATAGTGACACAAATCCTTGGGGCCAAGACATAGAGCAGGTGAAGTGGGAAGCTACATCTGTGTGATGCTGCCTTCTAGATCAGAAATTTTGACTGACTGGCTTTCCAGGAAAGACGCCCTCGGTCCAGTATACCTGAAGGAGCGTCTCCACCCCCATCGTTCTGCCCAGACACTGAGGTCCAGCTCCGAGGGCCTTCTGGCGGTTCCATCCCTGCGAGAAGCCAAGTTAGAGGGAACCAGGCAGAGGGCCTTCTCGGTGGTGGCGCCTGCCCTGTGGAACGCCCTCCCACCAGATGTCAAAGAGAAAAACAACTACCAGACTTTTAGAAGACATCTGAAGGCAGTCCTGTTTAGGGAAGCTTTTAATGTTTAACAGACTATTATATTTTAATATTTTGTTGGAAGCTGCCCAGAGTGGCTGGGGAAACCCAGCCAGATAGGCAGGGTATAAATAATATAGTAGTAGTATCCTTATCCTTATTAAGACCAGCAGCTAATGTTTGGTGGAACAGCTACAAGGAAAGCGTAGCAGGTAGATCCAGAATGATAACACTTCTTCTGTTCCTGCCTCTTGCAACCAGTGGGATGCAGCTGAGAGGAAAATGCCCACTGAAGCAGATCAAGGAGGAAATATTGGCTGCAAATTTTTACTGGCTAGCAGACCACCTCATTAGTGGAGTCACATTTTCAGGATTCTTTAACGATCAACCTCCTTTCACCTTTTTCAGCACCCCTGTCAGCAGACTTGACTCGTAAGCAATGATGCATTGATTTTCCATTTTTCCATTTTCCGTGATACACTTGTTTTCTGATATCCTTGAAATATTTCATTTCAGTTCAGTTCAGTTCATTTATTTCATTTAGTTAACAAGTTTTATGTTTCTGTGCAGATGCTGGCTAGGGAAACCTAACCAGAAGGGTGGGGTATAAATAAATTATTATTATTATTATTAGTGAAAAACCATGTTGCAACATAGCTTATAATGTGTTTTAAGTAATTATTGGTATTTTTGGCATGTACTGCTCTCCAAAGCATAACTTGTTTTCTAAAGGGTTGGAAGTGCTTTGGGATGTGTTTGAACACATTTCTTTGGGATGTGTTTGAACACATTTCTTTCCCCCATGCACAACAAAATCTATGCAACTGCAAATCGTAAATGTCAACTGTGCTTAGTCATTTCCAATGCAGCCTGGGGGTCAATTTGGCTCAAGGGACTTTTGGTAGGTCACCAGAAATGAGGCTGATTTGTGTTCTGGTCTTTCCTCCATACTCCTCCCTTGCAAAAATACTGCAGACACAGGTACAGGTAGATCTCTGTCTCTCTTTGCTCTACTTTGACCTCTTTTCATAGTTGCTTTGATTAATACAAAAAAGAATGTGACTTTTTCACAGCTGGGTGGATAGGAAGAACTCGCACGTTATTTCCTTCTCCCTTGCTGTTCGGGATATTAATCACAACCCCAGTCTCTTACCCAACATCACCCTCGGCTACAGCATCTATGATAACTATTCTGAGGGAAGACTGACTTCTGACTCCATGACAGACCTGCTTGCTGGTGGGAAAATCAATATTCCAAACTACCACTGTGGGAAACAGAAAAGGCTGCTAGCTGTTCTTGAAAAGAGTGAATTTGACATCTCCACACACATTGCAAGCATGTTGGGCATCTACAAGATCCCACAGGTAATCAATGGGTCCAAGTGAAACACACCTGGCAACATTAGCCACCTGGTTGTTGTTGTTGTTGTTGTTGTTCTTGTTGTTGTTGTTGTTGTTGTTGTTGTTGTTGGCATCTGTCATTGAAAGACAATGGAATGAGCCTCTGGGGTGTAGTCAAACCACTCTGTTGGCAGTAGCAAAGTGACCTCCACCGTGCGCAAGCCTGGGCAGTAGGTACAGAAATCCTGGGTTGCCAAGACGACAAGACCTCCCTCTCAGCCTCACTGCTGTGGTCCAAAGGAAAGCAGAGCAATACATTTGGCACAAGCTTGGCTGCAGGAGTTGCTGGAAGGAGGCAAACAAAGCACCACTCAGCTGGTGCAGGATTTGTGGAGTGTTTACTCCTTAGCCTTTTCTTTACCCAGATGTTGGAGGGGATGAAGGGTTATGGAACTCCCTTGCGGTTGAGGACAGACAGGCCCCTTTCTTTCTTTCTTTCTTTCTTTCTTTCTTTCTTCAAATGCTTTATTGAATTCCAAAAGAAAGTTTACATTCAGAAATAGAATAATACGTATTCCAGCATGATTAGCTTCTTTCATTATAAATAACTTCTATTATGACTTCCCATCAGCCCATCCTGGATCCTAAATGCTTTTAACATGTCACACATTTCTTTATCAGTCCAAATCAATCTCTATTATTTTGTTTTCCTATAATTTTCCTCATTTTTGCAGCAGTCACTGCAGACCTGCCAATGAATTCATTCGTGCCAACTCTCCAGCAATTTTGCTTGCCACTCCAGTTTGGTCAGGATTGAGTCTCCCTTCCAATTTCTGGCTATTAGCATCCTTGCTGCAACTGTGGCATATAAAAATATTTTCCTCACATTTTTGGGGATGTCGGTGCCCATTATCCATAGTAGGAAGGCTTCAGGTTTTTTTTGTAAAGGATATCTTAAATATCTTTTTAAATTTGTTATGTATTCTCTCCCAAAATTCCTTTACTTTTCTCCACTTCCACCACATATGTAACATAAAAATTTCTTTCGAGGTATAGCACACAGTAAACCTCAGATCTTCCTTCCACAATCTATCCCATTCTTCCATAGGGATATTATATCCAAAATCCTGGGACCATTTGACCATCCTATTGTCTTTATATGGCCTACTGAAAACTTTTCTTCTCCTGCAGCAGGCATTTTAATTGAAGTTTGATTATAGAGTTTTACCATCTGGATCGTTTTTCTGAAAAACAAGCCATCATTCTCTTTCTCTTCTTTTACCAGCTCAGTTATGGCTTTGCTCTTACTGATAAATTCCAGTCCCCTTTTGTCTACCGCATGACACCAAACCAAGAAACGCAGTACCAGGGGATGGTCCAACTCCTCCTGCATTTCAGGTGGACGTGGGTCGGCCTCTTTGCTCCAGACAATGACAATGGGGAAAGCTTCCTGAGTACCTTGACACCTCTAATGAACAAAAGGGAAATTTGTGTTGCCTTCACACAAAGAGTACAACGAGAAACTTGGCTGTGGATACCCCATGAAGCACCTGCCCTGTGGAGACAAGTCAGTGTATTTGTTTACTTTGCAGACTCTCAAAGTGGACTTTACATAATCCTAGAGGTTGAGTCCTTACTTGAAAGGATACAAACTGGGGGGAAAGTCTGGATAACCACAGTTTTTCATAACAAAATGTTGTTACATGATATTGATTGCTTCCGGTATGCCCATGGCTCTTTGTCCTTTGTAATGAAGACCAAAAAAAGGATGAAGAAGGACTATTATGGGCCAATGTCCTTGGCTAGTCAACAGTATTCAGAAGAAGCATTTGATTGTTCCTATTCAAAGCATGCCTTGTCTGTGAGGGGTATGACCAAATGCAGAGAGAAGGATAATGTGAAGATGCTGCCCCAGGAAGAGATTGAAAGAATCCAGTCCCAAGACAGCTATGTGAATTACCTGAGTATCCAAACTGTGGCTCAAGCTTTAAATGCCGCATATTCATCCAGGTCAAAGAGGTTGTTGATTTTGGGTGGAAGCAACTTGGAACTTCAAAAGCTACAGCCATGGCAGGTAATAATCTAGCATGGTCAGATGAATCCAGGCGAGAGATACTTTAGTTCTTATTCAGAGAAGATTAGGATGTAGAGAGAACATGAAACCATGTTACATAATTCAGCCCTGCTTACTCATTGCTGGATTTTCCTCTGTCATTCTAGCTTCATCGTTTCTTGAAAGAAGTCCAGTTCTACTCTAATACTTCAGCTGATGGGCAGTACTTGGATGAGAATGGGGCAATTGCTGTTGACTTTGATATCGTGAATTGGGTGCTGTTTCCTAATAACTCTCATGATAGAGTGAAAATTGGGAGAATAGAGAGACTAAAGTCCTCAAATCTGAAGTTCACCATTAACCCAGAAGCAATTGTGTGGCCCAAGCAATTTAAGAAAGTAGGAAAAATTGGATCTGCCATTTTATTATCTATGACATCTGCTATGCTGTAATAACATTTTGAATAGTACATATGAGGCTTTGACTGCAATCTTGTGGATGCTTCCTTTGAGCTATGTCCCACTGAGTTTAGTGGAACCTGCTCTTGAGTAAATATGTATAAAATTTCAAATAAATAGGAGAATCTCCAAAGCAGAGCAGAACACATTTCCCTGGCTTTGTTGTTGTTGTTGTTTAGTCGTTTAGTCCTGTCCAACTCTTCATGACCCCATGGACCACAGCGCACCAGGCACTCCTGTCTTCCACTGCCTCCCACAGTTTGGTCAAACTAATGCATGTAGTTTCGAGAACACTGTCCAACCATTTCGTCCTCTGTCGTCCCCTTCTCCTTGTGCCTTCAGTCTTTCCCAACATCAGGGTCTTTTCCAGGGAGTCTTCTCTTCTCATCAGGTGGCCAAAGTATTGGAGCCTCAGTTTCACGATCTGTCCTTCCAGTGAGCACTCAGGGATGATTTCCTTAAGAATGGAGAGGTTTGATCTTCTTGCAGTCCATGGGACTCTCAAGAGCCTCCTCCAGCACCATAATTCAAAAGCATCAATTCTTTGGCCATCAGCCTTCTTTATGGTCCAGCTCTCACTTCCATACATCACTATTGGGAAAACCATAGCTTTAACTATACGGACCTTTGTTGGCAAGATGATGTCTCTGCTTTTTAAGATGCTGTCTAGGTTTGCCATCGCTTTTCTCCCAAGAAGCAGGCGTCTTTTAATTTCGTGACTGCTGTCACCATCTGCAGTAATCATGGAGCCCAAGAAAGTAAAATCTCTCACTTCCTCCATTTCTTCCCCTTCTATTTGCCAGGAGGTGATGGGCCCAGTGGCCATGATCTTCGTTTTTTTGATGTTGAGCTTCAAACCATATTTTGCGCTCTCCTCTTTCACCCTCATTAAAAGGTTCTTTAATTCCTCCTCACTTTCTGCCATCAAGTGTGTGTCATCTGCATATCTGAGGTTGTTGATCTTTCTTCTGGCAATCTTAATTCCAGCTTGGGATTCATCCAGCCCAGCCTTTCGCATGATGAATTCTGCATATAAGTTAAATAAGCAGGGAGACAATATACAGCCTTGTCGTACTCCTTTCCCAATTTTGAACAAATCAGTTTTTCCATACCCAGTTCTAACTGTAGCTCCTTGTCCTTGGTGCCCTCTAAATATTGTGGACTACAACTCCCATGCACCCCAGACAGCATCATACAAAGATATCTGAGGGGCACCAGGTTGGGTAAGGCTGGAGTATCATTGGCAGATGTGATGGCAACAGATGGAGGAGTTGTTTTATTGCTGATGTTCATATGAGGGTTTATGCCATGCTCCTGTTTCTTGTTAACTGTTAATCTACTATTACAATTTGTAATACTATTGTAGCTTAGAAATGTGAGATTTCAATGTTAAGGGCGGGGGCAGAAGTAGACCCAAAAGGTTTCTCTGCCATGCAGCTCTGCAAAAAAACACCAAAAAAATGTAACTGCCCAAAATATGGTCTGCAGTCACCTGAGGTTATTGGAAGCAAATATCTCCTCTCCGGGATCCTTCCAAAATTCTATTATCTGTGTCCCAAGGCATAAATACACCTTTCACTTTCTCCTTAATGCTCAATTTTCTCTTCATGCCTAGACCGTACCTCGATCAAGATGCACAGAAAGCTGTCTCCCTGGATATTCCAGAAAAGTTCAGGAAGGGAAGCCACCCTGCTGCTATGATTGTTCTCCCTGCTCAGAAGTAACCATCTCCACTCAGGAAGGTAGGAGAGGAACTCAGAGAAAATGGCCTTTGATGGGAGGATGGGGCAAATATTTGAACTACTGCAAACATGATGTTAGTAATGGCTAGTTCCATCATCTGTCAGGTGGGGACCATTGGCATTCTCAGAGAACAATGGAGGCATTCATGATGAGTTCAAACACTGTCAGGTGTGGACAATCCTCGCCTTCCTTTGGTAACTGCACAGATAAGAATTAATGAACCGTTTATAATTTATACTCTTTTTATTCCGTCATCTGGCTGCAAGCAAAGATCCACATCCCTCCACAAGGAGAGCAGTTGGCTACTCTAAATCCTCCCCCCTCTACCCCGCACAACATCCTGGCGCAAACGAGAAGTTCCTTCTCCTCTCTGCATTCTTTGTTCTCTAATGCAGATGGACCTCCTAGTTTGTGGGGAGGGAGGGTCCCCCAGACTCTCCTATGTTCCCTCCCTTCTGTTCTCTTTCCATTATCTCGTAGCTAGGTAACTCTTGTGTAATCTGCTCGGTGTCTGTGTCTCTCCCTCTTCAGAAAGGAGCTGATCTGCCTGAGAATGCAATCCCCAATCCTCTGATTCAGAGCATGCCCTGACAGGCACCTCTTTTTCTAGAAAATAGCACTGGAAATAAGGAAAGGAAAGGAAAATATAGTCTAGTAGCACCTTAGAGACCAACTAAGTCTGTTCTATGTCTGCGCTACTCTGAAACAGAAGTCACCAGACCCTTATACAGTGGTACCTCAGGTTAAGTACTTAATTCGTTCTGGAGGTCCGTACTTAACCTGAAACTGTTCTTAACCTGAAGCACCACTTTAGCTAATGGGGCCTCCTGCTGCCGCCACACCGCCGGAGCACAATTTCTGTTCTCATCCTTAAGCAAAGTTCTTAACCTGAAGCACTATTTCTGGGTTAGCAGAGTCTGTAACCTGAAGCGTATGTAACCTGAGGTACCACTGTATATAGTGGGAGGGTGGGGTGGGGTATTTCTCAGAAGGGTACTAGGGGATGGGTGATTAGCTCAATGGGTATGGTAAATATGCTGAAGACTGATAACGACTGCAATTAGTCATAAAGGAACAAAGCAATGGATAGTATGCAGATGACCAAAAATAGCTTTCGCATGTGTAATGAGACATGAATCCAATGTCTCTATTCAGACCAGGTCTCTCCATAGTTTCCCCACCCCTAAGAAAACTTAAGGATATAAGAAAGGACTTGCTGCATAGAAAGAACAGCCCTCCCACCCCCATGTGATCTGCAGCAACTAGTATTCAAAGGCATTCAGAGGACACCTCCAATGTTGCAGGGAGCACGTGTCAATGAATCAGGTCCTGGGGACTTTCTTGATGAGTGAGGGGAAAGTGAGCAAGAGTGCCAGGGTGTATTGGGTTCACCAAACCTGTAGCTTCAGGGGGGTTCGCGTCCTGCCATGGAGTCAGTCAGCACTAGGGCCAGAGAGACAATTTCTGAGAGGTCCCAGCAGATCAGGAAAGGAGATAGTGCCACACAATAATACTACTCCAACTTCCTCGGAGGAATCATGGAACACTAATGTAATACTTTATTTTGGAAATTATTATTCTAGCTTTCATTTATTATAAATAAAGTTGGGGTTTAACACATCTGCTTCTCAATACAGTGGTTACAATCAGGTTACATACACTTCTGGTTACATACACTTCAGGTTACAGACTCCGCTAACCCAGAAATAGTGCTTCAGGTTAAGAACTTTGCTTCAGGATAAGAACAGAAATCATGCTCCAGGAGCGCAGTGGCAGCAGGAGGCCCCATTAGCTAAAGTGGGGCTTCAGGTTAAGAACAGTTTCAGGTTAAGAACGAACCTCCGGAACAAATTAAGTACTTAACCAGAGGTACCACTGTATTCAAACATAACAAGAAGCTGCCATTATACTGAGTCAATCTATTGATCCATTTAACCCACAGTTGTCTAATCCAGGGGTTCATTATTTTTTCCTGGTCTTTGCACTAGACGTTAATTTTTCGCGGTGAATAATAGCAGTTGGGTGCTGCTGCCAACCTGTCAATCAACAATAGTGCTGTCAGCAAATTTCAAATGTGTGACTGATGTTAGGATACCGAAGTGTGTTTTTCTCTATGCAGATGCTAATGAATGCACCAGATGTCCAGAAGATCAGCATCCAAATGAGGATAGACAACAATGTGTCCCCAAAATATTTACCTTCCTGTCCTATGAAGAATATTTGGGGAGCCTCCTGGCTTCCCTTGCTCTCTCCTTATCCTTAACCACAGGTTTTGTGTTAGGAATCTTCACTAAATACAAAGAAACTCCCATAGTCAAAGCCAACAATAGGGACCTCTCCTACATCCTCCTCCTGTCTCTACTGCTCTCCTTTTTGTCCTCCTTCCTCTTCATTGGAAAGCCAAGGAACGTGACCTGTCTTCTCCGTCAAACAGCCTTCTGCATCATCTTCTCAGCTGCTGTCTCTTCTGTCTTGGCAAAAACCATCACTGTAGTCCTGGCCTTCCTGGCTACTAAGCCAGGGAACAAGGTGAGGAGATGGCTGGGAAAGAGATTGGCCCACTCCATTGTCATTTCCTGCTCCAGTGTGCAAGTTCTCATCTGCACCATCTGGCTGGGGATCTCTCCTCCATTCCCAGACTTTGACCTGAGCTCCCAGCTTGGAGTAATCATTGTCCAATGCAATGAAGGGTCTGTTGCCATGTTTTATGGTTCTCTTGGCTACATGGGCTTCCTGGCTGCCATCTGCTTCACAGTGGCTTTCTTAGCAAGGAATCTGCCTGGGGCATTCAATGAGGCCAAGCTGATCACCTTCAGCATGCTGGTCTTCTGCAGTGTTTGGGTGTCCTTTGTGCCCACCTACCTGAGCACCAAGGGGAAATTCATGGTAGCCGTGCAGGTCTTCTCTATCTTGGCCTCCAGTGCTGGGCTTCTGGGCTGCATCTTCATTCCCAAATGCTACATTATTATATTGAGGCCTGATTTGAACACAAAGGAGCACCTGACAACAAAAAACTAAATATGACATTTGATCCTTAGTTCTAGGGGTATCATAAAATTGTACAGGTAGAAGCCCCAGCCACAATCTCAACTGGAGTAAAACTGTTCATGACCCATTGCAGGATTTCATAAGCTGCTTAAGAAGTTTCAAACTGAATTACTAAAGTACAAAATGTACTTAGCTAAATTAGAAGAAAATGATATTAAACTGGGTACATAGGGATATCTTTAAAAGTCATATGGGATTCTGATAATATAACTAATACCACTACTACGTCTAATAATAATAATAATAATAATAATAATAATAATTTATTTATTTCTCCAGCCACTCTGGGCGGCTTACAGTACATATTCAATCAATCAATCTTTATTACGGTCCAGAGACCCAACAAATCATTACAAATCAATACACAATTCATACAGCCTACCTCCAGGTTAATCAAGCATTGTGTTTAGAATATAGGGCTCATTTGAATATAGCAGCCTCATTTTAAAAGCAGCCCATGGATCAAAACTGTAAGGGGAGGGGAAACATAAGGGTCAGACTGAGTCCAAAGCAAAGGCCAGGTGGAACAGCTCTGTCTTGCAGGCCCTGCGGAAAGATGTCAAGTCCTGCAGGGCCCTAGTCTCTTGTAGTCTCTGGTCTCTCTATGGCATTTAAATGTTCCATAATGTTCAAGGATTGGTCCGTTACGTAGGACATCAGTGAGTTTGAGAATGTCCACATGGTTAGACCCTGCTCCACAGGCGGGAAACAGCGCCCTTCCCACAGTTTCTCCATTTGCAGCCACATCAGACAGGTCCGACAGGGCCTTTTGATCTCTTTTATTCCTCTGTCGCCCTTCCATAATCAAGGGATAATATAGAAGGATCTGGCAACTTCTGTTTCAGTGTATCTGAAGAAGTGTGCTTGCACACGAAAGCTCATACCAAGAACTAACTTAGTTGGTCTTAAAGGTGCTACTGGAAGGATTTTTTTTATTTTGACAAGGGATAATATATCACACAAAGCAAGACCCAGACATGTGGGGGCTAGTCCAGGTATATGCTCAGTGCCCAGAAGCAAAGGCTTGGAGGAGCGTGGCTTTGGGGTAATCTGGCTGCCAGTTGGCACGGTGGTCCACGGGTAAGGTCTGGGTAAGTCCTAGACTGAGTGAAGTCAGCGACAGTCACTTGCCCTGTGCTCAGTCTGTTTCCCCGAAAATAAGACAGTGTCTTATATTAATTTTAGCTCCCAAAGATGCAATAGGTCTTATTTTCAGGGGATGTCTTATTTTTCCATGAAGAAGAATACAGTACACATTTATTGTTGAACAAAAAAATGGAAATTTATTATCTGTATACGGTACAATGTGCACGACTCCTGCCCCGCACGACTCACTCACTGTCTAATTGTGAGTCAGCCAGACTCCATCAGGGCAGAGTGAGCAGCAGGCGGCAGCTTGTCCTGGTGTCAGCGTGGGCTCTCTGATTTCATAGAATCATAGAATCATAGAGTTGGAAGAGACCACAAGGGCCATCGAGTCCAACCCCCTGCCAAGCAGGAAACACCATCAGAGCACTCCTGACATATGGTTGTCAAGCCTCTGCTTAAAGACCTCCAAAGAAGGAGACCCCACCACACTCCTTGGCAGCAAATTCCACTGTCGAACAGCTCTTACTGTCAGGAAGTTCTTCCTAATGTTTAGGTGGAATCTTCTTTCTTGTAGTTTGGATCCATTGCTCCGTGTCCGCTTCTCTGGAGCAGCAGAAAACAACCTTTCTCCCTCCTCTATGTGACATCCTTTTATATTTAAAGAGACTTCACACTGTCTGAACAGCTCCGGCTGTGCTGCAGCCAATCAGTGAGTTGTGCAGCGGCGCCCGCCGCTACGGTCCAGAGGAGACACCTTATGGTAGCTTCGGGGGCCTTATATTCTGGGGTGGCCTTATTATCAAGGAGGCCTTATATTTGGGGAGGGCCTTATATTACAGCGAGAGGCAAAACTGGAAGTAGGTCTTATTTTCAGGGGATGTCTTACTTTCGGGGAAACAGGGTATGTCAAGGTTGATGTCACAGGTGCTTTTCCCAACAGGGGTTCCCTCCCCTGTGAAGAGGTGGCAAAGGGGTCCTTTAGTGGGTCCCTTCAAATACAGGTATTGATGGGTCAGGTTCAGGGCTGTCAGGTTCCAGGAAGCGATGTCTCCCCTGTAGTATTGGCCCCAGGTCACAGCCACTGCTACCAGAGGCAGGCCTTGCTTTTGGTGACTTGGTGCATGTGCACAGATCCAGTGTTACCGGAAAAATCCAAGGGCTCCCTTGGACAAAAAGTAAAGACACCAACCAGAGTAAATTGGAGCAAATCAGCAGCCTGTAGGCTTGGCCTTTATTGAACTGTTGCAACAGGGTGTTCCCCTCACTTGCAGGAGAGAGGAAAAGACACAGAAAATGGTGTGCAAGACCTTATAAAAACTTTTGAAATTCCCATCCTCTAGGTCAAGCCCACCCCCAGAAACATCATGCATACATTACAGAAAGGAGGGGTTGAGGGAGGAGTTGTGGTGGTAACCTGAGTGTCCTGTCACCTGGCTGGTTCCCTTCTACCCCTCCCCATGAGTCATTTTCTGAAGACAAAAGGTAGCCGCAGTTTCCTGCCCCCTGAGGGAAGATCTGATCATTGTCCTTTGTTCCAGTCCATGCAGAATCCACTCCCATATGCAAGTTCTTTGTGATCTTGATTGTCTTCTTAAAAAAAATCCTTCCAGTAGCACCTTTAAGACCAACTAAGTTAGTTCTTGGTATGAGCTTTCGTGTGCAAGCACACTTCTTCAGATACACGAAAGCTCATACCAAGAACTAACACTAGCACACGAAAGCTCATACCAAGAACTAACTTAGTTGGTCTTAAAGGTGCTACTGGAAGGATTTTTTTTATTTTGACTATGGCAGACCAACACGGCTACCTATCTGTAACTTGATTGTCTTCTGTCTGGGATCATCAGGGTTGGCATAGCAACTGGGCAGGGCTCCTGTGGATGTGCTGGTATGGTGAAGGGATTATGGTGCCCTGTATCAAACCTTCCCCATTTTGTAGTCTTTCCTTCATGGAGTAAAATAAAAGTGGAACAGTGCAAATCCGATGTATGGTTGATTTTCTATGAATTTATAACAGAAGTGTAGCGTATGTAGTGTGCGAGTGTGAGTGTGTGTGAAGTTTGTACAAACTGAATGATGGGGGGGGGGGTTTCCTGCTACACCAGCAGTTGGGGTAGGGAGCTTCTCTGGCCACCTTGTTCAACAGTCGGATATGAGTTTTGGTCCCAGGAGGAAAGAAGATCTTGCTCTGTGTACAAAGGGGTTGGGCCAACGTGCCTCGGACAGGGGTGCCCAAACTTTCAAAGAGGGCCAGATTTGATGAAGTGAACATGTGGAATGGCCGACCAAAGTTGTTGACCTTTTTTAGGACTGAAGTTGTTGATTAGACCCCCAAAATGGACTTTGGTGATGCGTGGCCTAGGGGATGCAGAGGGTCATTGGTTTTCAGAAGTCTCACGTCCTTGGTGACCCCCCCCCCCGGCACCTCTGAGGCCTGGTGTGATCCCAACTTGGGGTTTTGTGCAGCCCCTGCAGTGTGAAGCCAGCCTTCTAGGTATTCTGGCCCTTCCCAGTCGTTGGTTACTCCAATGTCCCAGAGGCAACAAAATCACTATAGGCAAAGTCCTTGCAGTTCGGTCTTCTGGGGCTGAGAGTCCATTCGAAGGCATTGGCTCCCAAAGATCAAGTTCTCTGTGGGGTGGTTAGAATCTGTGTAGATATAAACAGCTCCCCCATTGTCCACCTCTGTCTAGTTCGGGTGCTTGGAAACTTCTCCTTGGCTGTAAAGGAGGGAGCTACTGTTTGCACATCACAGGCAATTTTGTTGATGTCAAGGAGATAAAAAATTACACAACTTTTTGAAGGTAAGCCCTGTTCAGGGAAGTTTTTAGTTTTGATGTTGTAATGTGTTTTTACTATTTATTGTTGGGAGGCGCTCAGAGTGGCTGGGGAAACCAAGTGAGGTGGGCGGCCTACAAACAATAAAATTATTATTATTATTATTATTATTATTATTATTATTATTATTATTACTACTACTATCCCTCCAATCTCGCCGGCCAAGCGATGCTTAGCTGCCCTGCACCCCTTAGGCACCTTTGTGGGAATGGAAATGAGAAGTCCACCAAGGGCGTCCCTATGAGAGCCCCATCCCCAAACAGGACTCTCGGGACGCGTCCCCCGTTTCCCCGGGAGGAATCCCTTGGGGCGCTGCTGGCTGCGCGCGTGTGGCGAGGCGCGTCTCTTGCTGGAGAGAAGGAGAGTGCATGGAAGGGGTTACGGAAGCGAGAGAGCCGAGATGCCTAGAGAGGCCTGGGAAGAGACCCCTCCCTCCCCCACTGCCGTCTCTTACCTCCTCCTCCCCCCTCCCTGCTCGTCCTGGGAGGCTCCTCCGGATGGAGAGGTCGGTGCGCTGGAGAGAGATTCTGCGCGCAGGACGAGGGGTGAGCCGTGCCAAGGGGGTCTCTGGGCGCAGGAGAGACTGGGGACGGAGGGGGCAGAGGAACTTGGGGAGGAAGGGAAGCACCCCTGGGGGAGGAAAGCTCCGTCCAGCATTGGCAGCGGGTGCAGAGAGAGAAAGAGACGCTGCCCTTTGGAAGGGAGGTCTCCCACTTGGGCGCTGGCGGGGGAATCTCCGGAGACGCTGCCTTGGCTTTTCCCTTCTGCCCAGAAACCTGCCTTGGGGAGAGGGGTCCCTGAAAATGAGAGGGTGTCCAATTCCCCACCATCCCCTACTTCCCGGAAGCTGGACTCTCCTTTCCCCACCCCCAGGCCAGCTGCTGCTGGGGGATCCAGAAGCGGGACTCTGCTGCTGCTGCTTGGTTACACCAAGCCAGGCCATTGGTCCAGCTGGAGAGAAGAGGAAAGCGCAGGAAGCTCTTGAGAGGAAGGAGAGAGGGCTGTCCAGAGGGGGTCTTTGCTTCTGGAATCCTCTTCCAGGAAAGGACAGAAACTCAGAAACTCGTTTGCCTCTCCCTGGATTTCAGTTTTAAGTGTCAATTCCACTGCATAGTTAATTGACAGCGATAATGTAGTGCACTATTTAAAAAAAATGACTGGAGGTGCTATGGAAATTCTTTCAGGATTTGTATATACAGTGGTACCTTGGGTTACAGACGCTTCAGGTTACAGACTCTGCTAACCCAGAAATAGTACCTCGGGTTAAGAACTTTGCTTCAGGATGAGAACAGAAATCGTGCGGTGGCAGTGGGAGGCCCCATTAGCTAAAGTGGTACTGAAGGAAGGTGAGGACAGGTGACCCCACCTAGGCCCGAAGTCACACACCCCTCAATAATCACCCCAGGCCTCAAAACTGTCCAAAATTCCTTTTGTCTTCTAAAAATCCACAGCTACAGCTTTTCTGTGGATTCTCACAAGATGCTGGTACATAGGCAAAATGTTATTCTTTTATCAGCACAAGAAGGCTTCAAAAGCTAATGAATAGACTTTGTCAGAGCAGGCCTGAGAACTGACTTTTATCTCATTCAGTTGCAACATCTTTGGACATGCTGAACCGCTCTCATTCCCCCTTTCCTGGGAAGGGTGCCAAGAGTCCACAGGTTAAGAACAGTTTCAGGTTAAGAACAGACCTCCAGAAAGAATTAAGTTCCTAACATGAGGTACCACTGTAATTTACAAATGGACAGCCTTTCTATAACTTTTTTCTTGTTTAGGCAATGTCAGAGGGATTTACAAGCTGAGACACAATCCATCAGCACCCAAAGACAGTAAATGCGTGCACCTTCCCAGTCTGGGGTGCTTCAAGGGCAAAAGGCGCATTATCATTATCAGGATAGACAATGCCTGTGACTGGAGGCTTTCCACACAGACAGGTGCAGATGTAGATCAATTATTGCCATTATTACTGGTGAGGTGTTTGAGATTCCCATATCTACAAACACTGTGTGAGAGAGAAGGGGAGTGGGTGGGATCATATTTTATAGCAATGCTGAAATTTTGTCTGTAACATTTGATGAACTGATATTGTGGTACGAATTCCAAAACAACTTTGCAAAACCCACAAAGAAACACACAGGTTAATGGTGGCGTGAGCTTTCCTGGCCCGCAATCTGCAGCATTCTCCTGCTGTCCACAAAGGTCTAGGCCATTATAGGTTTATTCGCCTCCAATGGGCCACCAGAAACTTTGTTGTTTTTGCTTCAAAAGATAAATGTTCCTGAAGACTTTGACAGTCACATATGACATAAACGGCACTTCTCTTTTACTTGTTCCACACAGGAGAGACTCTGACTCACAAGTCTAAGCACATCTTGCTAGAAAAAGAAAAACACAGAAATGTGAAGGGGAAATTGAGAGGTAAGCCCTTTGAGTATGCAGTGAGACATTTCACTACGTTTGTTGCTGTTGTTTAGTCGTTTAGTCGTGTCCGACTCTTTGGGACCCCATGGACCAGAGCACGCCAGGCACTTCTGTCTTCCACTGCCTCCAGCAATTTGGTCAGACTCACTACGTTAAAACATATAAAAAGCCCTGTTGGATCGAGAAGATGACCCACTTTTGGCTTGTCTTCTGCAATTTCACCCATTTACCCATGTTTCTGTGGAGAGACATTGCCTCCAGTCCGCCCTTCCCTGCCCATTGCTAGGCAGGTTGTAGGCAGAGATACCTTTTTCTTTCTTTTTTACCTTTACGCAGAGATAACTACGTCCCACTCTTCCTCTCCATTCCACCAAATTCCCAGTATTAACCACTATATCAATTCTCATGTCTTTGGGATTTAAGGGAACGGGAAGATTGCTACTGAAATTCAGGGGTTCCTGTAGTCCATTATTACGATTGATTGAATTTGTTAGTCCCTTTAGTTTACCAGGTCAACCCAAAGAAACTTGCAACCAAACATTTTAGTGATTAGGACAAAAATGTCATTCGGAATTCTGAACCGGAGAAATAAAGAGCAGGATCCTGGAGAGAGAGCAGCTCCCTTTCCGGTGAGGAACCTCTGTATTTAAATTGGCAATTCAAGAGAACCAGTGTATCTAGGATCATGCTGCATTATTAACGATACTTGATCATGATTAAAAGTTGATGATGCATTACTATTATCTGACATTATTTCATTTCCTAAAAAATAGGAACATAGAAAAAGGAAGAGTGTAGGAGATGTTAAATTAAGAGAAGGTACCAAAGGCACTTGATGTGTGTTATATTCCTTTGTCCTCTTCTTTACAGGATTTCCTTTCCCCCTACTCGGAAGCAAGCGATAGAAAGGACAGTCAGAGCATTCTGTACTTTCATTAGGAATCATGAATAAACCATTTCAATATATGGAATAAACAATGTGATTCAGTCAGTGAACACACTTAGTTCACATCAATGAACTGAAATTGTGGAGATACCACTTAAAGGTATGGATTGTGGCAAGGACATCTGTGGGAGTGGTACTCCTACAAAGCATCAAGGAACTCGCACAGGGGAAAAACCATTTAAATGCATGGAGTGTGGAACATGCTTCCGTCATAGACAATCGCTAAGAAGGCATCAATATACTCATACAGGGGAGAAACCATATAAATGTTTTGAGTGTGGAAAATGCTTCACACAGAGTGGAAACCTCTATATACATATGCGAACTCACACAGGGGAGAAACCATTTAAATGTATGGAGTGTGGAAAGAGCTTCCTTTTGAGTAATCAACTTAATGCACATCATCAAACTCACACGGGTGAGAAACCATTCAGATGTATGGAGTGCGGAAAGAGCTTCTCTCAGAGTGGACAGCTTAAAAGACATCAGCGAAGTCACACAGGGGAAAAACCATTTAAATGCATAGAGTGTGGGAAGTGCTTCATCGATAGTGGAACACTTAGAAAACATCAATGGACTCACACAGGGGGAAAACCATTTAAATGCATAGAGTGTGGAAAGAGCTTCAGTCAGAGTGGAATCCTTAAATACCATCAACGAACTCACACAGGGGAAAAACCATTTAAATGCACAGAGTGTGGAAAGAGCTTCTCTCGGAGTGGACACCTTCAAAACCATCAACGAACTCACACAGGGCAGAAACCATTTAAATGCATGGAGTGTGGAAAGAGCTTCACAAAGAGTGGGACGCTTAGAAGACATAAGCAAACTCACACAGGGCAGAAACCATTTGAATGCATGGAGTGTGGAACAAGCTTCCGTCATAGAGAATCACTAATAATGCATCAATGTACTCATACAGGGGAAAAACCATATAAATGTTTTGAGCGTGGAAAGAGCTTCCTTTTGAGTAATCACCTTAATGCACATCATGAAACTCACACTGGAGAGAAACCATTCAGATGTATGGAGTGCGGAAAGAGCTTCTCTCGGAGAGGACAGCTTAAAAAACATCAGCGAAGTCACACAGGGGAAAAACCATTTAAATGCATAGAGTGTGGAAAGAGCTTCAGTCGGAGTGGAAACCTTAGAAAACATCAATGGACTCACACAGGGGAGGAACCATTTAAATGCATAGAGTGTGGAAAGAGCTTCACAGAGAGTGGAATCCTTAAAAAGCATCAACAAACTCACACAGGGGAAAAACCATTTAAATGCATGGAGTGTGGAAAGTGCTTCAGTCAGCGTGGAAACCTTAAATACCATCAACGAACTCACACAGGGGAAAAACTATTTAAATGCATAGAGTGTGGAAAGAGCTTCAGTCAGAGTGGATACCTTAAATACCATCAACGAACTCACACAGGGGAAAAACCATTTAAATGCATAGAGTGTGGAAAGAGCTTCTCTTTGAGTGGACACCTTAAAAACCATCAACAAACTCACACAGGGCAGAAACCATTTAAATGCATGGATTGTGGGAGAAGCTTCACTAGAAGTGGGACGCTTAGAAGACATCAACAAATTCACACAGGGCAGAAACCATTTGAATGCATGGAGTGTGGAAAATGCTTCCGTCATACACATTCGCTAAGAATGCATCAATTTTCTCATACAGGAGAGAAACCATATAAATGCATGGAGTGTGGAAAGAGCTTCGGTCAGAGTTCGAGCCTTAATGCACATCTACAAATTCACACAAGGGAGAAACCTTTTAAATGCATGGATTGTGGGGGAAGCTTCACTAGAAGTGGAACGCTTAGAAGACATCAGCAAACTCACAGGGGAAAAACAATTTAAATGTATGTTTGGTTGCAGAATAAATCCAGGCATATCTGGAGGATATGGACCATTTGGACTGCATTTCTTCCAGTTGAGTGTCAGGCCCTGCCATCAGACTGAGACCGCCTTGTTGGCACTGGTTGATTATCTCTGGCAGGCGAGGGACAAAGGTAAAAGCTGTTTCCTGGTTCTGCTGGATCTCTCTGTTTCTTTTAATGCCATTGACCACGGTATCCGGTTACCGATTTGTGATAAAAATATATACCTTACCCAATTACCCAAGAGTAAAGCTTTACTGGTCAGGTTGGCAACCGCTGAACCACGAGTATTATTTACAAACTCCTCCAGTCATCGTGCGCACAAAGTCCCCACACCTCTCACCTCTTGGCTTGACCTCTCAGAAGTCAAGATAGAGTGATCTGAATTAACCCAGAAAGCGCCACCTCATTTCCCCAATGCCACCTCTGCTTTGTGAAATACATTCCCAATAAAATGACATTGTAAATATTAACATAGCCTCATGGACGGTCTAGGAGGGTTGGGAGTTAGGGGCAGGGTAATGCAGTGGTTCCACTCCTTCCTCCTAGGCCGTGCGCAGAAAGTGGTGTTGGGGGTTGAGCATTTCAGAGCTTTGCATGCTCTGTTCACAGCCCACCTCTTTCTCTCCAGGACGTCTTCCAGGCTCTGAATTCTTCCTTGGCCGCTTTGGGAATTTCATCCATGTCCCATGAGCCAGCCAGCTGGGGTTGGGGGGCTCTCCTGGCTATGGGCAGCTGGGTGGGACTCTTATTTATTTGCTTTTGCAAATAAAAGCCAGGATTATTTGCATATAAATGCTTTTGCAAATAAAGGCCAGGAATGTCTTCACTGACTGGCAGCAGCAACCTGGGATTTCATAACAAGGGTTTCTCCCAGATGCCGGGGGGGGGGGTCAACCTGGGACCTTTTTCTTGCATGCAAGGCAGATAGAATAACAGAATTATATTTAGTTAGTTTATGTATTTCATAAATTCAATCACTGCTTGATTGCAAAATCCTAAAAGTGGTTAAAAGTAAAATGAAACTAAAAGATCGTGGAAAAGTCACCAGCATGCAGTCCAATCCTTTTCTGAGAACAGCAGTGTCAGTGCCTATGATTTCAGAATCACAGCTGAACAATCCCCAAGAAATGAAAATGGAAGTTGACAACAGGACAAGAAAAATGGATTCTTTGCACCCTAATGGTTGCCAAGAGGCTGATACTGATGAACTAACTGGAAGAATAAAAACATGACAACACGAAAGACAATGCAACACATGAACAGATTGCCTATAGACGCAGACTCTGTTTGGACATATATATTGATATTTGGAATGAATTCATACTAAATGTAGTGGGATATTCGTAGCCATGTATGCATTAGGATAGTAACATCACTTATAGCTATATAGTAATGAATAGAAATGATATTTAAGTAAAGTCAATAAAAAAAGAAAAATGTGTGTGGGGCAGAAAATAGGCAAAGGTGCAGCGTGATACATTCAGTAATTTTGCTGTACTTTCCCCCTAAAATATTTGGCGTGCATTTTGCACCAGGTATGAAGTGTTGGTTAGCTTAGTATTTTAAGAACAGCAATACATATAACAGCCCTAATAAAGGAACAAAGAAGAGACAGAAAGACTGAAACCACCTTCTTATGTGCACAAAGTAATCTTGAAACCCTTATATAGTGTTGTTATAAGTAAATAACAACACGACGTCATTCTTGGCTACGTGGAAGAAGTGGTCAGATAAGACATTATCTCTGGTGGTAGCAGGAATAAAGGGGGTGTTTGAGGGACGTGGGTGGCGCTGTGGGTTAAACCACAGAGCCTTGGACTTGCTGACCAGAAGGTCAGCGGTTCGAATCCCCGCGACGGGGTGAGCTCCGGTTGCTCGGTCCCTGCTCCTGCCAACCTACCAGTTCGAAAGCACGTAAAAGTGCAAGTAGATAAATAGGTACCGCTCTGGCGGGAAGGTAAACAACATTTCCGTGCACTGCTCTGGTTCGCCAGAAGCGGCTTAGTCATGCTGGCCACATGACCCGGAAGCTGTACGCCGACTCCCTCGGCCAATAAAGCGAAATGAGCGTCACAACCCCAGAGTCGGTCACTACTGGACCTAATGGTCAGGGGGTCCCTTTACCTTTACCTTAGTGGGAGAACCAGGAAAGACCAGGTGTGTGACAGGAGTGTGCAAAATGCTTCACAGGTTCTGCAGAACTTGGCCAATTGGGAAAACCTATCCTAGAGAACTCAGTGGGAATTACTTCTGAGTAAAGTCTTTAGGATTGCACAAGAAAACATCGTGTAAAGGGGGGGGGGGCAGAGCACGAGACTCGGGGGCCAAAGAGGCGAAGTGAGAAGTGAAGAAAAGAAAGCAGAGAAGTGCCCGTGCTTTGCAGTGGATTTATAAATAAAAACTATAAATAAAGGTCTATGTGAAAGCAAAACGTGTAACTAGCTATCTTTCTATGGGGCGGCCCCACAGGAAGGAAAGAAGCTCGGAAGGCGGCCATTGTCGGGAAAAGGCTGAGGGACACTGGGCTCCATGACCTTCGGGGCGGGGGGGTCCTTTCCCACTACATTCCTAGGACTCTGCTTACAGGGAGCAATCTCCTGCCTCTCCCCCCTCCCCTGGGTCAATGAACTCGCTTCCTAGAGAGGCAGGAAGTGACGAAAGAGGGCGGGAGGGGGTCAGTTGGACAGCCTGCCCCCTCTTTAAATTGCAGTAAAGGGAATCGGAAACGTGAACAAGGGAGGCCAAATTAAGATGCTGCATGTGGGAAGGTGGTGGTGAGAGCGAGGAGGGGGAAGAAAAGGACAAAGGGACTTCACCCCCCAGAAGGGGCCTTTCCTGGGACCCTTCGGCTGGCGAAAACCAAGGCCCCCCCAACAAGCGCCCCTCAGGACGCGTCGCCGTTTCCCCCTGGCAGGAATCCCTCGAGGCGCTGCTGGCTGCGCGCGTGTGGCGAGACGCGCTTCTTTTGGCTGGAGAGAAGGAGAGTGCATGGAATGGGTTAAGGAAGCGAGAGAGCCGAGATGCCTAGAGAGGCCTGGGAAGAGACCCCTCCCTCCCCTACTGCCGTCTCTTACCTCCTCCTCCCCGCCCCGCCCCCCCCCGCTCGTCTTGGGAGGCTCCTCCGGATGGAGAGGTCGGTGCGCTCGAGGGAGATTCTGCGCGCAGGGCGAGGGGTGAGCCGTGCCAAGGGGGTCTCTGGGCGCAGGAGAGACTGGGGACGGAGGGGGCAGAGGAACATGGGGAGGAAGGAGGGAAGCATCCCTGGGGGAGGAAAGCCCCGTCCAGCATTGGCAAAGGGGTGCAGAGACAGAAAGAGACGCTGCCCTTTGGAAGGGAGGTCTCCCACTTGGGCGCTGGCGGGGGAATCTCCGGAGACGCTGCCTTGGCTTTTCCCTCCTGCCCAGAAATCTGCTTTGGAGAGAGGGGTCCCTGAAAATGGGAGGGGGTCCAATTCCCCACCCTCCCCTCCTTCCTGGAAGCTGGACTCCTTCCTCCATCCCCCAGGCCAGCTGCTGCTAGGGGCTTCAGAAGGTTTACACCTTCTGAAGCATTACATTACACCAAGCAGCATTACACCAAGCCAGGCCATTGGTCCAGCTGGAGAGGAGAGGAAAGGGCAGGAAGTTCTTGAGAGGAAGGAGAGAGGGTTGTCCAGAGCGGGTCTTTCCTTCTGGTATCCTCTTCCAGGAAGGACCAGAAAAAACCCGTCTGCCTCTCCCAGGGTTTCAGTTCTAAGCCTTAGTTCCACTGCATGGTTAATTGAGGGGATAATGTGGTCCACTACTCAAAAAAATATGGCTGGAGGTGCTATGGAAATTCTTTCAGGATTTGTATATAATAGACATATGGACAGCCTTTCTGTATCTTTCTATATGTCAAAGGGAGTTACAAGCTGAGACACAATCCATCAGCACCCAAAGACAGTGAATGCGTGCACCTTCACTGTCTGGGGTGCTTTAAGGGCAATGTGTCAGTTATCACGATAGACAATGCCTGTGACTGGAGGCTTTACACACAGACAGGTGCAGATGTAGATCAATTATTGCCCTTATTACTGGCGAGGTGTGTGACATTCCCATATCTACAAACACTGTGTGAGAGAGAAAGGGAGTGGGTGGGATCATTTTTTATAGCAATGCTGAAATTTTGTCTGTAACATTTGATGAACTGATATTGTGGTACGATTTCCAAAACAACTTTGCAAAACCCACAAAGAAACACACAGGTTAATGGTGGCGTGAGCTTTCCTGGCCCGCAATCTGCAGCATTCTCCTGCTGTCCACAAAGGTTTAGGCCATTATAGGTTTATTCGCCTCCAATGGGCCACCAGAAACTTTGTTGTTTTTGCTTCAAAAGATAAATGTTCCTGAAGACTTTGACAGTCACATATGACATAAACGGCACGTCTCTCTTATTTGTTCCACACAGGAGAGACTCTGACTCACAAGTCTAAGCACATCTTGCTAGAAAAAGAAAAACACAGAAATGTGAAGGGGAGATTGAGAGGTAAGCCCTTTGAGTATGCAGTGAGACATTTCACTACGTTTGTTGCTGTTGTTTAGTCGTTTAGTCGTGTCCGACTCTTTGGGACCCCATGGACCAGAGCACGCCAGGCACTTCTGTCTTCCACTGCCTCCAGCAATTTGGTCAGACTCACTACGTTAAAACATATAAAAAGCCCTGTTGGATCGAGAAGATGACCCACTTTTGGCTTGTCTTCTGCAATTTCACCCATTTACCCATGTTTCTGTGGAGAGGCATTGCCTCCAGTCCGCCCTTCCCTGCCCATTGCTAGGCAGGTTGTAGGCAGAGATACCTTTTTCTTTCTTTTTTACCTTTACGCAGAGATAACTACGTCCCACTCTTCCTCTCCATTCCACCAAATTCCCAGTATTAACCACTATATCAATTCTCATGTCTTTGGGATTTAAGGGAACGGGAAGATTGCTACTGAAATTCAGGGGTTCCTGTAGTCCATGATTACGATTGATTGAATTTGTTAGTCCCTTTAGTTTACCAGGTCAACCCAAAGAAACTTGCAACCAAACATTTTAGTGATTAGGACAAAAATGTCATTGGGAATTCTGAACCGGAGAAATAAAGAGCAGGATTATGGGGAGAGAGAAGCTCCCTTTCCAGTGAGGAACCTCTGTATTTAAATTGGCAATTCAAGAGAACCAGTGTATCTAGGATCATGCTGCATTATTAACGATACTTGATCATGATTAAAAGTTGATGATGCATTACTATTATCTGACTTTATTTCATTTCCTAAAAAATAGGAACAAAGAAAAAGGAAGAGTGTAGGAGATGTTAAATTAAGAGAAGGTACCAAAGGCACTTGATGTGTGTTATATTCCTTTGTTCTCTTCTTTACAGGATTTCCTTTCCCCCTACTCGGAAGCAAGTGATAGAAAGGACAGTCAGAGCAATCTGTACTTTCATTAGGAATCATGAATAAACCATTTCAATATATGGAATAAACAATGTGATTCAGTCAGTGAACACACTTAGTTCACATCAATGAACTGAAACTGTGGAGATACCACTTAAAGGTATGGATTGTGGCAAGGACATCTGTGGGAGTGGTACTCCTACAAAGCATCAAGGAACTCACACAGGGGAAAAACCATTTAAATGCATGGAGTGTGGAACATGCTTCCGTCATAGACAATCGCTAAGAAGGCATCAATGTATTCATACAGGGGAGAAACCATATAAATGTTTTGAGTGTGGAAAATGCTTCACACAGAGTGGAAACCTCTGTATACATATGCGAACTCACACGGGGGAGAAACCATTTAAATGTATGGAGTGTGGAAAGAGCTTCCTTTTGAGTAATCAACTTAATGCACATCATCAAACTCACACGGGTGAGAAACCATTCAGATGTATGGAGTGCGGAAAGAGCTTCTCTCAGAGTGGACAGCTTAAAAGACATCAGCAAAGTCACACAGGGGAAAAACCATTTAAATGCATAGAGTGTGGGAAGTTCTTCATCGATAGTGGAACACTTAGAAAACATCAATGGACTCACACAGGGGGAAAACCATTTAAATGCATAGAGTGTGGAAAGAGCTTCATCGATCGTGGAACACTTAGAAAACATCAACGAACTCACACAGGGCAGAAACCATTTGAATGCATGGAGTGTGGAACATGCTTCCGTCATAGAGAATCACTAATAATGCATCAATGTACTCATACAGGGGAGAAACCATATAAATGTTTTGAGTGTGGGAAATGCTTCACACAGAGTGGAAACCTCTGTATACATATGCGAACTCACACGGGGGAGAAACCATTTAAATGTATGGAGTGTGGAACGAGCTTCCTTTTGAGTAATCACCTTAATGCACATCATCAAACTCACACTGGTGGGAAACCATTCAGATGTATGGAGTGCGGAAAAAGCTTCTCTCAGAGTGGACAGCTTAAAACACATCAGCGAACTCACACAGGGGAAAAACCATTTAAATGCATAGAGTGTGGAAAGAGCTTCAGTGAGAGTGGAACACTTAGAAAACATCAACGGACTCACACAGGGGGAAAACCATTTAAATGCATAGAGTGTGGAAAGAGCTTCTCTCAGAGTGTACACCTTAAAAACCATCAACGAACTCACACAGGGCAGAAACCATTTAAATGCATAGAATGTGGAAAGAGCTTCAGAGTTCATGGAACGCTTAGAAGACATAATCAAATTCACACAGGGGAAAAACCATTTAAATGCATGGAGTGTGGAAAATGCTTCAGTCAGAGTGGAAGCCTTAATGCACATCTACAAATTCACACAGGGGAGAAACCTTTTAAATGCATGGATTGTGGGGGAAGCTTCACTAGAAGTGGAACGCTTAGAAGACATCAGCAAACTCACAGGGGAAAAACAATTTAAATGTATGTTTGGTTGCAGAATAAATCCAGGCATATCTGGAGGATATGGACCATTTGGACTGCATTTCTTCCAGTTGAGTGTCAGGCCCTGCCATCAGACTGAGACCGCCTTGTTGGCACTGGTTGATTATTTCTGGCAGGCGAGGGACAAAGGTAAAAGCTGTTTCCTGGTTCTGCTGGATCTCTCTGTTTCTTTTAATGCCATTGACCACGGTATCCGGTTACCGATTTGTGATAAAAATATATACCTTACCCAATTACCCAAGAGTAAAGCTTTACTGGTCAGGTTGGCAACCGTTGAACCACGAGTATTATTTACAAACTCCTCCAGTCATCGTGCGCACAAAGTCCCCACACCTCCACCTCTTGGCTTGACCTCTCAGAAGTCAAGATAGAGTGATCTGAATTAACCCAGAAAGCGCCACCTCATTTCCCCAATGCCACCTCTGCTTTGTGAAATACATTCCCAATAAAATGACATTGTAAATATTAACATAGCCTCATGGACGGTCTAGGAGGGTTGGGAGTTAGGGGCAGGGTAATGCAGTGGTTCCACTCCTTCCTCCTAGGCCGTGCGCAGAAAGTGGTGTTGGGGGTTTAGCATTTCAGAGCTTTGTAAAAAAAACTTCCGGGTTGGCGCCTCCGGCAATGGCGGAGCTCCTCCGATCGGGAGGAACTTGCTCCGTGAAAAGCAGGGTCTGACCGCCATGGCGAAGGCGGAGACCCATTGAAATCACAAGCGGGAGAAGCTTGTGAACCTGGCATTCGGCTGGCACCTTTGCGCCTCCCCTACTCACGGGGAAACCCTGTTTTGGGGATCCGGAGCGACGTGGGGTGAGTGGCGCGGTGCTTCGAATTGACTGCTTCTTTCACGGAGTGAAGCCGCATTGCTGTTGCCGGAGAGCGCCTACTTTTTCCTGTGGACAATTGGACTTTAAACAACTACCCGTGAGTAGAACGGAAAATTGGATCCTTAAATACCTTAATTTGGCACCGAAACAGGAAGGTCTTAAACAGGAAGTCCGCCTTCCTCTTTTGTAAATAGATTGAAGCAAAGACGTTACAAGCTAAAGTCTTGGAAAGCCTTTGGCAAAGGATTAAATTTCCATCGGTTAAAATTACAAAAAAACCCTTGGAAGCAGGAGAAGAGGGGGGAAATTTTGGACCTAGCGAGCCTGCAGGAGAGAGTGAAAAATCAAATTACCACTGCTCTGAACCTGGAAAAGGGCTGCCAGAAAGAGTGACGTTTTGGGAGAGTGCATTGACTGCAAACAGAATGTATTTGACAGCTAGTTAAATAAGAGAAAGATACTTTCCATTGTCCTCTTCTGCATTTAAAAAGGAGGAAAAGTAACTGAAAATTGAAACTATCTTTATGGCTTGAGTTGTGTTTGAAAGGATTGATACAAGTGGAGATTGTTTCCCTCTAGAGGGAGCTTTTGAAACTGTTACAGGAGTGTAACTGGGGAATCTCCAGCTGCAAGATAAGAAATTGTGAGAACCAGAGATTGACCTTGGACCATTTAAAAATGTTGACAGGAGAAGCCATAGTGACTGTATTATGCAAGATAAGCTATTCGCTGGAACAGCTTCATAAGAAGACGGATGACATGGCTTTTAAAATAGACAACTTGGGACAAAAAGCGATTAATATGGGACAAAAAGTGAGCACCAACACAGAAATAATTCAGGACTTGGTACAGGAATCTACTTTGGCAGGACAAATTGTGGAGGAGAAGGAGAAAGCTGTTGTTGTTGAGCCTAAATTAATACAAGCGGGATCTTCAGTCTTACAGAAGAAAATTGAGGACTACAAGTTGAGGCCTTCTATGATCGAATCTAGAAAAAGTCAGATTCTGAGGATCGGATCCCGGCCTGGACTGAAGAAGGAAAGTTGGAAAGATACCTCTATGCAGGGATTAACTGACTTCTGGGACATGGACTTGGGTCTGGAGGAGATTGAAGTTCTGGGGGCCTTTGGATTTGGAGGAATCTTGAAACATGTCCTGAAACACTTTATGTATCTTAGCTTCAACTATGGAAATTTGGCTGATCTGTCCAGAAGGAATAAAAGTATTGTCAGGTTGGAGTCTTCCAGAGATCTGTTCTTTAGAACTAAAGAATATGAAGAAGACCTGCAGAAGAGACCTGGAAAAGAGTTAAGAGCCTCGGACATAAGATCTCCAGGTTGATGGACTATATGGAATTGACGGAAAGGACTGGCAGAATCCGAAACCAGGGAGAGGAGATGGTGGAAGAAGATTGGAAAATTTAAAGTTTATATATAGGAATACTGTAAAATTAATGAGTGATAGAAAAATGGTGGAATGAAATTTTATGGCCTTAGCAGAAATGTAATAAGGAGTTAAGCATATATAAGTATTTTAGTTTTAATGGAAAATAAGGTTAAAAATATGTTGAGATATTTATAATATGATAGAAAATAGAGAAAGATGGAAAGGATTTGCTGAAACAATTAATAGAAGTGGAATACAAAAAGGGAGGTGAGAGGAGGTCGAGGAAACAAGGGAATGAAAGATAGAGTATGGAAAAGGTGTGATGTATGTTTTTAAATTGTTTTTGTTTTGTTTTATTTAGGGTTAGGGTTAGGATTTTGTTTAGTTTAGTTTAATGTGTTTAGTTTAATGTGTTTAGGTTGTGTTTTGTATTGTTTATATATTGTATTGTATTGCTTTTTTCTCTTTTGTTTCTTTTTTCTCTTGTCTTCTTTTCTTTCCTTTTCCTTTTCTGTAATTTTTAAAAGTAATATTATTTAAAAAATAATAATAATAAAGAGCATTTCAGAGCTTTGCATGCTCTGTTCACAGCCCACCTCTTTCTCTCCAGGACGTCTTCCAGGCTCTGAATTCTTCCTTGGCTGCTTTGGGAATTTCATCCATGTCCCATGAGCCAGCCAGCTGGGGTTGGGGGGCTCTCCTGGCTGTGGGCAGCTTGGTGGGACTTTATTTATTCGCTTTTGCAAATAAAAGCCAGGATTATTTGCATATAAATGCTTTTGCAAATAAAGGCCAGGAATGTCTTCACTGACTGGCAGCAGCAACCTGGGATTTCATAACAAGGGTTTCTCCCAGATGCCGGGGGGGGGGGTCAACCTGGGACCTTTTTCTTGCATGCAAGGCAGATAGAATAACAGAATTATATTTAGTTAATTTATGTATTTCATAAATTCAATCACTGCTTGATTGCAAAACCCTAAAAGTGGTTAAAAGTAAAATGAAACTAAAAGATCGAGGAAAAGTAACCAGCATGCAGTCCAATCCTTTTCTGAGAACAGCAGTGTCAATGCCTATGATTTCAGAATCACAGCTGAACAATCCCCAAGAAATGAAAATGGAAGTTGACAACAGGACAAGAAAAATGGATTCTTTGCACCCTAATGATTGCCAAGAGGCTGATACTGATGAACTAACTGGAAGAATAAAAACATGACAACACGAAAGACAATGCAACACATGAACGGATTGCCTATAGACGCAGACTCTGTTTGGACATATATATTGATATTTGGAATGAATTCATACTAAATGTAGTGGGATATTCGTAGCCATGTATGCATTAGGATAGTAACATCACTTATAGCTATATAGTAATGAATAGAAATGAAATTTAAGTAAAGTAAATAACAACACCTTGTCATTCTTGGCTACATGGAGGGCGAAGTGTTCAGCTAAGACATTATCTCTGGTGGCAGCAGGAATAAAGGGGGTGTTTAGTGGGACGCGGTTGGCGTTAGTGGTGTTTAGTGGGATGTGGGTGGCGCTGTGGGTTAAACCGATCATAAGGGCTTGCCGATCATAAGGTCGGCAGTTCGAATCCCCACGACAGGGTGAGCTCTCATTGCTTGGTCCCTGCTCCTGCTGACTTAGCAGTTTGAAAGCACATCAAAGTGCAAGTAGATAAATAGGTACTGCTCTGGCGGGAAGGTAAACAGTGTTTTCGTGCACTGCTCTGGTTCGCCAGAAGCGGCTTTGTCAAGCTGGCCACATGACCCGGAAGCTGTACGCCAGCTCCCTCGGCCAATAAAGCGAGATGAGCGCCGCAACCCCAGAGTCGGCCACGACTGGACCTAATGGTCAGGGGTCCCTTTACCTTTAGTGGGAGAACCAGGAAAGACTCAACTCCTCTCTGCATGTTTTGCAGGGCATGAGAAGGTGGCACAGGGGACTGTGGGAGCATCTTGAATCAAGCAGGCGTGTGACAAGAGTGTGCAAAATGCTTCACAGTAAGCTCATTGCTAATTTCCCCCAAAATGACACCCATGGGGAGAAACCATACGGGGATGTACAATGTGGGGAAAGGTTCGGTCCGGCTCCTGAAATCAGAGCACTAAAGCAGCTTTTCCCAATAGGTAGTCTGCCTACTCCAGGGAACCTTCCCCCCCCCCCCCCAGGGGGTCCGCAGCACCATTCACACAACAGAAACTATGGAAGAGACAGGGGAAATTTCATATGTGTGGCTCCATGGCAACCTTTAGGATTGAACAGGATTTTTACTCAGAAGTCAGGCCCACCCAATTCAATGGAGTAGATCAGCGTTTCTAAAGGGGGGGGGCGCATATGGATATTCCAAGGGGGTTACAGAGGAACATGATATTCCAATGGGGGGGGCAGGGCATGAGACTCGGGGGCCACATAGGGAAGTGAGAAGCGAAGAAAAGAAAGCAAAGAAGTGCTCGTGCTTAAATAAAAGCTACAAATAAAACATGGTCTGTTCACAAGGAAAATATTTAAATAGCTACCTTTCTCGGCCAATGAACTCCTAGAGAGGCAGGAAGTGACGGAGCAGGGCGGGGTGGGGGGGGTAGAGGCAATGTTGAAGGGGGTGGGGTCTCCATGCACACCCCCGGAAGAGAAGGAGGTCTGCAAAGGAGGAGGGGAAAGGTGCAACATTTCAGGGGAAGGGGAGATTTGGGGTGCAGGGAGGGAGAAGAATTTGCTTTTCCTGCCCCTGAATCTACAAAGGGGGGAGGGGGGTGAAAGCAAGGAAGGGCTCCCCCTTTTCCCTCTGGGAATCAGGAGAGGCGATCTGCAATCGGCTGCAAGGGGGCGGGTCCCTCTACCTCAAACAAGGTTTGCATTGCAGGATGAACCCCAGAATCCTAATCTGCCGCCTCCTGCCTCAGTCGGGATCATGAAACCATAGGAGCCAACTCATAGGGGTCCGAGGGGTCTTCTCCCTTCCCCATAAGATATTTGCGGGTGCTGCCCCCAATATTTTATTCAAGTTGGCATCCCTGTATGGCGATGGGGAGATATATGGAGGGTGGGAGGGAGTCTAACTTGGTGCAGGGGAAGCAGCTGGAGAACAGAGTCGCCTGTGGATTGGGAGAGAGGGGGGAGATTTCGAATTGGGTGCGGGGGTGAGAGATGGACAATGTCAAGGGAAAATCGGCCTTCGGAGCTTCCTGAGTAAGAAAGAGGCTTATGTGAGAAGGAAGGAGGAGGACCCCCCAGCTCCCCTTTCAGAAATCCTAGTCTGGCCGGCTGAGGTTGCTTTGGCACAAAGGAAAGAGCCTTGTTGGGTTTCCCATGTTGGGGGGTGCAGTTGGGAAGGGGTTGCTGTGCTGCTTTTGTGCCCCAAAACTGGAGGGACGATGCACATTTTCCATTTCCTGAAGCATGAAAAAGCACATTGTCAGTTTCCCTCCTGCTTGGCAAGGGAAATGGTCCCATGGATGGCAGGATTTGAAACTAATCCATGTCTCAGAAGCCTGCCAGGTCTTAGGAGGTCTCAGGAGCTTTAAAAAGCTTGACGGCAAAGACTGGAGGAATTAAATAAATGACCCCCCCCCTCCCCAGCTGGACTTGGAGGAAAGAGGAGGGGGGATGAGTTTTGGATGCTGTTTCTTTCCAAAAAGAGGCTTCTCCAGATATCCTCTTGGGACTTTGTCGGGAAGGAGAATCAAAGCTCCCAGGGGTGGGAGATCTGGCCTGCCTTGCAGGATTGGCCCAGCGCAGAGGTGCTGAGGGACTTTCTCTGCCGGTGCTGCCAGCCTCGCTCCTGCCTGGCCTCGTCCCCATCCAGGTTGCCAGGAGGGTCTTCTAACACTATAGGTCTTCTAAAGCCCACCACCTGGGCAATGCTCACACCAGAACCCTGCAAGGTGGGCCAGGATTACTGCCAGTTTAGTGTTTGGAACAGGGGTTGAGACCATTATCCAGCCTGAGGGCCATATTCGCTCCTGAGCACCCTTCCAGGGGCCACTTTCCATGGATGGGCAGGACAGAGGACAGAGTTGGTGGGGCTATGGGGCTGACTCTGAGCTTTGTCCAGGAGCTGCCTGCCTTCCAGGGATTTTTCCCAGCCCCACAAAAAAAACCTCAGGAGGCAGCTGGGAAGCCTTGGAAAGAGGGTGTGGTGCTGGGGAAATTCCTGAGGGCCAGAGAGAGAGACAGAAAGGATTTGAGGGCCAATTTACCCCTGGGTCTGAGGTTTCTCACCCTGCAGTTCGGGTGCTGGGCTTCCACCAGGGAGACCCAGTCTCCCATCCCCCTGCTCAGGAGGGATGCCCTGTGCCCAGTTTGGACCCCCTGATTATTTCTCCTCCTGTCCTTCCTCCCAGTGTAGGGAAGATAAAAGGGACACACACACACACACACACACACACACACACACAGACACAGGTTCCTAAGAGGAAGGACTAGGGGGCCATAAGCCACAGAACTTCATATCTCTGTCCCCTAAACTACAGTCCATGTTAGCGCATGGAGTGCTCTAAATATTTCCATCTACTCTTCCTGGATGGCTGTTCGAGGGAAAGGAAACGCGAGGTCTGCAGAGGTACTGACCATAATGCTTTCTGCGAAGCTTCATTAAGAGTTTGGGATTTGATCCTAGAACTTTACAAACCAAACTGAAGGTTCCCTAAAGACTGAGGCAGCTTATATTATTATAAAGTTCCTGTAGAAAGGATTACATCCTTCCAGTTCACTGCCTTTGTAATGAGTATTAGTTTTTGAGTATTGATATTTGTACAGTGGTACCTTGGGTTACAGACGCTTCAGGTTACAGACTCCACTAACGCAGAAATAGTACCTCTGGTTAAGAACTTTGCTTCAGGATGACAACAGAAATCGTGCAACAGCGGTGTAGTGGCAGCAGGCTGCCCATTAACTAATGTGGTACCTCAGGTTAAGAACAGTTTCAGGTTAAGAACGGACCTCCGGAACAAATTAAGTTCTTAACCCGAGGTACCACTGTAATTTGTAACAGGTATGCTATCTGTGTAAATGTTTCCCACCCTAATTAAATCCATCTTTCTGTGAACTGCCCTGAGACCTCCAGGTATAGGGCGGTATATAAATTCAATTAATAACAATTATTATTATTATTATTTTGTCTTCATTGTTCTCCTAAAACGGCTGCTCCCTGCATTGAAGTGCATCGTGGCAACAGCTGAGAGAGTCCTGGAAGTGGCCCTGTTTCCGCCTCCTCCTCCTCCTCCGTCCTTTCCACTGGCAGCGCAATGGCCTCCGAGACCCCCTCTGAACGGCCTCTTCTCAGAGGTGGAGTGGAAAGAGGAGCCAGGCAGCTTCCTCAGGTAGGGAAAGAGCAACGGGAGCAGGGAGGAGGGAAGAGGCACAGATGGGACCACCCAGCCTCCCTCTGTGTTGAGTGGGGATGATGGGGATCTAAGAGAAGCTCTGTTTTCTTCCTCTTCTTCTTCCAGGCCCTCTTGACCTTTGATGAGGTGGCTGTGTTTTTCACGGAGGAGGAGTGGGCTCTGCTGGATCCTGGCCAACAAGCTCTGCACACGGAAGTCATGCAGGAGAATTATGAGATGGTGGCCTCTCTAGGTAAGGGCAGATTTGTCTTGGCTGCTAGACATTGAAAGGGTGAATCTCCTGTTTGAGCCATTTCGTGCCGTGTCTTCTTCTTTGGTGAATCCTTGTAGCCGAATAAGATTGTCTTCCATGAACATGGTCTTAACAGTATGTCCGTGACTGTAGAGTCCAATTCTGGATGTACACATTATTCCACAGTGGGGACATAGGTTTCCAGGCAGGAGTTAATTACAGTGAGGGTTTGCCAAATGTACTTTCCTCTTAGCTTGTTTCTCCCTTTCATCCAGTGTGGTGTAGTGGTTAAAAGCAGTGGACTCATAATCTGGTGAACCGGGTTCGTGTCTCCGCACCTCCACATGCAGCTGCTGGGTGACCTTGAACTAGTCACACTTCTTTGAAGTCTCTCAGCCTCACTCACCTCACAGAGTGTTGTGGGGGAGGAAGGGAAAGGAGAATGTTAGCCACTTTGAGACTCCTTTGGGTAGTGATAAAGTGGGATATCAAATCCAAACTCTTCTTCTTCTTCCTGAGTTTGTACTTCTTCAAAGTCCATGGCGCCTTGGTAATGACTATTCTGCAATTGGATGATGATGATAATTTATTCATTTCCCGCTCATCTGCCCGGGTTTCCCCAACCACTCTGGGCAGCTTCTAACAAAATATTAAAAATAGAATCAAACATTAAAAACTTCCCTAAACAGGGCTGCCTTCAGATGACTTCTAAAAGTCAGATAGTTGTTTATTTCCTTGACATCTGATGGGAGGGTGTTCGACCAGGCGGGTATTGCTACTGAGAAGGCCCTCTGCCTGGTTCCCTGTAACCTCACATCTCACAGTGAGGGAGCACTCGCAGGCCAGTGTTTCCCATTTTCCTTTGCTTATACTGCATTTTTAAGATTTGCCTTGGGAGCATCTTTAAACCTCTTTTGTTGTCCACCACTATATCAATTTCCATTCTTAAATTGGGAATAGAGTGGTTGCTTTGGAAGACGATAATCAGGCATCTGAACAACATGACCAGTCCAACGAAGTTGATGTTGAAGATTGTACTTTATAGCAACACTATACTTTTGTCAGTAGGTAACTCTTCATAAGCTGATATTGTGGAATGAATTCACAAAAAACCCTATGTATAATATACAAAGAAGGGCCCATCTTCTCCAGCATCCTGGTGCAGGTTTAGGTGATGTGTGTTAGAATGCCTACTGCGAGATTGCAGTCATGGGATTGTTGTCTATCACATGATGGTATATGTTTTGACTCCACAGAGTGGGAAGTGACAGAGACAGAATGTTTGTGTTACTGTGTTCCGTGAAGTGGGACTATTGTCCTTTGTTCTTTTTCTCTTTGCCGTCTGATGCTAGAGAGAGAAGGAGCCATGTTGCAGTGCTCCGTGTGTGTTTATATGTAAATAAAGTAGATTAGCCAACATACTGAGTTGCTGGGTTTCTGTCACAAGCGGCGCAAACTCTGTGGATCTCGAAGTGTGCCGGTGTCAGTTGGCATCGGTCGCTGTGATATTCGGGCTGAAGAAAGCTTACGAAGCTCCCGAACAATCAACCAGGAGGGAGAGAACATGCCAGTCAGGCATGTGTCTCTGGCAGGGTCCTACTCAAGTGTAGGCTGAACTCCTGACAATGCGTACAGCTGGTTGGAATGTATCAGCGAGATATTACAGATCAGGGAGGAAGGAGAAAACTGAATACAGAGGCGTAGCATTTTCACAGGAGGAGGAAGATGGAAAAAGTGTGTCCCTTCAGATGTTGCTGCACTACAACTCCTGCCATCCCTGGTCATTGGCCATCTTTACTTGGGTTGATGCTACTTAGAGTCCAACCACATCTTGAGGGCCATAGATGCCTCATCTCAGCATAGAAGGTTTCTCTTGGTGCTCAGTGTTACATGGGATTTGAACTGCATACTAAGAGTTCTGGAGATTATTTTCAGATTTCCTTTCCTAAAAATGTGGTGCATGGGAGAGGGAGGAATACTGGACTTGTTAAAATAAGAGAAAGTGCTGATTGGTCTTGCTGTGTGTTAATATCTCTAATATTTTCTTCCTTGAATACCTAACAATATTTTCTTTTCCCCAACTTTCAACCAGGTGATGGAGAAGACAATCAGAATTATGAGGGGCCATCTGTGAAGTACTTCATTGTGAGTGAACACCATAGCACACATCTACAAACTAACACAGGGGATAAAACTTTTAAATGTATGGAGTGTGGAAAGAGCTTCAGTCATAGTGGAAACCTTACCAAACATCTACGAATTCACACAGGGGAGAAACCATTTAGGTGTACGGAGTGTGGAAAGAGCTTCAGTCAGAATGGAACACTTATTGTACATCTACGAACTCACACAGGGGAGAAACCGTTTAGATGTATGGAGTGTGGAAAGAGCTTCAAGCAGAATGGAAACCTTACCCAACATCAACGAACTCACACAGGGGAGAAACCCTTTAGATGTATGGAGTGTGGAAAGAGCTTCATTCAGATTGGAAACCTTAAATACCATCAACGAACTCATACAGGTGAGAAACCTTTTAAATGTATGGAGTGTGGGGAGGGTTTCAGTGAAGGTGGAAAACTTACAAGACATCACCAAACTCACACTGGGGAGAAACCCTTTAGTTGTACGGAGTGTGGAAAGAGCTTCAGTCACAATGGAACACTTATTGTACATCAACAAACTCACACAGGGGAGAAACCATATGAGTGTATGGATTGTGGAAAGTGCTTCAGTAGCAGTGTAACTCTTAGAAAACATCAACAATCTCACAGGGAAGCAACGGTTTAAATGTTAGGAGTGTGGAAAGTGTTTCAATTATAATGGAGTTCTTAATTAACAGCTACAGACTCTCACAGGGAAGAACCCATTCAGTTTTATAGAGTGTGCCAGGTTTTCCCCACAGAGTTCACTTTGTCTCTCATATCAACAAACTCTTATGTGGAAAATCCATTGTAAATGCATGGAGTGTGTTTTATGTTCTGGTGTTTGTATGGAATGTTGTACATATACGTATTAAAGCAATGAGGGTAGTGTCACATAATAGTAAGTTTAATGAAAGATATAATGTGCAGTTAGGAATGTGCAGACTGTGGCTCTGGTGTGCTCATTGTGAGTGAACATGTCTGAGAATCCGTTGATATTTGGTCTTTGTAAAGAGAATTGGGAATGCGGAGTTGTGAAAAGTGGAGCACGACAGTTGTGTTTAGGAAGCAGGATTGGCTCTGGAATCCTGGAACTGTAGAGTTGAAAGTGACTCCAAGGGTCTTCTAGTCCAATTCCCTGTTAAAAGAACAGCAGCATAAATCCCATTCTTATAATTGCAATAAAGGAACAATGAAAACTCAGAAAGACTGAAAAGTAATCCTTAAACCGTCCTACGTTGTTTATCTTTTAAAAATTCATTGTTTTACAATACCTTCTCATTCATGGCTACATGTCACGTTCGGGAGTTCCCCCCTCCCTTTTGGTAGCTCACCGATGAGAATTAATGAGCAGTTGGTAGATTTCTAGTCTTTTTATTACTGTATCATGTTGCTAGCACAAACAGGCTACTCCTCGCAAGGATAGCAGTTCTTACCCACATCCAACGGGATGTCCCTCCTTCCCAGCTTCTCCTTTGTTCTGATTGATGTATCACCCAGCTGCTTCCCTCCTTCCTGTTTCCTAGCTACTATCTCAAAGCTGGGTAGCTCCTGTCTCAACTGTGCAGCCTCTGAATCTGCCTGTCTCTCTGCATTGTGAAACTCTGGAAGAGCGGGGGGGGGGGGGGGGACTTCCCTCTCCTCTTCTGTTACAAGCTGATATTCCTGAAATTGCATTCCCCAGTCCTCCGATTCAGACCAGCCCCTGACACTAAACTGCAAAGTGGACAAAGTTCCATGGTGGCAGCCAGACTGAAAGAGGTGCTGAGGGGAGGAACCAATATGGGGAGGGAAGGTGGCACAGGGAAATGTGGGCATTGCCAGTGGTTTCAGGAGAGTCATTTCCCTGCGGAGAGAGGAATCTCTGTGCCCCCGTAATTGGCCCATCTTTCAGAAATCTGTAGAAAGAGCAGGCAGTATAGGAGGCTGAAAGTGGAGTTCACCTGGAGCTGCTCCTCCCTCTGCCGGCATTGAGCATTTGCCCATGACATGAAGCAGCCACAGCAGGTGCTGCAAGCTGCCCACAGTTGGACTTCACCCCCAAAGGCCCCCTCCTCCATCGCCTCCCGAGACAGACGGATGCCAACAGGGTCTCTCTGCCTGACGAGGATTTCACCTGGGACCTCCTGCATGCAAAGCATTGAATTTGAGACCTTTATTAAAACAACAATATTCATTTATTCAAAGTAAATACAGCTTTGTCCACTGCCATAATATCACAGAATGACCACTCCAGTCCTCAGTCCCACATCACGGTCATGTTGGCTCCCCCAACACCCTCAATAGGAGCCCAACTACCCATCTGCTTGGCTAGACAATTCCAATCATAATATCCCTTCCACAAATACCTCTGTGATGATGGTGGTGGTGGCATTAAAATATCCTGTTGTTCTTCAATCAAGGGAGAAAAAGGGAGACCAGATTGTGTCAAAGGTATCTTTTTTGGAGATACCTTTGATGAGACACTAATGGCATGTGAGGCGTTCTGACAGAGTAACAGTCCAGATGTTATTAATCCAAGCTTCTATTGCCCTTTTAGAGGTTTCCTTCCATCATGGGCAATAACTGTAGTCTAGCTGCTGTGAACAGAAAGGAAATTAATTCTTTAGATTGAAGCGTAGAATAAGGGGTCAAATATATAAATATGGAAGACAAGAGAAGGCAGTGGAAGACAGGAGTGCCTGGCGTGCTCTGGTCCATGGGGTCATGAAGAGTCCGACACAACTAAACAACAACAATGCTTATAATAAGATAAGTGCTGATTAAGGACTTTTGGATGTCTGATAAAAACCTCTTCCCCAGAAGACATGGACCATGGTACACCCCCACCAAACGCGAAAGTGGGAATCCGAGACCTTCTGCATGCAAAGCAAACGTTCTACCACTGAGCTGCACCCCCCCCCCCCCGAAAACATAACAAAGCCTAACTTTCTCCATCAGCTCCCTCTTTTTACAAAAGGCACGCACTGAAACGACACTGGACCACCATTTAGGATTGTCTTTAAGTTACTGCTCTAAACCCCTTTCCAGGAGGCGGCTTTTCAGAAATGCGCGCAGGGGGGTCGTCTTTCGCTGCCTCTGCAGGTAATCGAACCCATGAATTTCTCACTAAATAAACGGGAATGTAGAGCTTGCCGGCTGGGAAGGAAATTCATGTTTGCAAGGAGGGGGAGGCGGATCTCCTTCCCCTCCCCCTCCCTCTGGGTCAATGAGCTCCGCTTCCTAGAGAGGCAGGAAGTTATTTTTTTGGGGGGGGGAGGCAATTTGGAGGGGAGGGGTCTCCATCCTCATTCGCGGAAGAGAAGCGGACTTGGAGAAGAGGAGAAAGAGGTGCCGCTTATTGGGGGGGGGAGAAGGATTTGCTTTCCCTCTGCCTGAATCGACAAACAGGGTGACTGGGAAAGGAGGCGGGAGGATTGAGGGGGGGGTGCAAAGAAAGCAGGGAGGGGCTCCGCTCTTTCCCTGTGGGAATCATGGGGGGGGGGGGGCTGGATGCAGGCCATCCTGTTGCAAAGTGGGGTCCCCCTCCCCCAACAGGGTTTGCATTGCAAGATCCTTTTTGAAGCGCAGCGAAGACGCTTGAGACGAACCAGAAAAGGGTCCCCCCCCAGTGCAACTTAACTACAAAGGGATTCGCAGCCCCACCCTGGGCATGTTGACGCAGAAGTCAGTCCTTCTCCGTTCAAAGGGGGGGCAGCCCCATTCCACTTAGTGATGCTCCTCTCTGTTTAACAGCCTCCATCTCCCTTCTCACTGCTGCCCCACTCCTTCCCCCCCATCGCTCCCCCCAGGCTCTGCCTCCTGCGTCAGGGAGCCGGTCTGGGCGGGAGGGGAGGGCTGAGCTCCTCCAGGACCCTGACCTGTCCCCCTCCGAAATCTGCTGCTGAAGCCCCTGCCACAGTGGGGCGGAGATCGGGAGGGCAAGCAGGGGAGAGGAAGTGGAAGCAGCTGGAGAACAGAGTCACCTCTGGATTGGGAGAGATTTTGAGTTGGGTGGGGGATGAGAGATGGACAGTGTCAAGGGAAATCGGCCTCTGCAGCTTCCTGAGTAAGAAAGAGGCTGATGTGAGAAGGAAGCAAAAAGAAATGAGAATTTACTTCTTGGGAAGGGGGCTGACCCCCCAGCTAGTCTTGGGGAATGAAACTGATCCCCCCCCTCACAGATTTTGATGCTCTTTCTTTCCAAAAAGGCTTCTCCAGATATCCTCTTGGGACTTTGTCGGGAAGGAGAATCAAAGCTCCCAGGGGTGGGAGATCTGGCCTGCCTTGCAGGATTGGCCCAGCGCAGAGGTGCTGAGGGACTTTCTCTGCCGGTGCTGCCAGCCTCGCTCCTGCCTGGCCTCATCCCCATCCAGGTTGCCAAGAGGGTCTTCTAACACTATAGGTGTTCTAAAGCCCACCACCTGGGCAATGCTCACACAACAACCCTGCAAGGTGGGCCAGGATTACTGCCAGTTTAGTGTTTGGAACAGAGACCTTTCTCCAGCCTGAGGGCCACATTCGCTGCTGAGCAGCCTTCCAGGGTCCACTTTCCATTGATGGGCGGGACAGAGGACAGAGTTGGTGGGGCTATGGTGCTGACTCTGAGCTTTATCCAGGAGCTGCCTGCCTTCCAGGGATTTTTCCCAGTCCCACAAAAAAACCTCAGGAGGCAGCTGGGAAGCGTTGGAAAGAGGGTGTGGCGCTGGGGAAATTCCTGAGGGCCAGAGAGAGAGAAAAAAAGGATTTGAGGGCCAATTCAGCCCCTGGGTCTGAGGTTCCCCACCCTGCAGTTCGGGTGCTGGGCTTCCACCAGGGAGACCCTGTCTCCCATCCCCCTGCTCAGGAGGGATGCCCTGTGCCCAGTTTGGACCCCCTGATTATTTCTCCTCCTGTCCTTCCTTGCAGTGTGGGGAAGATAAAAGGGGACACACACACACACAGAGAGAGAGAGAGAGAGAGAGAGAGGGGGGGGGGTTCCTAAGAGGAAGGACTAGGGGGCCATAAGCCACAGAACTTCATATCTCTGTCCCCTAAACTACAATCCATGTTAGCGCATGGAGTACTCTAAATATTTCCATCCACTCTTCCTGGGTGGCTGTTTGGGGGAAAGGAAAAGCGAGGTCTTCAGAGGTACTGACCATAATGCTTTCTGCGAAGCTTCATTAACAGTTTGGGATTTGATCCCAGAACTTTCCAAACCGAAGCTGAATGTCCCCTAAAGACTGAGGCAGCTTCTATTATTAGAAAGTGCCTGTAGAAAGGATTACATCCTTCCAGTTCTCTGGCTTTGTAATTAGAATTTATGAGCATTAGTTTATTGATGTTGGTACAGTGGTACCTTGGGTTAAGAACTTAATTCGTTCTGGAGGTCCGTTCTTACCCTGAAACTTCTTAACCCGAGGTACAAATTTAGCTAATGGGGCCTCCCGCTGCTGCCGCACCATCGCCGTGCAATATCTGTTCTCATCCTGAAGCAAAGTTCTTAACCCAAATTACTATTTCTGGGTTAGCGGAGTCTGTAACCTGAAGCATCTGTAACCCGAGGTACCACAGTATTTGTAATTTTGAAAAGGTATGCTATCTGTGTAAATGTCTCCCACCCTAATTAAATCTGCCTTTCTTTGAACAGCCCTGAGACCTCCGGGTATAGGGCGGCATATAAATTCAATCAATTCTTATTATTATTATTTCTGCATTGTTCTCCTTAAAGAGCTGCTCCCTGCATTGAAGTGCATCGTGGCACCAGCTGAGAGAGTCCTGGAAGTGGCCCTGTTTCCGCCTCCTCCTCCTCCGTCCTTTCCACTGGCAAAGCAATGGCCTCCGAGACCCCCTCTGAACGGCCTCTTCTCAGAGGTGGAGTGGAAAGAGGAGCCAGGCAGCTTCCTCAGGTAGGGAAAGAGCAACGGGAGCAGGGAGGAGGGAAGAGGCACAGATGGGACCACCCAGCCTCCCTCTGTGTTGAGTGGGGATGATGGGGATCTAAGAGAAGCTCTGTCTTCTTCCTCTTCTTCTTCCAGGCCCTCTTGACCTTTGAGGAGGTGGCTGTGTTTTTCACGGAGGAGGAGTGGGCTCTGCTGGATCCTGGCCAACGAGCTCTGCACAAGGACGTCATGGAGGAGAATTATGAGATGGTGGTCTCTTTAGGTAAGGGCAGATTTGTATCCCTCTTGGCTGCTAAACATTGAAAGAGTAAATCTCCTATTTGAGCCATTTATTCATTCCGTGTCTTCTTCTTTGGCAAATCCTCATAGACGAATAAGATTGTCTTCCATGAACACGGTCTTAACGGTGTGTCCATAAGTGACTGTGGAGTCCAATTCTGGATCCACACATCCTTCGGCAGTGGGGACATAGGTTTCCCGGAGGGAGTTAATCACAGTGAGGGTTTGCCAAACGTGCTTTCCTCTTAGCTTGTTTCTCCTTTTCGTCTTGAGCTTGTGCTTCTTCAAAGTGCATTACGCCTTGGTAAAGGCTTTTCTCCAATTGGAGCACTCGCACGCCAGTATTTTCCAATTTTCTGTGCTTCTACTTCATGTATTTAGATTTGCCTTCAGAGCATTTTGAAACCTCTTTTGTTGTCCATCGATATTTCCCTTCCCATTCTTAAGTTGGGAATAGAGTAGTTGCTTTGGATGACGATAATCAGGCATCTGAACAACATGACCAGTCCAACGAAGTTGATGTTGAAGATTCTAGTTTATAGCAACTCTGTACTTTTGTCAGTAGGTAACTTTTCGTAAGCTGAAATTGTGGTATGAATTTCCCCCTAAAACCTATGTAAAATCTACAGGGAGACTGACAGGTTAATAATGGTGGCATGAGGTTTGCTGGTCAGTGTCATTTATCAACTTTTAATGGGCCACCAGATACTTTGCTGTCTTTGCTTCAAAAGATTAATACTTTTGTATATTTTTATAGTCACATATACATAAACAACACTTCTGTTTTACTTATTCCACATAGCAGGGACTCTGATAGTCAAGTCTGAGCTCACCTCCTCGCTTGGAACAGAAAAATACAGGGATGTTGTCCTGGACCAATTCAGAGGTACATACTTCCACTTTGCTGTGAGGCTGTACCTTTGTGTGTCTCCTTTCAGTATGTAGGAATATAAAAAGAGCCCTTTTGGATCAGAACAAGGGCCAATCTTCGCCAGCATCCTGGTGCAGGTTTAGGTGATGTGTACAGCTGGTTGGAATGTATCAGCAAGATATTACAGATCAAGGAGGAAATAAAAAACAGTATAGCATTTTCACAGGAGGGGGAAGATGGAGAAAGGTGTCCCTCCAGATTTGGCTGCACTACAACTCCCATCATCACTGGTCATTGGCCATCTTTGCTTGGGCTGATGGTACTTAGAGTCCAACCACATCTGGAGGGCCATACATGCCTCACCTCAGCACAGAAGTTTTCTCTTGGTGCTCAGTGGGAGTTGAAGGTTCAGGTAGGTAGCCAGGTTGGTCTGACGCAGACGAAATATATATAATTTTTTTTTAAAAAAAATTGTCCAATATTACCTTAGAGACCAACTAAGTTTGTTCTTGGTATGGGAGTTGAATACTAGATACTAGAATACTGGATACTAAGGGTTCTTGAGACTATTTTCAGGTCCCACCCCCTTTCCTAAAAATGGTACATAGGAGAGGGAGGGACGCTGGAGGTGTTAAAAGAAGGGAAAGTGCTGATTGGTCTTGTTGCGTGTTAAGTTCTCTTGCTCGAATACCTAACAATATTTTCTTATCCCCCACTTTAAACCAGGTGATGAAGAAGGCAATCAGAATTTTGAGGGGCCATCTGTAAAGTACTTAAGTGTGAGTGAACACCTTAGCACACATCTACAAACTAATACAGGAGAGAAACCTTTTAAATGCATGGAGTGCGGAAAGAGCTTCAGTAAAAATGGAAACCTTACTGTACATAAACAAATTCACACAGGGAACAAACCATTTAGATGTATGGAGTGTGGAAAGAGCTTCAGCCTGTGTTCACACCTTACTATACATCTACGAACTCACACAGGGGAGAAACCTTTTAAATGTATGGAGTGCGGAAAGAGCTTCAGTGAGAGTGGAAAACTTACTGTACATCAACGAACTCACACCGGGGAGAAACCCTTTAATTGTATGGCGTGCGGAAAGAGCTTTAGTGCAAGTGGAACTCTTAGAAGACATCAGCGGATTCACACTGGGGAGAAACCATTTAAATGTATGCAGTGTGGGAAGGGCTTCAGTCAGAGTGGAATCCTTTCTAGACATCAACGAACTCACACGGGTGAGAAACCATATAAGTGTATGGTTTGTGGAAAGTGCTTCAGTGCAAGTGGAAGCCTTACTCTGCATCAGGGTACTCATACAGGAGAGAAACCATATAAATGTTTGGAGTGTGGAAAGAGCTTCATTTGTAGTGGGAGACTCACTGTGCACCAACAAAGTCACACTGGGGAGAAACCATTTAAATGTATTTGTGGGAAGGGTTTCAGTCAGAGTGGAGCTCTTGCAGTACATCAACGAACTCATACAGGGCAGAAACCATTTAGGTGTATGGAGTGTGGAAAGAACTTCAGACTGTCTTCACACCTTACTACACATCACCGAACTCACACAGGGGAGAAACCTTTTAAGTGTATGGAGTGCGGAAAGAGCTTCAGTGAGAGTGGAACTCTTAGAATACATCAACGGATTCACACTGGGGAGAAACCATTTAAATGTATAGAGTGTGGACAGAGCTTCAGTCACAATGGAACACTTACTAAACATCAACGAACTCACACGGGTGAGAAACCATATAAGTGTATGGTTTGTGGAAAGAGCTTCAGTCAGGGGGGAGATCTTGCAACACATGTACGAACTCACACTGGTGAGTTACCATTTAAATGTATGAGGTGTGGGAAGGGCTTCAGTCGTAGTGGAAATCTTAGAATACATCAACGAACTCACTCAGGGGAGAAACCATTTAGATGTATGGAGTGTGGAAAGAGATTCAGTTGTAGTGGAAATCTTAGAATTCATCAACGAACTCACACAGGGGAGAAACCATTTAAATGTAAGGAGTGTGGAAAGAGCTTCAGACGATGTTCACAAATTACTATACATTGGAGAACTCACACAGGGGAGAAACCGTATATGTGTACGGATTGTGGGAGGTGCTTCAGTGAGAATGGATCTCTTAAAAGACATCAACAAACTCATACAGGGGAGAAAACATTTAAATGTATGGATTGTGGGAAGTGCTTCAATGGGAATGGAAGTCTTAGAAGACATCAAAGATCTCACAGAGAAGCAACTGTTTAAATGGAATGGAGTGAGGAAAATATTTCAATTATAATGGCCTTCTTAATAAGCAACCACAGACTGTTATGGGGGAGAAACCTTTTCGGTTTTTTGGAGTTTGCCATGTTTTTCCCACAGGGTTCACTTTGTCCCTCATATCAGCAAACTCATATAAGGGGGAAATTCATTGTAAATTTATGGAGTGTATTTGATGTTCTGGTGTTTGTATGGAAAGCTGTACATACATGTATTAAAGCAAATAAAATGTCTCATAATAGTAAGTATGATGAAAGATATAATGTACTGTAAGGTATGTGCAGAACATGACTCTGGAGTGCTCATTGTGAGTGAACATGTCCTGAGACTCGGTTGATATTTGGTCTTTGGCAGAGAGAGTTAGGAATGGAGAACTGTGAAAAGTGGAGCACAAAAGTGGTGTTTAGGAAGCAGGATTGGCTCTGGAATCCTAGAACTGTAGAGTTTAAAGGGACTCCAAGGGTCAAGTCCAATTCCTTGTTATAAGAACAGCAGCATAAATCACATTTTTATACTTGCAATAAAGGAACAATGAAAACACAGAAAGACTGGAAAGTAATCCTTAAACTATCCTACGTTGTTTGTATTTTATAAATTCATTGTTTTACCGTACCTTCTCATTCATGGCTTCATTAACAGCAAAGGGGGTAAAATCCCAAATGGTAGCTGGAATGAAGGAGGTGCTGTGAGGAATAACCAACATGGGGAGGGAAGGTGGCACAGGGAAATGTGGGCATTGCCAGTGGTTTCAGGAGCGTCATTTTCCTGTGGAGAGGGGAATCTCTGTGCCCACGTAATTGGCCCATCTTTCAGAAATCTGTAGAAAGAGCTGTCAGTATAGGAGGCCAAAAGCAGAGCTCATCTGGAGCAGGGGTCCTCAAACTTTTTAAACAGGGAGCCGGTTCACTGTTCCTCAGCCACTGTTGCAGGCTGGATTATAATTTGAAAAAAAAATATGAATGAATTCCTATGCACACTGCACATATTTTATTTGTAGTGCACAGAAAACCAGGAAAAACAATACAATATTTAAAATGAAAAATGATTTTAATCAACGTCAACTTATAAGTATTCCAATGGGAAGTATGGACCTGGTTTTGGCTAATGAGATGCTCAATATCCGGTTCCATATTTGTCGCTGCTAGTCGTAGCAAGTGATGCAAGTGTTCATCGGTTAGTCTGGATCTGGTTTGAGATTTCAGATGTTTCCTTCGAGGGGAAATCTGTTCACAGACATAGGTGCTGCCAAAGATGGTTGCAATTTTGAGTGCATGGCTCCTGGGATTTAAGATATGTCTCAGAGGGGAGAGATGCATTGAAATTAGTGAGGCTGCTTGATTTGAATGTGTTTTTCATAGAGTCACAGTTCTGTAGTTCGGCCATTTCCATTTGGGAAATCAGATCAACAATTTCAATGTCTACAGAAAATGGGTTCCGGGAAAGCTGTATGCCCTGTTCATGGAGGTGAAGCTCTTTAATTCTAATTTGAAACTCCTTTTGCAACATTTCTAGTAAATCCACACGTTTTGTTTGGGAATGCAACTGCTGGTTTTTCCGCCAGCAGGTTTTGAGTTGTGGGGAGATGACAGAAGTTTTCCTCCTTCAGTTGAGGAGGTCTAATTTTACTTGAAATGCTTTCACATGTGAAAACATATCACATATGCGCTTCCCCTTTCCTTGAAGTTGAACACTGAAACTGTTGAGTAGCTCTGTTACATCTGTCAGAAAGGCAAGGTGCCATTTCCATTCTGCATCTTTGAGCTTGGGGTGGGCTCCCGTTGCTCGGTCCCTGCTCCTGCCCACCTAGCAGTTCAAAAGCACACCAGTGCAAGTAGATAAATAGGTACCACTCCGGCGGGAAGGTAAATGGCGTTTCCGTGCCCTGCTCTGGTTCGCCAGAAGCGGCGTAGTCATGCTGGCCACATGACCCGGAAGCTGTACACCAGCTCCCTCAGCCGATAAAGCGAGATGAGCGCTGCAACCCCAGAGTCGGTCACAACTGGACCTAATGGTCAGGGGTCCCTTTACCTTTACCTTTGCTTCTTTGTTTTTTGAAAGCATAAAAGCAGAAACCTGTGGAAGTAAGTCATTAAAATGTTTCAAAACTCTCCCTAGATCCATGAAGAAATAAAGAAAATACTAAGAATATCATATAGTAAAAGGCCAGAGGCATTCCTTTTAGGAATTTTAAATGATGATATTCCAAAAGACAAAACTAATTTTTTCTTATACGCAACGTCTGCAGCAAGAATCCTGGTGGCTAAGTATTGGAATGGGAATCAGTTACCTACTAGGGGAGGGTGGTTATGTAAGCTTTCAGAATATTTAGAATTAGCCAAATTGACAGATATAATAAGACAAAAACCAAAAAGTGAAGTGAAAAAGGAATGGGAGTGTCTAAATGAATACCTTAAAAGTCAAGGTTCGAGGACAGAAATCTGGCTGAGTCTGGAATAACCTTGTGAAGTGAAAGGATAAGAAAGGGATTTATATCTAGATGCTAGGATAGAGATGATCAGGAAAACAGGAAGATACAATGAAAGATAAAGGAGGTGCTGTGGGATTGGTGGAAGTCAATGTTTGTTTGTTTTTTAGGGTTTATACTATTAACTTGTAAGATGGATTTGATTTTTGTTTTGTTTTTTTGAATGTTGGTTTTTGTGTATTGTTATTCAATATTTTTCGTGTTGTGTGGAAAATACTAATAAAAGTTATAAAAAAAAAATTAAAGAATATCTTCATAGGCAACATTTAGTTCAGACAGAAATTCCTGAAACTGTCTGTTGTTAAGTGCATGAAGTTGATTTATTCCCCTCGGCTGGATCCTAGGCTTGCTTTTACTCAAAGTATTCTACCACGTTCAGCAGGACTTCCAGCTAGGTGCGCACAGGACTGCAGCTGTAATCTTTTTTCACTGCACAGGGTAGGAGGTTAACAAGCTGTCCACTTTGCAGAGGAGAGGAGAGGGGCATAGAATCATAGAATCATAGAATCATAGAGTTGGAAGAGACCACAAGGGCCATCGAGTCCAACCCCCTGCCAAGCAGGAAACACCATCAGAGCACTCCTGACATATGGTTGTCAAGCCTCTGCTTAAAGACCTCCAAAGAAGGAGACTCCACCACACTCCTTGGCAGCAAATTCCACTGTCGAACAGCTCTGACTGTCAGGAAGTTCTTCCTAATGTTTAGGTGGAATCTTCTTTCTTGTAGTTTGGATCCATTGCTCCGTGTCCGCTTCTCTGGAGCAGCAGAAAACAACCTTTCTCCCTCCTTTATGTGACATCCTTTTATATATTTGAACATGGCTATCATATCACCCCTTAACCTCCTCTTCTCCAGGCTAAACATGCCCAGCTCCCTTAGCCGTTCCTCATAAGGCATCGTTTCCAGGCCTTTGACCATTTTGGTTGCCCTCCTCTGGACACGTTCCAGTTTGTCAGTGTCCTTCTTGAACTGTGGTGGCCAGAACTGGACACAGTACTCCAGGTGAGGTCTGACCAGAGCAGAATACAGTGGCACTATTACTTCCCTTGATCTAGATGCTATACTCCTATTGATGCAGCCCAGAATTGCATTGGCTTTTTTAGCTGCCGCGTCACACCGTTGGCTCATGTCAAGTTTGTGGTCAACCAAGACTCCTAGATCCTTTTCACATGTACTGCTCTCAAGCCAGGTGTCACCCATCTTGTATTTTTGCCTCTCATTTTTTTTGCCCAAGTGCAATACTTTACATTTCTCCCTGTTAAAATTCATCTTGTTTGTTTTTGCCCAGTTCTCTAATCTGTCAAGGTCGTTTTGAAGTGTGATCCTGGCCTCTGGGGTGTTAACCACCCCTCCCAGTTTGGTGTCATCTGCAAATTTGAATAGGATGCCCTTGAGTCCATCATCCAAGTCGTTGATAAAGATGTTGAATAAGACCGGGCCCAAGACAGAACCCTGTGGCACCCCACTAGTCACTCTTCTCCAGGATGAAGAGGAACCATTGATGAGCACCCTTTGGGTTCGGTCAGTCAGCCAGTTACAAATCCACTGAGTGGTAGCAGAGTCAAGACCGCATTTTACCAGCTTCTTTACAAGAATATCATGGGGCACCTTGTCAAATGCCTTGCTGAAATCAAGGTAGGCTACATCCACTGCGTTCCCTTCATCTACCAGGCTTGTAATTCTGTCAAAAAACTTATTTGACATGACTTATTTTTGAGAAATCCATGCTGACTATTGGTGATCACAGCATTCCTTTCTAGGTGCTCACAGACTGTTTGCTTAATGATCTGCTCCACAATCTTCCCCGGTATTGATGTCAGACTGACTGGGCGGTAATTATTTGGGTCCTCTCTTTCCCCCTTTTTGAAAATAGGGACAACATTTGCCCTCCTCCAGTCTGCCGGGACTTCGCCTGTTCTCCAGGAATTCTCAAAGATGACTGCCAGTGGTTCTGAGATCACATCTGCCAGTTCTTTTAATACTCTTGGATGCAGTTCATCTGGCCCTGGAGACTTGAATACATCTAAACTAGCCAAGTATTCTTGTACTATCTCCTTAGTTACTCTGGGCTGTGTTTCCTTTGCTGAATCATTTGCTTCAAATTCTTCAGGTCGGGCATTGTTTTCTTTATCGGAGAAGACTGAGGCAAAGAAGGCATTGAGGAGTTCAGCCCTTTCTGTGTCCCCTGTTTGCATTTCACCATCTTCTCCTCTGAGTGACCCCACTGTTTCTTTGTTCTTCCTTTGCTACGGACATACCCATAAAAGCCTTTTTTGTTGCTTTTAACCTCTCTAGCAAGCCTGAGTTCATTCTGTGCTTTAGCTTTTCTGACTTTGTGTCTACACGTGCTGGCTATTTGTTTGAATTCCTCTTTGGTGGTTTCCCCCCTTTTCCATTTTTTGTACACATCCTTTTTTAATCTTAACTCAGTTAAAAGTTCTTTAGATAGCCACCCTGGCTTCTTTAGGCACCTTCCATGTTTCCGTCTCATTGGTATTGCCTGACGTTGTGCTTTTACTATCTCCCTCTTAACAAACTCCCAGCCATCATGAACTCCCTTTCCTTTTAGTATTACTGTCCATGGGATCTCATGTTTGTAGTTTTCTTACACTTGAGGGGCATTGTATTTTATTTTATTTTACCCTACAGAGAAGTGACCCTCTTTATGCACCAGTACGGAAAGATCAGCCTGGCGTTTCAACGCATCATGAGTACAACCCCATGTGCACGTACATGGGAGCACCTCCCCCTGAATTCTGTGGCACTTAACTTGAACGAAAGCAGGCTGCCGGTTTTTATTTTTATTTAAATGGTGGGGAACATGAGAAGGCGCCGGTGTAAAAGAGGCATTAGACGGGGGGGGGGGGAATGAGGGGTGGAGAGAGAGAAGGGGACGCAAAACAGAAGAAGGGAAAGGCGTCGGGTACTGGAAGAGAGGAAACGCTTCAGGGAAAGAAGGTGGAAAGGAACATTAACTGAGGGAAAGCAGGAGGGGTGGACAGCCCAGGGCAAGCAGGAGGGGTGGCCAACCCCCGCACAGAACGCGCAGAGGGAGCCCCTGTCGCTTTCCGTGGTGCAAGAGTCTCTTCCCATTGCGAGAATCTCCTGATACGATGTTTTCTGAAAGGAGGGGGCGGAAACTGGTCTTCACTTCTTCCGCTCCTGCCTGACTCTGTGTGTTATCTCTGTAGTGATTAGATGGCTGACTGAGAGCTGTAACACTCATGCAAGCCAGTACCTCTTTAGTTTTAGTTTGCAGTAGCTATTAGAAATAAAAGAAGTGTTTTTTAAAAAATATTTTATTAAGGATTTTCTTGTTTTACAGAAGTAAGCGTAATGCCTCGTTTTTGTTTTTGTCATGTAACATTTTTACAAATCCATTTCATTTGTTGAGACATTAGGGGGAGAAGAAGAAAAAAAGGGGGGGAAGGGGGAGAAATAAAAGAAGTTATGCTTCAAAGCTTCCTTCCATGTTGTTCATACTCTGCTGAGTTTGGTGTTCACAACTCACAGTTGTGGGTCCAGTGCACTTGGACCTGCTTTGCAGGAGTGGAAGGTCTCTGGAAGTGCTCTCCAGTTGCCTAGCCCAGTCGGGGCAGAACCAGTTGTTGAGCCCAGTCATTGGCATCAGCTCAAAGTCGTACTGACAGGCTGCAGAGCTGTGGGGCAGACCAGGGGTTGGGGTGGGCAAGCTGGCTCCCCTGGCTTGTGGTGGAGCTTCTTCCTCCCGTGGCACCTGTGGCGCCTTTGCAGCCGCTCTGTTCACAGGAGGAGCTGCTGCTGCTCCCCTCACTTCCTGCCCACTCAGTCAGTCCCCGCTGTGGCGTTCGTACGGAGCCCCCGGTCATCTCACGGACTATTGACCCGTACACCACTAATCCGCTGCCACCAACCAGGTCTTCCCTGGTAAATCACTTAGTCTCAGTCAGGTTCTTAAGTTAACAAAGAAGAGTGTCGTTTATTGCAAACACAAATAAACTTTAACTGCATTCCAAACGCTGTTATTCTTTACCTTCTTAGTCTTATTTTATCCTGTCTCTAACTCTTCTACCTCCCCTCACACAAGAACCAACTGCATTTAACTGTCTCTCTATTTCCAACTGTCTGCCAACTGCCTTTCCCAACCAACCAACCAACCAACCAACCCTCAAACTCAAACCTGGGGCTAAGCCCTTTTATAAACAGGTAGGCTCCGCCTCTGGCTGTTCTATTGGTCTACATATTAACCCTTTCTCTCCCCCTGTACAGACATTTTCAAATGAACGGGCAAATGCCACATCCCCACTTGAGGTAAACCCGGTACAGTGGCTTCACGGCGGGGTTCTGCAATGGACGGGCAGGCTGGATCTAGGACCATGGCGGACTGGATGCAACCCGTGGGCTGTAGTTTGAGGACCCCTGATCTGGAGCTTCTCCCTCTGCCGGCATTGAGCATTTGCCCATGGCCTGAAGCAGCCACAGCAGGTGCTGCAAGCTGCCAACTGTTGGACTTCACCCCCAAAGGCCCCCTTCTCCTGAGCAGACAGGTGCCAACCAGGGTCTCTTTACCTGCCGAGGATTGTACCTGCAACCTTCTCCTGCATGCAAAGAATTGAATTCAAGACCTTTATTTGAAAAAACAACATTCATTTATTCAAAGTAAATACAGCTTTGTCCACTGCCATAATATCACAGAATGACCACTCCAATCCTCAATCCCACATCACGGTCATTTTGGCTCCCCCAATACCTTCAGTAGGAACCCAACTACCAATTTGCTTGGCTAGACATTACCAGTCATTATAATCTCCTCCACAAATACCTCCGTGATAATGATTAAAGGTAAAGGGACCCCTGACTGTTAGGCCCAGTCGTGGACGACTCTGGGGGTGTAGCGCGCATCTTGCTTTATTTGGCCGAGGGAGCCGGCGTACAGCTTCCAGGTCATGTGGCCAGCATGACTAAGCCGCTTCTGGCATACCGGAGCAGCACACAGAAACACCATTTACCTTCCCGCCGGAGCGGTACCTATTTATCTACTTGCACTTTGATGTGCTTTCGGCCTGCTAGGTTGGCAAGAGCAATGGGAGCTCACCCTATCGTGGGGATTCGAACTGCCGACCTTCTGATTGGCAGGCCCTAGGCTCTGTGGTTTAACCCACAGCGCCACCCGCATCCCATGATAATGATTATCATGGCATTAAAATATCCTGTTCTTCAAGCAAAGGAGAGAAAGGGAGATTGTGTCAAATGCATCTTTTTTTTGAGAAACCTTAAATTAGACACTGGTTGTATACGAGGCCTTCTGATAGAGCATGTACGCCCAACGCATCAATCTCATCATTCACACGATGGATATTAGAGTTGCAGGTGCCTCAGGCACCCCGCTCCGGCCACTGGCATTGCCCAACGCCCAGTCAGCTGGCTGCCAAGGAAAGGTATGAGGTGCTTGCCTCCACCACAAGCCTCAGCCCTGGGCAGGCAGGTGAAGATGAGGCCCGTGGGCTCCTTTTGGGCTGCAGCTGCGGAGGGTACGCAAGAGAGACGATGACATCCCTCCTCCCTCTCCTGCCAGTTCCTATGGGAAAAAAACCACTCTCCCTCCTAGTTCTGCGTGGATGCTGAACTTTCCCAATCAGAAGCCGCGGGAGCCCCTTCGGACGTTCAGGTTCCAAAACAACGTTCGCAAACGGAACAGTCACTTCCGAGTTTGCGGCGTTCAGAAACAAAACGTCCGAGTTCCAGGGCATTCGGGATCCATGGTACGACTGTACAGTCATACCTCGGGTTACAGACGCTAAATCACGCTTTGCGCATGCGCAGAAGCGCCGAATTGCATCCCGCGCGTGCAGACGCGTCGCTGCAGGTTGCGAACGCTGCGGGTTGCAAACATGCATCCCACACGGATCACGTTCGCAACCCAAGTGGACATGGGATATTATACAATAATAGCACATCTTCCGTTCTTTTACTAAACTACTTATGGCATTCTAGCACTTTGGGAGAAACGTTCTCTCAATAAACGTCTATGTTCTGCACTTGGCAGGAAGGTCCCATAATGATTGAGATGTGCATTTTGTTTTTTTGTGTTTTTTTTGAATGATATTTATTAAGGTTTCAAAAAAAATTACATAGATAAGAAGAAAAAAAAAGAAAGAAAGAAAGAGAAGAAAAAGTACAAAATACAGATAAAAAAAAATAAAAAACACTTAAAAACAAATCAATCTTTCCATGCCTTACATTTCATTTCCTTGCTTCCCTGACCTCCTCACACCTCCCTTTTTTGTATTCCAATTCAATTAGTTAAATGAGCAATTCCTTTCCCTCTTTGTTTTTGTCTTAATCCTTTAACTTAATATATTATAACTTTGGATTCTCACCTGTTAACAATCCATTTTTACATACACGTTTATAACATTGCTGCTAAAACCACTTAACTTCATTCTGACATCATTCTAACATTCATTAATTTTGCAGTATTTCTGTAAATAGTCTTTAAATTTCTTCCAATCTTCTTCCACCGACTCTTCTCCCTGGTCTCGGATTCTGCCAGTGCATTTTGTTTTGTTCTGCCTTTGTTGTGTTCTCAAGTGTCAAAGTTAGCTCTCTTCTGGTCCTTCGACATACCACAGCAACCACCCCTCAAAATGCACCCCTGGTGTTAGGGCTTTCACTGAATGACCATGAGCAATATCCCAGGCAGCTAGGGGGTGACACTCCCTGGAGAGAAATGCCCCATCTTGCCCATCTTTGGGGGTTTGGCTTTGCTCCTGCGGTCAAGGGTCTTGTTGCTCACTTGTTATTAAAGTTGTCTTTCGCTACCGCTGCAGGAAATCGAACCCATGAATTTCTCACTAAATAAACGGGAATATAGAGGTTGCCGGCTGGGAAGGGAATTTCTGTTTTGCAAGGAAGGGGAGGCGGATCTCCTGCCGCTCCCCCTTCCTCTGGGTCAATGAGCTGGGCTTCCTAGAGAGGCAGGAAGGGGGTTTTATGGGGGGGGAGGCAATTTGGAGGAGAGGGGTCTCCATCCTCATTCCAGGAAGAGAAGCGGACTTGGAGAAGAGGAGAAAGAGGTGTCGCATATTTGGGGGTTATTTGGGGATGGGGGGGTAGGAGAAGGATGTGCTTTCCCTCTGCCTGAATTGACAAACAGGGCAGCTAGGAAAGGAGGCGGGAGGATTGCGGGGGGGGGGGTGTGCAAAGAAAGCAGGGAGGGGGCCTGCCCTTTCTCTGTAGAAATCATGGAGGGGGGGCTGGATGCAGGCCTTCCTGTTGCAAAGTGGGGTCCCCCTCCCCCAACAGGGTTTGCATTGCAAGATCCTTTTCGAAGCGCAGAGATCAAGCCAGGCTCCCATGGTGGAGGGGGAGGGGGGCGAAGACACTTGAGACGATCCACAAAAGGGTGACACCCCCCCAGTGGAACTTAATTACAAAGGGATTTGCAGCCCCACCCTGTGCATGTTGACTCAGAAGTCAGTCCTTCTCCGTTCAAAGGGGGGGGGCAGCCCCATTCCACCTAGTGATTCCCCTCTCTGCTACCCTCCATTTCCCTTCTCACTGCTCCCCCCCATCGCTCCCCCCGCGCCCTGCCTCCTGCGTCAGGGAGCCGGTCTGAGCAGGGAGGGGCAGAGCTCCTCCAGGACCCTGATCTGCTCCCCCCTCCGAAATCTGCTGCTGAAGCCCCTGCCTCAGTGGGTCGGAGATCCGGAGGGCAAGCAGGGGAGAGGAAGTGGAAGCAGCTGGAGAACAGAGTCACCTCTGGATTGGGAGAGAGGAGGGAGATTTCGAATTGGGTGCGGGGGTGAGAGATAGACAATGTCAAGGGAAATCGGCCTCCGGAGCTTCCTGAGTAAGGAAGAGGCTGATGTGAGAAGGAAGCAAAGGAAACCAGAATTTACTTCTTGGGAAGGGGGCGGACCCTCAGCTAGTCTTGGGGAATGAAACTGATCCCCCCCTTGCAGATTTTGATGCTGCTTGTTTCCAAAACGAGGCTTCTCCAGATATCCTGTTGGGAATTTGTCGGGAAGGAGAATCAAATCTCCCAGGGTTGGGAGATCTGGCCTGTCTTGCAGGATTGGCCCAGCGCAGAGGTGCTGAGGGACTTTCTCTGCTGGTTCTGGCAGCCTCGCTCCTCCCTGCCTTGTCCCCATCCAGGTTGCCAGGAGGGCCTTTATAATACTGTAGGTGATCTAAAACCCATCACCTGGGCAATACTCACACCAGAACCCTGCAAGGTGGGCCAGGATGACAGCCAGATTGATGGGCAGGGCCAGAGGACAAAGTGGGTGGGGCTATGGGGCTGACTCTGAGCTTTGTCCAGGAGCCACACAAAAAAACCTCAGGAGTTTTTTTTTTTCCAGCCACACAAAAAAACCTCAGGAGGCAGCTGGGAAGTATTGGAAAGAGGGTGTGGCACTGGGGAAGTTCCTGAGGGCCAGAGAGAGAAAGAGAGAGGTGACTTGAGGGCCAATTTAGCCCCTGGGTCTGGGGTTCCCCACCCTGCAGTTTGGGTGCTGGGCTTCCACCAGGGAGACCCTGTCTCCCATCCCCCTGCTCAGGAGGGATGCCCTGTGCCCAGTTTGGACCCCCTGATTATTTCTCCTCCTGTCCTTCCTCACAGTGTAGGGAAGATAAAAGGGGACACACACACACACACACACACACACAGGTTCCTAAGAGGAAGGACTAGGGGGCCATAAGCCACTGAACTTCCTATCTCTGTCCCCTAAACTACAGTCCATGTTAGCGCATAGAGGGCTCTAAATATTTCCATCTGCTCCGCTTGGGTGGAGCTTCTGCATCCTGGTGTCCTCCAGGTGTTGCTTTTCTTCTGACTGCAAATTCTGCCCATAATTCAGGAATTTCCTTTATTCTAAATGTATCAAATGGTCAGAAACAGGTTTCCTGGATGGCTGTTTGGAGGAAAGGAAAAGCGAGGTCTTCAGAGGTACTGACCGTAATGCTTTCTGCGAAGCTTCATTCAGAGTTTGGGATTTGATCCTAGAAGTTTACAAACCGAAGCTGAATGTTCCCTAAAAACTCATGCAGCTTATAGTATTATAAAGTTCCTGTAGAAAGAATTACATCTTTCCAGTTCACTGCCTGCACTCCCTTGAAGGGAACCACAGGAGAGCTGGTCCCTATTATGATAATCTCAAGTGTTCCAAAGCTTTCCAGTTTTGAGCAATGAGTTGATAAGCAGCTACTAAAACAAAGGGAATGAATCCCTGATATCTCAAATCAGCATTTTCATCTATAAAAATGGTTAACATTCACAAAGTTGGGGTACATAGTACATTGGGTTTTCACTAACACTTCCTATATTTTTCATAATATGTGTTTGGATTTTGTATTTGTTATAGAATTTATGAGTATTACTTTATTAATATTGGTAATTATAATTTCTTTTTTAAAAAAATAATTTTTGTTGGTTTTTACACATATTTCCCAGCATTTTGCATTTTATTACTATACTTTTTGCCATAAGTCCAAATTCTACATCAACTATTCTTAATCCTTTTCGCAATAATTTGTAAAATTCCTTACAAAACTTCTTGTAACCCTACAAGTGATGTTAATTGGTTACAATTGTCTTTCAGATACATCATAAATTTCTTCCAGTCCTTCAGGAAAGTCTGGTCCTGCTGATTCCAAAGTTTCCCCGTTAGTCTCACCAACTCAGCATAGTCCATCAATTTCATTTGCCACTCTTCTTTTGTTGGCATTTCCTCCTGATTCCATCGTTGGGCTAATAGTATTCTTGCTGCAGTGGTCGCATCTAAAAACAAGTTTTTATCATTCTTATGAATTTCTGTACCTACAATATCAGGTAATAGAGCTTCTGGCTTTTTTCAAATGTATATTTTTTAAAAATTTCATTGTAAATCATTTCCCAGAAGTGTTTTACTTTTTACCTTCCCACCACATATTGTAAAACATACCCTCTTTTCCCTTACATTTCCAACATTTATTATTATTTGTGTGGGGCTTTTTTGTACATCTTAGCTAGTTTCACTGGTGTTATATACCATCTGTACATCAGGTATTTGTAATTTCTAAAAGGTATGCTATCTGTGTAAATGTCTCCCACCCAAAATAAACCCTCCTTTCTGTGAACCGCCCTGAGACCTCCAGTTATAGGGTGGAATATAAATTCAATAGATTGTTGTTGTTGTAGTTGTTGTTGTTGTTGTTACAATCATCATCATTTCTGCATTGTTCTCCATAAAGAGCTGCTCCCTACATTGAGTGCATCGTGGCAACAGCTGAGAGAGTCCCAGAAGTGGCCCAGTTTATGCCTCCTCCTCCTCCTCCGTCCTTTCCACTGGCAGCGCAATGGCCTCTGAGACCCCCTCTGAACGGCCTCTTCTTAAAGGTGGAGTGGAAAGAGGAGTCAGGCAGCTTCCTCAGGTAGGGAAAGAGCAACGGGAGCAGGGAGGAGGGAAGAGGCACAGATGGGACCACCCAGCCTCCCTCTGTTGAGTGGGGATGATGGGGATCTAAGAGAAGCTCTGTCTTCTTCCTCTTCTTCTTCCAGGCCCTCTTGACCTTTGAGGAGGTGGCTGTGTTTTTCACGGAGGAGGAGTGGGCTCTGCTGGATCCTGGCCAACGAGCTCTGCACAAGGAAGTCATGGAGGAGAATTATGAGATGGTGGCCTCTCTAGGTAAGGGCATATTTTTATTCCTCCTGGCTGTTAGACGTTGAAGGTGTGAATCTGCTGTTTGAGCCATTTATTCATGTTGTGTCTTCTTCTTTGGGGACCCCTTGTAGCCGAGTAAGATTGTCTTCCATGAACGCGGTCTTAACGGTGTGTCCATAAGTGACTATAGAGGCCAATTCTAGATCCACACATCCTTCGGCAGTGGGGACATAGGTTACGGTCAGCCTTTGCCAAACGTGCTTTCATCTTTGCTTGTTTCTCCCCCTTCTCCTGTGTTTGTCTTTCTTCAAAGTCCATGAAGCCTTTTGTAAAGGCTATTATCCAATTGGAGCACTTACAGGACAGTGTTTCCCAATTTTCTGTGCTTATACTGCATTGTTTTAGATTTGGCTTGAGAGCATCTTGAAACCTCTTTTGTTGTCCTCCGGTATTTCACTTTCCATTCTTAAGTAGTAGTTGCTTTGGAAGAAGATAATCAGGCATCCGAACAACGTGACCAGTCCAACGCAGTTGATGTTGAATATGTAGTTTCTAGCAATGCTGTATATTTGTCGGTAGACAACTCTTCATAAGCCGATATTGTGGTATGAATTCACAAAAAAAACCTGTTCATAATACACAAAAAGACTCATCTTCTTTGGCGATCACTCGTAGCCGAGTAAGATTGTCTTCCATAAACACAGTTTTAACAATGAGTCCGTGACTGTGGAGGCCAATTCTGGATCCACATGTCTTTCCACAGCGGGGACATTGGTTTCCGGGCGGGAGTTGATCACAGTGTGGATTTGCCAAGCGTGCCTTCCTCTTAGCACATTTCTCCCTTGCATCCTGGGTTTGAGTGTCTTCAAAGCTCATGACACATTTGGTAAAGGCTGTTCTCCAACTGGAGCGCTCGCAGGCCAGTGTTTCCCAGTTGTCAGTGTTTATACTACATTTTTTTAGATTTGCCTTGAGACAGTATTTAAACCTCTTTTGTGGACCACCAGCATTACGCTTTCCATTTCTAAGTTCGGAATAGAGTAGTTGCTTTGGAAGACAATCATCAGGCATCCGCACAACACGACCACTCCAACGAAGTTGATGTTGAAGAATCATTGCTTCAACACTGGTAATCTTTGCTTCTTCTAGTACACTGATATTAGTCCTCCTATCTTCCCAATTTTTCGGAGACACCGTTGATGGAATCTTTCAATGAGTTGGAGATGGTGTTTATAAGTGGTCCATGTTTCACAAGCATATAGTAAGGTTGGTAGTAAAATAGCTTTGTAAACAAGCATTTTGGTTTCTCTGCGAATGTCCCATGGAGGAGCCGGATGTTGTTCACAAATTTATCTGGGCAGCCAATTTTCAGAAGGACAGTCCACAGGGCATTATGATTTACAGTGTCGAAAGCCTTAGTCAGGTCAATAAACACTATATACAGGGGTTGGTTTTGCTCTCTGCAGAGACTCATAGGATAATAATGATGGCATGAGGTTTACTGGTCCATGTCATTTAATAGTTTTTAATGGGCCACCAGATACTTTGCTGTTTACTTCACAAGATTAATATTTTTGAATATTTGTACAGTTACATATGACATAAACAACACTTCTATTTTACTTATTCCACATAGCAGGGACTCTGATACTCAAGTCTGAGCTCATCTCGTCGTTTGGAACAGAAAAGTACACTGATGTTGTCCTGGAGAAATTGCGAGGTACATGCTTCCACTTGGCTGTGAGATTGTAACTTTCAATGTCTCCTTTCATGTGTAGGAATATTAAAAAAGCCGTTTTGGATCAGAACGAGGGCCCATCTTTTCCAGCATCCTGGTGCAGGTTACAGATCAAGGAGGAAGGAGAAAACTGAATACAGAGTCATAGCATTTTCACAGGAGGGGGAAAGTGTCTCTCTCTGGATGTGGCTGCACTACAACTCCCGCCATCCCTGGTCATTGGCCATCTTTGCTTGGGTTGATGGTACTTAGAGTCCAACCACATCTTGAGGGCCATAGATGCCTCATCTCAGCATAGAAGGTTCTCTTGGTGCTCAGTGTTACATGGGAGTTGAAGGTAGAACTGGATACTAGGGGTTATTGAGGCTATTTTCAGATTACCTTTCCTATAAATTTGGTACATAGGGGAGAAAGGAATCCAGGAGATGTTAAAAGAAGAGAAGATGCTGATTGGTCTTGCTCTGTGTTGAGTTGCTTTGTTCTATTCATTGAATATCTAACAATATTTTCCTATCCCCACTTTAAACCAGGTGATGGAGAAGGCAAGCAGAATATTGAAGGGCCATCTGTAAAGTACTTCAGTGTGAGTGAACACCTTAGCACAAATCTACAAACTAACACTGGGGAGAAACTCTTTAAATGTATAGAGTGTGGAAAGAGCTTCAGTGAAAGAGGAAAACTTACCGTACATCAACGAATTCACACAGGGGAGAAACCATTCAGATGTATGGAGTGTGGAAAAAGCTTCAGTGAAAGAGGGAAACTTACTGTACATCAACGAACTCATACAGGGGAGAAACCATATAAATGTATGGAGTGTGGAAAGAGCTTCAGGCGGTGTTCACATCTTACTAGACATCAACGGACTCACACAGGGGAGAAACCATATAAATGTATGGATTGTGGAAAGAGCTTCAGACAGTGTTCACACTTTACTAGACATCAACGAACTCACACAAGGGAGAAACAATTTAAATGTAAGGAGTGTGGAAAGAGCTTCACCAATAGTGGAGTGCTTAGAAATCATCAACTGACTCACACAGGGGAGAAACCCTTTAAATGTTTGGAGTGTGGAAAGAGCTTCAGTAAGTCTTCACAACTTATGATTCATCAACGAACTCACACAGGGGAGAAACCATTTAGATGTATGGAGTGTGGGAAGTGTTTCAGAGAAAGAGGAAACCTTACTAGACACCAACAAACTCACACAGGGGAGAAACCATTTAAATGTATGGAGTGTGGAAATAGCTTCAGTAAGTCTTCACAACTTACGATTCATCAACGAACTCACACGGGGGAGAAACCATTTAGATGTATAGAGTGTGGGAAGTGTTTCAGTCAGAGTGGAAGCCTTATTTTACATCAACGAATTCACACAGGGGAGAAACCATATAAATGTTTTGAGTGTGGGCAGAGCTTCATTTGTAGTGCAAAACTCACTGTGCACCAACGAAGTCACACAGGAGAGAAACCATTTGAATGTATGGATTGTGGGATGTGCTTCAGCCAGAGTGGAGTACTTATTGTACATCAACGTACTCACACTGGTGAGAAACCATTTAAATGTATGGAGTGTGGAAAGAGCTTCAGTCACAATGGAATACTTACTGTACATCAAAGAACTCACACGGGTGAGAAACCATTTAAATGTGTGGCGTGTGGGAAGTGCTTCAGTCAATGTTCACAGCTTACTTTACATCAACGAAGTCACACAGGGGAGAAACCATTTAAATGTATGGAATGTGGAAAGAGCTTCAGACACGGTTCACACCTTACTTTACATCTACGAACTCACACAGGGGAGAAACCATTTAAATGTATGGAATGTGGGAAAGTTTTCATTCAGAGTTCAGCTCTTACAACACATCTACGAATTCACACAGGGGAGAAACCATTTAGATGTATGGAGTGTGGGAAGAGCTTCAGTCGATGTTCACACCTTACTATACATCTTAGAACTCACACAGGGGAGAAACCATTTAAATGCTTGGAGTGTGGGAAGAGCTTCAGTAAGAGTGTAACTCTTAGAAAACATCAGCAAACTCACAGAGGAACAATGGTTTAAGTGGAAGGAGTGTTGAATGTGTTTCAATTATAATGGAGTTATTGATTAAGACATGGACTCTCACAGGGGAGAACCCATTTAGATGTATGGAGTGTGCCACGTTTTTCACACAGAGTTCATTTTGTGCTTCATGTCAACAAACCCATAGAGGGAAATATCATGTACTGTGTTTGGTGCTCTGGTGTTTGTATGGAATGTTGTGCATATATGTATTAAAGCAATGGAGGTAATGTCTCATAATAGTAAGTGTAATGAAAGATACAATGTACTATTAGTGCTGCAGAATGCTACTGTAGAGTGCTCATTGAAAGTGAACATGTGCTGAGAGTCTGTTGATGTTTGGTCTTTGAAGAGAGAATTGGGAATCCAGAGTTGGGGGAAATGGAGCACAACAGTGGTGTTTAGGAAGCAGGATTGGCTGTAGAATCCTAGAACTGTAGAGGTCAAGGGGAGTCCAACGATCCTCTAGTCCAACTCCCTGTTATAAGAACAGCAACATAAAACCCATACAGTGGTACCTCGGTTTACATACGCTTCAGGTTACATACGCTTCAGGTTACACACTCCGCTAACCCAGAAATAGTGCTTCAGGTTAAGAACTTTGCTGCAGGATAAGAACAGAAATTGGGCTCCAGAGGCACGGCGGCAGCAGGAGGCCACATTAGCTAAAGTGGTGCTTCAGGTTAAGAACAGTTTCAGGTTAAGAACGGAGCTCCGGAATGAATTAAGTACTTAACCCGAGGTACCACTGTATATTCAAACGTTTTGGCTGTGATATTCCTTAATTACTATCCACTCATTATTACCTTCTTGTGTGGAGTTTCCTCTCACTGCTCCCATTCTCCTTACTAATTGTAAGTACTCTATCAATTTGGCTTGCCACTCAATCTTTGAAGGGATGGTTTCGCTTTTCCAGTTTCTTGCTATTAGAATCTGTGTTGCAGTTGTTGCATACATGAATAATGGTCTAAATGTCTTAATTTCTGCTGTCATGATACCTATTAGAAATGCTCCGGGTCTTTTAGGGAATGGGATCTTAAAACATTTTCTTTAACTCATTATAAATGATGTCCCCAAATTCTTTGATCTTTTCACATTCCCACCAAATATGCATATATGTTCCAATTCCTTTCTTACATCTCCAGCATAACTCTGACCTGTTCTTGTACATTTTGGCTAGTGTTGCTGGTGTCAAATGCCATCTATATAACATTTTCATGACGTTTTCTCTTAGGTTCATGCATACTGTAAATTTGATATCCACTCTCCACAGTTTTTCCCACTGATTCATGGATATGTTGTATCCTAAGTCTTGGGCCCAACATATCATAGATCCTTTCACTTCCTCTTCCTTTACCTCCCAATCCAGAAGGAGGTTATACATTTTTGTAATATATTTACTCTTAGATTAGAGGAGCTCCTTTTCAAATTTAGAAGTTTTATTTGCAAATCCTTTTCCTTTGTCTATAATACTAATCTTTCCTTCAGTTGAAAGTATTGTAGCCAATCTGTTAAATATAGTCTAATTTTTCCAAATTCTTTCAGCTTTAATTTGTTGTTATTCTCTTCCAGAATCATTCTATACCTTGCCCAATCTCCTTGCATATTCTTTCTTTATTTTTTACAGCCATGGCTTCCAGTGGGGACGTCAACCAAGGGGGTCTTGAGTTCCAGAAGGTCTTTATATTTATTCCATATCTTATATAATGATTTACTTACTATATGATTCAAAAAAACCCCTGCGGACCTTCACCTTCTCGTATATCATATTTGCGTGCCATCCCAATGATTGTCATAGCCCTCTAGATCAAGTAGTCTTTCAAGACTATCCAATCTTGGATCCACACTAAGCCGGCTGCCTCATGATACAATTCCAAATCAGGCAAAGCACATCCTCCTCTCTCCTTTTGGTCTATGAAAATTTGGTGTTTGATTCTTGGTTTCTTGCCATTCCAAATGAATCTTGCTATATCCTTTTTCCAATTTTTAAAGCAGTTTATACCATCCCAAATTGGGATGGTTTGGAACAAAAACATCAACTTAGGCAAAACACTCATTTTAATTACAGAAATTTTGCTCTAAAAGGAGAGATGGAGCCTACTCCAGATTTCCAGGTCCCTCTTAATCTCCTTCCATAGTTTAACATAATTATCTTGATATAGATTAATACATTTATTTGACAGCCAAATTCCCATATATTTTACTTTTTGCTTAATTTGTAAGCCAGTAATTTCCTGTAATTCCAATTTTTCCTCTGAACTCATATTTTTAACTACTAAATTGTTTTTCTTTTTATTAATTTTGAGTCCTGCCAGTTGTCCAAATTCGTTAATTATCTCTGTTGCCAATGGGATACCTTCTTTGGGGTTTCTGATTGTCACTATCACATCATCCGCATATGCTCCTATTTTGTATGTTTTTTCTCCAATCCTGATACCTTTTATTCTTCTTTCCTCAGTTCATTCAGCAAGGTTTCCAGCACTAGTACGAATAAAAGGGGGGATAGGGGGCACCCTTGTCTTGTTCCTTTCCTAATTTCAATGCTATCTGTGATATTGCCATTGATTATTAGTTTCACTCTTTGTGAAAAGTAGATGGATTCTATACCTCTTTCAAACCTTTTTCTGCAGCCCATTAAGTTTATCTATTTTTTTCATAAAGACCCATGAGATATTATCAAATGCCTTTTCGGTGTGTATGAGCATCATGGCTGCTTGTTTTTCATTTTTGAACTCCAGATATTCTAATATATTGATGATGTTCCTGGTATTATGTTGAATCTGGTGTTCTGGAAGGAATCCTACCTGGTTTGGAGGAATTATATCTTTTAGTACATTTTTCATGTTCCAGTACATGTTCCAGCCTCTGTATTCCTTTCCTCATCTCTTTCTTCATTTCTAATAAAACTGATGTTAAATCAGACTTTGTGTCCCCTTCTGCAATTGATCCTTTTATCTGACTTGGTGTTGTAGTTGGGCCTGGAGGTGGTTTTTCTGCCTGTATTAGCCATAGTTTTGTCCGCAACAATAGAAGCAGACACAAAAAAGCGTATCTATATATACCCTTTCCCTCCCTTCTCCCGCTGTTCTCTCCCTTCCCTACTTCCTTTCAAATATTCAGAATACAAAGTAACAAATAAAAAATAAAGTTCCAGTTATTATTTAAGATATTCAGAATAACTAAAAGATTTTTAACAATTTTCAACAATTACATTTATGTATTAAGTTTCAATTTTTGATTTCTGTATAGAGAGGAGAAAAAGCAAAAGGGAGGAAGGAGAGAAAGAAAAGAAAGAAAATAAAATAAGTAAAGATATATATATATTGCTTTCTTTTCCCATCAATGCTTGTGTTGTTGTTTAGTTGTTTAGTTGTGTCCAACTCTTCGTGACCCCATGGACCAGAGCACGCCAGGCACTCCTGTCTTCAATGCTTGTAATTATATCCAAATATCACTAGATGGCACTTTGTCCTTTATTATAGGGAAATACTTAAAAGAAAAATATAAAACCCCTGCAATTGTTTTTTAGCCACACTCTGTCACTGTATCACTGTAATTCCATCCTTAATCTCTCACTCTACTTTCTCATGGTGTACTTTCCCTCTAAACTAATATTTTGATATTTGATTTCCTGTTTTCCCTCTTTCACTACAACTTATTTGCAAAGCTTCCCAGGATACAAAAGAAAAGAATAGAAAAGAAAAATAAAATAAGAAAGCCTTTAAACCCAACTTTGTCTCCTAATACAAACAGAGGTTTTACAAGTCTCCTTTCTTATTTGCAAAAACCATGTATCTCAGCAGAGTGATTCTTCCTTCTGGGGGTTTTAAAACCAAATCTCCCTGTACTTCATGGACAGAGAACTTCTCCCTTTCCTGTGAGGAACCTCTTTATTTGAAAAGGCAATCACACAGTAACAATGTATTTTTACTAGTGCTTGCTAAATTTAAAGGGACATGGGTGGTGCTGTGGTCTAAACCACGGAGCCTCTTGGGCTTGCCGATCGGAAGGTCAGCGGTTCAAATCCCCACAACGGAGTGAGCTCCTGTTGCTATGTCCCAGCTCCTGCCAACCTAGCAGTTTGAAAGCACACCAGTGCAAGTAGATAAATAGGTATGTCCCATTGCACCAGAAGCGGTTTAGTCATTCTGGCCACATGACCTGGAAAGCTGTCTGCAGACAAACACCAGCTCCCATGGCCTGAAAGCGAGATAATGACCGCAACCCCATAGTCACCTTTTACTGGACTTAACCATTCAGGGGTCCTTTACCTTTGCTAAATTTAAATGCATGAAATTCTGGAAGCAGAAGGAACAAAATAGCAGGCAACGTGAAATATACTTGGAGACGATTGTTGATTTCATGTTCTTTATTTCAACTCATGGCAAACGGAGTAAGTTTTCCCAAAAACCTCTGGCTATATATACATTATTTACACAATGGCTCCCTCATGATCGGCTGATTCAACTCCCCACCTGGAGCTGATTCACTTCCTCCTGGAGCCGGATTGGGCGGCTCCTGCAGACCAGTCAGGATGCTGCCTTCTAGGATCCTACTTGCCTATTGTTCTAGGATCCAAGCTCAGTACATAACACAACGTTAGGCCAAAACATGCATCAGCTGGCCGTAATTACTGGCAGTCATAGGAGAAGGCCATCAGTGTTGACTGACACCTACCTTGATTTTGCAGTTTTATATATTTGCCCTTCCACCACTCTGCATCTTTACCTCTGTGTCCTCTCTGGCAATCAGCCCTGCCCTTCCTGATTTCCCATCCACTGATCCCCCACCCTGCCTGGAGACTGCCTAACCATGGAGCTAAGGCTACAGAGCAGCTCCTGCTTGTGGTTGGATGGGAACCAGACATGACAAGCTGCCTCTTGCCCTCCTACTCTTGGGGCTTTGATGAGAAACTGCCCCTCCCCCGCCCCAATTAACTGTTAGAACTATAGAACCAGAAGGGTCCCCAAGTGTCACCTGGGCTGACTTCTGAGAAAACACACTGCTTCTAAAAAGCCTGAACTATATAAATCTAGGACACGCTACTTCCGGTCCCCGCCACAATTACAAGCAGCTGGGCTTACTTCTGAGTAAGTGCTTATTCTTTCTTTTTAAAGCATCATCATACCCGTGTCTCTCTGCAAAGCGAAAAGTGACTCAGCGTTTCTCAAGCAGCTGGCTGTGTGAAGGCGTTGGCAGGGAGTGTTTGTCTGAGACCAGGAGCCGAACAATTCTTCAAGCCACGTGTGAGTAAAGACTGAGTGGAAAGCTGAAAGCTGGATGGAGCTATGGCTGGACTTGGAGCTGGAGCTCAAGGGGGAGCTTCATATTTCCCAGTAGAGAAACTGGGAGAATCCAGTTATATGTCATGGAGTTTACAGATGCAGCCAAGAAAGAACAATGTTGGACTGTTATTGTTAACCCTCCTGTAAAAGATGAGGATGAAGAGTTAGATGATACAGACCAAAGGCTGGAAGATAAAGCCTATGTCAATCTAATTTTGAGTTTAGAGAAGTCACAGTTATCTCAAATGTGAGACCTTGAAACACCAAGTGAGATTTGGAAAGCACTGAGAGCGATACATGTTAGAGATACTGCTGGTAGTAAAATTACCAAGCCAGACTAAGTGAGGGTGAATGTGTTTCAAAACACCTTCAAAGAATGCATTATTTATTTTCACAGTTAAATGAACTTGGGGAACATTTTTCTGAGCAGAGAAAGGTTTATATTGTGCTGTCTTCACTTCCTGAGTCATGGGATAATTTTGTGATGACGCTGGAGGCAATTCCAGAAAGCCAATTAACGATGCATTTCTTAACTGGGTATTTGCATGATGAGGAGGAAAGACGCCATGAGAGGAAGGCGACAACACCTCACCATAACTCCGAAAATGGGAGGCGGTCCAGTAAAATATATGCAACTGATGAGGAGCGGCAACATAAAGAGGTCATTGACCACACAGAGGAAGCAGCTTTCACAGTCAGAATATGCTATCATTGTGGGTCAACCAAGCATTTAGTATGACAGTGCACTGTGTTTGTGGGAGAAAACACAAGAAAATGGCGGCCTGCATTTGCTGAGAAGCGAGGAGACAGAAATAGTCAAATCCAGTATGTTTCTGCAGCAGTTTGAGGCACCAGTCACGACCTTGGACAGGACTGGATTTTAGACTCTGCAACGACAAACATTTTTGTTAAGTCTGCACAAGCCCTTGTAGAAAAGCTACCTTGTAAATCTGTAAATGTAGTACTAGCTGACGGAACAGTGCATGAGTCAGCTAGAAAAGGTAGTGTGAATAGTAACTGTTTAAACACCAAATTTACCAATGTATTATGTGTACAAAGTTCAGAAAATAATTTGCTTTCAGTTGCAAGTCTTGTTAAACAGAGTCAAAATAAAAAAATTCCTTCCAGTAGCACCTTAAAGACCAACTAAGTTAGTTCTTGGTATGAGCTTTCGTGTGCATGCACACTTCTTCAGATACACTGAAACAGAAGTTGCCAGATCCTTCTATATAGTGAGAAGGTGGGGAGGGGTATTACTCAGAAGGGTGGTGGGAATGGGAGATTGGCAGGTAGCTGAGATGAGCCTGTTGACGACTCTTAACGACTGCAATAGGTCTTACAGGAAAAGGCAAGGGGTGAGAAGGTGAAAAATGGCTTAGTCATGTATAATGAGATAAGAATCCAATGTCTTTGTTCAGACCAGGTCTCTCCATGGTTTTAAGTTTGGTAATGAGTTGCAATTCAGCAGCTTCTCTTTCCAGTCTATTGTTAAACAGAGGTTTAAGATAACTTTCTCTGGTTCAGGCTGTAAAATAGAGAAAGCTGGGAAAGTGGTTACAGCGTCACTAAAGAATGGTTTGTTTGCTTGTTTGTCTGTCTGTTTGTTTTTGTTTTGTTTTTTATTTTATTTATTTATACAACAAGAAAAAAACACAAAAAACCCACATATACCAAATTACACACAAATCACAAAAATAACCATAGACACATAACTTTCTTGGCAAACAAGAAAACATCTATTGGTCTTAACACTAAAGACCCAACTTCCCGTCTATTCCATATTTCAAATTCATATTACGTATTGCCAATACACATTTTTTTTCATAATTAAACTTATTCTCAATAAATCTAATTTCTTCTATCTACCTAGCAACTATCACTGAAGTTCCTCGAATGCGGCAACAGAATTTAAACTACTATATTTATTTTTCAGATATTCTTTGAAAACCTCCCATTTAGAAACAAATTCCTGTTTTGATTTATTCTTTATTTTTTCTGATAAACCATCTAATTTGGCATATTCTGTCAGCTTTTGGATCCCATCTTGTATAGAGGGGATTTCATTACTCTTCCATTTTGCTGCAATCAAAACTCTTGCTGCTGCCGTCACATATAAAAAGATACCCTTCCTCTTTTGTGGAATAGCCAAATCTGTTATTCCCAGGAGGTAGGCCTCTGGTTTTTTATTGAAAGAGATCTTTAGCATTTTTTGAAGTTCTGCATGTATACTCTCCCAAAATACCTGTATTTTCCTACATATCCACCACATATGGTAGAATGTTCCTGAGTCTCCGCATCTCCAACAATTACTTGACACATTTTTATACATTTTTGAAAGTTTCCATGGTGTTAGATACCATCGATGTTGCATTTTTTGAAAGTTTCCCTAATCATGTAACAGTTTGTGAATTTCCAATTGATCTTCCATAAATTTTCCCATTGGGCCATGGTTATTGGATGGCCAAAATCCTGGGACCACCTCACCATTGCCACTGTTACCTCCTCCTCCTTGACTGTCCAGTCAACTCAGCTGCTATTTTCACATTTTCATCTATTTTGGCTCCCACTGAAATAAGTTTTTCTTCTGTTGCTTTTGCCTTTTCACTTACATTATTTTTTAAATCTTGGATATCGTTCTTCAAACTTAAAATTAATTCTCTCATATCTAGTGATTGATCCATGTCAGTTACAGAACTTCTCCTGATTTGTGAGGCTGAAACTGCCACAGAACCTGACACAGTTGTTTTTTTACCATACATCACTAAGAAATTCAATTAGCTCACTAGGTAATTTGTTCTTTCCTTCTGTCTTACAGATTGGATATCAATTAAATTCAATCTTTCTTAATACAATCGTGTCAATATTTCCAATGTGATAATTAATGAATGTCAATTAAGTTCAATCTTTCTTAATACAATCACGACAATTTTACCAGTCTGATAAGTCATCTTCAGCCTATGTATCCACTAATTCTTTATATTCCCAGTTTCACTAAATGTATTTTAAATTGATTATGAACAATTACCTAATTAGTTACAGCCAAGCATCAATACAGCAATATCACAAATTCATCAGATCAAATAAATATAATAAATGATTGCAATCCTTGCGTTCACTTACTCATTCAGGGTAATAGATCATATATATAAATCTTTAAACAGGTTAGCAGTTCAGTTAATCAGCACCTTGCGACAAAGCTAATAACATCTGATGCTAATATCAGCTGCATTAGCTACCAATAGATAGTGAAAGGCAAAGCAAACAAAAACAGAAAAAACAGCAACGAAAAACAGAAACAAAAAAAACCAAGACGAAACCACACAAATTGAAAACCACACAAAAACAACCAGAAAAACAACAAAAATGAAACAAACAGAGAAACAAAACAAAACAAAAACACAAAAAAATTACAAAAGAAAGAAACAAAGAAAAGATGGGAGGGTAAGAGAAAAATAAAGCAGAAGAAGTAATAATAATGCAAATTATAATTTGTAAAGAAATAAAGAGGGGAAAGAAAATACGAAAAGTATATTTAAATAATAAGAAAAGAGCTGGGGAGTATTTTCAATTAATAATGTACAATGCAATAATGTTATGTGCTAGTAAGTTCTCTCTAGATGTTACTTTTCCAGAGGTAACAGGAATGCTGTTCCAGTAATGGGGTATTAACAAGAAGCCATTCGCTTTAGTACACTCAGACTTTTGTGGGCCATTTGCAGAATCCGAAGGAGGAGCAAAGTTTTTTTCTGGTTCTTTTTTCCGGTATGCTTGGGTATACTTGTTAAAACACAAAAGTTAAACTGGTCAACTGATTAAAAATTGGGTCAACTATACAGAAAGGCAGTTTCCCTACAAAGTTACCCAATTGCAGAGTGACCGTGGAGGCGAGTTCATGTCTGAAGCCCTCCAGGTCTGGTTGAAAAAGCGTGGTATTAGTCACCGTAAATCGTGTCCTTTTTCACCCGAAGAAAATTTGATTGCAGAATGCAAGATAAGGTATTTACAAACAATGGTAGACTCTATGCTATGTGATTCTGGCTTATCCATAAAATTCTGGGGAGAAGCAATTCTCTGTGCTATTTACATACAGAACCAATTGTTTCATTCTACCTTAAACAATACCCCTCATTTTTTGCTTTATGAAAAAAAGCCTTTTTTGGACCACATTAAAACTTTTGGTTGTTGGGCTTGGGTTCACATCCCAAAAGGACAAAGAAGGAAAGGAGATCCCAAGGCAAAGAGACTTAGATTTTTTGGTTATCAAAGTTGGTCAAAAGGGTATCATTTTGCACCAGGGTGTGGCAGGTTGGGCTCGTTTACATGGAAATTCAGAAGTTGTTTTATCTTCAGATGGTACAGATAAATTTGTGAAATCTGAGGAAGAAAAGCCACAAATTAAAGAAAGTTCTGAAAGTGATAGTGATGAGGAATCAGGGGATGAGGGTCCCAGTACACAATCTCCTAAAGCTGAACCAATTTCTCCTGAGCGAGATGAATCAAGAGGGGAAGATAGTTCAGAGGGGGAGAGTGTTCAAGTTAGAAGATCACAAAGAAGCAGTAAGGGGGTACCTCCAGAAAGGTTTACTAGACAAGAAGTTAAAACTGTTGATGTGAAGAACCTTGTGATTATGAGGAGGTTTTAAAGATACCACACTAGGAAATAATAATGTGGGAAAATGCAGTGAGAGCAGAAATGAAATCTTTGGCAGAACATAATGTGTTTACTATTGAGCCATTGCCAGAAGGAAAAAAGGCAGTGGACTGTAGATGGGTGTATAAAATAAAACACTTGGTGGTAGTGTTAAGTACAAAGCTAGGCTGGTAGCACATGGCTTTATGCAAAGAAAAGGTGAAAGTTTTGATGAAACCTTTTCTCCTACTGCAAGGAGCGAAAGTGTACGTTTATTGCTAGCTATTGCAGCACAACGTGGGTTTAAGGTAAACCATTTTGATATTGAAACAGCTTATGTTAATGCAAATCTGCACGAAGAAATTTTTATGAATCAAGGACCAGGATTTGAGGCAGGTGAACAGAATTCTGTATATAGGTTACACAAAGCAATCTATGGGCTCAAACAATCAGCTAGAAATTGGAACGAGCTTCTCAATAATGCTTTAAAAAATCTTGGCATTAAAAGCCTAGCTGATAATTGCTTGTACACTAAAGGAAAGGGTGATAAACAGGAATTATGTTTGTCTTATGTTGATGATAAGTGAAAAAATTTGCAGAACTAAGAAAAGAGTTTAAAGTAAGAGATTTGGGACCAGTGAAAAATTATCTCGGTCTAGAAATTCAAAGGACAAACAATGGAAGTTTTTTGTTGAGTCAGACGAAAGGCTATATGATTTCTGACATGATTGAGAATCGTAGAGCCAGGGACGGAGAACTTTAAAGCGTTAAAATCAGGATGTGGAAAATATGAAAACGAGGAGAGGCAGGAATTGGAGATATGCTTCAGAGGTCCAGACTATGGGGAGCCCTGAAAAATCAATAATTACAATTTGGATTATAATTTGGTCTTTTTTAATTTTAGTTTTTTTGTTTTATTTGGATTATGATTGGATATGTGGATCGGATGTTTTTTATTGGAAAATTAATACAAATGATTTGAAAAAAAGAAAAAATTGGGCTCTGCTTCAACATGTTGTACCCCTCCAACCATCTGTAAACTGAACTTCACGATAATAAAAATTTATTTTTAAAATGTATTGCTGATTCATTTTTTGAATGTTTTAAAGAGTTGTTTCTACCAATAATTATATTCAGTCTCATTATAAATCACTCAATTTTTTAAAAAATAAATCCTGTCATGTATATGTAGTCGAAATTCAAAAAGAGGTTCCCAGACTGGAGGTTATCCACACAGAAACCCAAAAGAAAAGGAGGAAGTCTCCAGGTGGAAATATAGGCCTTTATTGAAATACAAATGTTCCTGCAAAGAACCACATCCGATAAAATGCTTTTTAAAATAAACTTCCAAATTGCACATTATTCCTTTTTTTATTAAAATATTTTATTAACATATAGAACCCATACATGTACATTTACACAATACCTTCTTTTCATAACATAAAGCATGCCTACATTATATTATACCTACCTATACTATACATAGCAACACACCTAACCGCACACGAATACCCTCAAAGTGACTTGACTTCCAGCCGTTCTTGTTACACTACTTTATTTTTCCAATTGACTTAAACACATTTCATTATTTCTTTAATCTCTTCTTCTATCTTAACTTTACTCTCCTTTCACTCTAATCATGTTCTGGATTCACTCAATATCTGTCAAAAGTTCTACACCAGTGTGGTGTAGTGGTTAAGAGCGGTAGACTCGTAATCTGGGGAACCGGGTTCGCGTCTCCGCTCCTCCACATGCAGCTGCTGGGTGACCTTGGGCCAGTCACACTTCTCTGAAGTCTCTCAGCCCCACTCACCTCACAGAGTGTTTGTTGTGGGGGAGGGAGGGAAAGGAGAATGTTAGCCGCTTTGAGACTCCTTCGGGTAGTGATAAAGCGGGATATCAAATCCAAACTCTTCTTCTTCTTCTTCTACTTTTCCCACATAGCTTTTGATGTATTCCTTAAAGATAGCCCACTCCTTATTCACTTTGCACTCCCACCACATGTGTAGAAAGGTTCCCGACCCATTGTTCTATCTCCAACAAACATCACTACAGTTTGTATACATTTTTGCCAGTCTAACCGGGGTCAGGTACCATTTGTATTGCATTTTCGTTACATTCTCTCTTAAATTGTAGCATGCTGTAAATTTAATATCCCTGTCTCACAGCAGTTCCCATTAGCTCATCATATTTCCCCCTAAATCCTGGGCCTACTTTACCATCGCTGTCTTCACTTGCTCCTCCTTTACCTCCCATTCTAGGAGCAAATCATATTGTCAGGGGTTCAGGAGCAGAGGCAAGGGCAAGGGAGGAAACAGAGAGCGAGGGGGAGGAGGCAGAAGAAAAGATGAGTGATGACGACGACCCGAGATCTCCGAGTCTTTCCAGTGAATCAGAAGATTCACAGAAAGGAGCACCAGTGGCCAGGGCAAGGGGGGAGCCTAGGGGGACACCCCAGGAAGATAGAGCCAGAGGGGACTCAGAGGGGAGCAGTTGGAAATCGGGACCAGCGTCACCGCCAGAGAGCAGGGAAGAGGAAGGGCGCCAGGGATCAAGCGCTGGCAGCTCACAACAGGGGGGAGGGCACGAGTCAGGAGTGGCCACACCTCCATCGGGGAGCGAAGAAACGGTCAGACGGAAGGTGGAAGGTTGGGCGCGCGCACCAAGTTCAAATGCACAGGAAGGTGGCGCAGTAGGCAGCCCGGAAAGGGAGCCAGGTCCTAAAGCCCGCCGAAAGGAGGGAGAAGAGTCAGGGGGGTCAGCGTCAGCGTCAGAGGAATCCCGGAAGGAAGAGACCCCGGGGGGCAGAGGGACCCAGAGAAGAACAGTCAGGCGGAAAAGGTGGAGCAAGGCTAGGATATTAAGTTGGTGTACAAAGGGCGGAGACTCAGATGGAGCTTCGCCGATCTAACCATGAGACGTAGAGTTGCACGCAGCAGCTTGAGAATGGAAACTGTAACTCAATAAAGACTTTTATTTAATGATCGCTGGCTAGCGTGATCCTCTGTGAGCTAGGATCTGGAAGCAGCTCTGACAGTAAGCTCCATCTCTAGATTGTGGGCATCTACGTCCTCGCGGAGAGGAGAGAAAGCGGGTGCCTACTAGCGAGCTCACGAACGGCAGACAACATGACGGCCGAACAGCAGATAGTGGAACTCAGAGAAGCAGTGACACGACTGAATGCCGAGGCTCTTGCATCCAGGAAGAGAGAGGAGGACGCAGCTGCCGCCTACAGGGATCTCCAGGTCAGGTTGGAAGTGCTTACGAAGCAAGGGCAACTGACACCCAAACCGGAGGGGATTGGGTTGGGGAGACGAACAGGCGGTCTGGTCTCTCACTTCGATGGGAATTTGCAACAGTACCCCAATTTTAGAGCAGATGTAATGTGTGCACTGCAACTGCTGAACAAAGACTTTAGAGATGAGCAAGAGAAAGTGGGATTCATCATGTCCCATTTGCATGGAGATGCTAAAGCATGGCTGCGCAATTTGTGGAGAGATAAGGATCCGGCGCTCCAAAATGCGGATGCCTTTATTAAAGCGATGGATGGGTGCTTTTTATCAAGCATTGACGTGGATCTTGCTCGGCAGGAGATACATGGACTGAAGCAAGGGAGGGCCAGCGTAAGGCAGTACCATGCCCGCTTTTTCGCTTTGGTCAGTGCCCTGGAATGGGACAGAGATTCGGCTCCTGTAAGAGACCTGTTTTGGGAGGGATTGCACGGCTCGGTTAAAGATGAAATTGCGAGGGGGGAGAGACCCCGGACCACGCAGGAGATCGTTCAGAGGGCGCTGGCGGTGGGGGTGCGGCTGGAAGGACGTCCGTGGAGCAGGGACGAAGGGCGTGGAGGGCGCGAACCAGCCAGGGGCTCCTCCTTCCTTCCCAGAGAAGCAGCGCGTGCGCAATCCACGCCTCCGCCAGGAGGAGGAGCGGAACCTATGGAGGTTGGAGGTGCAAGGGCTCAGTCAGCAGCCAGAGCCCTAGCACCGGCAGCAGTGAAAGCGAAGCCTCCTAGAGGGAACAGGAAGTGTTACATCTGCGATGATCCACAGCATATGGCGAAAGAGTGTCCCCAGAGGCTCCACAAGCACACTGCAGCCTCAGCAATGGTAACTGCAGCAACGCAGCAAGGACAACCACAGCAGGGAAACGAAGGAGTCTGGTTGGAAGAAGAGGCACTGGGGCCCAGCCAGACGTGTCAGTGAAGCAGTCCCCAGAGATTTTACAGCCCATGGACCCCCTCCCGCCCAAACCGGTAGTGAAGCTCACCGCGTCGCTCCAGCTGCCCAATGGAATCACCATGGACGTGCCAATCACCATTGACTCCGGAAGCAATGCGGACTTTATAGGGCAGGACTTTGTCGACCGGCACGCTATACAGTTGCTGCCTGCCACGCTGCCCCTGCAGGTTGTCACGGTGGATGGCAGGGAGCTGCTAGGGGGGCAAGTGGTGAAGCAGACGCCACCAATGGTGATGCGACTTGGGAATCACAGGGAAATCATCAGCTTCAATGTCACTCAACTATCGGACACGCCCATTGTATTGGGCATGAGTTGGCTGGACAAGCACAGCCCGACGCTGGCTTGGTACCAGAGGCAGCTGACCTTCGGCTCTTCCTTTTGCGCTGAACACTGCATCGTGCCCAGGCAGGAAGGAGGGGAAGAGGAGTCACAGCTGCAGCTAGGCACGCTGCAAGCGGTTCCCCACAAGTACGCGGAATTTTTGGAGGTTTTCTGCGAGAAGGAGGCAGACAGGCTACCCCCCCACAGACCATATGACTGCAAAATTGACCTGCTGCCGGGGGCGGCGCTGCCCAAAGGGAAGCTGTATTCCATGTCTGAGGACGAACTGCAGGAACTCAAAGAGTTCATAGATCATAATTTGGAGCGCGGTTTCATCCGAGAGTCCAAGGCAGCGGGGGGCAGTCCGGTATTCTTTGTTAAGAAGCGGGACACGCCCCAAAAAAGACTTGTAGTGGACTTTCGCATCTTGAACAGTGTGACCAAGCCATCGGACTTCCCCATGCCCCGAATCGACGACCTCCTCGCAAAGGTACGGAAGGGCAGAGTGTTCACCAAGTTGGACCTCCGAGGGGCATACAACCTCATTCGCATGCGGGAAGGAGATGAGTGGAAGACAGCCATGTTCACGCCCCTGGGCACCTACGAATATAGAGTTATGCCTTTTGGATTGCAAAATGGCTCCCACGTTTTTCAAGCTTTCATGCATCACGTGTTGGCGGGGCTCCTCTACAAGACGTGCGTCTGTTTCTTGGATGACATCCTGATCTTTTCGGAATCGCAGCAGGAGCATGACAGACACGTCAAGGAAGTGCTGAGCAGGCTACAGCAACATAGGCTTTACGCCAAGCTGGAGAAGTGCCAATTCGACGTGACGGAGGTGGATTTCCTGGGCTACAAGTTGTCTGATAAAGGGCTCGCCATGGACAGCGCCAAGGTCCGAGCAGTGTTGGATTGGAAAAGCCCACGCAACCGGAAGGAGGTCCAACGGTTTGTCGGCTTCGCGAACTTCTATCGCAAGTTTATCAAAGGCTTTGCGATGCAGACAGCGGCCATCACGGATACGCTCAGCTCCAAGAAAAAGAAGTTCATCTGGACAGAGCAGGCGGAGCAGTCCTTTCAGGCACTCAAGCGTCTCTTCGCGTCGGAAGAGCAGCTGCTTCATGTCAACCCCAGCAGGCCGATGAGGGTGGAGACAGACGCTTCAGACAGAGCCGTGGGAGCAGTCCTGCTGCAGAAAGACCCGCAGGGGGTTTGGAGGCCGGGAGCGTTTTATTCAAGGAAGCTCAGCAAGTCCGAACAGAACTACACCATCTGGGACAGGGAGTTGCTGGCCATTCATGCAGCGTTCAAAGCGTGGAGGCACTTCCTGATCGGCGCCAAGCACACGGTGCAGGTCTGCACGGACCACAAGAATCTAGAGCACTGGCGCACGGCACAGTTCCTGAACCAGAGGCAGATACGTTGGGCTGAGTTCTTTGCGAATTTCGACTTCCGAATAGAATATGTCCCGGGGGACACCAACATCATGGCGGATGCTCTCTCCCGTAAGCCACAGTATCTGGAGGAGGCAACGCCAGCGGCCGCCATGCACATCTTCGCACCGACAGTGTGGGCGTGCGCGGCGGCAACAGTTGACCTGGATGCGGTGCGACGAGCATTGCAGGATGACTCCTTCGCGCAAGCAAAGATGGCAGAGGTGCACAGGGGCACGGCAGCGACCGACGAGTTCCAGCTGCGAGATGGTTTGCTCATCCGTAAAGGGGCCATCTACGTGCCGGGAGACGAACTTCGCGCCAAGGTACTGCAGCAGCTGCACGACGCGCCCACTGCCGGGCACTTTGGCAAGGAGAAGACGGTGGAATTAGTAGCCAGAGACTTCTGGTGGCCCGGAATGAGAGGGGAAGTCGCGGACTACGTGGCGAGGTGTGACACCTGCCAGAGGTCCAAACCAGTGCACAGACCGCCGGCCGGACTGCTGGAACCGCTGCAAACTCCGTTCGAACCATGGGAGAGAGTGGCCCTGGACTTTGTCACGGATCTGCCCAGCTCGAGGGGCAAGACGGCTGTGCTGGTGGTGGTGGACTTGTTCTCCAAGATGGCACATTTCATTCCGTGTGCGAAGGTGGCCACGGCGGAACAAACCGCCAAACTGTTCATAGACCACGTGTTCAAGGTTCACGGTCTGCCGCGGTCTATTCTGTCCGACCGAGGGCGACAGTTCATCTCGAACTTCTGGCAGAGGCTGATGGGCTTCCTGAACGTCAAGATCAACCTGGCGTCGGCTAGACACCCGCAGACCAACGGGCAAGCGGAGCGGGTCAATGCCATCATGCAGCAGTACCTGAGATGTTATGCGAATCAACAGCCTGCGACGTGGGTGGATTACCTGCCTCTCGCCGAGTTCGCCTACAACAACACGAAGCACGTGTCCACGGGGGTCACGCCGTTCTTCGCCAACAACGGGAGGCACCCCAGAACCTTCCCGGGACTGGAAAGAATGGGGGAGGGGGAGCCGCAGACAGCAGATGCGTTCGCGTCGGAGTTGCAGGAGGTCCACGATCAGCTGCGGCGGCACCTGGAGCTGGCTAAACACGCATACAAGGTACAAGCGGACAAACACAGAAGGGTTGGCGAAGAGATCCATGTGGGAGACTGGGTCTGGTTAGCAGCCCACGCAGTGCCGGTCAGGTCGTTGGCGAAGAAGAAACTAGGGCATAAACAACTGGGGCCCTACCAAGTCGAAGAACAGGTCAACCCGGTGGCTTTCAGGCTGGCTCTTCCGGAGGGTTCCAGAATGCATCCGGTGTTCCACAGATCGGTGCTCACTCCCTACAAGGCACCTCACAGGTTTCAGGAACCAGGAACGGCACCGGGTCCGCTCCGAGAGAGAACCGGGCAAGGGGGAGTGGCACAGGAGGAGCGCATCAACGAAGTCACGGAGATTTTGGACTCCAGATGGGGGGAAGAGGGGGTAGAATACCTTCTCGCCAAGGAGGGCACCCCGGCCAGTGCCAACAGCTGGGTGCCGGGCTACGCTTTAGACGAACCTCTGCTCAAAGAAGAGTTTCATGCCCTCTTCCCACATAGGCCAATGCCAGCAGACTTTTTCGACGACTGGCTTTTCACGCCCACGCTTTCAGCCAGCACGTTCCGGGGGTTCGACTCGGACGAGGAACCGACACGAGACGCCCGTTCCCCGGAGGGGTCACCCTCGGGATCTGCTTCAGAACCCTCGTATTGGTGGGATGATCGACCAGAGGAGCAGTTCCGCAGAAGGTGGCTGGAGGGTCCAGGACGAGCAACGTCTCCAGAAGGCAACGAGGGAGAGACGGACATGGACGTTTTTGGGGACGACCCGGGTTTCGAGCACGGCGGCACAGAGATGGAAGCGGAGGTGACCGTCGTCAACGAGAGCAGGGAGGAAGAACCGGAAGACTTCGGATGGCGGCCCGACACGGGAAGCGAACTGTATCCGACATTCGTCCCCCTGACACAGCAGCACCCAGATCCCGCACCGGAAGGAGGGGAGGGGGGAAGAGGGGGCTTCGAGGGGGGGATGGATGTCAGGGGTTCAGGAGCAGAGGCAAGGGCAAGGGAGGAAACAGAGAGCGAGGGGGAGGAGGCAGAAGAAAAGATGAGTGATGACGACGACCCGAGATCTCCGAGTCTTTCCAGTGAATCAGAAGATTCACAGAAAGGAGCACCAGTGGCCAGGGCAAGGGGGGAGCCTAGGGGGACACCCCAGGAAGATAGAGCCAGAGGGGACTCAGAGGGGAGCAGTTGGAAATCGGGACCAGCGTCACCGCCAGAGAGCAGGGAAGAGGAAGGGCGCCAGGGATCAAGCGCTGGCAGCTCACAACAGGGGGGAGGGCACGAGTCAGGAGTGGCCACACCTCCATCGGGGAGCGAAGAAACGGTCAGACGGAAGGTGGAAGGTTGGGCGCGCGCACCAAGTTCAAATGCACAGGAAGGTGGCGCAGTAGGCAGCCCGGAAAGGGAGCCAGGTCCTAAAGCCCGCCGAAAGGAGGGAGAAGAGTCAGGGGGGTCAGCGTCAGCGTCAGAGGAATCCCGGAAGGAAGAGACCCCGGGGGGCAGAGGGACCCAGAGAAGAACAGTCAGGCGGAAAAGGTGGAGCAAGGCTAGGATATTAAGTTGGTGTACAAAGGGCGGAGACTCAGATGGAGCTTCGCCGATCTAACCATGAGACGTAGAGTTGCACGCAGCAGCTTGAGAATGGAAACTGTAACTCAATAAAGACTTTTATTTAATGATCGCTGGCTAGCGTGATCCTCTGTGAGCTAGGATCTGGAAGCAGCTCTGACACATATAGTTTGGAAATATGTTTACTTTTACATTGGAGTAAGTACTCATCCCGCCTGCCAACCTAGCAGTTCGAAAGCACCCCCGGGTGCAAGTAGATAAATAGGGACCGCTTTCTAGCGGGAAGGTAAACGGCGTTTCCGTGTGCGGCTCTGGCTCGCCAGAGCAGCGATGTCACGCTGGCCACGTGACCCGGAAGTGTCTCCGGACAGCGCTGGCCCCCGGCCTATAGAGTGAGATGGGCGCACCAACCCCAGAGTCTGTCAAGACTGACCCGTACGGGCAGGGGTACCTTTACCTTTAAGTACTCATCCAATCTTGAAATTTCTTTCTCAAATCCTTTTTCTTTCTCTTTTGTCATCTCTGATTTGAAAGAACTGCAGCCACTTGTTCAAATATTTCTTAACTTCCTTATATCCTTTCAATTTAAGTTTATTATTTTCCTCTTCCAGTAATCCTTATATGTTGCCCAGTTGTTATTCATATTCTTTCTCTTTAGTCATGATTTCTAAGGTGAGGTCCACCAAGGTGTTTTGGGTTCTAGAATCCCTTTATATTTCATCCATATTTTATACAATGATTTCCTTATAAAACCCATGTGGACTCTCTTCTTTTCATCTATTAGGTATGCATACCATCCAAATCGAGTGCCTACGTCCTCCAGATCTAACACATCAGTGTCTTTTAACTCCCTTAAGCAGGTCAGAACTGCTGCAGCATGATATAATTCCAGGTCAGGTAGCTCAAATCCGCCTCTCTCCGATCAGTAAGTAATTTATATTTTTTCTAGGTTGTGTTTTGTGTTTTTTTGATGGAATGGCAAATTGCACATCATTCCTATTCACCAATCAAAGGATCGCAGCAATCTTAATAGTTTCAACCCAATGTCATCATCCTGAACTAACCAAAATCATTTGCTTTATTATTTTTATTTTTTGGAGAAGGGGGGGGCACCCGGGGGAGAGCTGGGGGAGCCTACCTTTCTATGTTTTGACAAATGATATGATATATATGATACAAATGTGATAAAGGGCATTTTTAGTTATTCTCTTGCCCTTTCTCTTTTCTATACAAATGTGTTTTGTAAGGGTTGTTCAATAATGTTTGTGTTATTATTTTTCTTTTTTAGTTTTCCCTCTGTATGAATTCTTTGATGGGAAGTGAGAACATCCTTCCGAATGAAGCTCTTTCCACATTCACAGCACTGATAGGGTTTCTCCCCTGTATGAATTCTTTGATGTGTCTTGAGATGGGTGCTTTGACTGAAGTTTTTCCCACATTCACAGCACTGATATGGTTTCTGACCTGTATGAGTTCTTTGATGGGTCATGAGATAGGAACTGTGACTAAAGCTCTTTCCACACTCATGACATTGAAAAGGTTTCTCCCCTATGTGAATTCTTTGATGGAAAGTGAGTCTGGAACTGTGACGAAAGCTCTTTCCACACTCATGGCATTGAAAAGGTTTCTCCCCTGTATGAATTATTTGATGGGAAGTGAACTTGGCCTCCTCCCAGAAGCTCTTTCCACATTCCAAACACTGATATGGTTTCTCCCCTTTATGAATTCTTTGGTGCAAAGTGAGAGTGGAACTGTGACGAAAGCTCTTTCCACATTCCAAGCACTGATAGGGTTCACTTCCTGTATGAATTCTTTGGTGCAAAGTGAGACTGTGCCTGAGACTGAAGCTCTTCCCACATTTTAAGCACTGATATGGTTTCTCCCCTGTATGAATTCTTTGATGGGAAGTGAGATGTATCCCCTGGCTGAAGCTCTTTCCACATTCAAAGCACTGATATGGTTTCTCCCCCGTATGAAGTTTTTGATGCAAACTAAGACTCTGCATGTACCTGAAGCTCTTTCCACATTCCAGGCATCGATATGGTTTATCCCCTGTATGAATTCTTTGATGGGAAGTAAGGTGCCACCTCTTACGGAAGCTTTTTCCACATTCCAAGCACTGATATGGTTTCTCGCCTGTATGGACTCTTTGATGGGAAGTGAGACCGGAACTGTGACGAAAGCTCTTTCCACATTCCAAGCACTCATAGGGTTTCCTTCCTGCATGAATTCTTTGGTGCAAAGTGAGACTGTGCCTGAGACTGAAGCTCTTCCCACATTTTAAGCATTGTTATGGTTTCTCCCCTGTATGAATTCTTTGATGGGAAGTGAGACTGGAACTTTGACTGAAGCTCTTTCCACATTCAAAGCACTGATATGGTTTCTCCCCCGTATGAAGTTTTTGATGCAAACTAAGACCCTGCATGTACCTGAAGCTCTTTCCACATTCCAGGCATGGATGTGGTTTCTCCCCTGTATGAATTCTTTGATGGGAAGTGAGATGGATCCCCTGGCTGAAGCTCTTTCCACATTCAAAGCACTGATATGGTTTCTCCCCCGTATGAAGTTTTTGATGCAAATGAAGACCCTTCATGTACCTGAAGCTCTTTCCACATTCCAGGCATGGATATGGTTTCTCCCCTGTGTGAATTCTTTGATGGGAAGTAAGCTGCCACCTCTTACGGAAGCTTTTTCCACATTCCAAGCACTGATATGGTTTCTCGCCTGTATGGACTCTTTGATGGGAAGTGAGATCACCTCTCTGACGAAAGCTCTTTCCACATTCCAAGCACTGATAGGGTTTCTCCCCTGTATGAATTCTGTGATGGGAAGTGAGTTGCACCCTCTGACTGAAGCTCTTTCCACATTCCAAGCACTGATATGGTTTCTCCCCTGTATGGACTCTTTGATGGGAAGTGAGATTCTGACGGTGACTGAAGCTCTTTCCACACTCAAGGCATTGAAAGGATTTCTCCCCTGTATTAATTCTTTGATGGGAAGTGAGACCATCCTTCCGACTGAAGCTCTTTCCACATTCCAAGCACTGATAGGGTTTCTCCCCTGTATGAATTCTGTTATGGGAAGTGAGTTGCACCCTCTGACTGAAGCTCTTTCCACATTCCAAGCACTGATATGGTTTCTCCCCTGTATGGACTCTTTGATGGCAAGTGAGATTCTGACGGTGACTGAAGCTCTTCCCACATTCTCTGCACTGATACAATTTCTCTCCGCTGTTAGTTCTTTCATGTGAAGAGATTCTATCCCTCCGAACAAAGCTCTTTCCTTGATGTGAGGTGGACTGGGGGCTCTGGCAGATGTTCTCTCCGCACTTTGTATATTTATCTGACTTCTCTGCTATGTGAATTCTGTTGTGGTCCCCCTTGTTCTTCCCTTCCAATTCATCACCATCTGCAATGAAGAGAGAAGCTAATTAGAGCCTCAGGAAGAACAAAGTTAATGAATGCTTGTGATAGAGGAGGAACTGAAGAGAGTTAGACGTGAGCCCTTACTATAGTTTTCACTGTTGGCTGGTATTAACTGACATATTCCTTGGTTTTTATCTGGGATAAATTTTGTTTGGCTCAATCTTGGAATCCACTCCATCTCCAATTTCCCTTAAAGCTCTGAGGCTGACATTTAAGAAGGCCTGGCCAGTTCAGACAACCTGGTCATTGCTTTAAAAGGCATGACTAGATGAAAAAAAATTGCAGAGAAAACAGTGTTGGTCTCCATCCAAATAGTGGAGGTTCATCACATAGAGGTATGTATTGCTCCTCGAGAACACAGATATCTTGGACTTGGAAGGTTTTAATAATGTATTTGGATGGCATGCATATTTATGGTATGATAAGGTTAAAGCGCACAAAGCTTTTAAAAATCACATTGTTAGGAAAGCATTATACAATGTCTGGATCAGATATAAAGACTTGTTGGAAAATAAAACCCCAAGGTGGTTGTCGCCAATGGAGGCTAAAGCTGTGAAAAAACTCAATATGGATGCTAAATGGCCAAGATATTGGGAAATTTTGGAACAAGAGGTTGCAGGATCCGTCTCTTTCATCCTTCCTGAGGAGTAAAGAAGCAAAAACAAGCTGCAGGGTCCTGGGAGAGAGGAAGAAGCAAAGGGGGCCTCAGAGGCCCTGCAGGGATTCTCTTGCCCTAGATATTCTCCTGCCCCTGGAGAAGCACAAATGGGGTAGCTCCTTCCCAAGAGAAGCCCCATTTCTAAACATCTCCAGTGATTCCAATTTCTTCTGTATGCTCCTCACCCCACTTGTAAGCCTGGCACGGTCTGCACAGTAGTGACCTGGGAGTAGATTCCCTTGAACTCAGTGGGGATAACTGACAGAAGTTGGTACAAAAACCAGTCACCGTCCTGTCCCCAAGGCTGAAAACCGTAACCCCAGAGCATGGGCAGAAAAGAGCAGAGTAGATATTACATGTAGGTGCCCCCATGCTAGGTGCTTCGTATGCAGAGCCCTGTTCACAATCTTTGAGCTCTCTCATCACAAGCCAGGCAGATGTTGTGGCCGTATCTGCCTCTGTAAGGAGTTGCATGGGGATCCAATCTGTATGTGGAAGCAGAGGAGCTGGTGATGCCACATTTTTGAAATATCATGAGACTAATACACCCCTCCTCCTTAGATATCGTCTGTGCTTATACACCATCTTCGCAAGTCTTCGGTCTTGAAATGTGGTCCCCACCCTGGCATGGAGGCCTTCAAAGTATAGATCTTCCACATGTCCTAAATCTGTAGTGTTCTTAAGAACACCAGGCATGTATATCCTCCAAAAACTCCAGAGCTAAGCTTTATGCTCCTCTTGTGACAAGATTCCCAAAGGCTTAGGGTAGCTTGATAGAACTAGTATACTTTGAGAAAGCACCAATTTCCAATTCTTGTTTATCAAAACCCACAGACACTCTGCTAGATTTTTTTTGTAAAGGTTTTACAAGGACCTATCAGGACACAGGTGGCGCTGTGGTCTAAACCAATGAGCCTAGGGCTTACCAATCAAAAGGTTAGCGGTTCGAATCCCCATGACGGGGTGAGCTCCCATTGCTCGTTCCCAGCTCCTGCCAACCTAGCAGTTCAAAAGCACGTCAAAGTACTAGTAGATAAATAGGTACTGCTCCGGCGGGAAGGTAAATGGCTGGGCTCAGGGCGGCTAACACCAACATCACAGTAAAAACATAATGGGGGGGGGACCCAATTTAAATTACAGGTTAAAATGCAATTTAAAATGCAGCCTTGTTTTAAAAGTAGCCGATAAATCAAGACCATAAGGGGAGGGAAACATAAGGGTCAGACTGAGTCCAAACCTAAGGCCAAGCGGAACAGCTCTGTCTTGCAGGCCCTGCGGAAAGATGTCAAGTCCCGCAGGGCCCTAGTCGCTTGTGACAGAACATTCCACCAAGTCGGGGCCAGTACTAAAAAGGCCCTAGTTGAGACCAACCTAACCACCCTGCGACCTGGGACCTTCAAAATGCTGTCATTTGTGGACCTTAAGGGAGCCAGTGTGGTGTAGTGGTTAAGAGCAGTAGATTCGTAATCTGGAGAACCGGGAAAGAAAGGAAAGAAGGGGTGAGGGAAGACTTACCGTATTTTTCGCCCTATACGATGCACTTTGCCCCCTCCAAAAATGAACGGGAAATGTGTGTGCATCCTATGGGGCGAGTGCAGGCTTTCGCTGAAGCCTGGAGACCAAGAGGGGTCGGTGCGCACCAACCCCTCTTGCTCTCCAGGCTTCAAGAAGCTATCCGCAAGCCTGGAGAGCCCGGCGGGAGTTGCGCAACCTCGCCTTCGCTCCCGGACCCGTTCTGGGGGTTGGGGTCGGGGGAAGCTCGGGCTTTCTGAGAGCCAGTGTGGTGTAGTGGTTAAGAACTGTAGTCTCGTCTCCGCTCCTCCACATGCAGCTGCTGGGTGACCTTGGGCTAGTCACACTTTTCTGAAGTCTCTCAGCCTCACTCACCTCACAGAGTGTTTGTTGTGGGGGAGGAAGGGAAAGGAGAATGTTAGCCGCTTTGAGACTCCTTCGGGTAGTGATAAAGCGGGATATCAAATCCAAACTCTTCTTCTTCTGCGGGGCATACCAAGAGAGGCAGTCCCGTAGGTACATGGGTCCTAGGTCGCATAGGGCTTTAAAGGTCAAAACCAGCACCTTAAACCTGACCCTGTACTCCACCGGGAGCCAGTGAAGTTGGTAAAGCACTGGATGAATGTGATCCCGTGGCAAGGACCCCGTAAGCACACTAACCAGTGTAGCTAACTGATACTGATAAAACAGATGTATAGAACTTATAAGCTTATCCACAGGTGTGGGAAATAACAAATAATTAAGGACAATGTAAGAAAATTGAAAGGTACAGAGTATCAAATCTGGCATCACAACGCAAGCTGAAACCATAAAGTTACAGACTTTAAATAAAACAGTTGAAATCTAGCTCTGAATTCAAACCCCCTGGATGTGTGGATTTGAATAAATAAATCAACCTAGTTTCTTGTTGTCACAATAACCTCTCGTAATCTTTCCTGATCCCACGTTTTCTCTGGTTGACCCATAGAACCGTGTATAAATCTGTGTCTGAATGAAGGTATTTGATTAAGTGTTCAACTAGGGGTGCCTCTATTACTGCATTTCTTATACAGGATCGATGTTCACCTATACAAACACCTACCGCTTGTGTGGTGGATCCAATGTACAAGAAGTTGCAAGGACATATAATTAAATAAGATCCCGTGACACGAGTATTAGACAATGTAAGTAACTGAGCTCTGATCCACAAATATTACATTTACCTGTATGGATATTCTGACTAAAATTATTTGGTATGTATTCTTCATTTATTATTTATTCATTATTTAATTTGCAGGTTGCTCAGTATTATTTTTGTTGTCATTCATTGTATGTAATGTATTCAATTTCAACATCAGCTGACGAAGCTATACTGTCTTGGACATCATCCATTGAAAGGCGTCGTGGTGTTCCCCACCAGCAATCCATTACATTGACTACTTCTTGCTTATGGACCGATATATATATATATTATTTTGAAGTTAATGATTTTAATATAATTATCTTGAAATATTGGGAGGGTTGTTGTTGTTTATGCTGTTAACGATACTCCAATATATTTCACTTTATTCTTTATCACCAATCCACTCACTCTCTGTAATTCATTTTTTGACTGTGCATCCATGCTTTTCACTAACAACTTAGGTTCCCCTCTACTTATTTTAAAACCTGCAGCATTTCCAAGCAGCCTTATTGCTTCTAATACACTACTAAGAGGCTCCCCTAAAGATAATACCACATCATCTGCAGAGGACTTCAGTCTGTCATTTTGTTGCCCCACCCTCACCTCCTTTTATATCTGGAGTTTTCCTTATTCTTGATAATACATAGATAAATGTCCCCTTCTGTATCTTACATTTCTCTAAGACAGTATTATTCACAATCATGCTTGCCATGTGTCAGTATAGATTGTCTTATTTCCCTTTAGAAAAGTCTCTCCAATCCCTGGCTCCTGCGGGAGGGAGTTCCAGTTTTACCTACGCACTGTTGAAGTTATAACTTTAACGTAAATAAAGCACTCTGCAATGGAGACAAGACTGGGGGCGATGGGCAACCTGGGGACTCCAAAGGCTATGGGCTTGTTTTCTAATAGCAGCAGCTGCAGAGAAACTCCAGGATGGGGAACATCCTTGAAAGCTCACTCTGGGATCAGAGAGAGAAAATTTGGCAGACCTGCCACCCAGAGCCCCCTCCTTCTCCTCCCTGCATCGCCTCACCCCCTTCAGGACAAGATCTTGGGGTCCTTAAGGCGGCTTTCCACCCTCTCCTCTCAAGGAAGGCAGCTCCGTTCCCTTGAACCCTGGCAAGCCTAGTGCAGCCAGCTCAGCCCTCTGGCTCTCCCCTTTTCTCCACGGAGGAGCCCCAGGCGTGGCCCCTGCCCAGAGAGGCTTCCCTTGAGGCTCTGGGCTGGAGACCTGAGCTGATCTGGAGGAGGATCTGGCAGGGGGAAAGGCCGGCCTGGCAGGGGCTCCTCCACTGGAAGGGGCATTCTGGGCATGCCCTCCCCCCCAGACCCCTCCCTCCTTCCCCAAAGAGGATGCCAAGGAAGAGCAGAGCTGCAGACCCCCTGGAAACCCGCCCCCTCCCAGGCTTGGCAGAGAGGAATGGGGGGCAGGACCCTCTGCTCCCAGACTCGGGGGTCTCCCCCTGCAGCCCCGGGACCCCCTTCTCCCATGGGCACCCCAAGGGGGAAGAGAGAGGAGACTCACCGGGTTCTTCCCAGGAGGGAAACCGAGGCAGCGCGGGGAGGAGACAAGAGACAAAAGGCGGGACTGGGCACGGAGGGAGGGGATTCTGCTCTGGAGGACCCGCCCCGCCTCTCCACTTCCTGTCTTCTCTAGGACTCCGGCTCTGGTCGATTTAACCCTTCGCAAGCTGAGCACAGCCCCCTGGCTGACTGGCTGTCCTCCTTCCCTCCCAGAATCCGGGTGCTCCAGGGCATGTGCAGAGTTCTCTGTGATTCTCGGCTCAGATGCCGCTTAGTGCCCTGCCCCCAGATGGGTGGGCTATAAATAAAATAATAATAATGCTTCAGCTGGGTTCTGGGTTCAAGCCCCACTTTAGGCATCGCAAAGGGTTGGACTGGATGACCCTCGACCCCTCTGTGAATCTATTAAATGCAAACGTTTATGTTTCTGTTTTACAGGCGCAGCTGGAAGTGTACGTGGCGTCTGGGATGCAACATTGTCTTTTATCTGTTCCTTGTTTGTTACAGGAAGGGTATAAGGTGTGCTTTGAAAACAATGTTTGCACAATCTCCAAGGGAGGAAAGCAGCTGGTCAGTGTTGAAAAGGGGCAGAATAATCTCTTTGTTCTGGAAATGCCTCTGAAGGGTGAGGGGAATGCTGAGAGGGCACAAGCTATGCGTGCTACAGTTCCCACTCATGTTTCATGTGCGTGTGCTTGGCACAAAAAGATGGCACATGGGACCCTTGAAGACATTCAAATGTTGCAGGAGTGCACTAAGGGTTGCAAAATACAGGAGTGTGGCAGATCCCTAAATTGTAGGGCATGCAAAAGGGCAAAGGTAAAAGGGTGTAGTTATCCCAGGGTGGAGAGGGTAACCACAAAACCTTTTGAACTTGTGCACACAGACCTTTTTGGGCCCATGCAAAAGAGTCTGGGAGGGGCCAGGTATCTTCTGACGGTGCAGGATGATTTTAGCCAGGTTTCATGGTGCTTTGCTCTCAAATCGAAAGAAGATGCACCACAACTGATCAAAGATTGGATTGCAGAGGTGGAACTAAGGTTCTCCACCAAGGTGCAGGGGTTCAAGAGTGAACGATGTGCAGAGTTTACTGGGTCTGCTCTGCAAGGGTTCTTTCGCCAGAAAGGGATACGTCACAAGGTGACAGCTCCTCAGGAGAGGGGCGTGGCGGAGCTCAGATGTGACGCTCTGGTCCGAGCAACAGAGGTTTTGCTGTCAGACTCTGATTTGCCACAGAGCTTTTTTGGTAGGAAGCGACGAGAACTCTGACATTCACGGGGAATAGGTCCTACAACTCAGTGGTAGGTGATACCCCACATTTCGTACTCTACGGAGAGAAACCGCAGGTGCATTTCTTCCGTGCGTTTGGGTCAAAGGCTTTGGTGCCGGTACCAAAGGCGCAACAAAAGCAGGGTGGTCCTAAGTTCCAAAAGATGATCTTCTGTGGATATGAACCTGCAACCAAGGGATGGAGGTTTGCATATCCGGAAGGTGACCAGACCAAGCTTCTGGTCAGTAAACGTGCTGAGTTCTGTGAGCCAGATGGTAGGTCACAGTGCAATGCAAGGCATGATGTTCTCTCAGAATGCCTGTCTGAGGATGAGGATGAGGGAGAGCCAGGGGCTGAACCTGTTGGTGAAGACCAGGTCGATGACCAGGGTCAAGAACAGGGTGGGGCGTCTCCACAGGTTGCTAAAGGGGAGCCCAAGAGTGAGCCTGCGTCTCCTGTTAGTGTAATGCAGAGAATTCGAAGACGCTTTAAGTCAGATGGGGAATCCCGTGATGCAGAGGACACACTAGCTGACCACAGTGAGTCAGAGGAAGTACCTGAGTTTGTACCCAGGCGGTCCTCTCGAGCCACGAAGGGAATTCCACCTGACAGGTATCAGGCCACAGGTGTGTGGGTTGGTTTCGCACAGTGCGAACCTGGGAGTTGCGAGAAGGTTCCACAGTTGCCTGACAAGGACGCCAGGAAGGGGCGCAAGGCATTGGGAAGGGGACTGATCTCACAGAGGTCTGTAAAGGTAAACACCCAAGTCACCTCAGGACTGGATAGAAGAGGGGGTGTTGCTGGATTCAGAACTCACAGGGTTAAGGAGTTCTGAGTGACGTCTCTCCATTCCTGAGGCGTGACTAGAAGGAAGGAGTGGCTTTGCTCACTGCTTGTTTGTCTCTGCTGCCAAGAGAGACGGAAGCACAAAATGTGTGCTCTAAGCCCAGGGAAGTTCCGTAATTGTTTTACTGCCTGAATAAACACTGAGTTATAAACACACGGACGCCTAGGTGTGTTTGATCTGTTTACACCGCAAGTAACAGCAGGCTGCGTGGATACTCTGCTACTGTGGCTGACGGAAGACGGAGGACCAGCAGACGAGGCGCGAAGGAAGCATGCCGGGCTTCCATTCAAGCAGATGCGCCTAATTGGGGTCCAATCCAATTAGCCACGCTACGCTAATTTTCCAATAGTCATGCCCAGTGCCCTCAAGCAGACCCTGCCATTTTGTTTCTGCCCCCACCCAGGAGACACCTGGAAGAATCTGCCCTGGAGTCCGAGTTGCCCCTGGATGTTGAGGCTGGCCTGGTCTTCCAGGTCCTGGGTCTGGAGACCCCCACCCTTAAAATAAAAACCAGGCCCCCTTCCCATCCTTGCTTCTCATTCACCTTGAAGCACCTCTAAATTCAGCCTCACTGTGATATACCCATTTCACAGGCGCCACAACTGAGGCTGGGAAACTGCACCCTTTTCACTGTGAGGCTGATGCAGCATTTCCCAACCTGGGCATGAGTTAATCATCTAAATGTCATAGACCAAATGGAGCAAACAGCACGCAGACCTAGTGGTGGGGGGGAAAAATCCTTAAATAAGAGAAACGGGGGAATGATTAATGGACTTCAATGTCTGTACACTAATGCACAAAGCATGGGAAATAAACAAGATGAGCTTGAGCTCTTGGTACAGCAAACTAAATATGACATAATAGGCATCACTGAAACCTGGTGGGATAAGTCCCACGATTGGAATGTAATAATGGAGGGATACAATCTATTTCAGAGAAACAGACCAGACAAGAAAGGAGGAGGAGTGGCGTTATATGTCAGGGATGTGTATACCTGTGAAGAGATCCAAGATTTAGAACCTCAAAGCCAAAGTGAGAGCATTTGGGTCAAAATTAAGGGAGAGAAGAATAACAGTGACCTCATTGTGGGAGTTTACTATAGATCCCCAAGCCAAACGGAGGACATAGATGATGCCTTCCTGGAACAGATGGCCAAGCATGCAAAAGGAAGGGAGATAGTAGTAATGGGGGACTTCAATTACCCAGATATTTGTTGGATGTCAAACTCAGCCAAGAGCATAAGGTCAAACAGATTCCTCACTGGCCTTGCAGACAACTTCATTGTCCAGAAAGTGGGAGAAGCAACAAGAGGAGCAGCCATTTTAGATCTGGTCCTAACCAATGTCGATGACCTGGTTAGTGGGGTAGAAGTGGAAGGATCATTAGGCGCAAGTGATCATGCTCTTCTGAAGTTTACTATACAGCGGAAAGGAGCAGCCAAGCATACTAGGACTCAATTTCTTGACTTTAAGAAAGCCGACTTCATAAAACTTAGGGAAGTGCTGGGTGAGATCCCATGGAGAGTAATACTAAAAGGAAAGGGAGTTCATGATGGCTGGGAGTTTGTTAAGAGGGAGATAGTAAAAGCACAACTTCAGGCAATACCATTGAGACGGAAACATGGAAGGTGCCTAAAGAAGCCAGGGTGGCTATCTAAAGAACTTTTAACTGAGTTAAGATTAAAAAAGGATGTGTACAAAAAATGGAAAAGGGGGGAAACCACCAAAGAGGAATTCAAACAAATAGCCAGCACGTGTAGACACAAAGTCAGAAAAGCTAAAGCACAGAATGAACTCAGGCTTGCTAGAGAGGTTAAAAGCAACAAAAAAGGCTTTTATGGGTATGTTCGTAGCAAAAGGAAGAACAAAGAAACAGTGGGGTCACTCAGAGGAGAAGATGGTGAAATGCAAACAGGGGACACAGAAAGGGCTGAACTCCTCAATGCCTTCTTTGCCTCAGTCTTCTCCGATAAGGAAAACAATGCCCGACCTGAAGAATTTGGAGCAAATGATTCAGCAGAGGAAACACGGCCCAGAATAACTAAGGAGATAGTACAAGAATACTTGGCTAGTTTAGATGTATTCAAGTCTCCAGGGCCAGATGAACTGCATCCAAGAGTATTAAAAGAACTGGCAGATGTGATCTCAGAACCACTGGCAGTCATCTTTGAGAATTCCTGGAGAACAGGCGAAGTCCCGGTAGACTGGAGGAGGGCAAATGTTGTCCCTATTTTCAAAAAGGGGAAAAGAGAGGACCCAAATAATTACCGCCCAGTCAGTCTGACATCAATACCAGGGAAGATTCTGGAGCAGATCATTAAGCAAACAGTCTGTGAGCACCTAGAAAGGAAGGCTGTGATCACCAATAGTCAGCATGGATTTCTGAAAAATAAGTCATGTCAGACTAACCTGATCTCGTTTTTTGACAGAATTACAAGCCTGGTAGATGAAGGGAACGCAGTGGATGTAGCCTACCTTGATTTCAGCAAGGCATTTGACAAGGTGCCCCATGATATTCTTGTAAAGAAGCTGGTAAAATGCGGTCTTGACTATGCTACCACTCAGTGGATTTGTAACTGGCTGACTGACCGAACCCAAAGGGTGCTCATCAATGGTTCCTCTTCATCCTGGAGAAGAGTGACTAGTGGGGTGCCGCAGGGATCTGTCTTGGGCCCAGTCTTATTCAACATCTTTATCAACGACTTGGATGATGGACTCAAGGGCATCCTGATCAAATTTGCAGATGACACCAAACTGGGAGGGGTGGCTAACACCCCAGAGGACAGGATCATACTTCAAAACGACCTTGACAGATTGGAGAACTGGGCCAAAACAAACAAGATGAATTATAACAGGGAGAAATGTAAAGTATTGCACTTGGGCAAAAAAAATGAGAGGCACAAATACAAGATGGGTGACACCTGGCTTGAGAGCAGTACATGTGAAAAGGATCTAGGAGTCTTGGTTGACCACAAACTTGACATGAGCCAACAGTGTGACGCGGCAGCTAAAAAAGCCAATGCAATTCTGGGCTGCATCAATAGGAGTATAGCATCTAGATCAAGGGAAGTAATAGTGCCACTGTATTCTGCTCTGGTCAGACCTCACCTGGAGTACTGTGTCCAGTTCTGGGCACCACAGTTCAAGAAGGACACTGACAAACTGGAACGTGTCCAGAGGAGGGCAACCAAAATGGTCAAAGGCCTGGAAACGATGCCTTATGAGGAACGGCTAAGGGAGCTGGGCATGTTTAGCCTGGAGAAGAGGAGGTTAAGGGGTGATATGATAGCCATGTTCAAATATATAAAAGGATGTCACATAGAGGAGGGAGAAAGGTTGTTTTCTGCTGCTCCAGAGAAGCGGACACGGAGCAATGGATCCAAACTGCAGGAAAGAAGATTCCACCTAAACATTAGGAAGAACTTCCTGACAGTAAGAGCTGTTCGACAGTGGAATTTGCTGCCAAGGAGTGTGGTGGAGTCTCCTTCTTTGGAGGTCTTTAAGCAGAGGCTTGACAACCATATGTCAGGAGTGCTCTGATGGTGTTTCCTGCTTGGCAGGGGGTTGGACTCGATGGCCCTTGTGGTCTCTTCCAACTCTATGGTTCTATGATTCTATGATTCTAATTATAATGCCCACACACACACACCCTTGATTTTTCTCCTTTCCAGCACTCCTGCGTTAAGAAGTAAAACGAAATTAAACAATTCTCCGGATCTTCAGTGTCAGCAAACACTGCTTCCCTGATCTCTGTTTTTAAACCACCAGTGTCAGAATTGCTTTCTTTGGAGGTTTTCCAAATGGAGGCTGGAAGGCCAAATGTCAGGGATTATTTATTGCAGGGGGTGGGACTAGATGTCCGTTGGGGTCCAACCTCACAGTTGTTTACTATTATTATTAGTTTCTTTTTAAAAGATCAGTGTTGAACAACACTAAACAACAGCAACACACTACAGTGGTACCTCGGGTTAAGTACTTACGGTAATTCGTTCTGGAGGTCCATTCTTAATGCCATCACCCCAGTATGACTCCCCTTTATCACACACACAGCCCAACAAGACAATGGAAAAAACCCACCTACAGCATACAAATCAATGTGGCTAACCTGATCCAAAACACCCACTCACCCCACTCACCCATGAAAACAAAGACCACCACAGCCAGCCACAAATGAACAACCACACCCTAGGCCAACCCCAACCTCTCTCATCACCAAAGGGACACAGGTGAACAGCAGAGAACCCGCACAAGCAATGCTGACACAAAACCCCACATATATTAAGTAAAATAGAAACATCGTCACCCGATGATCTGCCCTGGCGGCCCTGGCTTCCTCCTTGGAGGTCCCTTTAGAAGGAGAAGGGGTCCCAGGTCTCCATGGGGAAAATCGCCCTTGAGGCCTTCGGGGCCAATGCTTTTGCCTTTCAGGCTCCAGCCTCCTTCTTTATGGTGGGATCCCATGCAGACGTTCCCAGGTTTACTAAGGATCCCTTGAAAAAGATGGGCTCTGCTTCGGCATGTTGTGCCCTCCCCCCGCCCCAACCATCTGTAAACTGAACTGTAAACACTAAGAAAAAATGTATTGCTGATTCATTTTTTGAATGTTTTAAATAGTTTCTACCAATAATTATATTCAATCTCATTATAAATCACTTTCAATTTTTTTAAAAAAAATCCTGTCATGTATATGTAGTAGAAATTCAAAAAGAGGTTCCCAGACTGGAGGTTATCCACACAGAAACCCCCCCAAAAAAGGAGGGAGTCTCCAGGTGGAAAGATAGGCCTTTATTGAAATACAAATGTTCCTTCAAAGAACCACATACTTATAGAATACATACATTTACATTTGCACAGTACATATACACAATACGTTATTTTCCTAACATAAAGCATACCTACATTACTCTATATTATGCCTACCTATACTATACATACCAACACATCTACCCCACATGAACACCCACAAACTGACTTGACTTCCAGCCGTTCTTGTTACACTACTTTATTTTTCCAATTGCCTTAAACACATTTCATTATTTCTTTAATCTCTTCTTCTATCTTAACTTTACTCTCCTTTCACTCTAATCATGTTCTGGATTCACTCAATATCTGTCAAAAGTTCGACTTTTTCCACATAGCTTTTGATGTCTTCCTTAAAGATAGCCCACTCCTTATTCACTTTTTCAACATGTTGTAAATATTTTCCCAGAATCCCACTATCTCTTTGCACTCCCACCCCATGTGTAGAAAGGTTCCCGCCCCGTTGTTGTATCTCCAACAAACATCACTACAGTTTTTATACATTTTTGCCAGTCTAACCAGGGTCAAGTACCATCTGTATAGCATTTTCGTTACATTCTCTCTTAAATTGTAGCATGCCGTAAATTTACCGTAATATCCCTGTCTCACAGTAGTTGGCTCATCATATTTTCCCCTAAATCCTGGGCCTACTTTACCATCGCTGTCTTCACTTGCTCCTCCTTTACCTCCCATTCTAGGAGCAAATCATATAGTTTGGAAATATGTTTACTTTTAGATTGGAGTAAGTACTCATCCAATCTTGAAATTTCTTTCTCAAATCCTTTTTCTTCCTCTTTTGTCATCTCTGATTATACAATGATTTCCTTATAAAACCCATGTGGACTCTCTCCTTTCCATCTATTAGGTATGCATGCCATCCAAATTGAGTTCCTACTTCCTCCAGATCTAACACATCAGTGTCCTTTAACTTAATCCACTCCCTTAAGCAGGTCAGACCTGCTGCAGCATGATATAATTCCAGGTCAGGTAGGTCAAATCCGCCTCTCTTTCTCCGATCAATAAGTAATTTATATTTTATTGTAGGTGTTTTTTGGATGGAATGGCAAATTGCACATCATTCCTATTCACCAATCAAAGGATCACAGCAATCTTTTTTTTTTACTTCAATTTTTTATCGGTTTTCACAAAATTATAAACAAACACATAAAACAAACATAAATCATAACCGTATTAAAAATTACACTTATTAACATTGTTAAGTGCCTTCCTCGCTTCCCCTTGGTTGAATTTCAATGCATATCCTTTTAAGGGTTTTCCAAATCACAGTTCTTATAAATTTTAACTTGAACATTAACATCCTTAGATCTTTTCATTTTGAAATTACACCTATTAATTCATCACTAAAGCACAGAATGAACTCAGGCTTGCTAGAGAGGTTAAAAGCAACAAAAAAGGCTTTTATGGGTATGTTCGTAGCAAAAGGAAGAACAAAGAAGCAGTGGGGTCACTCAGAGGAGAAGATGGTGAAATGCAAACAGGGGACACAGAAAGGGCTGAACTCCTCAATGCCTTCTTTGCCTCAGTCTTCTCCGATAAGGAAAACAATGCCCGACCTGAAGAATTTGGAGCAAATGATTCAGCAGAGGAAACACGGCCCAGAATAACTAAGGAGATAGTACAAGAATACTTGGCTAGTTTAGATGTATTCAAGTCTCCAGGGCCAGATGAACTGCATCCAAGAGTATTAAAAGAACTGGCAGATGTGATCTCAGAACCACTGGCAGTCATCTTTGAGAATTCCTGGAGAACAGGCGAAGTCCCGGTAGACTGGAGGAGGGCAAATGTTGTCCCTATTTTCAAAAAGGGGAAAAGAGAGGACCCAAATAATTACCGCCCAGTCAGTCTGACATCAATACCAGGGAAGATTCTGGAGCAGATCATTAAGCAAACAGTCTGTGAGCACCTCGAAAGGAATGCTATGATCACCAATAGTCAGCATGGATTTCTGAAAAATAAGTCATGTCAGACTAACCTGATCTCGTTTTTTGACAGAATTACAAGCCTGGTAGATGAAGGGAACGCAGTGGATGTAGCCTACCTTGATTTCAGCAAGGCATTTGACAAGGTGCCCCATGATATTCTTGTAAAGAAGCTGGTAAAATGCGGACTTGACTATGCTACCACTCAGTGGATTTGTAACTGGCTGACTGACCGAACCCAAAGGGTGCTCATCAATGGTTCCTCTTCATCCTGGAGAAGAGTGACTAGTGGGGTGCCGCAGGGTTCTGTCTTGGGCCCGGTCTTATTCAACATCTTTATCAACGACTTGGATGATGGACTCAAGGGCATCCTGATCAAATTTGCAGATGACACCAAACTGGGAGGGGTGGCTAACACCCCAGAGGACAGGATCATACTTCAAAACGACCTTGACAGATTAGAGAACTGGGCCAAAACAAACAAGATGAATTTTAATAGGGAGAAATGTAAAGTATTGCACTTGGGCAAAAACAATGAGAGGCACAAATACAAGATGGGTGACACCTGGCTTGAGAGCAGTACATGTGAAAAGGATCTAGGAGTCTTGGTTGACCACAAACTTGACATGAGCCAACAGTGTGACACGGCAGCTAAAAAAGCCAATGCAATTCTGGGCTGCATCAATAGGAATATTGCATCTAGATCAAGGGAAGTAATAGTGCCACTGTATTCTGCTCTGGTCAGACCTCACCTGGAGTACTGTGTCCAGTTCTGGGCACCACAGTTCAAGAAGGACACTGACAAACTGGAACGTGTCCAGAGGAGGGCAACCAAAATGGTCAAAGGCCTGGAAACGATGCCTTATGAAGAACAGCTAAGGGAGCTGGGCATGTTTAGCCTGGAGAAGAGGAGGTTAAGGGGTGATATGATAGCCATGTTCAAATATATAAAAGGATGTCACAAAGAGGAGGGAGAAAGGTTGTTTTCTGCTGCTCCAGAGAAGCGGACACGGAGCAATGGATCCAAACTACAAGAAAGAAGATTCCACCTAAACATTAGGAAGAACTTCCTGACAGTAAGAGCTGTTCGACAGTGGAATTTGCTGCCAAGGAGTGTGGTGGAGTCTCCTTCTTTGGAGGTCTTTAAGCAGAGGCTTGACAACCATATGTCAGGAGTGCTCTGATGGTGTTTCCTGCTTGGCAGGGGGTTGGACTCGATGGCCCTTGTGGTCTCTTCCAACTCTATGATTCTATGATTCTTCTATGATTCTATGATCACTTAACTTATATAAAATCCTAAGTCGATTAAGTATCTGCAAGCTGATTCCAATTCATCTAACTTGACATATTTAACTAAATAATCATTAAATTTAGTCCATTCTTCCTGATATGCCTCCTCCTTCTGGTCGCGGACTCTTCCGGTTAGGTTGGCTGGCTCCAAAAAACCCATCATCTTCAAGGATCGCAGCAATCTTAATAGTTGCAGCCCAATGTCATCATCCTGAACTAACCAAAATCATTTGGCTCTTCAGATAACCCCTCATCATATCATGTGACGACATATAACAATTTTTTTGTCTTTCTTTTTAAGACTTTGGCTAATATTCCTATTCACTAAATGTCTTCCAAAGTCCTCTTTCATCCATCTACAAAAGAGTTCAAGATAAATCACAATTGCCATGCCTGGCTGATTCTCTTTTCATGCACACAACTCCCACTTTATTCGTTTCAGGGTTCTGGAACAGACATTTGCTACATACAGTACCTAAAGCAGCTTGTTCTGTTCCATCAAATGTAGGCAGGCACAGGCCTTTTCAATGAAGCTAGGCCATAGGCTTAAAAGAAATCAGAATCATCCAAATGCAGTTTTATGGAATTGTTATTTTCTACAACGTATACATGTTATGAAAGGGCTGTCACCTGCAGGATGGAGCAAGGTGTTCAGGATGGAGCAATGGCTTCAAGTTACAAGAAAGGAGATTCCAGCTAAACCTCAGGAAATACTTTAGGACAGGAAGAGTTCTTCCAGAGTGGAACAGACTCCCTTGGTAGGTGCTGGACTCTCCTTCCATGGAGTTTTTAAAGCAGAGGTTGGATGACCATCTGTCTTGGATGAGATTCCTGACTTGCAGGGGGCAGGACCAGGTGACACCCAGGTTCCCTTCCTGTGGGACAATCATAATAAGAGTCATATTGTACTATCTGAGTGGTTAAGATTTGAAGGCTGGGCTGGGGGGGTGGAATGTAGGGAAAGTGCCATCTTGCTAAAGGGGAGGGAAAAGGCTGGGTACTAAATACAGCTGGGTTTATCCAGGAGTGCATATTCTGAGTAATTATTGCTACAGTGGAACGATCACTCAGGGTGGGAGACAGGGAGAAGAGGGGGCACCCAGGGGAGCGCTGGGGGAGCCTGCCTTTCTATGTGTCGACAAATGATATGATACAAATGTGATAAAGGGTATTTTTAGTTATTTTCCCATGCCCTTTCTCTTTTCTATACAAATGCGTTTTGTAAGGGTTGTTCAATAATGTTTGTGTTATTATTTTTCTTTTGGTTTTCCCTCTGTATGAATTCTTTGATGGGAAGTGAGTATATTTTTCCAATTGAAGCTCTTTCCACATTCACAGCACTGATATGGTTTCTGACCTGTATGAGTTCTTTGATGGGTCATGAGATAGGAACTGTGATGAAAGCTCTTTCCACACTCATGGCATTGAAAGGGTTTCCCCCCTGTATGAATTCTTTGATGGGAAGTGAGCTTGGCTCGCTCCCGGAAGCGCTTTCCACATTCCAAGCACTGATATGGTTTCTCGCCTGTATGGACTCTTTGATGGGAAGTGAGATGTGCACTTTGACTAAAGCGCTTTCCACATTCCAAGCACTGATATGGTTTCTCGCCTGTATGGACTCTTTGATGGGAAGTGAGATCACCTCTCTGACGAAAGCTCTTTCCACATTCCAAGCACTGATAGGGTTTCTCCCGTGTATGAACTCTATGGTCCATAGTTAGATTGGAACTTTGACTGAAGCTCTTTCCGCATTCTAAGCATTGATAGGGTTTCTTCCCTGTATGAATTCTTTGATGGGAAGTGAGACTGGAACTGTGACGAAAGCTCTTTCCACACTCAAGGCATTGAAAGGGTTTCTCCCCTGTATGAATTCTTTGATGGAAAGTGAGACTTTTCTTCCAGGTGAAGCTCTTTCCACATTCCAAGCACTGATAGGGTTTCCTTCCTGTATGAATTCTTTGGTGCAAAGTGAGATTGTACCTGAGACTGAAGCTCTTCCCACATTTTAAGCATTGATATGGTTTCTCCCCTGTATGAATTCTTTGGTGCAAAGTGAGATTGTGCCTGAGACTGAAGCTCTTCCCACATTTTAAGCATTGATATGGTTTCTCCCCTGTATGAATTCTTTGATGAGAAGTGAGATGGGCCCCCTGGCTGAAGCTCTTTCCACATTCAAAGCACTGATAGGGTTTCTCCCCCGTATGAAGTTTTTGATGCAAACTAAGACACTGCATATACCCGAAGCTCTTTCCACATTCCAGGCATGGATATGGTTTCTCGCCTGTATGGACTCTTTGATGGGAAGTGAGATCACCTCTCTGACGAAAGCTCTTTCCACATTCCAAGCACTGATATGGTTTCTCGCCTGTATGGACTCTTTGATGGGAAGTGAGTGTACCTCTCTGACGAAAGCTCTTTCCACATTCCAAGCACTGATAGGGTTTCTCCCCTGTATGAATTCTGTTATGGGAAGTGAGACCATCCTTCTGACTGAAGCTCTTTCCACATTCTAAGCACTGATAGGGTTTCTTCCCTGTATGTATTATTTGATGGGAAGTGAGATGTGCACTTTGACTAAAGCGCTTTCCACATTCCAAGCACTGATAGGGTTTCTCCCCTGTATGAATTCTTTGATGGCAAGTGAGAATCTCTCTGTGACTGAAGCTCTTCCCACATTTCAAGCACTGATAGGGTTTCTCCCGTGTATGGACTCTTTGATGAGAAGTTAGATTGCAACTTTGACTGAAGCTCTTTCCGCATTCTAAGCATTGATAGGGTTTCTTCCCTGTATGAATTCTTTGATGGGAAGTGAGACTGGAACTGTGACGAAAGCTCTTTCCACACTCAAGGCATTGAAAAGGTTTCTCCCCTGTATGAATTCTTTGATGGATACTGAGACCATCCTTCCGATTAAAGCTCTTTCCGCATTCTAAGCACTGATAGGGTTTCTCCCCTTTATGAATTCCTTGATGGGAAGTGAGACTGGAACTGTGACGAAAGCTCTTTCCACACTCAAGGCATTGAAAGGGTTTCTCCCCTGTATGAATTCTTTGATGGATACTGAGACCATCTTTCCGATTGAAGCTCTTTCCACACTTTAAGCACTCATAGGGTTTCTCCCCTGTATGAATTATTTGATGGGAAGTGAGCTGTTCTTTCCGACTGAAGTTATTTCCACATTCCAAGCACTGATAGGGTTTCTCCCCTGTATGAACTCTTTGATGGCAAGTGAGATTCTGACGGTGACTGAAGCTCTTCCCACATTCTCTGCACTGATACAATTTCTCTCCGCTGTTAGTTCTTTCATGTGAAGAGATTCTATCCCTCCGAACAAAGCTCTTTCCTTGATGTGAGGTGGAATGGGGGCTCTGGCAGATGTTCTCTCCACACTTTGTATATTTATCTGACTTCTCTGCTATGTGAATTCTGTTGTGGTCCCCCTTGGTCTTCCCTTCCAATTCATCACCATCTGCAATGAAGAGAGAAGCTAATTAGAGCCTCAGGAAGAACAAAGTTAATGAATGCTTGTGATAGAGGAGGAACTGAAGAGAGTTAGATGTGAGCCCTTACTATAGTTTTCACTGTTGGCTGGTATTAACTGACATATTGCTTGGTTTTTATCTGGGATAGATTTTGTTTGGCTCAATCCTAGAATCCACTCCATCTCCAATTTCCCTTAAAGCTCTGAGGCTGTCATTTAAGACTGGCCAGTTCAGACAACCTAGTCATTGCTTTAAAAGGCATGACTAGATGAAAAAAATTTGCAGAGAAAAGAGTGTTGGTCTCCATCCAAATAGTGGAGGTTCATCACATAGAGGTATGTATGGAATTTCAAAACCGAAGTTACTTGCTTAATTTCAAAACAGGTATTATGATCCCACAGGAAGTGTTACCAAGAGGGTCCATGACCCCATGATTCTCCTCCTTGACTTCCTTATGCAGAGCTCTCTGGTCAAGATCCAGCAAATTGTCCGTGAAACAAACAGCAACATCTTCACCTGCACACTCCCCACCAGCTGTTGCCTCAATCTAAATTTGGTCTAAATTTTAATTTATACCTAAATCACTCTCTTCAGTTTGAACCCCACTCCCATTTTCAAGAGTAGACTAACTCTGTATTGTTTCATTGGTGACAAAAGAGGAAAAGTGACTAACTCACTCTTAATCTAAACACAACAGCCGCAAGAGCTCCTGACTAGGCATTCAGCTATGCAATGTTGAATGTTCTCTGTTCTCTCCTGTTTCCCTTTTTTTCTTTCAATTTAAACCAATTCAGGAACCCAGAACTCATACACTGACCACTAATGGTGAACCATATGCTAGAGATACTTGGTCTACATATTTGTATATTAGTCCTATGATCCTTGTTTTTAAAGGCAAATAAAAAGTTATTCCTCCCTTCATGGATCATTGCCTTGCCGTGGCGAAGGGGCTTGAATAACTCAGAGAAGCTATGAGCTATGCCGTGCAGGGCGACCCAAGATGGACAGGTCATAGTGGAGAGTTTTGACCAAACGTGATCCACCTGGAGCAGGAACCGGCAAGCCACTCAAGTATCCCTGCCAAGAAAACTCCATGGAGGGGACTTCCGGGGTGGCACCAACGGAAATGGCGGTCTCCCTCTGAACTGGAGGGGAAGCTCCGCGGGAAATGGGTCTTCTCCGCTACGGCGAAGCGGGGACCCTTTCAGAAATCACAGGCGGAAGAAGCCTGTGACCATGGGACTCGGCGGGCACCTTTAGCGCCCCCCCAACTCGCGAAAGAACCCACGAACGGGCTCCGAAGTGAAGAGGGGGAAGTGGCGCGGTGCTGTGAGTCAACTGCTATTTCCGTGGAGCGAAGCCGCATAGCTGTTGCCGGAGGAGCGCTGCCTTTTTCCTGGGACAATTTGGACTCTAAAATAAGCACCCGTGAGTAATTAGAATCTTGAACAATTGGACATTAAATAAGGATTAACGAGCAGAAAAGAATTGGATTTTAAAATATTTTTTTCTATTTGGTACGGAGCGGGAAGGTCTAAACAGGAAGTCAGCCTTCCGTTCCTTTGTAAACAGAACAAAGCAAAGACTATCTAAACTAGAGCTAAGAAAATCGTCTTTAAAGGATTGGATTCCATCATTTATAATTGTGCAACCCCCCTTTTTTGACAGAAGAAGGGGGAGGACTATCTTTGGATTGTTCAAAGTGAGTTTAAGCAAAGTAATTTTCCTCCGTCCTGATACTGGAGCAGGGGTGTCAGGACCGACGTTTGAAGTTCATTGACCAGAAACAAGTGGTTTTGACAGATAGTGAAAAGAAGAGAAACATAGTGATTCCATCGTCCCTCTTCGCATTTGAAAGGAACAAATTTTGACAAAGTATCTTAAAAGGGGAAATTTTGTTGCGAGAACAAATAGAAGTTTTCCCCCTAGAGGGAGACTGTGAAACTGTAACTAACTCCAGGGAGCCGGCAGCTGTTATAGATTACGATCGTGGGAACAGGCATCTGACCTTGCAGAACAATGTATTCAGAAACCTTGTTGTGTGCCCTTTACAAAACAAATGCCCTACTGGAACAATTACATGAAAAAGTGAAATGGATGAAGACTTCGGTCAGAAATTTGGGACAAGCATTGGGAAACTTTGAACAGGCAGTGGGAAAATATGTGGAGCCCACTCAGGAATCACATCAAGAGTGTGTTTTGACAGATCAGGCCCAACAGGAATATGAGTTTTCGGATTGGACAAATGATCCTGGGAAAAGCCAGATTTGGAAAGAAAATGTCTGGTTTGGTCTGGAAATGGGGGGCTGGATGGATCCCCCAATGCTGGGATGTCTGGACTTTTCAAATATGGTAATGAGCCGTGAGATGTTTGGGACTGTGTGGGATCTTAACCTTGGAGGGCTTCTGAAATATGCTATTAAATACCACATGGAATTTAAGGTTGAATATGGAAAAGGGGCTGATATGTCGAGAAGGGCTGAAAATACTGTTAAGCTGGAGTTATCACGAGCAGGAGACAAGGGAAAATATAGCTACGAACATGAAGAAGAGTCGCGGAAGGGGCAAGGAAGAGATTTGAGGGCGTCAGATATAAGGTTGCCAGGTTAATGAGCTAGATTGATGTGATAATGAGGACTGACAAAGCCTGGAAGATCAGACTTATTTGTATTTTTCTTTTTTGTTTTTTTTTCTCTCTTTTTATTAGAAGTGTTTTATAATAATTGATGAGCATTAGAAAAATGCTGGAATGGAATTACTTGGTTTTAGTAAAAATGTTGAAAGAATTATGAAAGAATGTTATAAGCTGGTATGGACAAGATTTAAGTTTTAAGATTTAAGATTTATCTTATTATAGAAAGGTAAGATTAAGATTGTTTAGGGTAATGCAATGACAGAATTTTTTATAATATGGAAAGGATTTGCTGGGATAATTAATAACTAGGATACAAAGAAAGGAAGGAGGAGGAGGTCTAAGAAAGAAGGTGATGACAGTTGAGGATTTGGAAATAATGAATTTGTTTTTTCCCCTTTTTGTAATTGTTTTTAATTGTTTTAATTGTTTGTGTGGTATTGTTGAATTTTTTCTTTTTTCCTATCTATATGGTGGGAGGGTTTTGTCTTTCTTCTTTTTTTAACTTGCCAATTATTTTTGTATTTTTCTTTGCTTTTATTTCATTTTGTAATATTTTGAAAATCTCAATAAATATTATTTTTTTTAAAAAAGAAAACTCCATGGAGAAAGACAACAGGCATACAGTGGTGCCTCGCAAGACGAAATTAATCCGTTCAACGAGTCTCTTCGTCTAGCGGTTTTTTCGTCTTGCAAAGCAAGACCATTGACGGCTTAGCGGATTAGCGCTATTAGCGGCTTTTAGCGGCTTAGCGGATCAGCTGATAAGCGGCTTAGCGGCTTAGAAAAAGGGGGGAAAGGGAAAAAACCCGCAGGAACTCGCAAGACATTTTCGTTTTGCGAAGCAAGCCCATAGGGAAATTCGTTTTGCGAAGTGCCTCCAAAACGGAAAACCCTTTCGTCTAGCGGGTTTTCCGTCTTGCGAGGCGTTCGTCTTGTGGGGCACCACTGTATAAAAGTTATGACGCTGGAAGATGAGCCCCTCAGGTCGGAAGGCGTCCAACATGCTACTGAGGAAGAGCGGAGGACAAGTACAAGTATATTCAGAGCTGATGAAGCAGCTGGGCCAAAGCCGAAAGGACACTCAGTTGCGGATATGCCTGGAAGCGAAAGGAAAGTCCAATGCTGTAAAGAAAAATATTGCATAGGAACCTGGAATGTAAGAACCGTGAACCTTGGTAAGTTGGATGTGGTCAAAAATGAGATGGCAAGAATAAATATTGACATCCTGGGCATCAGTGAACAAAAATGGACAGGAATGGGCGAATTCAGTTCGGATGACCATCATATCTACTACTGTGGGCAAGAATCCCGTAAAAGAAATGGAGTGGCCCTCATAGTCAATAAAAGAGTGGCGAAAGCTGTACTGAGATGCAATCTCAAAAATGATAGAATGATCTCAATACAAATCTAAGGCAGACCTTTTAACATCACAGTAATCCAGGTTTATGCACCAACCACTGGTGCTGAAGAAACTGAAATTGACCAATTCTATGATGACTTACAACACCTTATAGAAATGACACCAAACAAGGATGTTCTTCTCATTATAGGGGATTGGAATGCTAAAGTAGGGACTCAAGAGATAAAAGGAACAGCTGGCAAGTTTGTCCTTAGAGTTCCAAACAAAGCAGGGGAAAGGCTGATAGAGTTCTGCCAAGAGAACAAGCTGGTCATCACAAACACTCTTTTCCAACAACACAAGAGACGACTCTACACATCGACATCACCAGATGAGCAGCATCAAAATCAGATTGATTATATTCTCTGCAGCCAAAGATGGAGAAGCTCTATACAAGTCAGCAAAAACAAGACCTGGAGCTGACTGTGGCTCAGATCATCAGCTTCTTATAGCAAAATTCAAGCTTAAACTGAAGAAAGTAGGAAAAACCACTGGGCCGGTAAGATACAATCTAAATCAAATCCCTTATGAATACACAGTGGAAGCAAAGAACAGGTTTAAGGTTTTAGATTTGGTGGACAGAGTGCCTGAAGAACTATGGATGGAGGCTCGTAACATTATACAGGAGGCAGCAACTAAAACCATCCCAATGAAAAAGAAATGCAAGAAAGCAAAGTGGTTGCCCAACGAGGCCTTACAAATAGCGGGGGAGAGAAGGCAAGCAAAATGCGTGGGAGATAGTGAAAAATACAGGAAATTGAATGCAGATTTCCAAAAAATAGCAAGGAGAGACAAGAAGGCCTTCTTAAACGAGCAATGCAAAGAAATAGAGGAAAACAATAGAATGGGAAAAACCAGAGGTCTGTTCAAGAAAATTGGAGATATGAAAGGAACATTTCGTACAAAGATTACCATAATAAAAGACAAAAGTGGTAAGGACCTAACAGAAGCAGAAGACATGAAGAAGAGGTGGCAAGAATACACAGAGGAATTATACCAGAAAGATATGGATGCCTCGTACACACCAGGTAGTGTGGTTGCTGACCTGCCGATACAGCGTCAGGGCTCCGGGAATCACGGCAAGCCTCTTCACACCCGGCTGGTCCCCTCGACACCCCACTACCCTTGGGGCTTTTTGGGGGGGTGTCTAACCCTGGCACTCACCCCCACTGCTCAAAAGCCCCGGTAACAGTCGTCTTTTAGATGGACGACTCACTCCGCCTTGCCATTTCCCTTCGCAGACAAATCGGAAGCCCAGGATCAGGTTACTTTCAAGAGTCATGACTTCTAATGCTGCCTGAAGGATTGGTAAGTTGTCTGACACTGGTAGAGCATTCAATCACGGTACTGGTTTTAGACATTTTGAGCTGCCAATACATTGTGGTGGTCGGGGAGCTGTGATGTATTCCTAGCTCAAATTGCCTGCAGATGTCAAAGGTGCAGACAGGCAGGTGGAGGAGCCCGAAATGGTGCCCCCCGAGCAAGCCCCAATACCTCTCCGGTTCCATCCATGTCCCCATCTCCCCTCCCCTGGAACTCACCAGATCTCTCTGAGGTCCCTGGGAGGGAACGCTCAGAGGTTGTGAGGAGGGATGCAGGAGACAACCTGACCAGGTCCACCGTCCATCTTCCCCCTTCCATCCTTACGAGCTTTGCAGGATCTCTTTCATCCTTCCTGAGCAGTCAAGAAGCGAAAACAAGCTGCAGGGTCCTGGGAGAGAGGAAGAAACAAAGGGAGCCTCAGAGGCCCTGCAGGGATTCTCTTGCCCTAGATATTCTCCTGCCCCTGGAGAAGCATAAATGGGGCAGCCCCTTCTCAAGAGAAGCCCCATTTCTAAACATCTCCAGTGATTCCAATTTCTTCCGTATGCTCCTCACCCCACTTGCAAGCCTGGCATGGTCTGCACAGTAGTGACCTGAGAGTAGATCCCATTGAACTCAGTGGGGATAACTGACAGAACTTGGTAAAAAAAAACAGTCACCGTCCTGTCCGCAAGCCTGAAAACTGAAACCCCAGAGCATGGGCAGAAAAGAGCAGAGTAGATATTACATGTAGGTGCCCCCATGCTAGGTGCTTTCTATGGAGAGCCCTGTTCACAATCTTTGAGCTCTCTCATCACAAGCCAGACAGATGTTGTAGCCGTAACCACCTCTGTCAAGAGTTGCACGGGGACCAAATCTGTATGTGGAAGCAGAGGAGCCATTTTCGCAAGACTACAGTCCCAAAATGTGGCCCCCACCCTGGCACGGAAGCAATCAAAGTATAGATCTTCCACATGTCCTAAATCTGCAGTGTTCTTAAGAACAACAGGCATGTATATCCTCCAAAAACTCCAGAGGTGAGCTTTACGCTCCTCTTGTGGCAAGATTCCCAAAGGCTTAGGGTAGCTTGATAGAACTAGTCTATTTTGAGATAGCACCAATGTCTCCTGTTAGTAGTAGGAGCCACACAATGACTGATAATCCCTCTTTCGTCCCAGAAGGTGGGGAGTAGGTGTCGTTTATCCTTGCTTTATTCTTCTTGATAATACATAAATAAATGTCCCCTTCTGTATCTTACATTTTTCTAAGAGAGTATTATTCACAATCATGCTTGCCATGTATAGATTATTTCCCTTTAGAAAAGTCTCTCCAATCCCTGGCTCCTGCGGGAGGGAGTTCCAGTTTTACCTATGCACTGTGGAAGTTGTAAGTTTAATGTACCGTATTTTCCCCTCTATAACACGCAGATTTTTTCTCCTAAAAAGGAAGGGGAAATGTCTGTGCGTGTTATTGAGCGAATGTGTGGTCCCTGGAGCCAAATGGCAAAAAAAATCAGGCAAAAATCAAATCGCGCGTCTCGGAGAAGGGAAACCTGAAAAGAGGAAGCGACTGCTTTCCTGCATTCTGCCTCAGGGTCTTACTGCCCACCCACCTCTGTTTCCTTGCTGTGTTTGCTCAAACGGAACAAAGAGCAGGGAAAGCCCCTCCCCTCCAGGCAAGCAGAGGGGAAAGCAGAGTGTCGGGAAAGCAGAGGGGAAAGCTGCTGAAAACATGCAGGAGGGAGGGAGAGAGAGAGAGCGCGCGAGCTGGCTGGCTTGGGTGGGTAGGTGAGGGAAAACTTTTGCCTTCCTTTCCTCCCTCCCGTTATACCCCTCTCCTGAATTCCTAGCCAGCTGCTTCTCTGCACACCCCTCTCGTGCTCCTTGTCCATTCTGTGTTTTTCCCTCCCTCCCCACTTAAAATGTGGTTAAAAAGCATGGATCCACATGGATCCTCAGGATCTTTGCATTGGGTCACCCCAAATTCACCATCAGATCACATAGCATGTCCATGGCTACAGCCTGCCCCCCAAAAATCACGCACCCACTGTTGCCTGGGGCTGCAATGGTGCAAAAACGTGGTTACAAAGCATGGATCCACAGGGATTCTCAGGATTTTTGCATTGGGTCACCCCAAATTCACCACCAGATCACATGTCTGTGGCCACAGCATGAAGCACAAAAATGATACATCCACTGTTTCATTCAGAATGTTTTTTCCCTTGTTTTCCTCCTCTAAAAACGATGTGCGTGTTATGGTCAGGTGCGTGTTATAGAGCGAAAAATACGGTAAATAAAACATTCTGCAACAGCAGCAGCTGCAGAGAAACTCCGGGATGGGGAACATCCTTGAAAGCTCACTCTGGGATCAGAGAGAGAAACGTTGGCAGACCTGCCACCCAGAGCCCCCTCCTTCTCCTCCCTGCATCGCCTCACCCCCTTCAGGACAAGATCTTGGGGTCCTTAAGGCGGCTTTCCACCCTCTCCTCTGAAGGAAGGCAGTTCCGTTCCCTTGAACCCTGGCAAGCCTAGTGCAGCCAGCTCAGCCCTCTGGCTCTCCCCTTTTCTCCACGGAGGAGCCCCAGGCTTGGCTCCTGCCCAGAGAGGCTTCCCTTGAGGCTCTGGGCTGGAGACCTGAGCTGATCTGGAGGAGGATCTGCCCGGGGGAAAGGCCGGCCTGGCAGGGGCTCCTCCACTGGAAGGGGCATTCTGGGCATGCCCTCCCCCCCCAGACCCCTCCCTCCTTCCCCAAAGAGGATGCCAAGGACGAGCAGAGCTGCAGTCCCCTTGGAAACTCGCCCCCTCCCAGGCTTGGCAGAGAGGAGTGGGGGGCAGGACCCTCTGCTCCCAGACTTGGGGGTCTCCCCCTGCAGTCCCGGGACCACCTTCTCCCATGGGCACCCCAAGGGGGAAGAGAGAGGAGACTCACCCGATTCTTCCCAGGAGGGAAACCGAGGCAGCGCGGGGAGGAGACAAGAGACAAAAGACGGGACTGGGCACGGAGGGAGGGGATCCTGCTCTGGAGGGCCCGCCCCGCCTCTCTACTTCCTGTCCTCTCTAGGACTCCGGCTCTGTTCCATTTAACCCTTCGCAAGCTGAGCACAGCCCCCTGGCTGGCTGGCTGTCCTCCTTCCCTCCCAGAATCCGGGTGGTCCAGGGCATGTGCAGAGTTCTCTGTGATTCTCGGCTCAGAGTCCCTCAAGACAGGAGCTTAGTGCCCTGCCCCCAGGTGGGTGGGGTATAAATAAAATAATAATAATGCTTCAGCTGGGTTCTGGGTTCAAGCCCCACTTTAGGCATCGCAAAGGGTTGGACTGGAGGACCCTCGACTCCCCTGTGAATCTATTAAATGCAAATCAATCAATCAGTACACTCCCCACTTGGAGAACTCGCTCCAGACTTAGAAAGTGACCTTCAGTGGGGACAAAGGTCGGGTTCTGCATTCAGGCAGGAAGACTCAGAGGCACAAAGGTCAGATGGGGCGCCCCCACCTGGCTGCTCTCCCTCCCGCCCCCTCCCCAAATTCTGGAGGAGGCAGCTTGTTTCCTGCTGTTTCAACTTCAGAATCTTAGAATTCAGAGAATCGTAGAATTTTGGAGCTGGAAGGGACCCCTGAGGGTCATCTAGTCCAGGCGGGGGAAGGTGGGGCGGCCTGGCCAGGATCCGGGAGGGCGCGGGGAGGAGGGGAATTTGGCCCGGGATAGTCCCTCCGCTTTCCTGGAAGCGTAGTCCTGAAGAGAGTGCCGCTGCCCCCGTGGGCCTCTTGGCTTGGGGGGAGCCTGGTCCCCTTTGGGCTCTGCTTTGTCCCCAGCGATGCCCAAGGGGATCCTCCATGGACAGAGCCAGTCTACCTTGGAACGGGGGAGAAGGAGAAGGGGAGGATGCTCTTCCGCTCCTGCTTGCGGAGTTCCCTGGAGGGGGGGGCGCCTGGTCGGCTGCTGCCAGGAGGCTGGGCTAGGTGGGCCCTGGTCCTGATCCAGCAGGGCTCTTCTTATGGAGCCTCCAGGCCCACAGGCACTCTACCCAGACGGCTCTGTTCTGTGGGGCGTTGGGCTGCTGTGAGGACAGGAGGCTGGGCTAGGTGGGAGGGGTCCCCTTGGTCCGGACCCGGATTCTGCTGCTGCTACTGCTGCTGATTTGGGGCTCTCCTGAGACCTTCCGCTCCTAGAATCACACCCAGGGACCATCTAGTCCACCCCCTTTTTCTCCTCCTCCTCGCAGGAGCACCATTTGCCTCCGGTGGCCAAGCTGGGCTGCTGGTTCGTGGAGGAGGCTGGGGGCAGAGGCTCAGTCATGCCCAGTGCCCTCAAGCAGCGCCCCGCCATTTTGTTCCTGCCCCCACCCAGGAGACGCCTGGAAGAATCTGCGCTGGAGTCCGAGTTGCCCCCGGAGGTCGAGGCCGGCCTGGTCTTCAAGGTGCTGGGTCTGGAGACCCCCACCCATAGAATAAAAACCAGGCCCTTTGCAAAGCCCAGCCTGCCCCCTTCCCATCCCTGCTTCTCATTCACCTTGAAGCACCTCTAAATTCAGCCTCACTGTGATATACCCATTTCACAGGCGCCACAACTGAGGCTGGGAAACTGCACCCATTTCACTGTGAGGCTGATGCGGCATTTCCCAACCTGGGCATGAGTTAATTATAATGCCCACACACACACACTTGATTTTTCTCCTTTCCAGCACTCCTGCGTTAAGAAGTAAAACGGAATTAAATGATTCTCCGGATCTTCAGTGTCAGCAAACACTCCTTCCCTGATCTCTGTTTTTAAACTACCAGTGTCAGAATTGCTTTTTTTGGAGGTTTTCCAAACGGAGGCTGGAAGGCCAAATGTCAGGGATTATTTATTGCCGGGGGTGGGACTAGATGTCCGTTGGGGTCCAACCTCACAGTTGTTTACTATTATTATTAGTTTCTTTTTAAAAGATCAGTGTTGAACAAACGCCATCACCCCAGTATGACTCCCCTTTATCACAAACACAGCCCAACAAGACAATGACAAAAACCCACCTACAGCATACTGTTGTAAATAAAAATATGCCCTTTTCCCTTCTGGGGTATCCAAGAGCCCATATAGAGTCCTTACATAGGTTCCCTATTGGTAGGAGAAAATAACAGAGGCCAACCAGAGAATATTGAGAAGCAAAGCAGCTAGTAAGCTTGATCTTTATTGATCTGTTGCAACAGGGTACTCCCCTCACACGCAGGAGAGGAAGAGGACCCCCAAAATTGCTGTGCATGGGCTTATAAAGACTTTTGAAATTCCCATCCTCTAGACCAAGACCACCCCCAGAAACATTATGCATACATCACAGAAGGGGTGTAACCTAAGACCACCCCTCAGATACATCCCACCTACATCACAGAAATTTAAATGTTGTTTTTCTCTTGTCCTTGTTTATCTCCTGTCTGGCAGGTTGCTTGATTGGATTTCCTGGGGAGCCTGGCCATTCTTTTGTAGTGGTAAAATACAGTGGTGCCCCGCAAGACGAAATTAATTCGTTCCGCAAGTTTTGTCGTCTAGCGAATTTTTCGTCTTGCGAATCACGAAATCCCATAGGAATGCATTGAAAATCAATTAATGCGTTCCTATGGTCAAAAAAAGTCCAAACAAAGCCAAATTTGGTACAACAACAGTTTATTAACTGCTCTTTAAAGTCACACATACTGTAAAGAGCAGTTCAAAAATTGAAGGGAAAATAAATTAACTTTATAAACAAAACATGTCTTTGTTTTTAGACAAAGGAAACAAAGTCGCGAGACGTTTTCGTCTTGCGAAGCAAGCCCATAGGGAAATTCGTCTTGCGAGGCAAATCGAAAACGGAAAAACCTTTCGTCTAGCGAGTTTTTTGTCTTGCGAGGCATTCGTGTTGCGAGGTACCACTGTACTTATTTCCTGGGCCAGGTCACAGGCTCACACCTTATTCAAACAGACATATCCTTGAGACAGGATTTGTGAGGAAAGAGACAATGGGGAGGCTTTTCCAGTTTAACCTTGCAGAGAAACATTTGCTCAGTTTAGGAATCAAAATGGTTCCAGGTTGGCTTTCCTGTGCTGATCTATGTACGTGTGGTTATGAACGTTACCATATATCCAAGACCATAAAATTCCTATCTTAAAAATTTTTGCCCCACAAATAATAACATCGTATGTTGTAAATGGATGTCTTTGTATAAATATATCATATAAAAATAACACATGTTGCGTTTTGCTACTAAATTACTTGTGGCATTCTAACATTTTGGGAGAGACCATTTACTCAATAGTGTTCTATGCTTTACACCTAGCAGGAAGGTCCACTAATGACTGAAAAATGCAGTTGGTGTTTTGTCCTTCGCCATTTCTGTGTGTTTCTCAGGTGTCAAGCTAGCTCTTCTGTGGTCTCACACCGACAGTGCTACAGCAACACATCCTGTCTGTTGAATCCCCTCAGGGCTTTCAATTAACCATGTCGCCTGGCATTCACCATAGCTGGCACAGGTTTGGACATCTCGTGAGGGAGATGCCTTGGCCTTGGCCTTTCTATGGGATTTTATTATAGGCTGTGGTCTTGCACTCATGGGAAGTTGCTCACTTGCACTTAAAGGACCAAAAAGCTAATTGCAGCCTGGATACACTTGCCCAATTCAAACTGAGTCCAATTTGAATTTATCTTGCCCCATGGTTCTCAACTCTTCAAACCAATCTGTTAAAAGAAAACCATTCTTAACAAGGGCAGTTGTCCAAATAAGTCAATTTAAGTCTATAAGGGATCATTCCTGCTAAACCAAAGCATATCCACCTTCATGTTTCTTATAAGCTTCTCCTTGGTAAAGCAAGTTTTAGCACATTTTTAAAATGGGTAGGGAAGGTTGGCATAGTGCCAGGTGGGACAATGAAATGTGGTTATCTAAACATTGGACTACACAATAGTGTGAGCTATTAGAAAGTATAAAATGCATGAGAATTCTCCATTGGTGTGTAAGCAATAAGACATTAAACATAAAAACAATTACACACAAAAATAGCCTCCCCCCCTTTGCGGAAATCACACTGTCAGACACATTTCAACATTCTTACATAATAACACATAATACAAAACAAACTAATTAAATATCAGTTGCATATCTTGACACAATTGTGATCTTTTACGTATGTATCTTTTGAATCCTGGAGCACAGAGGCTTGAGTTTCAAAAGTGAGAAAATGTCCTTGCAATTCAACTCCTCCCCCCTTTGTCAGCCCCACTCCCCCGTCAGTCTATATCCTTTGAAAGAGATAGCTGTGGGCATTTTGAAAACTCTGGTGTCTGTTGTTGCAGGTCTTGTGATGGCGAAGAAATGAGTTGAGGGGTTGTTGCTGCTTTTCATCATTGCACATCTGTAGAAGTGATATCCTGTAAGGGGGCAGGGTTTTGGGGTGACTTAAAAACACAATTAGACAAGGAAGGGGCAAAAGGCAAAAAGGATGTCCTCCAGTTTCCATGGGAAGCTGCAAATAATAACAATCTTAGCACATTAAGCATTTTATTCATTTCAATATTATTATCACATTTCCACATAATTACTGTTATTATCTGCTAAGTTTGTTTGCTTTCCTTCACTTAGTTTTTGTTGTTGTTGTTGTTTTTCATATTATAAAATAAAAAATTACTCCACGTGTATAGAAAGAGAACTGTAAAAAATACAAAGGTTAAAAAATAAAAAAGAAAGCAAAAAAATTAGATTACCAGTCAGATGAAAACAGACTTGACACAAAGACATCAGATTTAGAAAAGAATTATTATTAAATAATACAAAGATATTATCAAAAACCGCACAGATTACTACTGGACTGAAAAAAATGGGAAAACAATGGGGAAAAACTTAAAATTCACCATGTGCTGATAAAAGAACTTCATGAAACTGACTTTCAACATGTGATGAACATGTCCCCAAAGTAGAACACACACACACAAAATGACCTATGAGGAACCAAAAATAAATAAATGCTAAGACACACAATTAATAAGAAACTTGAAGTAACCTGAAGTAATCTGTTTTGGCATTCTAACATCCCAAATGATATGACAACATCAGCTGTAATGTTAATAGCGGAATACTGGGAAATGAGTTAATACCAAGAAAAAATGAATGGCAATTTAAAGTTGTGCAAGTACCTTGCACTAGCCAAAATGACAGAATTAATAAGAAATGCTCAGGCAAAAAGGTAAACAAATACCATTCCATAAACAATGTTTGGTTGTGCTTCGATTAATTTCATATATATAATGGAAGAACTGATAAAATGAACTTAATAAACGAAAACAGATTATTTGTAACCTAAAAAAAATGTCAAAGCCACAAAGAGATAGAGGGAAATCAACTAATATAGCCGGGATTCAGACTTGTTTTGCTGAACAGAAAGAAAGTGACTGTTTGGCTTTAAGGGAAGAAAGACAAAAAGAAAAACAAATGCAATTACTTTTTATAGAGTATTTAAATCACTGTTTGCATCCCCTCATTATCATTTGTGCTGTGGGAGAAAGGAAAGGACACTCTGTTAAAAGGGAAAATTATTTCATGTGAGAGGTCTGTCAGGAAATGCATAGGCATATACACACACACACCAAAAAAAAACTTATAAAATTTAAATTCCATTGGGAGGCGAACCTTTTGTCTTACGTAGCCCCTGGAGCAAGACACATTAAGGGTGATTTCCCTCAATGGTTCCAAGTTTTACATAAGGAAATTTGGATAGGTTTTTCCCTGCAGCCCAAGCTCTGGAAACCTTCTCTCTCCCCCCCTCCTTTCTCTCGCTCTCTTTTTTTTTAAAAGCTGATTTAGCCTCTGTGCATGTGCAGAGTTCATGTCTCAGCAAACCTTTTATACTATTGAAAATGTTGCATCTTTTGGCTCAATTAGAATAAGGAAGGGAAAGGTAAGGGGTAGATTTTAAAAATAGGGTTAGATTTTAAAACAAAAAAGAGAAACTCAGCAATTTAAGTATTCACCAAAGCTAGCAATTTCAGCCCAAGCAAAAGGAGTGCTTCCTTTATGTACAGGAAAGGGCTATCATTATTGGTCATTTTATCTGGTCATTCGCGGAACAATCAACCGCTCTCTTATTTATGAGTAAAAATGGCCAGAGTCAGAATTCATAGGATTTTTTAACATTCTCAGTCATTTCAGCCTTACCATTTGCAGACAATTTTTTTTTCTGCCCTTTATTTACAGGATTGGTCAAGGCGCATTCTACTTGACTATATGAATTTTTATGTGCTTAAACTTTTAATAGACTTTTAAGTTTGATTTTTTTTTTTAATAGTAGACAAAATGATAAATACTGTAATCACTCAAGTGCTTGATATTACCAGTTGTGCTTCAAAAACATCACAGCTTTCACCTCTCACCTTTTAAAACCAAAGAGCAAAGCTAGGCTGAATTTCAACTCATCACCTCACCAGAATTTAAGAATTACCCTCCAATGCTTGCAGACACATGGCCTTCCACACAGCCACAAATTGGGAGAGTTGAAAGGGACCCTGGGGTCATCTAGTCCAACCCTCCAAAATATAGGGTTCACAGCAAGATTTCGCAGCAAGATTTGTACTACCAAAGAGACATACACATTTAAGTACAGATTTACAACTGGGAAAGGAAACATCTATGGTCCTATCATGTACTAAGGAAGAGGAAAATAAAAGTACCCAACTTTACACAGAACCCTTTTAGCAGATCTTGAGATAGTTTGAGTGAGTTTGCTTCCTTAGACTAAAGAATGCAAGTTCCTAGAGAAATTATCTTTAAAGGAAGATTGAATTGAACAGTTTTTTTCCTAAGATAGGGAGAGGATCTTTTATAAAGCAAAGTTAATTCAATTGATATAACCACTCACAAATAATTAAAACAGCCATAGATTTGATTTAAAAGGAATACAAAAGTAAACAATTTTTCCTGAACTTGCAGAGGAATAGTAAGCCTAATCTATGCCCCCCCCCTGCAGTTTCCTTTAAAGGAAGCTTACTCGGGAGTAAATTTACCTGGCACAGAATAAGGAGAAGGGAAAAAAACCTGAAAGAGACAGAATGAAACAAGGGGGGGCATTTTCTAAGAAAAGAGGCCAGGAAGTCTTATAGAGACTGATATCAGGAGCCTTACAATAACTCTTCTGTCCAACCAAATCAAAGTTAAAACTGGACTCAGATATTTTTCTTAGAAGGAACACCATACTTTCATAGGCATATGCTTAATGAAATACATACACTGCATTTTAGCTTGAGAGAGCAGTTGGCTCAACTAGGCATTTGCAGCAGAAACATTAGGTTAACTTCACATTCCAAAATAGACTGGAACACAGGTGTACTCACAAACTCAAAAGTTACAACACAACATCATTTACCATTAGACTTAAAATCACCCTCCTCACTTAAATTGGAGGAAGGAGGTGGGGTAATCCTCCTTTCAGAACACAAGTAGCACGTATACAGGATTTTACCACTTGGGAGGAAAACTCTCTTTTAGAGCCTCTCTCAAATAACAAACATTTAAGATAAGCAGCTGCTGGATGTTACCTAAGTACAATTTAAACACTGGAAAAACGTTTCTTAAACACAAATTGAAGGGGACTGTCAGAGTCCAGGCGGGAAGTAAGCACCAACTGGGCTTCTTTCCCATCAGGAGTCTGCGGGTTCATTTCTTTTGATTGAGGTGCACCCATTTTAAGAATTTTTAATAGCGCTAGCTTTTACTTTTATACTGCAGTCAGGGTTTTATCCCCACTTTTCAGGAAACACAATAAATAACCCACAGTACACTCAATTTGGACAACTCCGAGAATTAGTACTGTGACACACCGCCGTTCGACTGGCCTGACTTACTAGGCTGGTACAGCTGTTGGCCTTTCCTGGCTACTAAGCTAACAGTGCGGTCAGCGATCTCAAACCCCCCCCTTGGTCATTACTCAGCCAGGGAGCCCACAGCAACCTCCTGCCTCTTACAATCTAACCTGAGAGTTCCCTACTGGACGCTTGCGTAGCGCAGTGCCAGATTGGGACTCAGAAATGACAAAGAAGGAAAGGAATCAGGTGCCCTTGCTTTCTCTGCTCACAGGTCATCTCTAACAAAGATCGCCATGGCAGAGGTGCGGCTGCACCTGGGAGTTATAGTTTTCAGTACAGAAGAAAAAGCACGACCTTTTTCTGGGCAAAACTCCGAAGGAATAGGTCAGCATATAGACTGCAGAAGGGAAATGAAAGAAGTCACACACAACTTTTGCCTGGGCATACTCCGAAGGGCTAGGGCTGGTGTTGAGATCGAGGGGACAGAAAGGAGAAGGTAATTTTTAGATGAGGAAAAAAGTAGAAATTTTAGAATTGAAGGGAAAAGGAAGAATTAAAGAATTTTGGTTGCTGTGGTTTAGAGAACCCAACCCACTACCCGTGTTTCCTACTTAATACTCACTTCCGCATGCGCTGTTCCTGGTGATCCCACGATCTCTTGACTGGTTGTTTAAGGCCGGCCTGATCAAGCGTTGCTTCCTCTGGTTAGCCCCGCTGAAACTCCAGTTATTTCCAGACCCTGGGACCGATGGAAGACTGGTTATTCCTCCTGGCAAACTGCCTGGTGCGCGCTGGATAACCAGTCCTTCCTCGTTTCCAGAATCCGGGTAACCAAAAGTCCCTTCGTGCGTGGTCGCCATCTGTTGTAAATAAAAATATGCCCTTTTCCCTTCTGGGGTATCCAAGAGCCCATATAGAGTCCTTACATAGGTTCCCTATTGGTAGGAGAAAATAACAGAGGCCAACCAGAGAATATTGAGAAGCAAAGCAGCTAGTAAGCTTGATCTTTATTGATCTGTTGCAACAGGGTACTCCCCTCACACGCAGGAGAGGAAGAGGACCCCCAAAATTGCTGTGCATGGGCTTATAAAGACTTTTGAAATTCCCATCCTCTAGACCAAGACCACCCCCAGAAACATTATGCATACATCACAGAAGGGGTGTAACCTAAGACCACCCCTCAGATACATCCCACCTACATCACAGAAATTTAAATGTTGTTTTTCTCTTGTCCTTGTTTATCTCCTGTCTGGCAGGTTGCTTGATTGGATTTCCTGGGGAGCCTGGCCATTCTTTTGTAGTGGTAAAATACTTATTTCCTGGGCCAGGTCACAGGCTCACACCTTATTCAAACAGACATATCCTTGAGACAGGATTTGTGAGGAAAGAGACAATGGGGAGGCTTTTCCAGTTTAACCTTGCAGAGAAACATTTGCTCAGTTTAGGAATCAAAATGGTTCCAGGTTGGCTTTCCTGTGCTGATCTATGTACGTGTGGTTATGAACGTTACCATATATCCAAGACCATAAAATTCCTATCACAATACAAATCAATGTGGCTAACCTGATCCAAAACACCCACCCACCCCACTCACCCATGAAAACAAAGACCACCACAGCCAACCACAAATGAACAACCACACCCTAGGCCAACCCCAACCTCTCTCATCACCAAAGGGACACAGGTGAACAGCAGAGAACCCGCACAAGCAATGCTGACACAAAACCCCACATATATTAAGTAAAATAGAAACATCGTCTCCCAATGATCCGCCCTGGCAGCCCTGGCTTCCTCCTTGGAGGTCCCTTTAGAAGGAGAAGGGGTCCCAGGTCTCCATGGGGAAAATCGCCCTTTGGGGCCAATGCTTTTGCCTTTCAGGCTCCAGCCTCCTTCTTTATGGTGGGATCACATGCAGACGTTCCCAGGTTTACTAAGGATCCCTTGAAAAAGATGGGCTCTGCTTCGGCATGTTGTGCCCTCCCCCCGCCCCAACCATCTGTAAACTGAACTGTAAACACTAAGAAAAAATGTATTGCTGATTCATTTTTTTAATGTTTTAAATAGTTTCTACCAATAATTATATTCAATCTCATTATAAATCACTTTCAATTTTTTTTAAAAAATCCTGTCATGTATATGTAGTAGAAATTCAAAAAGAGGCGCCCAGACTGGAGGTTATCCACACAGAACCCCCCCCCCCAAAAAAGGAGGAAGTCTCCAGGTGGAAAGATAGGCCTTTATTGAAATACAAATGTTCCTGCAAAGAACCACATACATATAGAACACATACATTTACATTTACACAGTACATATACACAATACGTTATTTTCCTAACATAAAGCATACCTACATTACTCTATATTATGCCTACCTATACTATACATACCAACACATCTACCCCACATGAACACCCACAAACTGACTTGACTTCCAGCCGTTCTTGTTACACTACTTTATTTTTCCAATTGCCTTAAACACATTTCATTATTTCTTTAATCTCTTCTTCTATCTTAACTTTACTCTCCTTTCACTCTAATCATGTTCTGGATTCACTCAATATCTGTCAGAAGTTCGACTTTTTCCACATAGCTTTTGATGTATTCCTTAAAGATAGCCCACTCCTTATTCACTTTTTCAACTTGTTGTAAATATTTTCCCAGAACCCCACAATCTCTTTGCATTCCCACCCCATGTGTAGAAAGGTTCCCGCCCTGTTGTTGTATCTCCAACAAACATCACTACAGTTTTTATGCATTTTTGCCAGTCTAACCAGGGTCAGGTACCATCTGTATTGCATTTTCGTTACATTCTCTCTTAAATTGTAGCATGCCGTAAATTTAATATGAGATTTGAGAAAAAGATAAATTTTGGATTAACATTATGTCTAAATTAAGTACTTAAGTTTTTGATAAAAATATTTAAAGTCGGAGACATAATATTTGAAAATTACAAAATAAGAGTTGAAACAAGTTGATAAATTGCTGTTTATAATTTTATAATTGGGAACGCAGGAACGGGAGATGCGAGGAAGTCCAAAAAGCGAAGAAAATATGGCTGTTAAAGTATTTGATTTTGTTGTTTGTTTTTTATTATGTGTCAATCTTTTTACTTTTTTCTGTTTTTCTTTGATTATTGTATTTTGGTGATGGTTTTATACGTGTTTGGTGAAAATAATGTTTAAAATCTTTAATAAATATCTTAATATCCCTGTCTCACAGTAGTTGGCTCATCATATTTTCCCCTAAATCCTGGGCCTACTTTACCATCGCTGTCTTCACTTGCTCCTCCTTTACCTCCCATTCTAGGAGCAAATCATATAGTTTGGAAATATGTTTACTTTTAGATTGGAGTAAGTACTCATCCAATCTTGAAATTTCTTTCTCAAATCCTTTTTCTTCCTCTTTTGTTATCTCTGATTAATTTGAAAGAACTGCAGCCAATTGTTCAAATATTTCTTAACTTCCTTATATCCTTTCAATTTAAGTTTATTATTTTCCTCTTCCAGTAATCCTTATATGTTGCCCAGTTGTTATTCATATTCTTTCTCTTTACAGTCATGATTTCTAAGGTGAGGCCCACCAAGGTGTTTTGGGTTCTAGAATCCCTGTATATTTCATCCATATTTTATACAATGATTTAATTATAAAACCCATGTGGACTCTCTCCTTTCCATCTATTAGGTATGCATGCCATCCAAATTGAGTTCCTACTTCCTCCAGATCTAATGCATCAGTGTCCTTTAACTTAATCCACTCCCTTAAGCAGGTCAGACCTGCTGCAGCATGATATAATTCCAGGTCAGGTAGGTCAAATCCGCCTCTCTTTCTCCGATCAATAAGTAATTTATATTTTATTGTAGGTGTTTTTTGGATGGAATGGCAAATTGCACATCATTCCTATTCACCAATCAAAGGATCACAGCAATCTTTTTTTTTACTTCAATTTTTTTATTGGTTTTCACAAAATTATAAACAAACACATAAAACAAACAAACATAAATCATAACCGTATTAAAAATTTCACTTATTAACATTGTTAAGTGCCTTCCTCACTTCCCCTTGGTTGAATTTCAATGCATATCCTTTTAAGGTCAAAATAAAAAAATTCCTTCCAGTAGCACCTTAAAGACCAACTATTTTTTTTTTTTTTAAAGCAATTTATTAAATTTTACAATAAAAATAAACATAATAAACAATGTAACATTGATCTTAACATATTTTCACATTTTCTTTAGACTTCCTCACATCTCCCGCTCCCACTTTCATCGTTGTAACGTTTTGTCAGCAATTTATCATCTTATTTAAATTCTTATATCCCTTATATTTCATAATCTTATAATTCTCAAAAGGAGCTAAATTTCACAATCTTACTTATTTTCTTAAAAACTTCTAAATTTAGTGGTGCTCAGTTATTTTGATCTAGCGTCTTGTTTAGCATTCACTCAAATTACAGTACTTTTGTAAATAGTTCTTAAATTTCTTCCAGTCCTCCTCAATCCTCTCTTCTCCCAGGTCACGGATTCTGCCGGTCATTTCAGCCAGTTCCATGTAGTCTATCAGTTGTATCTGCCATTCTTCCAGTGTGGGTAGATCTTGAGTTTTCCAATGTTTTGCGAGAAGTATCCTTGCTGCTGTTGTTGCATACATAAAAAATGTCTGGTCCTTCTTTGCCACCCCTTGGCCGACAATACCCAAAAGGAAAGCCTCTGGTTTCTTAGTGAAGGTATATTTAAATACCTTTTTCAGTTCATTATAAATCATTTCCCAGAACGCCTTCACTTTAGGGCAAGTCCACCAGAGGTGGAAGAACGTTCCCTCACACTCTTTGCATTTCCAACACTTATTATCAGACAGGTGGTAAATTTTGGCAAGTTTGACTGGGGTCATATACCATCTATAAATCATTTTCATTACATTTTCTTTCAGAGCGTTACATGCAGTAAATTTCAATCCATTACTCCACAACCTCTCCCAGTCCTCAAACATGATATTATGCCCAATGTCCTGTGCCCACCTTATCATAGCCGATTTAACCGTTTCGTCTTGTGTATTCCATTTCAACAGCAAGTTATACATCCTTGAAAGTACCTTAATCTTTGGTTCTAACAATTCTGTTTCTAATTTCGATTTCTCCACCTGGAACCCTAGTTTCTTATCATTTTTAAAAACTTCTTTAATCTGAGCGTAATGTAACCAATCTCGCACTTTGTCTTTCATTTTCTCCAAACTCTGCAATTTCCAATTGTCTCCATCCTTTTCTAGTATTTCCCAATATTTTGGCCATTTAGCCTCCATATTGGGTCTTTTTCGGGCCTTGGCTTCCAAAGGTGAAAGCCACCTTGGTGTTTTATTTTCCAGCAAGTCTTTATATTTTGTCCAGACATTAAACAATGATTTTCTGACAATATGGTTCTTAAAGGCCTTATTTGCTTTAACCTTGTCATACCATAAATATGCATGCCATCCAAAAGCATTGTTAAACCCTTCCAAGTCTAGCACATCAGTGTCCTCAAGAAGTAGCCAGTCTTTTAGCCAGCAGAACGCTGCGGCTTCATAATACAACTTTAAGTCTGGCAGGGCAAAGCCCCCTCTTTGTTTTGCATCAGTTAATATCTTAAACTTAATTCTGGGCTTTTTGCCCTGCCAGACAAACTTAGAAATGTCTCTCTGCCACTTCTGAAAGCACCCCGTTTTGTCCAAGACCTGAAGTGTTTGAAATAAAAACAACATCCTTGGCAATACATTCATCTTGATAGCAGCAATTCGGCCTAACAAAGAAAGTTTCAATTTTGACCAACTATCTAAGTCTCTCTTAATTTCTGTCCAGCATTTTTCATAATTGTCCTTAAATAGACTTAGATTTTTTGCTGTTATGTTTACCCCTAGGTATTTTACTTTTTTAACCACATTAAGTTCCGTCTCATTCTGAAACCGTTCTGACTCTGTATCAGTCAAATTTTTCCCCAAAACCTTAGTTTTCTGTTTATTTAGTTTAAATCCAGCCACCCGACCAAAGTCATTAATCAGTTGTAATACTCTTTTCGTACTGGGCTCTGGCTTCTGCAAGGTCAAAACCAGGTCATCTGCAAAAGCTTTTAATTTGTATTGTTTCTGACCGACCTGAATTCCTTCCACCAACCGATCCTCTCTAATCATGTTCAATAGCACTTCCAGAACCGAAATAAATAACAGAGGGGAAATAGGGCAACCTTGTCGTGTCCCTTTTTCAATTTTAAACTCTTCTGTAACCACATTATTAACTATCAGTTTAGCTTTCTGTTCTGAATATATCGCCCCGATCCCATTCTCAAAACCCCGTCCCACTCCCATCTCTTTTAAATTTCCCATCATAAATTTCCAGGAGATATTGTCAAAGGCCTTCTCCGCGTCTATAAAAATTAAAACTGCTTTTGTATTTATGTCTGTTTGCAAAAGTTCCAAAATGTCAATAATGTTCCTTGTATTAGCAAACAGATGTCTTCCTGGGAGAAAGCCGGCCTGGTCCTTATGAATTACTTCATTTAAAACTTTTTTAAATCTATTTGCCAAAATGTCTGCAAATATTTTGTAATCCACATTTAAAAGAGAGATGGGACGGTAGTTCTTAAGTTGTGTCTTTTCAGCTTCCGACTTTGGTATTAATGTGATAAACGCTTCCTTCCACGACTCCGGTGCCCTCTTCCCCTCCATAATTTCATTGCTGACCTCCATCAAAGGTTGTATCAAATAGTCTTTTAATGTCTTATAGTACTTGGAGGTCAGCCCATCTGGTCCTGGAGATTTGCCAAGTTGCATGTTCTGGATGGCTTGTTCGATCTCCTGTCGTGTTATTTTAGAATTCAGGATTGTCCTATTTTCTTGTGACAATTTAGATAGTCCGTTTTTTACCAAAAATTGTTTAATCTCAGCATCATCTTGCGGCCCTTGGGTGTATAATTTTTTGAAGTATCTCTGGAAACACTTTCTGATGTCCACTGGATTCTGGATGTTTTTTCCATCAACCTCTAAGTTTGTAACAGTATTTAATCTTTGTCTTCTCTTCAGCTGCCAAGCTAGCAGTTTTCCACATTTATTCGCCGACTCAAACGTTTTTTGTTTCATTAATTTAACCTTCCATTCAATTTCCTGATTTATCAATTTAGAATATTGTGTTTGATAAAGTTTAATTTCTCTCAGAGTTGGCTGTGACTTCGGATTCACTCTTAATTTCTTCTCTAATTCTTTTATTTTATCCAAGATCTTATCTTTTTTCTCATTTTGAGTTCTTTTCTTTACTGCATTCTGTTGTATCAAGAATCCCCTCATTACAGCTTTGCTTGCGTCCCAGATTATTCTTTTTTCCACCATATTATTCATATTTATCTCAAAATAGTCCTTCAAAACTTTTTGGGCCTTCTTGGTAATTTCCTGATCTCTAAACAAATTGTCATTCATCTTCCATCTAAAGGATCCAGTTGGTAATAGTGTCATATCCATCTTTACTGCATTATGGTCGGAGCAGGTCTTTGGGCAGATTTCCACTTTTCTGACCTTAGGTGCCAGGCCTCTAGAAATCCATATTTGGTCGATTCTTGTCCAGGTCAGTTGGGCTTCAGAAAAGAATGTTCCCTCTCTTCCTAGTGGGTTCTTTGTCCTCCAAATGTCAATCAAATCCATATTGTCAGTCATTTCAAAAAAGGTTTTAGGTAGTCTGCCGTCTTTTGTAACATTTTGACTTTGTGACTTGTCCATGTTAGTTGATACGACCCCATTCATATCTCCCATCATTATGATGTTGTTGTAGTCTAGATAGTCCAGCATTGTCTCCTGCAACTTCTTGTAAAATTCCGATTTCCCTTCATTAGGTGCATAAATTCCTAATATCAGCAATTTCTCTCCTTGATATTGTATCTCAATAGCCAAAATTCTTCCATGTTCATCTTTAAATAGGAATTTAGGTGACAGGCTCTCTTTTGCATATATCACCACGCCTCTCTTCTTAACTTTGTCGGACGATACAAATTCCTGGCCCAATCTTTTATTTATTAACACTTTTCTGTGGAGCCTCGTCACATGTGTTTCTTGTAAACAAATAATGTCCAATTGTTCTTTTTTTAATATATGAAATATTTTCTTCCTTTTTTCCGGAATGTTACAACCATTAATATTCCAGCTCAACAGTTGCAGAGACATCCTGAACTATCTGGTTATTTTTCAAGGGGTGGTATCTTCTCAGGATCTTCAGGTTCCACAGATGCTGATGTTGGTACTGGCGTTGCCTCAGGCCCAGAAGGTAGTTCAATTCCTTTTTGAAGGTCCTCTCCGTATGTAGACAGGAATTTGTCTCTCTCTTCCAGTGTTCTTACTTTAACCTTTCTCCCTCTAAAGGTAAAAGATATTCCTTGGGGAAATTCCCACCTGAATGGAATTGCGTTGCTCCTTAGTAGTTTGACAAGTTCAGAATAGGCGGCTCTAAGATCAAGCAGTAGTCTTGGGATATCTTTATAAATTTCAATTCTTCTATCCAAAACCTCCAGTGATTTTACAAAATGTAGTCCCAAAATCTTATCCCTTTCCTCCTTTGATCTCAATGTTATCAAACAGTCTCTGGGCCTCTCCTTCTTTATGAATCTTCCAAGTCTGAAAGCTGACACGATTTTAAAGTCCTTTTCTTCCAAGTTCCAGAACTTGGAGAATTCTTTGGTCAAAAACTCAGTTAGATGTCCTTCTTCTGCCTCTTGTAGTGATCTAATCCTTAAGTTGTTCTCACGGTTTCGCAGTTCTATCATAGAGAGATAAATCTGATGTTCCCCAACTTGTTTAGTGAGTGGTCTTACCTCTTGCTCTAAATTTTCTAATTTTTGTCTGGTGTCCTCAGTCAATTTCCGATTTTCTGCTGAGGCCTCCGTTAACTGTCCAATTGCTTGTGCATTCTGTACCACTTGTGTGGTTAATTTATTTAGACATTCTGTGTTTTTGTCAATCTTTGCTGATTGCGCATCTACTTTCTTGTCCAAAGCTTCCAATTTTTCAAAAATTTTGTCTAGAACAGAAGCAGATGCTCCTGAGGCCATATCTTCCAATTGTAACTGCTCTGCTTCGCCCTCTCCCTCCACTTCTGAGGGCAAAGTAGGCACAGATGATCTACGTGTCTGTGAGGCTGAGGTTAGAGTTGTTAAAGTTGTTTGTTTAGCTCTCCCTCTTTTTCTTGTGCCACTCATTCCAACGTTATCTGTCAGTCAAGGTCACACTGAGTTATTCCCATGGGAATGGAAAGGTCCAGAGCAAGCAAACAGCAAGGGAATCGAAAGTAAAAAGTGCATGTAAAGTCACTGTTTTAATCCAATCCTCTAGAGGGAGCTTAATCTGTCTTTCAGAGTCTAATTTAATGTCCAAGAACCTTCAATTACAAATGTTTAGCAGAGTTTATAGATGGTCACTTTGTTGCAGACAGTGCTTATTTATCTCCAAAAAGAATGTTTCAAATTTAAAAGGTCTCAATACCCTCAGATTGTTTCAAGTTCCAATATACAGTATCCAAATCTGCAGTGCTGACAGCTCCCTTAGTGCTCAGGCAGCTCCTGACTCTGGGTTTCACCTTCTGATTTGTAATCCAATAAAAGGAGGAAAGTCAAGTGCAAGTAAAAATCCCAAATCTTTAGCTTAAAGTCTTTACTTTAAGATGTGAGTTCAATAGATGCTTAGATCTGTAAAACTTAGGATCTCTTTCTTTCAGCCTCCACTCCTCCAGCTAATTGCTTTTTTCAAGTTCAATGGCTGCGGAAGACGGACTTCCTGCTTCCACGTCTCTCCGCTTTCAGCCAAGTTCACGCCAATTTAAATTTTCCCTTTAAAGTCTCAAATTCAAGTGACTCAGTCTTTTACTCACAAGTTAGTTGCTTTTTCGTCCGAATCCGTAATTTAGCAGGAAAAGGGATCAGCGCTCACCGACAGTAGCAGCGCGGCTTCGCTCCTCAGGCTGTGAAACAGCTCTCAGCGCCGCAACCCCCCTCCGCGCTCCGGAGCCCCTTACGGGGTTCCTTCTGCGCTTGGAGGGTCGCTCAAGGCGCCCACCGAGCCTCAAGACCCCAGGCTCTTGCCGCCTGGGGTTTTCCAGAGTGGGTCTCCGCTTCGCCGTAGCGGACGACCCGTTGCCTGCGGAGCCTCCTCTCCCGTTCAGAAGAGGACCGCCATTGCCGTTCGCGCCGCCCCCGGAAGTCCCTTAAAGACCAACTAAGTTAGTTCTTGGTATGAGCTTTCGTGTGCATGCACACTTCTTCAGATACACATCCTTTTAATCCTTTTAAGGGGTTTTCCAAATCACAGTTCTTATAAAGTTTAACTTGAACATTAACATCCTTAGATCTTTTCATTTTGAAATTACACCTATTAATTCATCACTTAACTTATATAAAATCCTAAGTCGATTAAGTATCTGCAAGCTGATTCCAATTCATCTAACTTGACATATTTAACTAAATAATCATTAAATTTAGTCCATTCTTCCTGATATGCCTCCTCCTTCTGGTCGCGGACTCTTCCGGTTAGGTTGGCTAGCTCCGAAAAACCCATCATCTTCAAGGATCACAGCAATCTTAATAGTTGCAGCCCAATGTCATCATCCTGAACTAACCAAAATCATTTGGCTCTTCAGATAAGCCCTCATCATATCATGTGACGACATATAACAATTTTTTTGTCTTTCTTTTTAAGACTTTGGCTAATATTCCTATTCACTAAATGTCTTCCAAAGTCCTCTTTCATCCATCTACAAAACAGTTCAAGATGAATCACAATTGGTCTGGACGAGATTCCTGGGATTCCTGACTTGCAGGGGGCAGGACCAGATGACACCCAGGCTCTCTCCCTGTGTGGGATGTGAAACTTATAGCAGTCAAGTACAACATTCCTATAGTGGACATATTTGGCGATGTTTTCTACTACTCAGGAGAAAACTTCCTGTTTCCTCCTGAGCTGGGACAGACTTCCACTTCATGTGACTTGAAGTAGGTGAGGCCTATTATAAGTAGAGGAGCACATGTCCTCCACATTCTGCTATTTTTCTCCATTTTGTCTTTCTATATATTAGGAGAAGTGACAGCAACCAAATTCTGCCTTCAGGGATGCTTCTCTGAACTGAATGAGTGAATAAACTACTTTTATATTGACTTTAGCAAGATTGTGTCGTGTATTTTTATGAGGGCGTAGAAGAGATCTTACCAGGAATCCTATATTTAAAGAGGCTTAAGCAAGCCTGCAACAAGCTAACTACCGTGCAAATTTAAAAAGGGGAATGTTTGGAACTCTGCTAAGTTATAGAACTTGCTAATGCAAGTTAGGAAGGATACAGAGGTACCTCGCAAGATGAATGCCTCGTAAGACGAAAAGCTCGCAAGACGAAAGAGTTTTTCGTTTTTTGAGTTGCTTCGCAAGACGAATTTCCCTATGGGCTTGCTTCGCAAGACGAAACATCTTGCAAGTTTGTTTCCTTTTTCTTAAAACCGTTAATACCAGGGTGCATCCGTGCTTCGCAAGACGAAAAATCCGCAAGACGAAGAAACTCGCAGAACGAATTAATTTCGTCTTGCGAGGTACCACTGTATTAGTAAACAATATATCCTTCTCCTGCCTCCCTAAACATCCCCACACTTCCGACTCTCCCATTCTACGATTCTGTGATGGAAACTTGAGTCAAATTGTTGCCACAGAAACTAGGGAGCTAAAGATGCTTTTCTGGCAGTGGGACAAAATGTCATGGCTAAAATCCTGAGAGGAGAAACTAGAAAAACCTTTAGTAGAAAGTTCTTCTTTTGCCAATGAACGTTGCCTCTGCCTGATTTATGGAGAACCAGATGCATCCATTCCAAACAAACTTCTGCAGCTCTGCTCCCCATCCAGACATGGAGCACCTTTACATTGAAGACCAAGACGGGTCCCAGAAAGAGAGACTGAGGTGAATGTGTGGGTTGTAAGCCGGGGGTCATTGGAAAGGAGTCCCTGGGAGTGGCGCAGAAGGTTCTGTTGAGCAGGTGAAAGAAGAACAGGAGGAAGAAACTGTTCATAACACAAGCTACGATCTCGTATGAGGAAAGAGATTTAATATGCCTTCTTCCCCACCCCCAGTGGATTAGGAAAGATTAGTAAAAGAAAAAGCAGCAGGATTGGATGAACATTAAAAGACACAATAATTTTGGACTGTGACTTGACTGAGATTTGTTGGAACAGTTTTAATAAGGCTTTATAGAAACTGGACCTAGAAACTGGAGAAATACTAATTTGTATTACAGTGGTACCTCAGGGTAAGTACTTAATTCGTTCTGGAGGTCCGTTCTTAACCTGAAACTGTTCTTAAACTGAAGCACCACTTTAGCTAATAGGGGACCCCTGCTGCCGCTGCGCCACTGGACCACCGTCTGAGTGGTTAAGATTGCAAGGCTGGGCTATGCGGGCACAATGTAGGAAAAGTGCCATCTTGCTGAAGGTTACTGGATACTAAATACAGCTGGGTTTATCCTGGAGAGCATATTCTGAATAATTATTGCTACAGAGGAACAGTCACTCTGGGTGGGAGACGAGGAGAAGGGGGGCACCCAGGGGAGAGCTGGGGGAGCCTACCTTTCTATGTGTTGACAAATGATATGATATATATGATACAAATGTGATAAAGGGTATTTTTAGTTATTCTCCCCCGCCCTTTCTCTTTTCTATACAAATATGTTTTGTAAAGGTTGTTTAATAATGTTTGCGTTAGTTTTTCTTTTGGTTTCCCCTCTGTATGAATTCTTTGATGGGAAGTGAGAACATCTTTCCGATTGAAGCTCTTTCCACATTCCAAGCACTGATATGGCTTCTGACCTGTATGAGTTCTTTGATGGGTCTTGAGATAGGAACTGTGACCAAAGCTCTTTCCACACTCATGGCATTGAAAGGGTTTCTCCCCTGTGTGAATTCTTTGATGGGAAGTGAGCTTGGCCCCCTCCCAGAAGCTCTTTCCACATTCCACACACTTATATGGTTTCTCCCCTTTATGAATTCTTTGATGGAAAATGAGACTGGAACTATGATGAAAGCTCTTTCCACACTCATGGCATTGAAAGGGTTTCTCCCCTGTATGAATTCTTTGATGGGAAGTGAGCTTGGTTTGCTCCCGGAAGCACTATCCACATTCCAAACACTGATATGGTTTCTCCCCTGTATGAATTCCTTGATGGAAAGTGAGAGTGTAACGGTGACGAAAGCTCTTTCCACACTCATCAAAAGATAGCCCATCCCTTAATCACTTTTTCAACTCGTTGTAAATCTTTTCCCAGAATTCCACTATCTCTTTGCATTCCCACCACGTGTAGAAAGGTTCCTGCCCCGTTGTTGCATCTCCAACAAACATCACTAGTTTGTATACATTTTTGCCAGTCTAACCGGGGTCAGATACCATCTGTATTGCATTTTCATTACATCCTCTCTTAAATTGTAGCATGCTGTAAATTTAATATCCCTTTCCCACAGCCATTTCCATAGGCTCATCATATTTTCCCCTAAATCCTGGGCCTACTTTACCATCGCTGTCTTCACTTGCTCCTCCTTTACCTCCCATTCTAGGAGCAAATCATATAATTTGGAAATACGTTTACTTTTAGATTGGATTAAGTACTCATCCAATCTTGAAGTTTCTTTCTCAAATCCTTTTTATCTTTTGCCAATCTCTGATTAATTTGAAAAAAATTGCAGCCAATTGTTCAAATATTTCTTAACTTTATTATATTCTTTCAATTTAGGTTTATTATTTTACTCTTCCAGTAATCCTTATATGTTGCCCAGTTGTTATTCATATTCTTTCTCTTTACGGTCATGATTTCTAATGTGAGATCCCCCAAGGTGTTTCGGGTTCTAGGTTTTTTTGGGGATGGAATGGCAAATTGCACATCATTCCTATTCACCAAAGGATCGCTGCAATCTTAATAGTTGCAGCCCAATGTCATCATCCTGAGCTAACCAAAATCATTTGGCTCTTCAGATAAGCCCTCATCATATAATCGTGTGATGACATATAACTATTTTTTTGTGTTTTTCTTTTTTAAGACTTTGGCTAATATTCCTAACCACTAAATGTCTTACAACGTCCTCTTTCATCCATCTACAAAACAGTTCAAGATAAATCACAGTTGCCATGCCTGGCTGATTCTCTTTCCATGCATACAACTCCAACTTTTTTCTTTTCAGGGTTCTGGAACAGACATTTGCTACATACAATACCTAAAAGCAGCTCGTTCTGTTCCGTCAAAGGTAGGCAGGCACAGGCCTTTTCAGTTAAGTGAGGCCATAGGCTTAAAAGAAATCGGAATCATCCAAATGCCGTTTTATGGAATTGTTATTTTCTACAACGTATACATGTTATGAAAGGGCTGTCACCTGCAGGATGGAGCAAGGTGTTCAGGATGGAGCAATGACTTCAAGTTACAAGAAAGGAGATTCCAGCTAAACCTCAGGAAATACTTTAGGACAGGAAGAGTTCTTCCAGAGTGGAACAGACTCCCTTGGTAGGTGCTGGACTCTCCTTCCATGGAGTTTTCAAAGCAGAGGTTGGATGGCCATCTGTCTTGGACGAGATTCCTGACTTGCAGGGGGCAGGACCCGGTGACACCCAGGCTCCCTTCCTGTGGGATGTGAAACTTATAGCAGTCAAGTACAACATTTCTACAGTGGACATGTTTGGGGATGTTTTCTACTACTCAGGAGAAAACTTCCTGTTTCCTCCTGAGCTGGGACAGACTTCCACTACATGTGACTTGAAGTAGGTGTGGCCTATTCTGGGTAGAGGAGCACATGTCCTCCACGTTCTGATCTTTTTCTCCATTTTGTCTTTCTATATGTTAGGAGAAGTGACAGCTCAGTTGCAGTCACTTGGGACTAACACCCTTATGGGATAGTTCATATAGTTAGACACTATAATAATAATAAAAACCTTTATTGCATTAGCATACAGCCATAGCAAAATAAGACAAAAATACTAGAGACAAGCAACCAAACAAAATTCAAAGCGATATTACTGGCGTAATGACATTTAAATTACCCTAAGACAATAATGTAAAGATTTAGTTGCCAGCGCCAAGAATCTAAAGTGCGGATGTATATAAAACATAAAATGGCCCCAAAATAGGCTCGGCACATTGGGTTGAAAAAGTAATAAAAAGAATTAAAACAGGTCCAGGTCTAGGACTCACTACCCAGTCAGAGTAGCCCTGAGTTTCAGAGCCTGCACTATAAAGATTGCCACCCCACGTGAAATTTGGGGATTTGCGTCCACAAGAAGCGATTTCAAACAGTCTTCCTTAGATGTAATGGTGGACGGGATCAAGAGGAGGAGCTTAGGTCTTATTGGCTCATAAATAGGGCAGTAGAAAAAGAAATGTATGAAGTCCTCTACTTCATTCATTGTGCATGGACATAAACGCTGAGTAATAGGGGTCTTAGAGTAAATCCCCTGCAGGAAGGCCGTGGGTATAGAATGGAAACGGGCCATAGTAAACGCTCTTCTCAAATTGGGCTCCGTCAGGTCTATCAAGTAGTTGGCAAGTGATCTTACCACTTTCACTTTAGGGAGCCACATGGAGAGGCGAGCTGTAGTGGACTGTGCCCGGTCCATGGCCTCGTCTCTTGTAAGAATCCAGGCCCGGATTTTATGTTGGTCCCAAGATGACAGCATGTCGAGATCTGGGAGGGAGTAGCGTGCAGTAATAGTCTCCATGGCCTTGGACCATTTGTTGGTATGAGAACAAGTTAAAAAGGCTTGCCTAGCTAATAGGGAACCTGGGGCATTGATTAATTTACAATAAAAACTAATGATTCTAATGTGGGCTCTCGCAACAATGGAGGGGAGGCCCAGTTCTGTTCTTAACTGTGCAGCAACTGAGCCCTTGGGGAGGCCCAGTATCTTTCGTGCAAAAGAGTTTTGCAGAATCTCCAGCCGTTGTAGTGTTTTTAAATTCCACCCCCAGATTTCAACCCCATACAGTAACATCGGGAGGACTTTGCTGATAAATGCTTTTCTGATTGGTGGAACCAACTGGCCGCCTTTTGCATAGAAGAATTTCTCCAAAGCTTTGATGGTTCTACGGGCAGCCAGGATGGTCATATTTAGGTGAGCTGACCAGCTAAGCCCATGCTGAAAAGTGATACCCAAATACTTGAATGCTGAACAATATTCAATAGAGTGGCCCTCAAAATTCCAGAAAGGCTTCCGAGTTTTCATGCCAAAAGTAAGAATTTTGGTTTTGGCGAAATTGATTTTGAGGGAGTTGGTGTCACAATATGTCATGAGCCCTCTGAGCATGTTGTTTAAGCCCTGCTTGGTTAAAGACAGTATCACCATGTCGTCCGCATAGAGTAATATGGGGATCTTGAGCTGTTGTAAAGAGGGGGCAGATTGATTTAGGGCCTTCATGGTTGTAACGATGTCATTGATGTAGAAATTGAATAGAAAAGGGGCCAAGAGGCAGCCCTGTTTGACCCCTTTATTCAGAGGGAAAGGATCAGATAGAGCTCCCAGAGGGCCGAATTTTACTCTGGCCGATATGTCATTATGAATTTCCATAAGAAGGTGGAGGAGTCTCTTATCTATGTTAGTGTAACTAAGCTTCTGCCATAGCCTATCTCTGGGGATGGAGTCAAAGGCGGAGGTCAGGTCCACAAAAGCCGCGTGTAGTTTGCAGTTGAACCTGTTTAGGTATTTATCAATCAGGGTAAATAGAACAAGACATTGGCCAGATGTGCTGTGACCTTTACGGAAGCCAGCCTGTTCCGGGTGGAATAGCTTTGTTTCTTCTGCCCACTCGATTAATTTCTCTAGCAAGAATCTAGAGTAGACCTTGTATGATATGTCCAGCAGGCTGATAGGTCGATAGTTACGCGGATCTTGTGGGTCCCCCTTTTTATGTATTGGGATGACTATGCTCTGTTTCCAATTAGGTGGAATCTTAAGAGTAGCATTAATAGTGGTGAAGAGAGATGCTAAAATAGGGGCCCACCACGTCTGGTTCGATAAGAATACCTCAGGTGGTATCATATCCTCCCCCGGGGATTTATCCCCTGAAAGCGTGCTGATTAGTTGTATACATCTCTCTGGGGAGACTGGCTCCCAGGTGGGCAAGGCAGATGCTGGAAGAGTGGAGACAACATTTACTTCGGGATCTGGGGCGGAATACAGCTGAGCAAAGTGAGAGTGCCAACTGGCTGCTGTGATGTTATTAGCGATGAATGAGGGGGGTCTTAAACCTGCATTAATTAAATTCCAGAATTTCTTGTCGTCACGGGTTTTAATGGCCACTGACAGTGCCGTCCAGCGTTCTTTCGCAAAGAACAATTTCTTATGATGGAGCAGCTTCTTGTAGTATGAACGGAATTGGGCTAACTCCCTGATTTTGCTCTGGGTGCTGTCTGATTTCATATCAGACTGAAGAAATCTAAGCCTACTTCTGCACTGTTTGCATTCTTGGTCGAACCAAGTTTGATTCTTCCAGGTTAGAATCGCACGGGAAGGTTTCGTAAGTGAAGGAAGCAAGAAGGCTAGAATTTGCTGGAAAGTTGAGAAATGATTCACATTCATTGTTAACAGCTGAGCTTTCAGGGCTAGGATCTCAGGGGAATTTAGGAGGACTTTTATGTCTTGCTCCAGATAGAAATCCCACTTCTTACGTCCGGGAGCTAAGATCAGTGGATAGTTAGACACTTTTGTAACCCAAGTCTGCCTTCAGGGATGCATCTGTGAACTGAATGAGTAAACTACTTTTATATTGACTTTAACAAGATTGTGTCGTGTCTTTTTATGAGGGAGTAGAAGGGAACTTACCAGAAATCCTATATTCAAAGAGGCTTAACAAGCCTGCAACAAGCTAACCACCGTGCTAATTTAAAAAGTTTGAAACTTGGACCAAAGTGTTGCCACAGGAACTAGGGAGCTAAAGATGCTTTTCTGGCAGTGGAACAAAATGTCACAGATAAAATCCCGAGGGCGGAACCCGAAAATACTGGAAAACACTTGTTCCTTCCAGAAGGTTTTGTCCTTTTCTGCTGAGGCAACTGGATTTATTATGATTTGTGTTTTGTTATCTCAAGGTCACACAGAGCCAGAAAGATAAATCTGTGAGCTCAGTGGGCTGGTTTCTCTTTCTTACTTTCATTTTCTAACTTTCACATCTGCTAAGTCCCCTGAAGCTTTGTTCTGTAACGAAGCTGAAAAACCTTTAGTAGAAAGTTCTTCTTTTGCCAATGAACTTTGTCTCTGCCTGATTTATGGAGAACCAGATGCATCCACTCCAAACAAACTTCTGCAGCTCTGCTCTCCATTCAGACATGGAGCACCTTGACATTGAAGACCAAGACGGGTTCCAGAAAAAGAGACTGAGGTGAATGTGTGGGTCATAAGCTGGGAGTCGTTGGAAAGGAGTCTCTGGGAGTGGCAGAAGGTTCTGTTGAGCAGGTAAGGGAAGAACAGGAGGAGAGAGAAAGAGCTCCATGGAAATACAAGGCTGCATTGGGATGAGCTGGTGTGGGAATTATTGGCAGAGAAAAAGGTACACCCAGCAAAAGGGGATGCAGTGCAACTCCTGAAACTGTTCATAACACAAGCTATGATCTCGTATGAGGAAAGGGATTTAATATGCATTCTTCCCCACCCCCAGTGGATTAGGAAAGAAGATTTAATAAAAGAAGAGGAAGCAGGATTGGATGAACATTAAAAAGGACAATAATTTTGGACTGTGACTTGACTGAGATTTGTTGGAACGGTTTTAATAAGGCTTTATAGAAACTGGACCTAGAAACTGGAGAAATACTAATTTGGATTATTAGACAATCATAATAAGAGTCATATTGTACTATCTGAGTGGTTAAGATTTGAAGGCTAGGCTGGGGGGGGGCAGAATGTAGGGAAAGTGCCATCTTGCTAAAGGGGAGGGAAAAGGCTGGATACTAAATACAGCTAGGTTTATCCAGGAGTGCATATTCTCAGTAATTATTGCTACAGTGCAACGATCACTCAGGGTGGGAGACAGGGAGAAGAGGGGGCACCCAGGGGAGCGCTGGGGGAGCCTGCCTTTCTATGTGTTGACAAATGATATGATACAAATGTGATAAAGGGTATTTTTAGTTATTTTCCCATGCCCTTTCTCTTTTCTATACAAATGTGTTTTGTAAGGGTTGTTCAATAATGTTTGCGTTATTATTTTTCTTTTTTGGTTTTCCCTCTGTATGAATTCTGTGATGGGAAGTAAGGTGCATCCTCTTAGTGAAGCTTTTTCCACATTCCAAGCACTGATATGGTTTCTCGCCTGTATGGACTCTTTGATGGGAAGTGAGATGTGCACTTTGACTAAAGCGCTTTCCACATTCCAAGCACTGATATGGTTTCTCCCCTGTATGGACTCTTTGATGGGAAGTGAGATGTGCACTTTGACGAAAGATCTTCCACATTCAAAGCACTGATATGGTTTCTAGCCTGTATGGACTCTTTGATGGGAAGTGAGATCACCTCTCTGACGAAAGCTCTTTCCACATTGCAAGCACTGATAGGGCTTCTCCCCTGGGTGAATTCTTTGATGGAAAGTGAGATTGGAACTTTGACTGAAGCTCTTTCCGCATTCTAAGCATTGATAGGGTTTCTTCTCTGTATGAATTCTTTGATGGGAAGTGAAACTGGAACTGTGACGAAAGCTCTTTCCACACTCAAGGCATTGAAAGGGTTTCTCCCCTGTATGAATTCTTTGATGGAAAGTGAGAGTGGAACTGTGACGAAAGCTCTTTCCACATTCCAAGCACTGATAGGGTTTCCTTCCTGTATGAATTCTTTGGTGCAAAGTGAGATTGTGCCTGAGACTGAAGCTCTTCCCACAGTTTAAGCATTGATATGGTTTCTCCCCTGTATGAATTCTTTGGTGCAAAGTGAGATTGTGCCTGAGACTGAAGCTCTTCCCACATTTTAAGCATTGATATGGTTTCTCTCCTGTATGAATTCTTTGATGGGAAGTGAGATGGGCCCCCTGGCTGAAGCTCTTTCCACATTCAAAGCACTGATATGGTTTCTCCCCCGTATGAAGTTTTTGATGCAAACTAAGACACTGCATATACCCGAAGCTCTTTCCACATTCCAGGCATGGATATGGTTTCTCGCCTGTATGGACTCTTTGATGGGAAGTGAGATCACCTCTCTGACGAAAGCTCTTTCCACATTCCAAGCACTGATATGGTTTCTCGCCTGTATGGACTCTTTGATGGGTCATGAGATAGGAACTGTGACGAAAGCTCTTTCCACACTCAAGGCATTGAAAGGGTTTCTCCCCTGTATGAATTGTTTGATGGATACTGAGACCATCCTTCCGATTAAAGCTCTTTCCACATTCTAAGCACCGATAGGGTTTCTTCCCTGTATGAATTATTTGATGGGAAGTGAGATGTGCACTTTGACTAAAGCGCTTTCCACATTCCAAGCACTGATAGGGTTTCTCCCCTGTATGAATTCTTTGATGGCAAGTGAGAATCTCTCTGTGACTGAAGCTCTTCCCACATTTCAAGCACTGATAGGGTTTCTCCCGTGTATGAACTCTATGGTGCAGAGTTAGATTGGAACTTTGACTGAAGCTCTTTCCGCATTCTAAGCATTGATAGGGTTTCTTCCCTGTATGAATTCTTTGATGGGAAGCGAGACTGGAACTGTGACGAAAGCTCTTTCCACACTCAAGGCATTGAAAAGGTTTCTCCCCTGTATGAATTCTTTGATGGATACTGAGACCATCCTTCCGATTAAAGCTCTTTCCGCATTCTAAGCACTGATAGGGTTTCTTCCCTGTATGAATTCTTTGATGGGAAGTGAGACTGGAACTGTGACGAAAGCTCTTTCCACACTCAAGGCATTGAAAGGGTTTCTCCCCTGTATGAATTCTTTGATGGATACTGAGACCATCCTTCCGATTAAAGCTCTTTCCGCATTCTAAGCACTCAAAGGGTTTCTCCCCTGTATGAATTATTTGATGGGAAGTGAGCTGTTCTTTCCGACTGAAGTTATTTCCACATTCCAAGCACTGATAGGGTTTCTCCCCTGTATGAATTCTTTGATGGCAAGTGAGATTCTGACGGTGACTGAAGCTCTTCCCACATTCTCTGCACTGATACAATTTCTCTCCGCTGTTAGTTCTTTCATGTGAAGAGATTCTATCCCTCCGAACAAAGCTCTTTCCTTGATGTGAGGTGGACTGGGGGCTCTGGCAGATGTTCTCTCCGCACTTTGTATATTTATCTGACTTCTCTGCTATGTGAATTCTGTTGTGGTCCCCCTTGGTCTTCCCTTCCAATTCATCACCATCTACAATTAAGAGAAAAGCTAATTAGAGCCTCAGGAAGAACAAAGTTAATGAATGCTTGTGATAGAGGAGGAACTGAAGAGAGTTAGATGTGAGCCCTTACTATAGTTTTCACTGTTGGCTGGTATTAACTGACATATTGCTTGGTTTTTATCTGGGATAGATTTTGTTTGGCTCAATCCTGGAATCCACTCCATCTCCAATTTCCCTTAAAGCTCTGAGGCTGACATTTAAGAAGGCCTGGCCAGTTCAGACAACCTGGTCATTGCTTTAAAAGGCATGACTAGAAGGGAAAAAATTGCAGAGAAAACAGTGGATATCCCTCCATTCAGGGTTCATGGTGGGGATGTTAGAATCCCGAATGCTGTTGGTCTCCACCTAAATAGTGAAGGTTCATCACATAGAGGTATGTATGGACTTTCAAAGTTACTTGCTTAATTTCAGAACAGATATTATGATCCAACAGGAAGCGTTACCAAGAGGGTCCATGACCGCACGATTCTCCTCCTTGACTTCCTTATGCAGAGCTCTCTGGTCAAGATCCAGCAAATTGTCCGTGAAACAAACAGCAACATCTTCACCTGCACACTCCCCACCAGCTGTTGCCTCAATCTAAATTTGGTCTAAATTTTAATTTATACCTAAATCACTCTCTTCAGTTTGAACCCCACTCCCATTTTCAAGAGTAGACTAACTCTGTATTGTTTCATTGGTGACAAAAGAGGAAAAGTGACTAACTCACTCTTAATCTAAACACAACAGCCGCAAGAGCTCCTGACTAGGCATTCAGCTATGCAATGTTGAATGTTCTCTGTTCTCTCCTGTTTCCCTTTTTTTCTTTCAATTTAAACCAATTCAGGAACCCAGAACTCATACACTGACCACTAATGGTGAACCATATGCTAGAGATACTTGGTCTACATATTTGTATATTAGTCCTATGATCCTTGTTTTTAAAAGCAAATAAAAAGTTATTCCCCCCTTCATGGATCACTGCCTTGCCGTGGCGAAGGGGCTTGAATAACTCAGAGAAGCTATGAGCTATGCCGTGCAGGGCCACCCAAGATGGACAGGTCATAGTGGAGAGTTTTGACCAAACGTGATCCACCTGGAGCAGGAACCGGCAAGCCACTCGAGTATCCCTGCCAAGAAAACTCCATGGAGGGGACTTCCGGGGTGGCGCCACCGGCAATGGCGGTCTCCCTCTGAACTGCAGGGGAAGCTCAGCGGGAAATGGGTCTTCTCCGCTACGGCGAAGCGGGGACCCTTTCATAAATCACAGGTGGAAGAAGCCTGTGACCATGGGACTCGGCGGGCACCTTTAGCGCCCCCCAACTCACGAAAGAACCCACGAACGGGCTCCGAAGTGAAGAGGGGGAAGTGGCGCAGTGCTGTGAGTCAACTGCTATTTCCGTGGAGCGAAGCCACATAGCTGTTGCCGGAGGAGCGCTGCCTTTTTCCTGGGACAATTTGGACTCTAAAATAAGCACCCGTGAGTAATTAGAATCTTGAACAATTGGACATTAAATAAGGATTAACGAGCAGAAAAGAATTGGATTTTAAAATATTTTTTCTATTTGGTACGGAGTGGGAAGGTCTAAACAGGAAGTCAGCCTTCCGTTCCTTTGTAAACAGAACAAAGCAAAGACTATCTAAACTAGAGCTAAGAAAATCGTCTTTAAAGGATTGGATTCCATCATTTATAATTGTGCAACCCCCCTTTTTTGACAGAAGAAGGGGGAGGACTATCTTTGGATTGTTCAAAGTGAGTTTAAGCAAAGTAATTTTCCTCCGTCCTGATACTGGAGCAGGGGTGTCAGGACCGACGTTTGAAGTTCATTGACCAGAAACAAGTGGTTTTGACAGATAGTGAAAAGAAGAGAAACATAGTGATTCCATCGTCCCTCTTCGCATTTGAAAGGAACAAATTTTGACAAAGTATCTTAAAAGGGGAAATTTTGTTGCGAGAACAAATAGAAGTTTTCCCCCTAGAGGGAGACTGTGAAACTGTAACTAACTCCAGGGAGCCGGCAGCTGTTATAGATTACGATCGTGGGAACAGGCATCTGACCTTGCAGAACAATGTATTCAGAAACCTTGTTGTGTGCCCTTTACAAAACAAATGCCCTACTGGAACAATTACATGAAAAAGTGAAATGGATGAAGACTTCGGTCAGAAATTTGGGACAAGCAGTGGGAAACTTTGAACAGGCAGTGGGAAAATATGTGGAGCCCACTCAGGAATCACATCAAGAGTGTGTTTTGACAGATCAGGCCCAACAGGAATATGAGTTTTCGGATTGGACAAATGATCCTGGGAAAAGCCAGATTTGGAAAGAAAATGTCTGGTTTGGTCTGGAAATGGGGGGCTGGATGGATCCCCCAATGCTGGGATGTCTGGACTTTTCAAATATGGTAATGAGCCGTGAGATGTTTGGGACTGTGTGGGATCTTAACCTTGGAGGGCTTCTGAAATATGCTATTAAATACCACATGGAATTTAAGGTTGAATATGGAAAAGGGGCTGATATGTCGAGAAGGGCTGAAAATACTGTTAAGCTGGAGTTATCACGAGCAGGAGACAAGGGAAGATATAGCTACGAACATGAAGAAGAGTGGCGGAAGGGGCAAGGAAGAGATTTGAGGGCGTCAGATATAAGGTTGCCAGGTTAATGAGCTAGATTGATGTGATAATGAGGACTGACAAAACTTGGAAGATCAGACTTATTTGTATTTTTCTTTTTTGTTTTTTTTCTCTCTTTTTATTAGAAGTGTTTTATAATAATTGATGAGCATTAGAAAAATGCTGGAATGGAATTACTTGGTTTTAGTAAAAATGTTCAAAGAATTATGAAAGAATGTTATAAGCTGGTATGGACAAGATTTAAGTTTTAAGATTTAAGATTTATCTTATTATAGAAAGGTAAGATTAAGATTGTTTAGGGTAATGCAATGACAGAATTTTTTATATTATGGAAAGGATTTGCTGGGATAATTAATAACTAGGATACAAAGAAAGGGAGGAGGAGGAGGAGGTCTAAGAAAGAAGGTGATGACAGTTGAGGATTTGGAAATAATGAATTTGTTTTTTTCCCCTTTTTGTAATTGTTTTTAATTGTTTGTGTGGTATTGTTGAATTTTTTCTTTTTCCCTATCTATATGGTGGGAGGGTTTTGTCTTTCTTCTTTTTTTAACTTGCCAATTATTTTTGTATTTTTCTTTGCTTTTATTTCATTTTGTAATATTTTGAAAATCTCAATAAATATTATTTTTTTAAAAAAAGAAAACTCCATGGAGAAAGACAACAGGCATACAGTGGTGCCTCGCAAGACGAAATTAATCCGTTCAACGAGTCTCTTTGTCTAGCGGTTTTTCCATCTTGCGAAGCGAGACCATTGACGGCTTAGCGGATTAGCGCTATTAGCAGCTTAGCGGCTTTTAGCGGCTTAGCGGATCAGCTGATAAGCGGCTTAGCGGCTTAGAAAAAGGCGGGAAAGGGAAAAAACCCGCAGGACCTCGCAAGACATTTTCGTTTTGCTAAGCAAGCCCATAGGGAAATTCGTTTTGCGAAGCGCCTCCAAAACGGAAAACCCTTTCGTCTAGCGGGTTTTCCGTCTTGCGAGGCGTTCGTCTTGCGGGGCACCACTGTATAAAAGTTATGACGCTGGAAGATGAGCCCCTCAGGTCGGAAGGCATCCAACATGCTACTGAGGAAGAGCGGAGGACAAGTACAAGTATATTCAGAGCTGATGAAGCGGCTGGGCCAAAGCCGAAAGGTCGCTCAGTTGCGTATATGCCTGGAAGCGAAAGGAAAGTCCAATGCTGTAAAGAAAAATATTGCATAGGAACCTGGAATGTAAGAACCGTGAACCTTGGTAAGTTGGATGTGGTCAAAAATGAGATGGCAGGAATAAATATTGACATCCTGGGCATCAGTGAACAAAAATGGACAGGAATGGCTGAATTCAGTTCGGATGACCATCATATCTACTACTGTGGGCAAGAAGCCCGTAAAAGAAATGGAGTGGCCCTCATAGTCAACAAAAGAGTGGCGAAAGCTGTACTGAGATGCAATCTCAAAAATGATAGAATGATCTCGATACGAATCTAAGGCAGACCTTTTAACATCACAGTAATCCAGGTTTATGCACCAACCACTGGTGCTGAAGAAACTGAAATTGACCAGTTCTATGATGACTTACAACTCCTTATAGAAATGACACCAAACAAGGATGTTCTTCTCATTATAGGGGATTGAAATGCTAAAGTAGGGACTCAAGAGATAAAAGGAACAACTGGCAAGTTTGTCCTTAGAGTTCCAAACAAAGCAGGGCAAAGGCTGATAGAGTTCTGCCAAGAGAACAAGCTGGTCATCACAAACACTCTTTTCCAACAACACAAGAGACGACTCTACACATCGACATCACCAGATGAGCAGCATCAAAATCAGATTGATTATATTCTCTGCAGCCAAAGATGGAGAAGCTCTATACAAGTCAGCAAAAACAAGACCTGGAGCTGACTGTGGCTCAGATCATCAGCTTCTTATAGCAAAATTCAAGCTTAAACTGAAGAAAGTAGGAAAAACCACTGGGCCGGTAAGATACAATCTAAATCAAATCCCTTATGAATACACAGTGGAAGCGAAGAACAGGTTTAAGGATTTAGATTTGGTGGACAGAGTGCCTGAAGAACTATGGATGGAGGCTCGTAACATTATACAGGAGGCAGCAACTAAAACCATCCCAATGAAAAGGAAATGCAAGAAAGCAATGTGGTTGCCCAACGAGGCCTTACAAATAGCGGGGGAGAGAAGGCAAGCAAAATGCGTGGGAGATAGTGAAAAATACAGGAAATTGAATGCAGATTTCCAAAAAAATAGCAAGGAGAGACAAGAAGGCCTTCTTAAACGAGCAATGCAAAGAAATAGAGGAAAACAATAGAATGGGAAAAACCAGAGGTCTGTTCAAGAAAATTGGAGATATGAAAGGAACATTTCGTACAAAGATTATGATAATAAAAGACAAAAGTGGTAAGGACCTAACAGAAGCAGAAGACATGAAAAAGAGGTGGCAAGAATACACAGAGGAATTATACCAGAAAGATATGGATGCCTCGTACACCCCAGGTAGTGTGGTTGCTGACCTGCCGATACAGCGTCAGGGCTCCAGCAATCACGGCAAGCCTCTTCACACCCGGCTGGTCCCCTCGACACCCCACTACCCTTGGGGCTTTTTTTGGGGGGTGTCTAACCCTGGCAGTCACCCCCACTGCTCAAAAGCCCCGGTAACAGTCGTCTTTTAGACGGACAACTCGAACTGCCTCACCATTTCCCTTCGCAGACAAATCGGAAGCCCAGGATCAGGTTACTTTCAAGAGTCATGACTTCTAGTGCTGCCTGAAGGATTGGTAAGTTGTCTGACACTGGTAGAGCATTCAATCACGGTACTGGTTTTAGACATTTTGAGCTGCCAATACATTGTGGTGGTCGGGGAGCTGTGATGTATTCCTAGCTCAAATTGCCTGCAGATGTCAAAGGTGCAGGCAGGCAGGTGGAGGAGCCCGAAATGGTGCCCCCCGAGCAAGCCCCAATACCTCTCCGGTTCCATCCATGTCCCCATCTCCCCTCCCCTGGAACTCACCAGATCTCTCCGAGGTCCCTGGGAGGGAACGCTCAGAGGCTGTGAGGAGGGATGCAGGAGACAACCTGACCAGGTCAACCGTCCATCTTCCCCCTTCCATCCTTATGAGCTTTGCAGGATCCGTCTCTTTCATCCTTCCTGAGCAACCAAGAAGCGAAAACAAGCTGCAGGGTCCTGGGAGAGAGGAAGAAACAAAGGGAGCCTCAGAGGCCCTGCAGGGATCCTCTTGCCCTAGATATTCTCCTGCCCCTGGAGAAGCATAAATGGGGCAGCCCCTTCTCAAGAGAAGCCCCATTTCTAAACATCTCCAGTGATTCCAATTTCTTCCATATGCTCCTCACCCCACTTGCAAGCCTGGCATGGTCTGCACAGTAGTGACCTGAGAGTAGATCCCATTGAACTCAGTGGGGATAACTGACAGAACTTGGTAAAAAAAACCAGTCACCGTCCTGTCCGCAAGCCTGAAAACTGGAACCCCAGAGCATGGGCAGAAAAGAGCAGAGTAGATATTACATGTAGGTGCCCCCATGCTAGGTGCTTTCTATGGAGAGCCCTTTTCACAATCTTTGAGCTCTCTCATCACAAGCCAGACAGATGTTGTAGCCGTATCCACCTCTGTCAAGAGTTGCACGGGGACCAAATCTGTATGTGGAAGCAGAGGAGCCATTTTCGCAAGTCTCCAGTCCCAAAATGTGGCCCCCACCCTGGCACGGAAGCAATCAAAGTATAGATCTTCCACATGTCCTAAATCTGCAGTGTACTTAAGAACAACAGGCATGTATATCCTCCAAAAACTCCAGAGGTGAGCTTTACGCTCCTCTTGTGGCAAGATTCCCAAAGGCTTAGGGTAGCTTGATAGAACTAGTCTATTTTGAGATAGCACCAATGTCCCCTGTTAGTAGTAGGAGCCACACAATGACTGATAATCCCTCTTTCGTCCCAGAAGGTGGGGAGTAGGTGTCGTTTATCCTTGCTTTATTCTTCTTGATAATACATAAATAAATGCCTCCTTCTGTATCTTACATTTTTCTAAGAGAGTATTATTCACAATCATGCTTGCCATGTATAGATTATTTCCCTTTAGAAAAGTCTCTCCAATCCCTGGCTCCTGCGGGAGGGAGTTCCAGTTTTACCTACGCACTGTGGAAGTTGTAAGTTTAATGTACCGTATTTTCCCCTCTATAACACGCAGATTTTTTCTCCTAAAAAGGAAGGGGAAATGTCTGTGCGTGTTATTGAGCGAATGTGTGGTCCCTGGAGCCAAATGGCAAAAAAAATCAGGCAAAAATCAAATTGCGCGTCTCGGAGAAGGGAAACCTGAAAAGAGGAAGCGGCTGCTTTCCTGCATTCTGCCTCAGGGTCTTACTGCCCACCCACCTGTTTCCTTGCTGTGTTTGCTCAAACGGAACAAAGAGCAGGGAAAGCCCCTCCCCTCCAGGCAAGCAGAGGGGAAAGCAGAGGGGAAAGCTGCTGAAAACATGCAGGAGGGAGGGAGAGAGAGAGAGCCCGCGAGCTGGCTGGCTTGGGTGGGTAGGTGAGGGAAAACTTTTGCCTTCCTTTCCTCCCTCCCGTTATACCCCTCTCCTGCATTCCTAGCCAGCTGCTTCTCTGCACACCCCTCTCGTGCTCCTTGTCCATTCTGTTTTTCCCTCCCTCCCCACTTAAAATGTGGTTAAAAAGCATGGATCCACATGGATCCTCAGGATCTTTGCATTGGGTCACCCCAAATTCACCATCAGATCACATAGCATGTCCATGGCTACAGCCTGCCCCCCAAAAATCACACACCCACTGTTGCCTGGGGCTGCAATGGTGCAAAAACGTGGTTACAAAACATGGATCCACATGGATCCTCAGGATCTTTGCATTGGGTCAGCCCAAATTCACCATCAGAGCACATAGCATGTCCATGGCTACAGCCTGCCCCCCAAAAATCACACACCCACTGTTGCCTGGGGCTGCAATGGTGCAAAAACGTGGTTACAAAGCATGGATCCACAGGGATTCTCAGGATTTTTGCATTGGGTCACCCCAAATTCACCACCAGATCACATGTCTGTGGCCACAGCATGAAGCTCAATAATGATACATCCACTGTTTCATTCAGAATGTTTTTTCCCTTGTTTTCCTCCTCTAAAAACGATGTGCGTGTTATGGTCAGGTGCGTGTTATAGAGCGAAAAATACGGTAAATAAAACATTCTGCAACAGCAGCAGCTGCAGAGAAACTCCGGGATGGGGAACATCCTTGAACGCTCACTCTGGGATCAGAGAGAGAAACGTTGGCAGACCTGCAACCCAGAGCCCCCTCCTTCTCCTCCCTGCATCGCCTCACCCCCTTCAGGACAAGATCTTGGGGTCCTTAAGGCGCCTTTCCACCCTCTCCTCTCAAGGAAGGCAGCTCCCTTCCCTTGAACCCTGGCAAGCCCAGTGCAGCCAGCTCAGCCCTCTGGCTCTCCCCTTTTCTCCACGGAGGAGCCCCAGGCGTGGCTCCTGCCCAGAGAGGCTTCCCTTGAGGCTCTGGGCTGGAGACCTGAGCTGATCTGGAGGAGGATCTGCCCGGGGGAAAGGCCGGCCTGGCAGGGGCTCCTCCACTGGAAGGGGCATTCTGGGCATGCCCTCCCCCCCCCAGACCCCTCCCTCCTTCCCCAAAGAGGATGCCAAGGAAGAGCAGAGCTGCAGACCCCCTGGAAACTCGCCCCCTCCCAGGCTTGGCAGAGAGGACTGGGGGGCAGGACCCTCTGCTCCCAGACTTGGGGGTCTCCCCCTGCAGCCCCGGGACCCCCTTCTCCCATGGGCACCCCAAGGGGGAAGAGAGAGGAGACTCACCGGATTCTTCCCAGGAGGGAAACCGAGGCAGCGCGGGGAGGAGACAAGAGACAAGAGACGGGACTGGGCACGGAGGGAGGGGATTCGGCTCTGGAGGGCCCGCCCCGACTCTCCACTTCCTGTCCTCTCTAGGACTCCGGCTCTGTTCCATTTAACCCTTCACAAGCTGAGCACAGCCCCCTGGCTGACTGGCTGTCCTCCTTCCCTCCCAGAATCCGGGGGTCCAGGGCATGTGCAGAGTTCTCTGTGATTCTCGGCTCAGATGCCGCTTGGTGCCCTGCCCCCAGATGGGTGGGCTATAAATAAAATAATAATAATAATGCTTCACCTGCTCACTAGCGGACTGAAAGTCTGTTGCAATATTAGGAGGGTACCTGAGAGAGACACGGGTCCCTTGGGAGCAAAAGCCTCCGCTGGTAAAGCAGGAGACACTCGATTTCGGGGTCCTGGGTTCAAGCCCCACTTTAGGCATCGCAAAGGGTTGGACTGTGAATCTGTGAAATGCAAATAAATAAATCAGTACACTCCCCAGTTGGAGAACTCGCTCCAGACTCAGAAAGTGACCTTCAGCGGGGACAAAGGTCGGATTCTGCATTCAGGCAGGAAGACTCAGAGGCGCCAAGGTCAGATGGGGCGCCCCCCCCCGGCTGCTCTCCCTCCCGCCCCCGCCCCAAATTCTGGAGGAGGCAGCTTGCTTCCTGCTGTTTCCGATTCAACTTCAGAATCTTAGAATTCAGAGAAGCGTAGAATTCTGGAGCTGGAAGGGACCCCTGAGGGTCATCTAGTCCAGGCGGGGGAAGGTGGGGCGGCATGGCCAGGATCCGGGAGGGCGCGGGGAGGAGGGGAATGTGGCCCGGGATAGTCCCTCCCCTTTCCTGGAAGCGTAGTCCTGCAGAGAGTGCCGCTGCCCCCCCCCCCGTGGGCCTCTTGGCTTGGGGGGAGCCTGGTCCCCTTGGGCTCTGCTTTGTCCCCGCGGTGCCCAAGGGGATCCTCCATGGACAGAGCCAGTCTACCTTGGAACGGGGGAGAAGGAGAAGGGGAGGATGCTCTTCCGCTCCTGCTTGCGGAGTTCCCTGGAGGGGGGGGGGCGCCTGGTCGGCTGCTGCCAGGAGGCTGGGCTAGGTTGGCCCTGGTCCTGATCCAGCAGGGCTCTTCTTATGGAGCCTCCAGGCCCACAGGCACTCTACCCAGACGGCTCTGTTCTGTGGGGCGTTGGGCTGCTGTGAGGACAGGAGGCTGGGCTAGGTGGGAGGGGTCCCCTTGGTCCGGACCCAGATGCTGCTGCTGCTGCTGCTGCTTTGGGGCTCTCCTGAGGCCCTTCCGCTCCTAGAATCACACCCAGGGGCCATCTAGTCCACCCCCTTCTTCCTCCTCCTCGCAGGAGCATCCTTCGGCAGATCCTCGCCACCGGTGGCCAAGCTGGGCTGCTGGTTCCTGGAGGAGGCTGGGGGCAGAGGCTCAGTCATGCCCAGTGCCCTCAAGCAGCGCCTCACCATTTTGTTCCTGCCTCCACCCAGGAGACGCCTGGAAGAATCTGCCCTGAAGTCTGAGTTGCCCCTGGATGTTGAGGCTGGCCTGGTCTTCCAGGTCCTGGGTCTGGAGACCTGCCCTTAAAATAAAAACCAGGCCCCCTTCCCATCCCTGCTTCTCATTCACCTTGAAGCACCTCTAAATTCAGCCACACTGTGATATACCCATTTCACAGGCGCCACAACTGAGGCTGGCAAACTGCACCCATTTCGCTGTGGGGCTGATGCGTCATTTCCCAACCTGGGCATGTGTTAATTATAATGCCCACACACACACACTTGATTTTTCTCCTTTCCAGCACTCCTGCGTTAAGAAGTAAAACGGAATTAAATGATTCTCCGGATCTTCAGTGTCAGCAAACACTCCTTCCCCGATCTCTGTTTGTAAACCACCAGTGTCAGAATTGCTTTCTTTGGAGGTTTTCCAAATGGAGGCTGGAAGGCCAAATGTCAGGGATTCTTTATTGCAGGGGGTGGGACTAGATGTCCGTTGGGGTCCAACCTCACAGTTGTTTACTATTATTATTAGTTTCTTTTTAAAAGATCAGTGTTGAACAACACTAAACCACAACAACACACTACAGTGGTACCTCGGGTTAAGTACTTAATTCGTTCTGGAGGTCCATTCTTAACGCCATCACCCCAGTATGACTCCCCTTTATCACACACACAGCCCAACAAGACAATGACAAAACCCCCCCAACAGCATACAAATCAATGTGGCTAACCTGATCCAAAACACCCACCCACCCCACTCACCCATGAAAACAAAGACCACCACAGCCAGCCACAAATGAACAACCACACCCTAGGCCAACCCCAACCTCTCTCATCACCAAAGGGACACAGGTGAACAGCAGAGAACCCGCACAAGCAATGCTGACACAAAACCCCACATATATTAAGTAAAATAGAAACATCGTCACCCGATGATCTGCCGTGGCGGCCCTGGCTTCCTCCTTGGAGGTCCCTTTAGAAGGAGAAGGGGTCCCAGGTCTCCATGGGGAAAATCGCCCTTCGGGGCCAATGCTTTAGCCTTTCAGGCTCCAGCCTCCTTCTTTATGGTGGGATCCCATGCAGACGTTCCCAGGTTTACTAAGGATCCCTTGAAAAAGATGGGCTCTGCTTCGGCATGTTGTTCCCTCCCCCCGCCCCAACCATCTGTAAACTGAACTGTAAACACTAAGAAAAAATGTATGGCTGATTCATTTTTTGAATGTTTTAAATAGTTTCTACCAATAATTATATTCAATCTCATTATAAATCACTTTCAATTTTTTAAAAAAAAATCTTGTCATGTATATGTAGTAGAAATTCAAAAAGAGGTTCCCAGACTGGAGGTTATCCACACAGAAACCCCCCCCCCCAAAAAAAGGAGGGAGTCTCCAGGTGGAAAGATAGGCCTTTATTGAAATACAAATGTTCCTGCAAAGAACCACATACATATAGAATACATACATTTACATTTGCACAGTACATATACACAATACGTTATTTTCCTAACATAAAGCATACCTACATTACTCTATATTATGCCTAACTATACTATACATACCAACACATCTACCCCACATGAACACCCACAAACTGACTTGACTTCCAGCCGTTCTTGTTACACTACTTTATTTTTCCAATTGCCTTAAACACATTTCATTATTTCTTTAATCTCTTCTTCTATCTTAACTTTACTCTCCTTTCACTCTAATCATGTTCTGGATTCACTCAATATCTGTCAAAAGTTCGACTTTTTCCACATAGCTTTTGATGTCTTCCTTGAAGATAGCCCACTCCTTATTCACTTTTTCAACATGTTGTAAATATTTTCCCAGAATCCCACTATCTCTTTGCACTCCCACCCCATGTGTAGAAAGGTTCCCGCCCCGTTGTTCTATCTCCAACAAACATCACTACAGTTTTTATACATTTTTGCCAGTCTAACCAGGGTCAAGTACCATCTGTATTGCATTTTCGTTACATTCTCTCTTAAATTGTAGCATGCCGTAAATTTAATATCCCTGTCTCACAGTAGTTGGCTCATCATATTTTCCCCTAAATCCTGGGCCTACTTTACCATCGCTGTCTTCACTTGCTCCTCCTTTACCTCCCATTCTAGGAGCAAATCATATAGTTTGGAAATATGTTTACTTTTAGATTGGAGTAAGTACGCATCCAATCTTGAAATTTCTTTCTCAAATCCTTTTTCTTCCTCTTTTGTCATCTCTGATTATACAATGATTTCCTTATAAAACCCATGTGGACTCTCTCCTTTCCATCTATTAGGTATGCATGCCATCCAAATTGAGTTCCTACTTCCTCCAGATCTAACACATCAGTGTCCTTTAACTTAATCCACTCCCTTAAGCAGGTCAGACCTGCTGCACCATGATATAATTCCAGGTCAGGTAGGTCAAATCCGCCTCTCTTTCTCCGATCAATAAGTAATTTATATTTTATTGTAGGTGTTTTTTGGATGGAATGGCAAATTGCACATCATTCCTATTCACCAATCAAAGGATCACAGCAATCTTTTTTTTTTACTTCAATTTTTTATCGGTTTTCACAAAATTATAAACAAACACATAAAACAAACAAACATAAATCATAACCGTATTAAAAATTACACTTATTAACATTGTTAAGTGCCTTCCTCACTTCCCCTTCATTGAATTTCAATGCATATCCTTTTAAGGGTTTTCCAAATCACAGTTCTTATAAATTTTAACTTGAACATTAACATCCTTAGATCTTTTCATTTTGAAATTACACCTATTAATTCATCACTAAAGCACAGAATGAACTCAGGCTTGCTAGAGAGGTTAAAAGCAACAAAAAAGGCTTTTATGGGTATGTTCGTAGCAAAAGGAAGAACAAAGAAACAGTGGGGTCACTCAGAGGAGAAGATGGTGAAATGCAAACAGGGGACACAGAAAGGGCTGAACTCCTCAATGCCTTCTTTGCCTCAGTCTTCTCCGATAAAGAAAACAATGCCCGACCTGAAGAATTTGGAGCAAATGATTCAGCAGAGGAAACACAGCCCAGAATAACTAAGGAGATAGTACAAGAATACTTGGCTAGTCTAGATGTATTCAAGTCTCCAGGGCCAGATGAACTGCATCCAAGAGTATTAAAAGAACTGGCAGATGTGATCTCAGAACCACTGGCAGTCATCTTTGAGAATTCCTGGAGAACAGGCGAAGTCCCGGCAGACTGGAGGAGGGCAAATGTTGTCCCTATTTTCAAAAAGGGGGAAAGAGAGGACCCAAATAATTACCGCCCAGTCAGTCTGACATCAATACCAGGGAAGATTCTGGAGCAGATCATTAAGCAAACAGTCTGTGAGCACCTCGAAAGGAATGCTGTGATCACCAATAGTCAGCATGGATTTCTGAAAAATAAGTCATGTCAGACTAACCTGATATCGTTTTTTGACAGAATTACAAGCCTGGTAGATGAAGGGAACGCAGTGGATGTAGCCTACCTTGATTTCAGCAAGGCATTTGACAAGGTGCCCCATGATATTCTTGTAAAGAAGCTGGTAAAATGCGGTCTTGACTATGCTACCACTCAGTGGATTTGTAACTGGCTGACTGACCGAACCCAAAGGGTGCTCATCAATGGTTCCTCTTCATCCTGGAGAAGAGTGACTAGTGGGGTGCTGCAGGGTTCTGTCTTGGGCCCGGTCTTATTCAACATCTTTATCAACGACTTGGATGATGGACTCAAGGGCATCCTGATCAAATTTGCAGATGACACCAAACTGGGAGGGGTGGCTAACACCCCAGAGGACAGGATCATACTTCAAATCGACCTTGACAGATTAGAGAACTGGGCCAAAACAAACAAGATGAATTTTAATAGGGAGAAATGTAAAGTATTGCACTTGGGCAATAAAAATGAGAGGCACAAATACAAGATGGGTGACACCTGGCTTGAGAGCAGTACATGTGAAAAGGATCTAGGAGTCTTGGTTGACCACAAACTTGACATGAGCCAAAAGTGTGACACGGCAGCTAAAAAAGCCAATGCAATTCTGGGCTGCATCAATAGGAATATGGCATCTAGATCAAGGGAAGTAATAGTGCCACTGTATTTTGCTCTGGTCAGACCTCACCTGGAGTACTGTGTCCAGTTCTGGGCACCACAGTTCAAGAAGGACACTGACAAACTGGAACGTGTCCAGAGGAGGGCAACCAAAATGGTCAAAGGCCTGGAAACGATGCCTTATGAAGAACAGCTAAAGGAGCTGGGCATGTTTAGCCTGGAGAAGAGGAGGTTAAGGGGTGATATGATAGCCATGTTCAAATATATAAAAGGATGTCACAAAGAGGAAGGAGAAAGGTTGTTTTCTGCTGCTCCAGAGAAGCGGACACGGAGCAATGGATGCAAACTACAAGAAAGAAGATTCCACCTAAACATTAGGAAGAACTTCCTGACAGTAAGAGCTGTTCGACAGTGGAATTTGCTGCCAAGGAGTGTGGTGGAGTCTCCTTCTTTGGAGGTCTTTAAGCAGAGGCTTGACAACCATATGTCAGGAGTGCTCTGATGGTGTTTCCTGCTTGGCAGGGGGTTGGACTCGATGGCCCTTGTGGTCTCTTCCAACTCTATGATTCTATGATTCTTCTATGATTCTATGATCACTTAACTTATATAAAATCCTAAGTCGATTAAGTATCTGCAAGCTGATTCCAATTCATCTAACTTGACATATTTAACTAAATAATCATTAAATTTAGTCCATTCTTCCTGATATGCCTCCTCCTTCTGGTCGCGGACTCTTCCGGTTAGGTTGGCTGGCTCCAAAAAACCCATCATCTTCAAGGATCGCAGCAATCTTAATAGTTGCAGCCCAATGTCATCATCCTGAACTAACCAAAATCATTTGGCTCTTCAGATAAGCCCTCATCATATCATGTGACGACATATAACAATTTTTTTGTCTTTCTTTTTAAGACTTTGGCTAATATTCCTATTCACTAAATGTCTTCCAAAGTCCTCTTTCATCCATCTACAAAACAGTTCAAGATAAATCACAATTGCCATGCCTAGCTGATTCTCTTTTCATGTATACAACTCCCACTTTATTCTTTCCAGGGTTCTGGAACAGACATTTGCTACATACAGTACCTAAAAGCAGCTTGTTCTGTTCCATCAAATGTAGGCAGGTGCAGGCCTTTTCAATGAAGCTAGGCCATAGGCTTAAAAGAAATCGGAATCATCCAAATGCAGCTTTATGGAATTGTTATTTTCTACAACGTATACATGTTATGAAAGGGCTGCCACCTGCAGGATGGAGCAAGATGTTTAGGATGGAGCAATGGCTTCAAGTTACAAGAAAGGAGATTACAGCTAAACCTCAGGAAATACTTTAGGACAGGAAGAGTTCTTCCAGAGTGGAACAGACTCCCTTGGTAGGTGCTGGACTCTCCTTCCATGGAGTTTTTAAAGCAGAGGTTGGATGACCATCTGTCTTGGATGAGATTCCTGACTTGCAGGGGGCAGGACCAGGTGACACCCAAGCTCCCTTCTATATGTTAGGAGAAGTGACAGCTCAGTTGCAGTCACTTGGGACTAACTCCCTTATGGGACAGTTCATATAGTTAGACACTTTTGTAACCTAAGTCTGCCTTCAGGGATGCATCTGTGAACTGAATGAGTGCGTAAACTACTTTTACATTTACTATAATAAGATTCTGTCATATCTTTATGAGGGAGTAGAAGGGATCTTACCAGGAATCCTATATTTAAAGAGGCTTAAGCAAGCCTGCAACAAGCTAACCACCGTGCAAATTTAAAAAGGGGAATGTTTGGAACTCTGCTAAGTTCTAGAACTGGCTAATGCAAGTTGGGAAGGATATTAGCAAACAATATATCCTTCTCCTGCCTCCCTAAACATCCCCACACTTCCGACTCTCCCATTCTACGATTCCGTGATGGAAACTTGAGCCAAAGTGTTGCCACAGAAACTAGGGAGCTAAAGATGCTTTTCTGGCAGTGTGATAAAATGTCATGGCTAAAATCCTGAGAGGAGAAACTGGAAAATACTGGAAAACACTGGTTCCTTCCAGAAGGTTTTGTTCTTTTCTGCTGAGGCAGCTGGATTTACTAGGATTTGCATTTTGTTATCTCAAGGTCACACTGAGCCCATCCAGACATGGAGCTCCTTGGCATTGAACACCAAGACGGGTTCCAGAAAAAGAGACCAAGGTGAATGTGTGGGTCATAAGCTGGGAGTCGTTGGAAAGGAGTCGCTGGGAGTGGCAGAAGGTTCTGTTGAGCAGGTGAGGGAAGAATAAGAGGAGAGAGAAAGAGCTCCATAGAAAGACAAGGCTGCATTGGGATGAGCTGGTGTGGGAATTATTGGCAGAGAAAAATGTACATCCAGCAAAAGGGGATGCAGTGCAACACCTGAAACTGTTCATAACACAAGCTATGATCTCGTATGAGGAAAGGGATTTAATATGCCTTCTTCCCCACCCCCAGTGGATTAGGAAAGAAGATTAGTAAAAGAAGAGGAAGCAGGATTGGATGAACATTAAAAAGGACAATAATTTTGACTGTGACTTGACTGAGATTTGTTGGAACGGTTTTAATAAGGCTTTATAGAAACTGGACCTAGAAACTGGAGAAATACTAATTTGGATTATTAGACAATCATAATAAGAGTCATATTGTACTATCTGAGTGGTTAAGATTTGAAGGCTGGGCTGGGGGGGCGGAATGTAGGGAAAGTGCCATCTTGCTAAAGGGGAGGGGAAAGGCTGGGTACTAAATACAGCTGGGTTTATCCAGGAGTGCATATTCTGAGTAATTATTGCTACAGTGGAACGATCACTCAGGGTGGGAGACAGGGAGAAGAGGGGGCACCCAGGGGAGCGCTGGGGGAGCCTGCCTTTCTATGTGTTGACAAATGATATGATACAAATGTGATAAAGGGTATTTTTAGTTATTTTCCCATGCCCTTTCTCTTTTCTATACAAATGTGTTTTGTAAGGGTTGTTCAATAATGTTTGCGTTATTATTTTTCTTTTTTGGTTTTCCCACTGTATGAATTCTGTGATGGGAAGTAAGCTGCATCCTCTTAGTGAAGCTTTTTCCACATTCCAAGCACTGATATGGTTTCTCCCCTGTATGGACTCTTTGATGGGAAGTGAGATGTGCACTTTGACTAAAGCGCTTTCCACATTCCAAGCACTGATATGGTTTCTCCCCTGTATGGACTCTTTGATGGGAAGTGAGATGTGCACTTTGACTAAAGCGCTTTCCACATTCCAAGCACTGATATGGTTTCTCGCCTGTATGGACTCTTTGATGGGAAGTGAGATCACCTCTCTGACGAAAGCTCTTTCCACATTCCAAGCACTGATAGGGTTTCTCGCGTGTATGAACTCTATGGTCCATAGTTAGATTGGAACTTTGACTGAAGCTCTTTCCGCATTCTAAGCATTGATAGGGTTTCTTCCCTGTATGAATTCTTTGATGGGAAGTGAGACTGGAACTGTGACGAAAGCTCTTTCCACACTCAAGGCATTGAAAGGGTTTCTCCCCTGTATGAATTCTTTGATGGAAAGTGAGACTTTTCTTCCAGGTGAAGCTCTTTCCACATTCCAAGCACTGATAGGGTTTCCTTCCTGTATGAATTCTTTGGTGCAAAGTGAGATTGTACCTGAGACTGAAGCTCTTCCCACATTTTAAGCATTGATACGGTTTCTCCCCTGTATGAATTCTTTGGTGCAAAGTGAGACTGTGCCTGAGACTGAAGCTCTTCCCACATTTTAAGCATTGATATGGTTTCTCTCCTGTATGAATTCTTTGATGGGAAGTGAGATGGGCCCCCTGGCTGAAGCTCTTTCCACATTCAAAGCACTGATAGGGTTTCTCCCCCGTATGAAGTTTTTGATGCAAACTAAGACACTGCATATACCCAAAGCTCTTTCCACATTCCAGGCATGGATATGGTTTCTCGCCTGTATGGACTCTTTGATGGGAAGTGAGATCACCTCTCTGACGAAAGCTCTTTCCACATTCCAAGCACTGATATGGTTTCTCGCCTGTATGGACTCTTTGATGGGAAGTGAGATTACCTCTCTGACGAAAGCTCTTTCCACATTCCAAGCACTGATAGGGTTTCTCCCCTGTATGAATTCTGTTATGGGAAGTGAGACCATCCTTCTGACTGAAGCTCTTTCCACATTCTAAGCACTGATAGGGTTTCTTCCCTGTATGTATTATTTGATGGGAAGTGAGATGTGCACTTTGACTAAAGCGCTTTCCACATTCCAAGCATTGATAGGGTTTCTCCCCTGTATGAATTCTTTGATGGCAAGTGAGAATCTCTCTGTGACTGAAGCTCTTCCCACATTTCAAGCACTGATAGGGTTTCTCCCGTGTATGGACTCTTTGATGAGAAGTTAGATTGCAACTTTGACTGAAGCTCTTTCCGCATTCTAAGCATTGATAGGGTTTCTTCCCTGTATGAATTCTTTGATGGGAAGTGAGACTGGAACTGTGACGAAAGCTCTTTCCACACTCAAGGCATTGAAAAGGTTTCTCCCCTGTATGAATTCTTTGATGGTTACTGAGACCATCCTTCCGATTAAAGCTCTTTCCGCATTCTAAGCACTGATAGGGTTTCTCCCCTTTATGAATTCCTTGATGGGAAGTGAGACTGGAACTGTGACGAAAGCTCTTTCCACACTCAAGGCATTGAAAGGGTTTCTCCCCTGTATGAATTCTTTGATGGATACTGAGACCATCTTTCCGATTGAAGCTCTTTCCACACTTTAAGCACTCATAGGGTTTCTCCCCTGTATGAATTATTTGATGGGAAGTGAGCTGTTCTTTCCGACTGAAGTTATTTCCACATTCCAAGCACTGATAGGGTTTCTCCCCTGTATGAACTCTTTGATGGCAAGTGAGATTCTGACGGTGACTGAAGCTCTTCCCACATTCTCTGCACTGATACAATTTCTCTCCGCTGTTAGTTCTTTCATGTGAAGAGATTCTATCCCTCCGAACAAAGCTCTTTCCTTGATGTGAGGTGGACTGGGGGCTCCGGTAGATGTTCTCTCCGCACTTTGTATATTTATCTGATTTCTCTGCTATGTGGATACTGTTGTGGTCCCCCTTGTTCTTCCCTTCCAATTCATCACCATCTGCAATGAAGAGAGAAGCTAATTAGAGCCTCAGAAAGAACAAAGTTAATGAATGCTTGTGATAGAGGAGGAACTGAAGAGAGTTAGATGTGAGCCCTTACTATAGTTTTCACTGTTGGCTGGTATTAACTGACATATTGCTTGGTTTTTATCTGGGATAGATTTTGTTTGGCTCAATCCTGGAATCCACTCCATCTCCAATTTCCCTTAAAGCTCTGAGGCTGACATTTAAGAAGGCCTGGCCAGTTCAGACAACCTGGTCATTGCTTTAAAAGGCATGACTAGAAGGAAAAAAATTGCAGAGAAAACAGTGGATATCCCTCCATTCAGGGTTCATGGTGGGGATGTTAGAATCCCGAATGCTGTTGGTCTCCATCTAAATAGTGAAGGTTCATCACATAGAGGTATGTATGGACTTTCAAAGTTACTTGCTTAATTTCAGAACAGATATTATGATCCCACAGGAAGTGTTACCAAGAGGGTCCATGACCCCACGATTCTCCTCCTTGACTTCCTTATGCAGAGCTCTCTGGTCAAGATCCAGCAAATTGTCTGTGAAACAAACAGCAACATCTTCACCTGCACACTCCCCACCAGCTGTTGCCTCAATCTAAATTTGGTCTAAATTTTAATTTATACCTAAATCACTCTCTTCAGTTTGAACCCCACTCCCATTTTCAAGAGTAGACTAACTCTGTATTGTTTCATTGGTGACAAAAGAGGAAAAGTGACTAACTCACTCTTAATCTAAACACAACAGCCGCAAGAGCTCCTGACTAGGCATTCAGCTATGCAATGTTGAATGTTCTCTGTTCTCTCCTGTTTCCCATTTTTTCTTTCAATTTAAACCAATTCAGGAACCCAGAACTCATACACTGACCACTAATGGTGAACCATATGCTAGAAATACTTGGTCTACATATTTGTATATTAGTCCTACGATCCTTGTTTTTAAAAGCAAATAAAAAGTTATTCCCCCCTTCATGGATCACTGCCTTGCCGTGGCGAAGGGGTTTGAATAACTCAGAGAAGCTATGAGCTATGCCGTGCAGGGCCACCCAAGATGGACAGGTCATAGTGGAGAGTTTTGACCAAACGTGATCCACCTGGAGCAGGAACCGGCAAGCCACTCGAGTATCCCTGCCAAGAAAACTCCATGGAGGGGACTTCTGGGGTGGCGCCACCGGCAATGGCGGTCTCCCTCTGAACTGGAGGGGAAGCTCCGCGGGAAATGGGTCTTCTCCGCTACGGCGAAGCGGGGACCCTTTCATAAATCACAGGCGGAAGAAGCCTGTGACCATGGGACTCGGTGGGCACCTTTAGCACCCCCCCAACTCGCGAAAGAACCCACAAACGGGCTCCGAAGTGAAGAGGGGGAAGTGGCGCGGTGCTGTGAGTCAACTGCTATTTCCGTGGAGCGAAGCCGCATAGCTGTTGCCGGAGGAGCGCTGCCTTTTTCCTGGGACAATTTGGACTCTAAAATAAGCACCCGTGAGTAATTAGAATCTTGAACAATTGGACATTAAATAAGGATTAACGAGCAGAAAAGAATTGGATTTTAAAATTTTTTTTCTATTTGGTACGGAGCGGGAAGGTCTAAACAGGAAGTCAGCCTTCCGTTCCTTTGTAAACAGAACAAAGCAAAGACTATCTAAACTAGAGCTAAGAAAATCATCTTTAAAGGATTGGATTCCATCATTTATAATTGTGCAACCCCCCTTTTTTGACAGAAGAAGGGGGAGGACTATCTTTGGATTGTTCAAAGTGAGTTTAAGCAAAGTAATTTTCCTCCGTCCTGATACTGGAGCAAGGGTGTCAGGACCGATGTTTGAAGTTCATTGACCAGAAACAAGTGGTTCTGACAGATAGTGAAAAGAAGAGAAACATAGTGATTCCATCGTCCCTCTTCGCATTTGAAAGGAACAAATTTTGACAAAGTATCTTAAAAGGGGTAATTTTGTTGCGAGAACAAATAGAAGTTTTCCCCCTAGAGGGAGACTGTGAAACTGTAACTAACTCCAGGGAGCCGGCAGCTGTTATAGATTACGATCGTGGGAACAGGCATCTGACCTTGCAGAACAATGTATTCAGAAACCTTGTTGTGTGCCCTTTACAAAACAAATGCCCTACTGGAACAATTACATGAAAAAGTGAAATGGATGAAGACTTCGGTCAGAAATATGGGACAAGCAGTGGGAAACTTTGAACAGGCAGTGGGAAAATATGTGGAGCCCACTCAGGAATCACATCAAGAGTGTGTTTTGACAGATCAGGCCCAACAGGAATATGAGTTTTCGGATTGGACAAATGATCCTGGGAAAAGCCAGATTTGGAAAGAAAATGTCTGGTTTGGTCTGGAAATGGGGGGCTGGATGGATCCCCCAATGCTGGGATGTCTGGACTTTTCAAATATGGTAATGAGCCGTGAGATGTTTGGGACTGTGTGGGATCTTAACCTTGGAGGGCTTCTGAAATATGCTATTAAATACCACATGGAATTTAAGGTTGAATATGGAAAAGGGGCTGATATGTCGAGAAGGGCTGAAAATACTGTTAAGCTGGAGTTATCACGAGCAGGAGACAAGGGAAAATATAGCTACGAACATGAAGAAGAGTCGCGGAAGGGGCAAGGAAGAGATTTGAGGGCGTCAGATATAAGGTTGCCAGGTTAATGAGCTAGATTGATGTGATAATGAGGACTGACAAAACCTGGAAGATCAGACTTATTTGTATTTTTCCTTTTTGTTTTTTCTCTCTCTTTTTATTAGAAGTGTTTTATAATAATTGATGAGCATTAGAAAAATGCTGGAATGGAATTACTTGGTTTTAGTAAAAATGTTCAAAGAATTATGAAAGAATGTTATAAGCTGGTATGGACAAGATTTAAGTTTTAAGATTTAAGATTTACCGTATTTTTCTCTCTATTACACGCAGATTTTTTCTCCTAAAAAGGAAGGGGAAATGTCTGTGCGTGTTATGGAGCGAATGTGGGGGGTCCCTGGAGCCGATTGGGGGAGCGCAGGAACAAAAATCAATCGTTCGTTGTGCCGGAGAGGGAAACCTGAAAAGAGGAAGTGGTTGCTTTCCTGCATTCTGCCTCAGGGTCTTACTGCCCACCCTCCTCTGTTTTGTTGCTGTGTTTGCTCAAACGGAACAAAGAGCAGGCAAATCCCCTCCCCTCCAGGCAAGCAGAGGGGAAAGCAGAGGTCTTTCCTTCTAATTCCTTCCTCGCAGGCAGCCAGAAAACATGCAGGAGGAGAGAGAAAGCTGGCTTCGGTTTGTGGAAACTTTTGCCTTTCTTTCCTCCTCCCTCCCGTAAAATCCCTCTCCTGCTTTCTTAGCCAGCTGCTTCTCTGCACACCGCTCTCTTGTCCCTTCTGTGTTTTTCCTTCACTCCCCACTTAAAATGTAGTTTCAAAGCATGGATCCACATGGATCCTCAGGATCTTTGCATTGGGCCACCCCAAATTCACCATCAGATCACATAGCAGCCTGCCCCCCAAAAATCACACACCCACTGTTGCCTGGGGCTGCAATGGTGCAAAAATGTGGTTAAAAAGCATGGATCCACATGGATCCTCAGGATCTTTGCATTGGGCCACCCCAAATTCACCATCAGATCACATAGCAGCCTGCCCCCCAAAAATCACACACCCACTGTTGCCTGGGCCTGCAATGGTGCAAAAACGTGGTTAAAAAGCATGGATCCACATGGATCCTCAGGATCTTTGCATTGGGCCACCCCAAATTCACCATCAGATCACATAGCAGCCTGCCCCCCAAAAATCACACACCCACTGTTGCCTGGGGCTGCAATGGTGCAAAAATGTGGTTAAAAAGCATGGATCCACATGGATCCTCAGGATCTTTGCATTGAGCTACCCCAAATTCACCATCAGATCACATGTCTGTGGCCACAGCATGAAGCACAAAAATGATACATCCACTGTTTCATTCAGAATTTTTTTCCTTGTTTTCCTCCTCTAAAAACGATGTGCGTGTTGTGGTCAGGTGCGTGTTATAGAGCGAAAAATACGGTATCTTATTATAGAAAGGTAAGATTAAGATTGTTTAGGGTAATGCAATGACAGAATTTTTTATAATATGGAAAGGATTTGCTGGGATAATTAATAACTAGGATACAAAGAAAGGGAGGAGGAGGAGGTCTAAGAAAGAAGGTGATGACAGTTGAGGATTTGGAAATAATGAATTTGTTTTTTTGTTCCCCCCCCCCTTTTTGTAATTTTTTTAATTGTTTGTGTGGTATTGTTGAATTTTTTTTCCCCTATCTATATGGTGGGAGGGTTTTGTCTTTCTTCTTTTTTTAACTTGCCAATTATTTTTATATTTTTCTTTGCTTTTATTTCATTTTGTAATATTTTGAAAATCTCAATTATTATATCAATTATTTTTTTTTAAAAAAGAAAACTCCATGGAGAAAGACAACAGGCATACAGTGGTGCCTCGCAAGATGAAATTAATCCGTTCTGCGAGTCTCTTCGTCTAGCGGTTTTTTCGTCTTGCGAAGCAAGACCATTGACAGATTAGCGGATTAGCGGCTTTTAGCGGCTTAGCGGATCAGCTGATAAGCGGCTTAGCGGCTTAGAAAAAGGGGGGAAAGGGGAAAAAACCCGCAGGAACTCGCAAGACATTTTCGTTTTGCAAAGCAAGCCCATAGGGAAATTCGTTTTGCGAAGCGCCTCCAAAACGGAAAACCCTTTCGTCTAGCGGGTTTTCCGTCTTGCGAGGCGTTCGTCTTGCGGGGCACCACTGTATAAAAGTTATGACGCTGGAAGATGAGCCCCTCAGGTCGGAAGGTGTCCAACATGCTACTGAGGAAGAGCGGAGGACAAGTACAAGTATATTCAGAGCTGATGAAGCGGCTGGGCCAAAGCCGAAAGGTCGCTCAGTTGTGTATATGCCTGGAAGCGAAAGGAAAGTCCAATGCTGTAAAGAAAAATATTGCATAGGAACCTGGAATGTAAGAACCGTGAACCTTGGTAAGTTGGATGTGGTCAAAAATGAGATGGCAGGAATAAATATTGACATCCTGGGCATCAGTGAACAAAAATGGACAGGAATGGGCGAATTCAGTTCGGATGACCATCATATCTACTACTGTGGGCAAGAAGCCCGTAAAAGAAATGGAGTGGCCCTCATAGTCAACAAAAGAGTGGCGAAAGCTGTACTGAGATGCAATCTCAAAAATGATAGAATGATCTCGATACGAATCTAAGGCAGACCTTTTAACATCACAGTAATCCAGGTTTATGCACCAACCACTGGTGCTGAAGAAACTGAAATTGACCAATTCTATGATGACTTACAACACCTTATAAAAATGACACCAAACAAGGATGTTCTTCTCATTATAGGGGATTGGAATGCTAAAGTAGGGAGTCAAGAGATAAAAGGAACAACTGGCAAGTTTGGCCTTGGAGTTCCAAACAAAGCAGGGCAAAGGCTGATAGAGTTCTGCCAAGAGAACAAGCTGGTCATCACAAACACGCTTTTCCAACAACACAAGAGACGACTCTACACATTGACATCACCAGATGAGAAGCATCAAAATCAGATTGATTATATTCTCTGCAGCCAAAGATGGAGAAGCTCTATACAAGTCAGCAAAAACAAGACCTGGAGCTGACTGTGGCTCAGATCATCAGCTTCTTATAGCAAAATTCAAGCTTAAACTGAAGAAAGTAGGAAAAACAACTGGGCCGGTAAGATACAATCTAAATCAAATCCCTTATGAATACACAGTGGAAGTGAGGAACAGGTTTAAGGATTTAGATTTGGTGGACAGAGTGCCTGAAGAACTATGGATGGAGGCTCGTAACATTATACAGGAGGCAGCAACTAAAACCATCCCAATGAAAAGGAAATGCAAGAAAGCAAAGTGGCTGTCCAACGAGGCCTTACAAATAGCGGAGGAGAGAAGGCAAGCAAAATGCGAGGGAGATAGTGAAAAATACAGGAAATTGAATGCAGATTTCCAAAAAATAGCAAGGAGAGACAAGAAGGCCTTCTTAAACGAGCAATGCAAAGAAATAGAGGAAAACAATAGAAGGGGAAAAACCAGAGGTCTGTTCAAGAAAACTGGAGATATGAAAGGAACATTTCGTACAAAGATTACCATAATAAAAGACAAAAGTGGTAAGGACCTAACAGAAGCAGAAGACATGAAGAAGAGGTGGCAAGAATACACAGAGGAATTATACCAGAAAGATATGGATGCCTCGTACACCCCAGGTAGTGTGGTTGCTGACCTGCCGATACAGCGTCAGGGCTCCAGCAATCACGGCAAGCCTCTTCACACCCGGCTGGTCCCCTCGACACCCCACTACCCTTGGGGCTTTTTTGGGGGGGGTCTAACCCTGGCACTCACCCCCACTGCTCAAAAGCCCCGGTAAAAGTCATCTTTTAGACGGACGACTCGAACTGCCTCACCATTTCCCTTCGCAGACAAATCGGAAGCCCAGGATCAGGTTACTTTCAAGAGTCATGACTTCTAATGCTGCCTGAAGGATCGGTAAGTTGTCTGACATTGGTAGAGCATTCAATCACGGTACAGGTTTTAGACATTTTGAGCTGTGGTGGTCGGGGAGCTGTGGTGTATTCCTAGCTCAAATTGCCTGCAGATGTCAAAGGTGCAGGCAGGCAGGTGGAGGAGCCCGAAATGGTGCCCCCCGAGCAAGCCCCAATACCTCTCCGGTTCCATCCATGTCCCCATCTCCCCTCCCCTGGAACTCACCAGATCTCTCCGAGGTCCCTGGGAGGGAACGCTCAGAGGCTGTGAGGAGGGATGCAGGAGACAACCTGACCAGGTCAACCGTCCATCTTCCCCCTTCCATCCTTATGAGCTTTGCAGGATCCGTCTCTTTCATCCTTCCTGAGCAGTCAAGAAGCGAAAACAAGCTGCAGGGTCCTAGGAGAGAGGAAGAAACAAAGGGAGCCTCAGAGGCCCTGCAGGGATCCTCTTTCCCTAGATATTCTCCTGCCCCTGGAGAGGCATAAATGGGGCAGCCCCTTCCCAAGAGAAGCCCCATTTCTAAACATCTCCAGTGATTCCAATTTTTCCGTATGCTCCTCACCCCACTTGCAAGCCTGGCATGGTCTGCACAGTAGTCACCTGAGAGTAGATCCCATTGAACTCAGTGGGGATAACTGACAGAACTTGGTAAAAAAAACCAGTCACCGTCCTGTCCGCAAGCCTGCAAACTGAAACCCCAGAGCATGGGCAGAAAAGAGCAGAGTAGATATTACATGTAGGTGCCCCCATGCTAGGTGCTTTCTATGGAGAGCCCTTTTCACAATCTTTGAGCTCTCTCATCACAAGCCAGACAGATGTTGTAGCCGTATCCACCTCTGTCAAGAGTTGCACGGGGACCAAATCTGTATGTGGAAGCAGAGGAGCCATTTTCGCAAGTCTCCAGTCCCAAAATGTGGCCCCCACCCTGGCACGGAAGCAATCAAAGTATAGATCTTCCACATGTCCTAAATCTGCAGTGTACTTAAGAACAACAGGCATGTATATCCTCCAAAAACTCCAGAGGTGAGCTTTACGCTCCTCTTGTGACAAGATTCCCAAATCTTAGGGTAGCTTGATAGAACTAGTCTATGTTGAGATAGCACCAATGTCCCCTGTTAGTAGTAGGAGCCACACAATGACTGATAATCCCTCTTTTGTCCCAGAAGCTGGGGAGTAGGTGTCTTTTATCCTTGCTTTATTCTTCTTGATAATACATAAATAAATGTCCCCTTCTGCATCTTACATTTTTCTAAGAGAGTATTATTCACAATCATGCTTGCCATATATTCCGTATAGATTGTCTTAGTTCCCTTTAGAAAAGTCTGTCCAATCCCTGGCTCCTGCGGGTTGGAGTTCCAGTTTTACCTACACACTGTGAAAATTATAAGTTTAATGTAAATAAAACATTCTGCAATAGCAGCTGCTGCAGAGAAACTCCAGGATGGGGAACATCCTTGATAGCTCACTCTGGGATCAGAGAGAGAAAAGTTGGCAGACCTGCCACCCAGAGCCCCCTCCTTCTCCTCCCTGCATCGCCTCACCCCCTTCAGGACAAGATCTTGGGGTCCTTAAGGCGCCTTTCCACCCTCTCCTCTCAAGGAAGGCAGCTCCGTTCCCTTGAACCCTGGCAAGCCCAGTGCAGCCAGCTCAGCCCTCTGGCTCTCCCCTTTTCTCCACGGAGGAGCCCCAGGCGTGGCCCCTGCCCAGAGAGGCTTCCCTTGAGGCTCTGGGCTGGAGACCTGAGCTGATCTGGAGGAGGATCTGCCCGGGGGAAAGGCCGGCCTGGCAGGGGCTCCTCCACTGGAAGGGGCATTCTGGGCATGCCCTCCCCCCCCCGACCCCTCCCTCCTTCCCCAAAGAGGATGCCAAGGAAGAGCAGAGCTGCAGACCCCCTGGAAACTCGCCCCCTCCCAGGCTTGGCAGAGAGGAATGGGGGGCAGGACCCTCTGCTCCCAGACTTGGGGGTCTCCCCCTGCAGCCCCGGGACCCCCTTCTCCCATGGGCACCCCAAGGGGGAAGAGAGAGGAGACTCACCGGATTCTTCCCAGGAGGGAAACCGAGGCAGCGCGGGGAGGAGACAAGAGACAAAAGGCGGGACTGGGCACGGAGGGAGGGGATTCGGCTCTGGAGGGCCCGCCCCGCCTCTCCACTTCCTGTCTTCTCTAGGACTCCGGCTCTGGTCGATTTAACCCTTCACAAGCTGAGCACAGCCCCCTGGCTGACTGGCTGTCCTCCTTCCCTCCCAGAATCCGGGGGTCCAGGGCATGTGCAGAGTTCTCTGTGATTCTCGGCTCAGATGCCGCTTGGTGCCCTGCCCCCAGATGGGTGGGCTATAAATAAAATAATAATAATAATGCTTCACCTGCTCACTAGCGGACTGAAAGTCTGTTGCAATATTAGGAGGGTACCTGAGAGAGACACGGGTCCCTTGGGAGCAAAAGCCTCCGCTGGTAAAGCAGGAGACTCTCGATTTGAGGGTCCTGGGTTCAAGCCCCACTTTAGGCATCGCAAAGGGTTGGACTGTGAATCTGTGAAATGCAAATAAATAAATCAGTACACTCCCCAGTTGGAGAACTCGCTCCAGACTCAGAAAGTGACCTTCAGCGGGGACAAAGGTCGGATTCTGCATTCAGGCAGGAAGACTCAGAGGCGCCAAGGTCAGATGGGGCGCCCCCCCCCCCCGCTGCTCTCCCTCCCGCCCCCGCCCCAAATTCTGGAGGAGGCAGCTTGCTTCCTGCTGTTTCCGATTCAACTTCAGAATCTTAGAATTCAGAGAAGCGTAGAATTCTGGAGCTGGAAGGGACCCCTGAGGGTCATCTAGTCCAGGCGGGTGAAGGTGGGGCGGCATGGCCAGGATCCGGGAGGGCGCGGGGAGGAGGGGAATTTGGCCCGGGATAGTCCCTCCCCTTTCCTGGAAGCGTAGTCCTGCAGAGAGTGCCGCTGCCCCCCCCCCGTGGGCCTCTTGGCTTGGGGGGAGCCTGGTCCCCTTTGGGCTCTGCTTTGTCCCCGCGGTGCCCAAGGGGATCCTCCATGGACAGAGCCAGTCTACCTTGGAACGGGGGAGAAGGAGAAGGGGAGGATGCTCTTCCGCTCCTGCTTGCGGAGTTCCCGGGGGGGGGGGCGCCTGGTCGGCTGCTGCCAGGAGGCTGGGCTAGGTGGGCCCTGGTCCTGATCCAGCAGGGCTCTTCTTATGGAGCCTCCAGGCCCACAGGCAGTCTACCCAGACGGCTCTGTTCTGTGGGGCCTTGGGCTGCTGTGAGGACAGGAGGCTGGGCTAGGTGGGAGGGGTCCCCTTGGTCCGGACCCAGATGCTGCTGCTGCTGCTGATTTGGGGCTCACCTGAGGCCCTTCCGCTCCTAGAATCACACCCGGAGGCAGGAGCGTCATTTTTCTCCTCCTCTTCGCAGGAGCGTCATTTGGCAGATCCTTGCCTCTGGTGGCCAAGCTGGGCTGCTGGTTCCTGGAGGAGGCTGGGGGTGGAGACTTAGTCATGCCCAGTGCCCTCAAGCAGCGCCTTGCCATTTTGTTTCTGCCCCCACCCAGGAGACACCTGGAAGAATCTGCCCTGGAGTCCGAGTTGCCCCTGGATGTTGAGGCTGGCCTGGTCTTCCAGGTCCTGGGTCTGGAGACCCCCACCCTTAAAATAAAAACCAGGCCCCCTTCCCACCCCTGCTTCTCATTCACCTTGAATCACCTCTAAATTCATCCTCACTGTGATATACCCATTTCACAGGCGCCACAACTGAGGCTGGGAAACTGCACCCATTTCACTGTGAGGCTGATGCAGCATTTCCCAACCTGGGCATGAGTTAATTATAATGCCCACACACACACACTTGATTTTTCTCCTTTCCAGCACTCCTGCGTTAAGAAGTAAAACGGAATTAAATGATTCTCTGGATCTTCAGTGTCAGCAAAAACTCCTTCCCCAATCTCTGTTTGTAAACCACCAGTGTCAAAATTGCTTTCTTTGGAGGTTTTCCAAATGGAGGCTGGAAGGCCAAATGTCAGGGATTATTTATTGCAGGGGGTGGGACTAGATGTCCGTTGGGGTCCAACCTCACAGTTGTTTACTATTATTATTAGTTTCTTTTTAAAAGATCAGTGTTGAACAACACTAAACCACAACAACACACTACAGTGGTACCTCGGGTTAAGTACTTAATTCGTTCTGGAGGTCCATTCTTAATGCCATCACCCCAGTATGACTCCCCTTTATCACACACACAGCCCAACAAGACAATGGAAAAAACCCACCTACAGCATACAAATCAATGTGGCTAACCTGATCCAAAACACCCACCCACCCCACTCACCCATGAAAACAAAGACCACCACAGCCAACCACAAATGAACCACCTCTCTCATCACCAAAGGGACACAGGTGAACAGCAGAGAACCCGCACAAGCAATGCTGACACAAAACCCCATATATATTAAGTAAAACAGAAACATCGTCACCCGATGATCCGCCCTGGCGGCCCTGGCTTCCTCCTTGGAGGTCCCTTTAGAAGGAGAAGGGGTCCCAGGTCTCCATGGGGAAAATCGCCCTTCGGGGCCAATGCTTTAGCCTTTCAGGCTCCAGCCTCCTTCTTTATGGTGGGATCACATGCAGACGTTCCCAGGTTTACTAAGGATCCCTTGAAAAAGATGGGCTCTGCTTCGGCATGTTGTGCCCTCCCCCCGCCCCAACCATCTGTAAACTGAACTGTAAACACTAAGAAAAAATGTATTGCTGATTCATTTTTTGAATGTTTTAAATAGTTTCTACCAATAATTATATTCAATCTCATTATAAACAACTTTCAATTTTTTTAAAAAAAATCCTGTCATGTATATGTAGTAGAAATTCAAAAAGAGGTTCCCAGACTGGAGGTTATCCACACAGAAACCCCCCCCCCCAAAAAGGAGGGAGTCTCCAGGTGGAAAGATAGGCCTTTATTGAAATACAAATGTTCCTGCAAAGAACCACATACATATAGAATACATACATTTACATTTGCACAGTACATATACACAATACGTTATTTTCCTCACATAAAGCATACCTACATTACTCTATATTATGCCTACCTATACTATACATACCAACACATCTACCCCACATGAACACCCACAAACTGACTTTACTTCCAGCCGTTCTTGTTACACTACTTTATTTTTCCAATTGCCTTAAACACATTTCATTATTTCTTTAATCTCTTCTTCTATCTTAACTTTACTCTCCTTTCACTCTAATCATGTTCTGGATTCACTCAATATCTGTCAAAAGTTCGACTTTTTCCACATAGCTTTTGATGTATTCCTTAAAGATAGCCCACTCCTTATTCACTTTTTCAACTTGTTGTAAATATTTTCCCAGAACCCCACAATCTCTTTGCATTCCCACCCCATGTGTAGAAAGGTTCCCGCCCCGTTGTTGTATCTCCAACAAACATCACTACAGTTTTTATGCATTTTTGCCAGTCTAACCAGGGTCAGGTACCATCTGTATTGCATTTTCGTTACATTCTCTCTTAAATTGTAGCATGCCGTAAATTTAATATGAGATTTGATAAAAAGATAAATTTTGGATTAACATTATGTCTAAAATAAGTACTTAAGTTTTTGATAAAAATATTTAAAGTCGGAGACATAATATTTGAAAATTACAAAATAAGAGTTGAAACACGTTGATAAATTGCTGTTTATAATTTTATAATTGGGAACGCAGGAACGGGAGATACGAGGAAGTCCAAAAAGCGAAGAAAATATGGCTGTTAAAGTATTTGATTTTGTTGTTTGTTTTTTATTATGTGTCAATCTTTTTACTTTTTTCTGTTTTTCTTTGATTATTGTATTTTGGTGATGGTTTTATATGTGTTTGGTGAAAATAATGTTTAAAATCTTTAATAAATATCTTAATATCCCTGTCTCACAGTAGTTGGCTCATCATATTTTCCCCTAAATCCTGGGCCTACTTTACCATCGCTGTCTTCACTTGCTCCTCCTTTACCTCCCATTCTAGGAGCAAATCATATAGTTTGGAAATATGTTTACTTTTAGATTGGAGTAAGTACTCATCCAATCTTGAAATTTCTTTCTCAAATCCTTTTTCTTCCTCTTTTGTTATCTCTGATTAATTTGAAAGAACTGCAGCCAATTGTTCAAATATTTCTTAACTTCCTTATATCCTTTCAATTTAAGTTTATTATTTTCCTCTTCCAGTAATCCTTATATGTTGCCCAGTTGTTATTCATATTCTTTCTCTTTACAGTCATGATTTCTAAGGTGAGGCCCACCAAGGTGTTTTGGGTTCTAGAATCCCTGTATATTTCATCCATATTTTATACAATGATTTAATTATAAAACCCATGTGGACTCTCTCCTTTCCATCTATTAGGTATGCATGCCATCCAAATTGAGTTCCTACTTCCTCCAGATCTAATGCATCAGTGTCCTTTAACTTAATCCACTCCCTTAAGCAGGTCATACCTGCTGCAGCATGATATAATTCCAGGTCAGGGAGGTCAAATCCGCCTCTCTTTCTCCGATCAATAAGTAATTTATATTTTATTGTAGGTGTTTTTTGGATGGAATGGCAAATTGCACATCATTCCTATTCACCAATCAAAGGATCACAGCAATCTTTTTTTTTACTTCAATTTTTTTATTGGTTTTCACAAAATTATAAACAAACACATAAAACAAACAAACATAAATCATAACCGTATTAAAAATTTCACTTATTAACATTGTTAAGTGCCTTCCTCACTTCCCCTTGGTTGAATTTCAATGCATATCCTTTTAAGGTCAAAATAAAAAAATTCCTTCCAGTAGCACCTTAAAGACCAACTAAGTTAGTTCTTGGTATGAGCTTTCGTGTGCATGCACACTTCTTCAGATACACATCCTTTTAATCCTTTTAAGGGTTTTCCAAATCACAGTTCTTATAAAGTTTAACTTGAACATTAACATCCTTAGATCTTTTCATTTTGAAATTACACCTATTAATTCATCACTTAACTTATATAAAATCCTAAGTCGATTAAGTATCTGCAAGCTGATTCCAATTCATCTAACTTGACATATTTAACTAAATAATCATTAAATTTAGTCCATTCTTCCTGATATGCCTCCTCCTTCTGGTCGCGGACTCTTCCGGTTAGGTTGGCTAGCTCCGAAAAACCCATCATCTTCAAGGATCACAGCAATCTTAATAGTTGCAGCCCAATGTCATCATCCTGAACTAACCAAAATCATTTGGCTCTTCAGATAAGCCCTCATCATATCATGTGACGACATATAACAATTTTTTTGTCTTTCTTTTTAAGACTTTGGCTAATATTCCTATTCACTAAATGTCTTCCAAAGTCCTCTTTCATCCATCTACAAAACAGTTCAAGATGAATCACAATTGGTCTGGACGAGATTCCTGGGATTCCTGACTTGCAGGGGGCAGGACCAGATGACACCCAGGCTCTCTCCCTGTGTGGGATGTGAAACTTATAGCAGTCAAGTACAACATTCCTATAGTGGACATATTTGGGGATGTTTTCTACTACTCAGGAGAAAACTTCCTGTTTCCTCCTGAGCTGGGACAGACTTCCACTTCATGTGACTTGAAGTAGGTGAGGCCTATTATAAGTAGAGGAGCACATGTCCTCCACATTCTGCTCTTTTTCTCCATTTTGTCTTTCTATATATTAGGAGAAGTGACAGCAACCAAATTCTGCCTTCAGGGATGCTTCTCTGAACTGAATGAGTGAGTAAACTACTTTTATATTGACTTTAGCAAGATTGTGTGATGTATTTTTATGAGGGCGTAGAAGAGATCTTACCAGGAATCCTATATTTAAAGAGGCTTAAGCAAGCCTGCAACAAGCTAACTACCGTGCAAATTTAAAAAGGGGATTGTTTGGAACTCTGCTAAGTTATAGAACTTGCTAATGCAAGTTAGGAAGGATACAGAGGTACCTCGCAAGACGAATGCCTCGTAAGACGAAAAACTCGCAAGACGAAAGAGTTTTTCGTTTTTTGAGTTGCTTCGCAAGACGAATTTCCCTATGGGCTTGCTTCGCAAGACGAAACATCTTGCAAGTTTGTTTCCTTTTTCTTAAAACCGTTAATACCAGGGTGCATCCGTGCTTCGCAAGACGAAAAATCCGCAAGACGAAGAAACTTGCAGAACGAATTAATTTCGTCTTGCGAGGTACCACTGTATTAGTAAACAATATATCCTTCTCCTGCCTCCCTAAACATCCCCACACTTCCGACTCTCCCATTCTACGATTCTGTGATGGAAACTTGAGTCAAATTGTTGCCACAGAAACTAGGGAGCTAAAGATGCTTTTCTGGCAGTGGGACAAAATGTCATGGCTAAAATCCTGAGAGGAGAAACTAGAAAAACCTTTAGTAGAAAGTTCTTCTTTTGCCAATGAACTTTGCCTCTGCCTGATTTATGGAGAACCAGATGCATCCATTCCAAACAAACTTCTGCAGCTCTGCTCCCCATCCAGACATGGAGCACCTTTACATTGAAGACCAAGACGGGTCCCAGAAAGAGAGACTGAGGTGAATGTGTGGGTTGTAAGCCGGGGGTCATTGGAAAGGAGTCACTGGGAGTGGCGCAGAAGGTTCTGTTGAGCAGGTGAAAGAAGAACAGGAGGAAGAAACTGTTCATAACACAAGCTACGATCTCGTATGAGGAAAGAGATTTAATATGCCTTCTTCCCCACCCCCAGTGGATTAGGAAAGATTAGTAAAAGAAAAAGCAGCAGGATTGGATGAACATTAAAAGACACAATAATTTTGGACTGTGACTTGACTGAGATTTGTTGGAACAGTTTTAATAAGGCTTTATAGAAACTGGACCTAGAAACTGGAGAAATACTAATTTGTATTACAGTGGTACCTCAGGGTAAGTACTTAATTCGTTCTGGAGGTCCGTTCTTAACCTGAAACTGTTCTTAAACTGAAGCACCACTTTAGCTAATAGGGGACCCCTGCTGCCGCTGCGCCACTGGACCACTGTCTGAGTGGTTAAGATTGCAAGGCTGGGCTATGCGGGCACAATGTAGGAAAAGTGCCATCTTGCTGAAGGTTACTGGATACTAAATACAGCTGGGTTTATCCTGGAGAGCATATTCTGAATAATTATTGCTACAGAGGAACGATCACTCTGTGTGGGAGACGAGGAGAAGGGGGGCACCCAGGGGAGAGCTGGGGGAGCCTACCTTTCTATGTGTTGATACAAATGTGATAAAGGGTATTTTTAGTTATTCTCCCCCGCCCTTTCTCTTTTCTATACAAATATGTTTTGTAAAGGTTGTTTAATAATGTTTGCGTTAGTTTTTCTTTTGGTTTCCCCTCTGTATGAATTCTTTGATGGGAAGTGAGAACATCTTTCCGATTGAAGCTCTTTCCACATTCCAAGCACTGATATGGCTTCTGACCTGTATGAGTTCTTTGATGGGTCTTGAGATAGGAACTGTGACCAAAGCTCTTTCCACACTCATGGCATTGAAAGGGTTTCTCCCCTGTGTGAATTCTTTGATGGGAAGTGAGCTGGGCCCCCTCCCAGAAGCTCTTTCCACATTCCAAACACTTATATGGTTTCTCCCCTTTATGAATTCTTTGATGGAAAATGAGACTGGAACTATGATGAAAGCTCTTTCCACACTCATGGCATTGAAAGGGTTTCTCCCCTGTATGAATTCTTTGATGGGAAGTGAGCTTGGTTTGCTCCCGGAAGCACTATCCACATTCCAAACACTGATATGGTTTCTCCCCTGTATGAATTCCTTGATGGAAAGTGAGAGTGTAACGGTGACGAAAGCTCTTTCCACACTCATCAAAAGATAGCCCATCCCTTAATCACTTTTTCAACTCGTTGTAAATCTTTTCCCAGAATTCCACTATCTCTTTGCATTCCCACCACATGTGTAGAAAGGTTCCTGCCCCGTTGTTGCATCTCCAACAAACATCACTAGTTTGTATACATTTTTGCCAGTCTAACCGGGGTCAGATACCATCTGTATTGCATTTTCATTACATCCTCTCTTAAATTGTGGAATGCCGTAAATTTAATATCCCTTTCCCACAGCCATTTCCATAGGCTCATCATATTTTCCCCTAAATCCTACGCCTACTTTACCATCGCTGTTTTCACTTGCTCCTCCTTTACCTCTCATTCTAGGAGCAAATCATATAATTTGGAAATACAAATCAAATCCGTTTATTGTGAGGACCATGCCTGTACACAAACATCAACACAACAATAGTTAAAAAATATTAAAATTCATTACATACTACGCCAACAAAACCTTCATCCCACAAAATAGAAAGAGAGGGAAAACAAGCAACGAGTTAAACAGACGATGAAGGGGTCTTTACATCGTCATCCATAAATCTTTCCCTGGCTTTCATGGCCTTCATCACAAAAACCGCTACCACATGGGTAATACGTGGGTTTGCATCAACTAACAAAAATTTTACTCTATCTTCAGGATTGGTTATAGAGTTGGGTATAATTTGCAGCAATGCGTCTCTAAAGCCCGAGTAGATGGGGCAATAGAGGAGGTAATGTGTAAGATCCTCTTTAATTTTCATAAGGCAAGGGCATAAACGATGTTCTACTGGGGTTTTTGTGAATCTACCGGTCAGATATGCAGTTGGCAGTGTTTGAAACCGTGCCATAGTAAAAGCTCTCCGAAGGGTGGGATCAGTGATCTCCACCAAGTAGTTGGCACAGATTTTGACTGCTTTTACTCGGGGAAACCAGTAGGAAAACCCAGAGTTTTTTATCTTTGTGGAGTCCAAAAAGGCGTCTTTTTCAAAGATCCATTCCCGAACTTTATCAGGGCTCCACAATTTGAGGGTATTAAACTCAGGTAGATTGTATCTGGATAGGATATCTAGTAGGTTTTTATGCCAAGTAGTATTATTTTGTAATGATACAAAGGCTTGTTTAGCCAATAAGGTGTTCGGGGCATCTGTGAGGTTGGTGAAAAAACGCAGGAATCTTAAGTGGGCCCTGGCAGACACAGAAGGTAATCCTACTTCCACTCTTAGGAGAGCTGCCGGAGTACTCTGAGGGAGGCCTAGAATTCTTCTGAGGTAAAAATTTTGGAAGATTTCAAGCCGTTCTAACAGCTTCTGATTCCATCCCCAGAGTTCTACTCCATATAGCATCTGGGGAATCACTTTTCCAACAAAAGCTTTTAGTGCCGGGATCACCAGTTGCCCTCCCCTCGAATAAAAAAAGCTGAGCAGAGCACCGATTGTCCTACGTGTTAGAAGGGCTACAGTCTTGAAGTGGGCAAGCCAGCTAGATGTAGCTTGGAAAGTGATACCAAGATATTTAAAAAAAAGACACTGTTCAATTTTGTGTTCATCTAAAGACCATCTAAATGTGTGGCGAGCTCTAGTAAATACCACAATTTTTGTTTTGTCATAATTTATCTTTAGAGAGTTTTGGGAACAATAAGCTGCGAGCCCCTCCAGCATGCTATGTAGGCCCCTTCGAGTAAGTGCCATGACAGCCATGTCATCAGCATATAGTAATATATTCAGGTGTTTGCCTTCCAGGGCAGGAGCTGATGACTTATACTTTGCCATATGTTGAACAATGTCATTTATATAGAAATTAAAGAGGAACGGCGCTAACAAACAGCCCTGTTTAACCCCTTTCCCCAGTGGCAGTGGGTCAGTATAGTTGCCTGACATCCCAGTTCTGATTTTAACTGTGGTGTCTGAATGTAACTCTCTAAGTATTTTGAGAAGTCGTCTATCAATATCTGTTTCATATAGTTTTTGCCATAATTTGTCCCTACAGATTGAATCAAAAGCGGATGTGAGATCTACAAAAGCCACAAAAAGTTTGCTCTTATGTACCTTTGTATACTTATCTATCATTGTCTGTAGTACCAAACAATGGCCTGTTGTACTATGGCCCTTTCTAAACCCTGCCTGTTCCGGATTAAGCAGGTTAGAGTGGTCAGCCCAGTCAACCAGTTTATTTAGCAGGTAGCGAGTATAAAGTTTATACACAATGTCCAGGAGACTTATGGGGCGATAGTTTGAGGGGTCTTGGGGGTCTCCCTTCTTATAGATGGGGGCTACCAGGCTCAGTTTCCAGTTTTCTGGGATTTTGCATATATCATTTATTACCGTAAAAAGTTGGGCCAAAATAGCAGCCCACCACTGGGCATTTAGTTTAAACACCTCAGGAGGAATCATATCCTCACCGGGAGCTTTGCCATTCTTGAGTGTTTTAATTAGCTGTAAACATTCTGATTCGGTAACAGGATCCCAGCCCGTTAATAGATCGTTTTTAAGAGGAGGGAACTGGCTCGGTTTAGCAATGTTTGGAGCTGTATATAGCCGGGAAAAATGTTGGTACCATAAGTTAGATGAAATACTGTTGGTTACAATTTTCCCTTTGGGTGAAACTCCCTGAGCAATTATTTCCCAGAACTTTTTGTCGTCCCGCAATTTGATCGCTTTGTCAAGTGCCTCCCATTGTTCCTTTCTGTAGAGGGATTTCTTAAATTTTAGAGTATTTTTATAATGAGAACGCCACCTGTGCAGGTTTTCCAATGAGGACAGGGTCCCTTCCTGTTTTACCTTATTTTGTAATTTCCTAAGCAAAGATCTTAGATTCCTACAGTCTTTGTCGAACCAGGCCCTCAAGTTGTTTTGTTTTTTGGGAGGGTTGGAATTCGTGAGTAGTGGGAAGAGCGACTCTGAGACCTGCTGAAATGTTGAAAAGGGGTCAGAAATAGATGAGATACACTGGTCTCTCAAGGCCAGTAAGTCTGATGAATGCAGGTGTAGTTTGATTTTAGATTCCAGGTCGCTGTTCCATTTACGCCTACGAAGGGCCAGAGTTGGAGGTGGGTCTGCACAGTGATTGCGGTATTGCGGATCCTCCAAACCACGGGGAATTAGTGAAATTGATATAGGAAGATGATCACTCTCAATTCTATTGAAAGTCCTGAAGCCCTGTGACCTCTCCAAGAGTTTTGGGGAGACCAGGATATAATCAATAACGCTCGCACCTCTAGGTCCAAGAAAAGAAAAGAAACCCCCTGACCTGTCCATATGGGTACCATGCAAATTATACAAATTATGTTTGAAGGCAGTCTCCATTAATGTAATGCCTGCCTTATTCAAGACCTTATCGTCAGAGGACCAGGGAATAAACCAATCTGCCTCTGGCAGGAACTGAGATTTAGAGCAGTACGTATTAATTTGGAAATACGTTTACTTTTAGATTGGATTAAGTACTCATCCAATCTTGAAGTTTCTTTCTCAAATCCTTTTTATCTTTTGCCAATCTCTGATTAATTTGAAAAAAAATTGCAGCCAATTGTTCAAATATTTCTTAACTTTATTATATTCTTTCAATTTAGGTTTATTATTTTACTCTTCCAGTAATCCTTATATGTTGCCCAGTTGTTATTCATATTTTTCTCTTTACAGTCATGATTTCTAATGTGAGATCCCCCAAGGTGTTTCGGGTTCTAGGTTTTTTTGGGGATGGAATGGCAAATTGCACATCATTCCTATTCACCAAAGGATCGCTGCAATCTTAATAGTTGCAACCCAATGTCATCATCCTGAACTAACCAAAATCATTTGGCTCTTCAGATAAGCCCTCATCATATAATCGTGTGATGACATATAACTATTTTTTTGTGTTTTTCTTTTTTAAGACTTTGGCTAATATTCCTAACCACTAAATGTCTTACAACGTCCTCTTTCATCCATCTACAAAACAGTTCAAGATAAATCACAATTGCCATGCCTGGCTGATTCTCTTTCCATGCATACAACTCCAACTTTTTTCTTTTCAGGGTTCTGGAACAGACATTTGCTACATACAATACCTAAAAGCAGCTCGTTCTGTTCCGTCAAAGGTAGGCAGGCACAGGCCTTTTCAGTTAAGCGAGGCCATAGGCTTAAAAGAAATCGGAATCATCCAAATGCCGTTTTATGGAATTGTTATTTTCTACAACGTATACATGTTATGAAAGGGCTGTCACCTGCAGGATGAAGCAAGGTGTTCAGGATGGAGCAATGGCTTCAAGTTACAAGAAGCAATGGCTTCAAGTTACAAGAAAGGAGATTCCAACTAAACCTCAGGAAATACTTTAGGACAGGAAGAGTTCTTCCAGAGTGGAACAGACTCCCTTGGTAGGTGCTGGACTCTCCTTCCATGGAGTTTTTAAAGCAGAGGTTGGATGACCATCTGTCTTGGACGAGATTCCTGACTTGCAGGGGGCAGGACCCGGTGACACCCAGGCTCCCTTCCTGTGGGATGTGAAACTTATAGCAGTCAAAATAAAAAATATTCCTTCTAGTAGCACCTTAAAGACCAACTAAGTTAGTTCTTGGTATGAGCTTTCGTGTGCATGCACACTTCTTCAGATACACAGATATAGCAGTCAAGTACAACATTTCTACAGTGGACATGTTTGGGGATGTTTTCTACTACTCAGGAGAAAACTTCCTGTTTCCTCCTGAGCTGGGACAGACTTCCACTACATGTAACTTGAAGTAGGTGTGGCCTATTCTGGGTAGAGGAGCACATGTCCTCCACGTTCTGATCTTTTTCTCCATTTTGTCTTTCTATATGTTAGGAGAAGTGACAGCTCAGTTGCAGTCACTTGGGACTAACACCCTTATGGGATAGTTCATATAGTTAGACACTATAATAATAATAAAAACCTTTATTGCATTAGCATACAGCCATAGCAAAATAAGACAAAAATACTAGAGACAAGCAACCAAACAAAATTCAAAGCGATATTACTGGCGTAATGACATTTAAATTACCCTAAGACAATAATGTAAAGATTTAGTTGCCAGCGCCAAGAATCTAAAGTGCGGATGTATATAAAACATAAAATGGCCCCAAAATAGGCTCGGCACATTGGGTTGAAAAAGTAATAAAAAGAATTAAAACAGGTCCAGGTCTAGGACTCACTACCCAGTCAGAGTAGCCCTGAGTTTCAGAGCCTGCACTATAAAGATTGCCACCCCACGTGAAATTTGGGGATTTGCGTCCACAAGAAGCGATTTCAAACAGTCTTCCTTAGATGTAATGGTGGACGGGATCAAGAGGAGGAGCTTAGGTCTTATTGGCTCATAAATAGGGCAGTAGAAAAAGAAATGTATGAAGTCCTCTACTTCATTCATTGTGCATGGACATAAACGCTGAGTAATAGGGGTCTTAGAGTAAATCCCCTGCAGGAAGGCCGTGGGTATAGAATGGAAACGGGCCATAGTAAACGCTCTTCTCAAATTGGGCTCCGTCAGGTCTATCAAGTAGTTGGCAAGTGATCTTACCACTTTCACTTTAGGGAGCCACATGGAGAGGCGAGCTGTAGTGGACTGTGCCCGGTCCATGGCCTCGTCTCTTGTAAGAATCCAGGCCCGGATTTTATGTTGGTCCCAAGATGACAGCGTGTCAAGATCTGGGAGGGAGTAGCGTGCAGTAATAGTCTCCATGGCCTTGGACCATTTGTTGGTATGAGAACAAGTTAAAAAGGCTTGCCTAGCTAATAGGGAACCTGGGGCATTGATTAATTTACAATAAAAACTAATGATTCTAATGTGGGCTCTCGCAACAATGGAGAGGAGGCCCAGTTCTGTTCTTAACTGTGCAGCAACTGAGCCCTTGGGGAGGCCCAGTATCTTTCGTGCAAAAGAGTTTTGCAGAATCTCCAGCCGTTGTAGTGTTTTTAAATTCCACCCCCAGATTTCAACCCCATACAGTAACATCGGGAGGACTTTGCTGATAAATGCTTTTCTGATTGGTGGAACCAACTGGCCGCCTTTTGCATAGAAGAATTTCTCCAAAGCTTTGATGGTTCTACGGGCAGCCAGGATGGTCATATTTAGGTGAGCTGACCAGCTAAGCCCATGCTGAAAAGTGATACCCAAATACTTGAATGTTGAACAATATTCAATAGAGTGGCCCTCAAAATTCCAGAAAGGCTTCCGAGTTTTCATGCCAAAAGTAAGAATTTTGGTTTTGGCGAAATTGATTTTGAGGGAGTTGGTGTCACAATATGTCATGAGCCCTCTGAGCATGTTGTTTAAGCCCTGCTTGGTTAAAGACAGTATCACCATGTCGTCCGCATAGAGTAATATGGGGATCTTGAGCTGTTGTAAAGAGGGGGCAGATTGATTTAGGGCCTTCATGGTTGTAACGATGTCATTGATGTAGAAATTGAATAGAAAAGGGGCCAAGAGGCAGCCCTGTTTGACCCCTTTATTCAGAGGGAAAGAATCAGATAGAGCTCCCAGAGGGCCGAATTTTACTCTGGCCGATATGTCATTATGAATTTCCATAAGAAGGTGGAGGAGTCTCTTATCTATGTTAGTGTAACTAAGCTTCTGCCATAGCCTATCTCTGGGGATGGAGTCAAAGGCGGAGGTCAGGTCCACAAAAGCCGCGTGTAGTTTGCAGTTGAACCTGTTTAGGTATTTATCAATCAGGGTAAATAGAACAAGACATTGGCCAGATGTGCTGTGACCTTTACGGAAGCCAGCCTGTTCCGGGTGGAATAGCTTTGTTTCTTCTGCCCACTCGATTAATTTCTCTAGCAAGAATCTAGAGTAGACCTTGTATGATATGTCCAGCAGGCTGATAGGTCGATAGTTACGCGGATCTTGTGGGTCCCCCTTTTTATGTATTGGGATGACTATGCTCTGTTTCCAATTAGGTGGAATCTTAAGAGTAGCATTAATAGTGGTGAAGAGAGATGCTAAAATAGGGGCCCACCATGTCTGGTTCGACAAGAATACCTCAGGTGGTATCATATCCTCCCCCGGGGATTTATCCCCTGAAAGCGTGCTGATTAGTTGTATACATCTCTCTGGGGAGACTGGCTCCCAGGTGGGCAAGGCAGATGCTGGAAGAGTGGAGACAACATTTACTTCGGGATCTGGGGCGGAATACAGCTGAGCAAAGTGAGAGTGCCAACTGGCTGCTGTGATGTTATTAGCGATGAATGAGGGGGGTCTTAAACCTGCATTAATTAAATTCCAGAATTTCTTGTCGTCACGGGTTTTAATGGCCACTGACAGTGCCGTCCAGCGTTCTTTCGCAAAGAACAATTTCTTATGATGGAGCAGCTTCTTGTAGTATGAACGGAATTGGGCTAACTCCCTGATTTTGCTCTGGGTGCTGTCTGATTTCATATCAGACTGAAGAAATCTAAGCCTACTTCTGCACTGTTTGCATTCTTGGTCGAACCAAGTTTGATTCTTCCAGGTTAGAATCGCACGGGAAGGTTTCGTAAGTGAAGGAAGCAAGAAGGCTAGAATTTGCTGGAAAGTTGAGAAATGATTCACATTCATTGTTAACAGCTGAGCTTTCAGGGCTAGGATCTCAGGGGAATTTAGGAGGACTTTTATGTCTTGCTCCAGATAGAAATCCCACTTCTTACGTCCGGGAGCTAAGATCAGTGGATAGTTAGACACTTTTGTAACCCAAGTCTGCCTTCAGGGATGCATCTGTGAACTGAATGAGTAAACTACTTTTATATTGACTTTAACAAGATTGTGTCGTGTCTTTTTATGAGGGAGTAGAAGGGAACTTACCAGAAATCCTATATTCAAAGAGGCTTAACAAGCCTGCAACAAGCTAACCACCGTGCTAATTTAAAAAGTTTGAAACTTGGACCAAAGTGTTGCCACAGGAACTAGGGAGCTAAAGATGCTTTTCTGGCAGTGGAACAAAATGTCACAGATAAAATCCCGAGGGCGTAACCCGAAAATACTGGAAAACACTGGTTCCTTCCAGAAGGTTTTGTCCTTTTCTGCTGAGGCAACTGGATTTATTATGATTTGTGTTTTGTTATCTCAAGGTCACACAGAGCCAGAAAGATAAATCTGTGAGCTCAGTGGGCTGGTTTCTCTTTCTTACTTTCATTTTCTAACTTTCACATCTGCTAAGTCCCCTGAAGCTTTGTTCTGTAACGAAGCTGAAAAACCTTTAGTAGAAAGTTCTTCTTTTGCCAATGAACTTTGTCTCTGCCTGATTTATGGAGAACCAGATGCATCCACTCCAAACAAACTTCTGCAGCTCTGCTCTCCATTCAGACATGGAGCACCTTGACATTGAAGACCAAGACGGGTTCCAGAAAAAGAGACTGAGGTGAATGTGTGGGTCATAAGCTGGGAGTCATTGGAAAGGAGTCTCTGGGAGTGGCAGAAGGTTCTGTTGAGCAGGTAAGGGAAGAACAGGAGGAGAGAGAAAGAGCTCCATGGAAATACAAGGCTGCATTGGGATGAGCTGGTGTGGGAATTATTGGCAGAGAAAAAGGTACATCCAGCAAAAGGGGATGCAGTGCAACTCCTGAAACTGTTCATAACACAAGCTATGATCTCGTATGAGGAAAGGGATTTAATATGCATTCTTCCCCACCCCCAGTGGATTAGGAAAGAAGATTTAATAAAAGAAGAGGAAGCAGGATTGGATGAACATTAAAAAGGACAATAATTTTGGACTGTGACTTGACTGAGATTTGTTAGAACGGTTTTAATAAGGCTTTATAGAAACTGGACCTAGAAACTGGAGAAATACTAATTTGGATTATTAGACAATCATAATAAGAGTCATATTGCACTATCTGAGTGGTTAAGATTTGAAGGCTAGGCTGGGGGGGGCAGAATGTAGGGAAAGTGCCATCTTGCTAAAGGGGAGGGAAAAGGCTGGATACTAAATACAGCTAGGTTTATCCAGGAGTGCATATTCTCAGTAATTATTGCTACAGTGCAACGATCACTCAGGGTGGGAGACAGGGAGAAGAGGGGGCACCCAGGGGAGCGCCTGGGGAGCCTGCCTTTCTATGTGTTGACAAATGATATGATACAAATGTGATAAAGGGTATTTTTAGTTATTTTCCCATGCCCTTTCTCTTTTCTATACAAATGTGTTTTGTAAGGGTTGTTCAATAATGTTTGCGTTATTATTTTTCTTTTTTGGTTTTCCCTCTGTATGAATTCTGTGATGGGAAGTAAGGTGCATCCTCTTAGTGAAGCTTTTTCCACATTCCAAGCACTGATATGGTTTCTCGCCTGTATGGACTCTTTGATGGGAAGTGAGATGTGCACTTTGACTAAAGCGCTTTCCACATTCCAAGCACTGATATGGTTTCTCGCCCTTATGGACTCATTGATGGGAAGTGAGATCACCTCTCTGACGAAAGCTCTTTCCACATTGCAAGCACTGATAGGGCTTCTCCCCTGGGTGAATTCTTTGATGGAAAGTGAGATTGGAACTTTGACTGAAGCTCTTTCCGCATTCTAAGCATTGATAGGGTTTCTTCTCTGTATGAATTCTTTGATGGGAAGTGAAACTGGAACTGTGACGAAAGCTCTTTCCACACTCAAGGCATTGAAAGGGTTTCTCCCCTGTATGAATTCTTTGATGGAAAGTGAGAGTGGAACTGTGACGAAAGCTCTTTCCACATTCCAAGCACTGATAGGGTTTCCTTCCTGTATGAATTCTTTGGTGCAAAGTGAGATTGTGCCTGAGACTGAAGCTCTTCCCACAGTTTAAGCATTGATATGGTTTCTCCCCTGTATGAATTCTTTGGTGCAAAGTGAGATTGTGCCTGAGACTGAAGCTCTTCCCACATTTTAAGCATTGATATGGTTTCTCTCCTGTATGAATTCTTTGATGGGAAGTGAGATGGGCCCCCTGGCTGAAGCTCTTTCCACATTCAAAGCACTGATATGGTTTCTCCCCCGTATGAAGTTTTTGATGCAAACTAAGACACTGCATATACCCGAAGCTCTTTCCACATTCCAGGCATGGATATGGTTTCTCGCCTGTATGGACTCTTTGATGGGAAGTGAGATCACCTCTCTGACGAAAGCTCTTTCCACATTCCAAGCACTGATATGGTTTCTCGCCTGTATGGACTCTTTGATGGGTCATGAGATAGGAACTGTGACGAAAGCTCTTTCCACACTCAAGGCATTGAAAGGGTTTCTCCCCTGTATGAATTGTTTGATGGATACTGAGACCATCCTTCCGATTAAAGCTCTTTCCACATTCTAAGCACTGATAGGGTTTCTTCCCTGTATGAATTATTTGATGGGAAGTGAGATGTGCACTTTGACTAAAGCGCTTTCCACATTCCAAGCACTGATAGGGTTTCTCCCCTGTATGAATTCTTTGATGGCAAGTGAGAATCTCTCTGTGACTGAAGCTCTTCCCACATTTCAAGCACTGATAGGGTTTCTCCCGTGTATGAACTCTATGGTGCAGAGTTAGATTGGAACTTTGACTGAAGCTCTTTCCGCATTCTAAGCATTGATAGGGTTTCTTCCCTGTATGAATTCTTTGATGGGAAGCGAGACTGGAACTGTGACGAAAGCTCTTTCCACACTCAAGGCATTGAAAAGGTTTCTCCCCTGTATGAATTCTTTGATGGATACTGAGACCATCCTTCCGATTAAAGCTCTTTCCGCATTCTAAGCACTGATAGGGTTTCTTCCCTGTATGAATTCTTTGATGGGAAGTGAGACTGGAACTGTGACGAAAGCTCTTTCCACACTCAAGGCATTGAAAGGGTTTCTCCCCTGTATGAATTCTTTGATGGATACTGAGACCATCCTTCCGATTAAAGCTCTTTCCGCATTCTAAGCACTCATAGGGTTTCTCCCCTGTATGAATTATTTGATGGGAAGTGAGCTGTTCTTTCCGACTGAAGTTATTTCCACATTCCAAGCACTGATAGGGTTTCTCCCCTGTATGAATTCTTTGATGGCAAGTGAGATTCTGACGGTGACTGAAGCTCTTCCCACATTCTCTGCACTGATACAATTTCTCTCCGCTGTTAGTTCTTTCATGTGAAGAGATTCTATCCCTCCGAACAAAGCTCTTTCCTTGATGTGAGGTGGACTGGGGGCTCTGGCAGATGTTCTCTCCGCACTTTGTATATTTATCTGACTTCTCTGCTATGTGAATTCTGTTGTGGTCCCCCTTGGTCTTCCCTTCCAATTCATCACCATCTACAATTAAGAGAAAAGCTAATTAGAGCCTCATGAAGAACAAAGTTAATGAATGCTTGTGATAGAGGAGGAACTGAAGAGAGTTAGATGTGAGCCCTTACTATAGTTTTCACTGTTGGCTGGTATTAACTGACATATTGCTTGGTTTTTATCTGGGATAGATTTTGTTTGGCTCAATCCTGGAATCCACTCCATCTCCAATTTCCCTTAAAGCTCTGAGGCTGACATTTAAGAAGGCCTGGCCAGTTCAGACAACCTGGTCATTGCTTTAAAAGGCATGACTAGAAGGGAAAAAATTGCAGAGAAAACAGTGGATATCCCTCCATTCAGGGTTCATGGTGGGGATGTTAGAATCCCGAATGCTGTTGGTCTCCACCTAAATAGTGAAGGTTCATCACATAGAGGTATGTATGGACTTTCAAAGTTACTTGCTTAATTTCAGAACAGATATTATGATCCAACAGGAAGCGTTACCAAGAGGGTCCATGACCCCACGATTCTCCTCCTTGACTTCCTTATGCAGAGCTCTCTGGTCAAGATCCAGCAAATTGTCCGTGAAACAAACAGCAACATCTTCACCTGCACACTCCCCACCAGCTGTTGCCTCAATCTAAATTTGGTCTAAATTTTAATTTATACCTAAATCACTCTCTTCAGTTTGAACCCCACTCCCATTTTCAAGAGTAGACTAACTCTGTATTGTTTCATTGGTGACAAGAGGAAAAGTGACTAACTCACTCTTAATCTAAACACAACAGCCGCAAGAGCTCCTGACTAGGCATTCAGCTATGCAATGTTGAATGTTCTCTGTTCTCTCCTGTTTCCCTTTTTTTCTTTCAATTTAAACCAATTCAGGAACCCAGAACTCATACACTGACCACTAATGGTGAACCATATGCTAGAGATACTTGGTCTACATATTTGTATATTAGTCCTATGATCCTTGTTTTTAAAAGCAAATAAAAAGTTATTCCCCCCTTCATGGATCACTGCCTTGCCGTGGCGAAGGGGCTTGAATAACTCAGAGAAGCTATGAGCTATGCCGTGCAGGGCCACCCAAGATGGACAGGTCATAGTGGAGAGTTTTGACCAAACGTGATCCACCTGGAGCAGGAACCGGCAAGCCACTCGAGTATCCCTGCCAAGAAAACTCCATGGAGGGGACTTCCGGGGTGGCGCCACCGGCAATGGTGGTCTCCCTCTGAACTGGAGGGGAAGCTCCGCGGGAAATGGGTCTTCTCCGCTACGGCGAAGCGGGGACCCTTTCATAAATCACAGGTGGAAGAAGCCTGTGACCATGGGACTCGGCGGGCACCTTTAGCGCCCCCCAACTCGCGAAAGAACCCACGAACGGGCTCCGAAGTGAAGAGGGGGAAGTGGCGCAGTGCTGTGAGTCAACTGCTATTTCCGTGGAGCGAAGCCACATAGCTGTTGCCGGAGGAGCGCTGCCTTTTTCCTGGGACAATTTGGACTCTAAAATAAGCACCCGTGAGTAATTAGAATCTTGAACAATTGGACATTAAATAAGGATTAACGAGCAGAAAAGAATTGGATTTTAAAATATTTTTTCTATTTGGTACGGAGTGGGAAGGTCTAAACAGGAAGTCAGCCTTCCGTTCCTTTGTAAACAGAACAAAGCAAACACTATCTAAACTAGAGCTAAGAAAATCGTCTTTAAAGGATTGGATTCCATCATTTATAATTGTGCAACCCCCCTTTTTTGACAGAAGAAGGGGGAGGACTATCTTTGGATTGTTCAAAGTGAGTTTAAGCAAAGTAATTTTCCTCCGTCCTGATACTGGAGCAGGGGTGTCAGGACCGACGTTTGAAGTTCATTGACCAGAAACAAGTGGTTTTGACAGATAGTGAAAAGAAGAGAAACATAGTGATTCCATCGTCCCTCTTCGCATTTGAAAGGAACAAATTTTGACAAAGTATCTTAAAAGGGGAAATTTTGTTGCGAGAACAAATAGAAGTTTTCCCCCTAGAGGGAGACTGTGAAACTGTAACTAACTCCAGGGAGCCGGCAGCTGTTATAGATTACGATCGTGGGAACAGGCATCTGACCTTGCAGAACAATGTATTCAGAAACCTTGTTGTGTGCCCTTTACAAAACAAATGCCCTACTGGACCAATTACATGAAAAAGTGAAATGGATGAAGACTTCGGTCAGAAATTTGGGACAAGCATTGGGAAACTTTGAACAGGCAGTGGGAAAATATGTGGAGCCCACTCAGGAATCACATCAAGAGTGTGTTTTGACAGATCAGGCCCAACAGGAATATGAGTTTTCGGATTGGACAAATGATCCTGGGAAAAGCCAGATTTGGAAAGAAAATGTCTGGTTTGGTCTGGAAATGGGGGGCTGGATGGATCCCCCAATGCTGGGATGTCTGGACTTTTCAAATATGGTAATGAGCCGTGAGATGTTTGGGACTGTGTGGGATCTTAACCTTGGAGGGCTTCTGAAATATGCTATTAAATACCACATGGAATTTAAGGTTGAATATGGAAAAGGGGCTGATATGTCGAGAAGGGCTGAAAATACTGTTAAGCTGGAGTTATCACGAGCAGGAGACAAGGGAAAATATAGCTACGAACATGAAGAAGAGTCGCGGAAGGGGCAAGGAAGAGATTTGAGGGCGTCAGATATAAGGTTGCCAGGTTAATGAGCTAGATTGATGTGATAATGAGGACTGACAAAGCCTGGAAGATCAGACTTATTTGTATTTTTCTTTTTTGTTTTTTTTCCCTCTCTTTTTATTAGAAGTGTTTTATAATAATTGATGAGCATTAGAAAAATGCTGGAATGGAATTACTTGGTTTTAGTAAAAATGTTCAAAGAATTATGAAAGAATGTTATAAGCTGGTATGGACAAGATTTAAGTTTTAAGATTTAAGATTTATCTTATTATAGAAAGGTAAGATTAAGATTGTTTAGGGTAATGCAATGACAGAATTTTTTATAATATGGAAAGGATTTGCTGGGATAATTAATAACTAGGATACAAAGAAAGGGAGGAGGAGGAGGTCTAAGAAAGAAGGTGATGACAGTTGAGGATTTGGAAATAATGAATTTGTTTTTTCCCCTTTTTGTAATTGTTTTTAATTGTTTTAATTGTTTGTGTGGTATTGTTGAATTTTTTCTTTTTTCCTATCTATATGGTGGGAGGGTTTTGTCTTTCTTCTTTTTTTAACTTGCCAATTATTTTTGTATTTTTCTTTGCTTTTATTTCATTTTGTAATATTTTGAAAATCTCAATAAATATTATTTTTTTAAAAAAAGAAAACTCCATGGAGAAAGACAACAGGCATACAGTGGTGCCTCGCAAGACGAAATTAATCCGTTCAACGAGTCTCTTCGTCTAGCGGTTTTTTCGTCTTGCAAAGCAAGACCATTGACGGCTTAGCGGATTAGCGCTATTAGCGGCTTTTAGCGGCTTAGCGGATCAGCTGATAAGCGGCTTAGCGGCTTAGAAAAAGGGGGGAAAGGGAAAAAACCCGCAGGAACTCGCAAGACATTTTCGTTTTGCGAAGCAAGCCCATAGGGAAATTCGTTTTGCGAAGTGCCTCCAAAACGGAAAACCCTTTCGTCTAGCGGGTTTTCCGTCTTGCGAGGCGTTCGTCTTGTGGGGCACCACTGTATAAAAGTTATGACGCTGGAAGATGAGCCCCTCAGGTCGGAAGGCGTCCAACATGCTACTGAGGAAGAGCGGAGGACAAGTACAAGTATATTCAGAGCTGATGAAGCAGCTGGGCCAAAGCCGAAAGGACACTCAGTTGCGGATATGCCTGGAAGCGAAAGGAAAGTCCAATGCTGTAAAGAAAAATATTGCATAGGAACCTGGAATGTAAGAACCGTGAACCTTGGTAAGTTGGATGTGGTCAAAAATGAGATGGCAAGAATAAATATTGACATCCTGGGCATCAGTGAACAAAAATGGACAGGAATGGGCGAATTCAGTTCGGATGACCATCATATCTACTACTGTGGGCAAGAATCCCGTAAAAGAAATGGAGTGGCCCTCATAGTCAATAAAAGAGTGGCGAAAGCTGTACTGAGATGCAATCTCAAAAATGATAGAATGATCTCAATACAAATCTAAGGCAGACCTTTTAACATCACAGTAATCCAGGTTTATGCACCAACCACTGGTGCTGAAGAAACTGAAATTGACCAATTCTATGATGACTTACAACACCTTATAGAAATGACACCAAACAAGGATGTTCTTCTCATTATAGGGGATTGGAATGCTAAAGTAGGGACTCAAGAGATAAAAGGAACAACTGGCAAGTTTGTCCTTAGAGTTCCAAACAAAGCAGGGGAAAGGCTGATAGAGTTCTGCCAAGAGAACAAGCTGGTCATCACAAACACTCTTTTCCAACAACACAAGAGACGACTCTACACATCGACATCACCAGATGAGCAGCATCAAAATCAGATTGATTATATTCTCTGCAGCCAAAGATGGAGAAGCTCTATACAAGTCAGCAAAAACAAGACCTGGAGCTGACTGTGGCTCAGATCATCAGCTTCTTATAGCAAAATTCAAGCTTAAACTGAAGAAAGTAGGAAAAACCACTGGGCCGGTAAGATACAATCTAAATCAAATCCCTTATGAATACACAGTGGAAGCAAAGAACAGGTTTAAGGTTTTAGATTTGGTGGACAGAGTGCCTGAAGAACTATGGATGGAGGCTCGTAACATTATACAGGAGGCAGCAACTAAAACCATCCCAATGAAAAAGAAATGCAAGAAAGCAAAGTGGTTGCCCAACGAGGCCTTACAAATAGCGGGGGAGAGAAGGCAAGCAAAATGCGTGGGAGATAGTGAAAAATACAGGAAATTGAATGCAGATTTCCAAAAAATAGCAAGGAGAGACAAGAAGGCCTTCTTAAACGAGCAATGCAAAGAAATAGAGGAAAACAATAGAATGGGAAAAACCAGAGGTCTGTTCAAGAAAATTGGAGATATGAAAGGAACATTTCGTACAAAGATTACCATAATAAAAGACAAAAGTGGTAAGGACCTAACAGAAGCAGAAGACATGAAGAAGAGGTGGCAAGAATACACAGAGGAATTATACCAGAAAGATATGGATGCCTCGTACACACCAGGTAGTGTGGTTGCTGACCTGCCGATACAGCGTCAGGGCTCCGGGAATCACGGCAAGCCTCTTCACACCCGGCTGGTCCCCTCGACACCCCACTACCCTTGGGGCTTTTTGGGGGGGTGTCTAACCCTGGCACTCACCCCCACTGCTCAAAAGCCCCGGTAACAGTCGTCTTTTAGATGGACGACTCACTCCGCCTTGCCATTTCCCTTCGCAGACAAATCGGAAGCCCAGGATCAGGTTACTTTCAAGAGTCATGACTTCTAATGCTGCCTGAAGGATTGGTAAGTTGTCTGACACTGGTAGAGCATTCAATCACGGTACTGGTTTTAGACATTTTGAGCTGCCAATACATTGTGGTGGTCGGGGAGCTGTGATGTATTCCTAGCTCAAATTGCCTGCAGATGTCAAAGGTGCAGACAGGCAGGTGGAGGAGCCCGAAATGGTGCCCCCCGAGCAAGCCCCAATACCTCTCCGGTTCCATCCATGTCCCCATCTCCCCTCCCCTGGAACTCACCAGATCTCTCTGAGGTCCCTGGGAGGGAACGCTCAGAGGTTGTGAGGAGGGATGCAGGAGACAACCTGACCAGGTCCACCGTCCATCTTCCCCCTTCCATCCTTACGAGCTTTGCAGGATCTCTTTCATCCTTCCTGAGCAGTCAAGAAGCGAAAACAAGCTGCAGGGTCCTGGGAGAAAGGAAGAAACAAAGGGAGCCTCAGAGGCCCTGCAGGGATTCTCTTGCCCTAGATATTCTCCTGCCCCTGGAGAAGCATAAATGGGGCAGCCCCTTCTCAAGAGAAGCCCCATTTCTAAACATCTCCAGTGATTCCAATTTCTTCCGTATGCTCCTCACCCCACTTGCAGGCCTGGCATGGTCTGCACAGTAGTGACCTGAGAGTAGATCCCATTGAACTCAGTGGGGATAACTGACAGAACTTGGTAAAAAAAACCAGTCACCGTCCTGTCCGCAAGCCTGAAAACTGAAACCCCAGAGCATGGGCAGAAAAGAGCAGAGTAGATATTACATGTAGGTGCCCCCATGCTAGGTGCTTTCTATGGAGAGCCCTGTTCACAATCTTTGAGCTCTCTCATCACAAGCCAGACAGATGTTGTAGCCGTAACCACCTCTGTCAAGAGTTGCACGGGGACCAAATCTGTATGTGGAAGCAGAGGAGCCATTTTCGCAAGACTACAGTCCCAAAATGTGGCCCCCACCCTGGCACGGAAGCAATCAAAGTATAGATCTTCCACATGTCCTAAATCTGCAGTGTTCTTAAGAACAACAGGCATGTATATCCTCCAAAAACTCCAGAGGTGAGCTTTACGCTCCTCTTGTGGCAAGATTCCCAAAGGCTTAGGGTAGCTTGATAGAACTAGTCTATTTTGAGATAGCACCAATGTCTCCTGTTAGTAGTAGGAGCCACACAATGACTGATAATCCCTCTTTCGTCCCAGAAGGTGGGGAGTAGGTGTCGTTTATCCTTGCTTTATTCTTCTTGATAATACATAAATAAATGTCCCCTTCTGTATCTTACATTTTTCTAAGAGAGTATTATTCACAATCATGCTTGCCATGTATAGATTATTTCCCTTTAGAAAAGTCTCTCCAATCCCTGGCTCCTGCGGGAGGGAGTTCCAGTTTTACCTATGCACTGTGGAAGTTGTAAGTTTAATGTACCGTATTTTCCCCTCTATAACACGCAGATTTTTTCTCCTAAAAAGGAAGGGGAAATGTCTGTGCGTGTTATTGAGCGAATGTGTGGTCCCTGGAGCCAAATGGCAAAAAAAATCAGGCAAAAATCAAATCGCGCGTCTCGGAGAAGGGAAACCTGAAAAGAGGAAGCGGCTGCTTTCCTGCATTCTGCCTCAGGGTCTTACTGCCCACCCACCTCTGTTTCCTTGCTGTGTTTGCTCAAACGGAACAAAGAGCAGGGAAAGCCCCTCCCCTCCAGGCAAGCAGAGGGGAAAGCAGAGTGTCGGGAAAGCAGAGGGGAAAGCTGCTGAAAACATGCAGGAGGGAGGGAGAGAGAGAGAGCGCGCGAGCTGGCTGGCTTGGGTGGGTAGGTGAGGGAAAACTTTTGCCTTCCTTTCCTCCCTCCCGTTATACCCCTCTCCTGAATTCCTAGCCAGCTGCTTCTCTGCACACCCCTCTCGTGCTCCTTGTCCATTCTGTGTTTTTCCCTCCCTCCCCACTTAAAATGTGGTTAAAAAGCATGGATCCACATGGATCCTCAGGATCTTTGCATTGGGTCACCCCAAATTCACCATCAGATCACATAGCATGTCCATGGCTACAGCCTGCCCCCCAAAAATCACGCACCCACTGTTGCCTGGGGCTGCAATGGTGCAAAAACGTGGTTACAAAGCATGGATCCACAGGGATTCTCAGGATTTTTGCATTGGGTCACCCCAAATTCACCACCAGATCACATGTCTGTGGCCACAGCATGAAGCACAAAAATGATACATCCACTGTTTCATTCAGAATGTTTTTTCCCTTGTTTTCCTCCTCTAAAAACGATGTGCGTGTTATGGTCAGGTGCGTGTTATAGAGCGAAAAATACGGTAAATAAAACATTCTGCAACAGCAGCAGCTGCAGAGAAACTCCGGGATGGGGAACATCCTTGAAAGCTCACTCTGGGATCAGAGAGAGAAACGTTGGCAGACCTGCCACCCAGAGCCCCCTCCTTCTCCTCCCTGCATCGCCTCACCCCGTTCAGGACAAGATCTTGGGGTCCTTAAGGCGGCTTTCCACCCTCTCCTCTGAAGGAAGGCAGTTCCGTTCCCTTGAACCCTGGCAAGCCTAGTGCAGCCAGCTCAGCCCTCTGGCTCTCCCCTTTTCTCCACGGAGGAGCCCCAGGCGTTGCCCTTGCCCAGAGAGGCTTCCCCTGAGGCTCTGGGCTGGAGACCTGAGCTGATCTGGAGGAGGATCTGGCAGGGGGGAAGGCCGGCCTGGCAGGGGCTCCTCCACTGGAAGGGGCATTCTGGGCATGCCCTCCCCCCCCCAGACCCCTCCCTCCTTCCCCAAAGAGGATGCCAAGGAAGAGCAGAGCTGCAGTCCCCTTGGAAACTCGCCCCCTCCCAGGCTTGGCAGAGAGGAGTGGGGGGCAGGACCCTCTGCTCCCAGACTTGGGGGTCTCCCCCTGCAGTCCCGGGACCACCTTCTCCCATGGGCACCCCAAGGGGGAAGAGAGAGGAGACTCACCCGATTCTTCCCAGGAGGGAAACCGAGGCAGCGCGGGGAGGAGACAAGAGACAAAAGACGGGACTGGGCACGGAGGGAAGGGATTCTGCTCTGGAGAGCCCGCCCCGCCTCTCTACTTCCTGTCCTCTCTAGGACTCCGGCTCTGTTCCATTTAACCCTTCGCAAGCCGAGCACAGCCCCCTGGCTGGCTGGCTGTCCTCCTTCCCTCCCAGAATCCGGGTGGTCCAGGGCATGTGCAGAGTTCTCTGTGATTCTCGGCTCAGAGTCCCTCAAGACAGGAGCTTAGTGCCCTGCCCCCAGGTGGGTGGGGGTAAATAAAATAATAATAATGCTTCAGCTGGGTTCTGGGTTCAAGCCCCACTTTAGGCATCGCAAAGGGTTGGACTGGAGGACCCTCGACTCCCCTGTGAATCTATTAAATGCAAATCAATCAATCAGTACACTCCCCAGTTGGAGAACTCGCTCCAGACTTAGAAAGTGACCTTCAGTGGGGACAAAGGTCGGGTTCTGCATTCAGGCAGGAAGACTCAGAGGCACAAAGGTCAGATGGGGCGCCCCCACCTGGCTGCTCTCCCTCCCGCCCCCTCCCCAAATTCTGGAGGAGGCAGCTTGTTTCCTGCTGTTTCAACTTCAGAATCTTAGAATTCAGAGAATCGTAGAATTTTGGAGCTGGAAGGGACCCCTGAGGGTCATCTAGTCCAGGCGGGGGAAGGTGAGGCGGCATGGCCAGGATCCGGGAGGGCGCGGGGAGGAGGGGAATTTGGCCCGGGATAGTCCCTCCGCTTTCCTGGAAGCGTAGTCCTGAAGAAGGCCCAGTGCTGCCCCTGGGGAGAGAGTGCCGCTGCCCCCCCCCGTGGGCCTCTTCGCTTGGGGGGAGCCTGGTCCCCTTTGGGCTCTGCTTTGTCCCCAGCGATGCCCAAGGGGATCCTCCATGGACAGAGCCAGTCTACCTTGGAACGGGGGAGAAGGAGAAGGGGAGGATGCTCTTCCGCTCCTGCTTGCGGAGTTCCCTGGAGGGGGGGGGGCGCCTGGTCGGCTGCTGCCAGGAGGCTGGGCTAGGTGGGCCCTGGTCCTGATCCAGCAGGGCTCTTCTTATGGAGCCTCCAGGCCCACAGGCACTCTACCCAGACGGCTCTGTTCTGTGGGGCCTTGGGCTGCTGTGAGGACAGGAGGCTGGGCTAGGTGGGAGGGGTCCCCTTGGTCCGGACCCAGATTCTGCTGCTGCTGCTGATGATGATGATGATGATTTGGGGCTCTCCTGAGGCCCTTCCGCTCCTAGAATCACGCCCAGGGGCCATCTAGTCCACCCCCTTTTTCTCCTCCTCCTCGCAGGAGCACCATTTGCCTCCGGTGGCCAAGCTGGGCTGCTGGTTCCTGGAGGAGGCTGGGGGCAGAGGCTCAGTCATGCCCAGTGCCCTCAAGCAGCGCCCTGCCATTTTGTTCCTGCCCCCACCCGGGAGACACCTGGAAGAAAAAGTCCTGGAGTCCGAGTTGCCCCCGGAGGTCGAGGCCGGCCTGGTCTTCCAGGTCCTGGGTCTGGAGACCCCCAATGTAAGACCCCCACCCTAACATAAAGACCAGGCCCTTTGCGAAGCCCAGCCTGCCCCCTTCCCATCCCTGCTTCTCATTCACCTTGAAGCACCTCTAAATTCAGCCTCACTGTGATATACCCATTTCACAGGCGCCACAACTGAGGCTGGGAAACTGCACCCATTTCACTGTGAGGCTGATGCGGCATTTCCCAACCTGGGCATGAGTTAATTATAATGCCCACACACACACCCACACACACACACCCACACACACCCTTGATTTTTCTCCTTTCCAGCACTCCTGCGTTAAGAAGCAAAACAAAATTAAATGATTCTCCGGATCTTCAGTGTCAGCAAACACTCCTTCCCTGATCTCTGTTTTTAAACTACCAGTGTCAGAATTGCTTTTTTTGGAGGTTTTCCAAACGGAGGCTGGAAGGCCAAATGTCAGGGATTATTTATTGCAGGGGGTGGGACTAGATGTCCGTTGGGGTCCAACCTCACAGTTGTTTACTATTATTATTAGTTTCTTTTTAAAAGATCAGTGTTGAACAAACGCCATCACCCCAGTATGACTCCCCTTTATCACAAACACAGCCCAACAAGACAATGACAAAAACCCACCTACAGCATACAAATCAATGTGGCTAACCTGATCCAAAACACCCACCCACCCCACTCACCCATGAAAACAAAGACCACCACAGCCAACCACAAATGAACAACCACACCCTAGGCCAACCCCAACCTCTCTCATCACCAAAGGGACACAGGTGAACCCGCACAAGCAATGCTGACACAAAACCCCACATATATTAAGTAAAATAGAAACATCGTCACCCGATGATCCGCCCTGGCAGCCCTGGCTTCCTCCTTGGAGGTCCCTTTAGAAGGAGAAGGGGTCCCAGGTCTCCATGGGGAAAATCGCCCTTTGGGGCCAATGCTTTTGCCTTTCAGGCTCCAGCCTCCTTCTTTATGGTGGGATTACATGCAGACGTTCCCAGGTTTACTAAGGATCCCTTGAAAAAGATGGGCTCTGCTTCGGCATGATGTGCCCTCCCCCCGCCCCAACCATCTGTAAACTGAACTGTAAACACTAAGAAAAAATGTATTGCTGATTCATTTTTTGAATGTTTTAAATAGTTTCTACCAATAATTATATTCAATCTCATTATAAATCACTTTCAATTTTTTAAAAAAAATCCTGTCATGTATATGTAGTAGAAATTCAAAAAGAGGCGCCCAGACTGGAGGTTATCCACACAGAACCCCCCCCCCCCCAAAAAAGGAGGAAGTCTCCAGGTGGAAATATAGGCCTTTATTGAAATACAAATGTTCCTGCAAAGAACCACATACATATGGAACACATACATTTACATTTACACAGTACATATACACAATACGTTATTTTCCTCACATAAAGCATACCTACATTACTCTATATTATGCCTACCTATACTATACATACCAACACATCTACCCCACATGAACACCCACAAACTGACTTGACTTCCAGCCGTTCTTGTTACACTACTTTATTTTTCCAATTGCCTTAAACACATTTCATTATTTCTTTAATCTCTTCTTCTATCTTAACTTTACTCTCCTTTCACTCTAATCATGTTCTGGATTCACTCAATATCTGTCAAAAGTTCGACTTTTTCCACATAGCTTTTGATGTATTCCTTAAAGATAGCCCACTCCTTATTCACTTTTTCAACTTGTTGTAAATATTTTCCCAGAACCCCACAATCTCTTTGCATTCCCACCCCATGTGTAGAAAAGTTCCCGCCCCGTTGTTGTATCTCCAACAAACATCACTACAGTTTTTATGCATTTTTGCCAGTCTAACCAGGGTCAGGTACCATCTGTATTGCATTTTCGTTACATTCTCTCTTAAATTGTAGTATGCCGTAAATTTAATATGAGATTTGATAAAAAGATAAATTTTGGATTAACATTATGTCTAAAATAAGTACTTAAGTTTTTGATAAAAATATTTAAAGTCGGAGACATAATATTTGAAAATTACAAAATAAGAGTTGAAACACGTTGATAAATTGCTGTTTATAATTTTATAATTGGGAACGCAGGAACGGGAGATACGAGGAAGTCCAAAAAGCGAAGAAAATATGGCTGTTAAAGTATTTGATTTTGTTGTTTGTTTTTTATTATGTGTCAATCTTTTTACTTTTTTCTGTTTTTCTTTGATTATTGTATTTTGGTGATGGTTTTATATGTGTTTGGTGAAAATAATGTTTAAAATCTTTAATAAATATCTTAATATCCCTGTCTCACAGTAGTTGGCTCATCATATTTTCCCCTAAATCCTGGGCCTACTTTACCATCGCTGTCTTCACTTGCTCCTCCTTTACCTCCCATTCTAGGAGCAAATCATATAGTTTGGAAATATGTTTACTTTTAGATTGGAGTAAGTACTCATCCAATCTTGAAATTTCTTTCTCAAATCCTTTTTCTTCCTCTTTTGTTATCTCTGATTAATTTGAAAGAACTGCAGCCAATTGTTCAAATATTTCTTAACTTCCTTATATCCTTTCAATTTAAGTTTATTATTTTCCTCTTCCAGTAATCCTTATATGTTGCCCAGTTGTTATTCATATTCTTTCTCTTTACAGTCATGATTTCTAAGGTGAGGCCCACCAAGGTGTTTTGGGTTCTAGAATCCCTGTATATTTCATCCATATTTTATACAATGATTTAATTATAAAACCCATGTGGACTCTCTCCTTTCCATCTATTAGGTATGCATGCCATCCAAATTGAGTTCCTACTTCCTCCAGATCTAATGCATCAGTGTCCTTTAACTTAATCCACTCCCTTAAGCAGGTCATACCTGCTGCAGCATGATATAATTCCAGGTCAGGTAGGTCAAATCTGCCTCTCTTTCTCCGATCAATAAGTAATTTATATTTTATTGTAGATGTTTTTTGGATGGAATGGCAAATTGCACATCATTCCTATTCACCAATCAAAGGATCACAGCAATCTTTTTTTTTACTTCAATTTTTTTATTGGTTTTCACAAAATTATAAACAAACACATAAAACAAACAAACATAAATCATAACCGTATTAAAAATTTCACTTATTAACATTGTTAAGTGCCTTCCTCACTTCCCCTTGGTTGAATTTCAATGCATATCCTTTTAAGGTCAAAATAAAAAAATTCCTTCCAGTAGCACCTTAAAGACCAACTAAGTTAGTTCTTGGTATGAGCTTTCGTGTGCATGCACACTTCTTCAGATACACATCCTTTTAATCCTTTTAAGGGTTTTCCAAATCACAGTTCTTATAAAGTTTAACTTGAACATTAACATCCTTAGATCTTTTCATTTTGAAATTACACCTATTAATTCATCACTTAACTTATATAAAATCCTAAGTCGATTAAGTATCTGCAAGCTGATTCCAATTCATCTAACTTGACATATTTAACTAAATAATCATTAAATTTAGTCCATTCTTCCTGATATGCCTCCTCCTTCTGGTCGCGGACTCTTCCGGTTAGGTTGGCTAGCTCCGAAAAACCCATCATCTTCAAGGATCACAGCAATCTTAATAGTTGCAGCCCAATGTCGTCATCCTGAACTAACCAAAATCATTTGGCTCTTCAGATAAGCCCTCATCATATCATGTGACGACATATAACAATTTTTTTGTCTTTCTTTTTAAGACTTTGGCTAATATTCCTATTCACTAAATGTCTTCCAAAGTCCTCTTTCATCCATCTACAAAACAGTTCAAGATGAATCACAATTGAGCCAACAGTGTGACGCGGCAGCTAAAAAAGCCAATGCAATTCTGGGCTGCATCAATAGGAGTATAGCATCTAGATCAAGGGAAGTAATAGTGCCACTGTATTCTGCTCTGGTCAGACCTCACCTGGAGTACTGTGTCCAGTTCTGGGCACCACAGTTCAAGAAGGACATTGACAAACTGGAACGTGTCCAGAGGAGGGCAACCAAAATGGTCAAAGGCCTGGAAACGATGCCTTATGAGGAACGGCTAAGGGAGCTGGGCATGTTTAGCCTGGAGAAGAGGAGGTTAAGGGGTGATATGATAGCCATGTTCAAATATATAAAAGGATGTCACATAGAGGAGGGAGAAAGGTTGTTTTCTGCTGCTCCAGAGAAGCGGACACGGAGCAATGGATCCAAACTACAAGAAAGAAGCTTCCACCTAAACATTAGGAAGAACTTCCTGACAGTAAGAGCTGTTTGACAGTGGAATTTGCTGCCAAGGAGTGTGGTGGAGTCTCCTTCTTTGGAGGTCTTTAAGCAGAGGCTTGACAACCATATGTCAGGAGTGCTCTGATGGTGTTCCTGCTTGGCAGGGGGTTGGACTCGATGGCCCTTGTGGTCTCTTCCAACTCTGTGATTCTATGATTCTATGATTCTATGGTCTGGACGAGATTCCTGGGATTCCTGACTTGCAGGGGGCAGGACCAGATGACACCCAGGCTCTCTCCCTGTGTGGGATGTGAAACTTATAGCAGTCAAGTACAACATTCCTATAGTGGATATATTTGGGGATGTTTTCTACTACTCAGGAGAAAACTTCCTGTTTCCTCCTGAGCTGGGACAGACTTCCACTTCATGTGACTTGAAGTAGGTGAGGCCTATTATAAGTAGAGGAGCACATGTCCTCCACATTCTGCTCTTTTTCTCCATTTTGTCTTTCTATATATTAGGAGAAGTGACAGCAACCAAATTCTGCCTTCAGGGATGCTTCTCTGAACTGAATGAGTGAGTAAACTACTTTTATATTGACTTTAGCAAGATTGTGTGATGTATTTTTATGAGGGCGTAGAAGAGATCTTACCAGGAATCCTATATTTAAAGAGGCTTAAGCAAGCCTGCAACAAGCTAACTACCGTGCAAATTTAAAAAGGGGATTGTTTGGAACTCTGCTAAGTTATAGAACTTGCTAATGCAAGTTAGGAAGGATACAGAGGTACCTCGCAAGACGAATGCCTCGTAAGACGAAAAACTCGCAAGACGAAAGAGTTTTTCGTTTTTTGAGTTGCTTCGCAAGACGAATTTCCCTATGGGCTTGCTTCGCAAGACGAAACATCTTGCAAGTTTGTTTCCTTTTTCTTAAAACCGTTAATACCAGGGTGCATCCGTGCTTCGCAAGACGAAAAATCCGCAAGACGAAGAAACTCGCAGAACGAATTAATTTCGTCTTGCGAGGTACCACTGTATTAGTAAACAATATATCCTTCTCCTGCCTCCCTAAACATCCCCACACTTCCGACTCTCCCATTCTACGATTCTGTGATGGAAACTTGAGTCAAATTGTTGCCACAGAAACTAGGGAGCTAAAGATGCTTTTCTGGCAGTGGGACAAAATGTCATGGCTAAAATCCTGAGAGGAGAAACTAGAAAAACCTTTAGTAGAAAGTTCTTCTTTTGCCAATGAACTTTGCCTCTGCCTGATTTATGGAGAACCAGATGCATCCACTCCAAACAAACTTCTGCAGCTCTGCTCCCCATCCAGACATGGAGCACCTTTACATTGAAGACCAAGACGGGTCCCAGAAAGAGAGACTGAGGTGAATGTGTGGGTTGTAAGCCGGGGGTCATTGGAAAGGAGTCACTGGGAGTGGCGCAGAAGGTTCTGTTGAGCAGGTGAAAGAAGAACAGGAGGAAGAAACTGTTCATAACACAAGCTACGATCTCGTATGAGGAAAGAGATTTAATATGCCTTCTTCCCCACCCCCAGTGGATTAGGAAAGATTAGTAAAAGAAAAAGCAGCAGGATTGGATGAACATTAAAAGACACAATAATTTTGGACTGTGACTTGACTGAGATTTGTTGGAACAGTTTTAATAAGGCTTTATAGAAACTGGACCTAGAAACTGGAGAAATACTAATTTGTATTACAGTGGTACCTCAGGGTAAGTACTTAATTCGTTCTGGAGGTCCGTTCTTAACCTGAAACTGTTCTTAAACTGAAGCACCACTTTAGCTAATAGGGGACCCCTGCTGCCGCTGCGCCACTGGACCACTGTCTGAGTGGTTAAGATTGCAAGGCTGGGCTATGCGGGCACAATGTAGGAAAAGTGCCATCTTGCTGAAGGTTACTGGATACTAAATACAGCTGGGTTTATCCTGGAGAGCATATTCTGAATAATTATTGCTACAGAGGAACGATCACTCTGTGTGGGAGACGAGGAGAAGGGGGGCACCCAGGGGAGAGCTGGGGGAGCCTACCTTTCTATGTGTTGACAAATGATATAATATATATGATACAAATGTGATAAAGGGTATTTTTAGTTATTCTCCCCCGCCCTTTCTCTTTTCTATACAAATATGTTTTGTAAAGGTTGTTTAATAATGTTTGCGTTAGTTTTTCTTTTGGTTTCCCCTCTGTATGAATTCTTTGATGGGAAGTGAGAACATCTTTCCGATTGAAGCTCTTTCCACATTCCAAGCACTGATATGGTTTCTGACCTGTATGAGTTCTTTGATGGGTCTTGAGATAGGAACTGTGACCAAAGCTCTTTCCACACTCATGGCATTGAAAGGGTTTCTCCCCTGTGTGAATTCTTTGATGGGAAGTGAGCTTGGCCCCCTGGCAGCTCTTTCCACATTCCAAACACTTATATGGTTTCTCCCCTTTATGAATTCTTTGATGGAAAATGAGACTGGAACTATGATGAAAGCTCTTTCCACACTCATGGCATTGAAAGGGTTTCTCCCCTGTATGAATTCTTTAATGGGAAGTGAGCTTGGTTTGCTCCCAGAAGCACTATCCACATTCCAAACACTGATATGGTTTCTCCCCTGTATGAATTCCTTGATGGAAAGTGAGAGTGTAACGGTGACGAAAGCTCTTTCCACACTCATCAAAAGATAGCCCATCCCTTAATCACTTTCTCAACTCGTTGTAAATCTTTTCCCAGAATTCCACTATCTCTCTGCATTCCCACCACATGTGTAGAAAGGTTCCTGCCCCGTTGTTGCATCTCCAACAAACATCACTAGTTTGTATACATTTTTGCCAGTCTAACCGGGGTCAGATACCATCTGTATTGCATTTTCATTACATCCTCTCTTAAATTGTGGAATGCCGTAAATTTAATATCCCTTTCCCACAGCCATTTCCATAGGCTCATCATATTTTCCCCTAAATCCTACGCCTACTTTACCATCGCTGTTTTCACTTGCTCCTCCTTTACCTCTCATTCTAGGAGCAAATCATATAATTTGGAAATACGTTTACTTTTAGATTGGATTAAGTACTCATCCAATCTTGAAGTTTCTTTCTCAAATCCTTTTTATCTTTTGCCAATCTCTGATTAATTTGAAAAAAATTGCAGCCAATTGTTCAAATATTTCTTAACTTTATTATATTCTTTCAATTTAGGTTTATTATTTTACTCTTCCAGTAATCCTTATATGTTGCCCAGTTGTTATTCATATTCTTTCTCTTTACGGTCATGATTTCTAATGTGAGATCCCCCAATGTGTTTCGGGTTCTAGGTTTTTTTGGGGATGGAATGGCAAATTGCACATCATTCCTATTCACCAAAGGATCGCTGCAATCTTAATAGTTGCAGCCCAATGTCATCATCCTGAGCTAAACAAAATCATTTGGCTCTTCAGATAAGCCCTCATCATATAATCGTGTGATGACATATAACTATTTTTTTGTGTTTTTCTTTTTTAAGACTTTGGCTAATATTCCTAACCACTAAATGTCTTACAACGTCCTCTTTCATCCATCTACAAAACAGTTCAAGATAAATCACAATTGCCATGCCTGGCTGATTCTCTTTCCATGCATACAACTCCCACTTTTTTCTTTTCAGGGTTCTGGAACAGACATTTGCTACATACAATACCTAAAAGCAGCTCGTTCTGTTCCGTCAAAGGTAGGCAGGCACAGGCCTTTTCAATTAAGTGAGGCCATAGGCTTAAAAGAAATCGGAATCATCCAAATGCAGTTTTATGGAATTGTTATTTTCTACAAAGTATACATGTTATGAAAGGGCTGTCACCTGCAGGATGGAGCAAGGTGTTCAGGATGTAGCAATGACTTCAAGTTACAAGAAAGGAGATTCCAACTAAACCTCAGGAAATACTTTAGGACAGGAAGAGTTCTTCCAGAGTGGAACAGACTCCCTTGGTAGGTGCTGGACTCTCCTTCCATGGAGTTTTTAAAGCAGAGGTTGGATGGCCATCTGTCTTGGACGAGATTCCTGACTTGCAGGGGGCAGAACCCGGTGACACCCAGGCTCCCTTCCTGTGGGATGTGAAACTTATAGCAGTCAAGTACAACATTTCTACAGTGGACATGTTTGGGGATGTTTTCTACTACTCAGGAGAAAACTTCCTGTTTCCTCCTGAGCTGGGACAGACTTCCACTACATGTGACTTGAAGTAGGTGTGGCCTATTCTGGGTAGAGGAGCACATGTCCTCCACGTTCTGATCTTTTTCTCCATTTTGTCTTTCTGTATGTTAGGAGAAGTGACAGCTCAGTTGCAGTCACTTGGGACTAACTCCCTTATGGGATAGTTCATATAGTTAGACACTTTTGTAACCCAAGTCTGCCTTCAGGGATGCATCTGTGAACTGAATGAGTAAACTACTTTTATATTGACTTTAACAAGATTGTGTCGTGTCTTTTTATGAGGGAGTAGAAGGGAACTTACCAGAAATCCTATATTCAAAGAGGCTTAACAAGCCTGCAACAAGCTAACTACCGTGCTAATTTAAAAAGTTTGAAACTTGGACCAAAGTGTTGCCACAGGAACTAGGGAGCTAAAGATGCTTTTCTGGCAGTGGAACAAAATGTCACAGATAAAATCCCGAGGGCGGAACCCGAAAATACTGGAAAACACTGGTTCCTTCCAGAAGGTTTTGTCCTTTTCTGCTGAGGCAACTGGATTTATTATGATTTGTGTTTTGTTATCTCAAGGTCACACAGAGCCAGAAAGATAAATCTGTGAGCTCAGTGGGCTGGTTTCTCTTTCTTACTTTCATTTTCTAACTTTCACATCTGCTAAGTCCCCTGAAGCTTTGTTCTGTAACGAAGCTGAAAAACCTTTAGTAGAAAGTTCTTCTTTTGCCAATGAACTTTGTCTCTGCCTGATTTATGGAGAACCAAATGCATCCACTCCAAACAAACTTCTGCAGCTCTGCTCTCCATTCAGACATGGAGCACCTTGACATTGAAGACCAAGACGGGTTCCAGAAAAAGAGACTGAGGTGAATGTGTGGGTCATAAGCTGGGAGTCGTTGGAAAGGAGTCTCTGGGAGTGGCAGAAGGTTCTGTTGAGCAGGTAAGGGAAGAACAGGAGGAGAGAGAAAGAGCTCCATGGAAATACAAGGCTGCATTGGGATGAGCTGGTGTGGGAATTATTGGCAGAGAAAAAGGTACATCCAGCAAAAGGGGATGCAGTGCAACTCCTGAAACTGTTCATAACACAAGCTATGATCTCGTATGAGGAAAGGGATTTAATATGCCTTCTTCCCCACCCCCAGTGGATTAGGAAAGAAGATTAATAAAAGAAGAGGAAGCAGGATTGGATGAACATTAAAAAGGACAATAATTCTGGACTGTGACTTGACTGAGATTTGTTGGAACGGTTTTAATAAGGCTTTATAGAAACTGGACCTAGAAACTGGAGAAATACTAATTTGGATTATTAGACAATCATAATAAGAGTCATATTGCACTATCTGAGTGGTTAAGATTTGAAGGCTGGGCTGGGGGGGGGGCAGAATGTAGGGAAAGTGCCATCTTGCTAAAGGGGAGGGAAAAGGCTGGATACTAAATACAGCTAGGTTTATCCAGGAGTGCATATTCTCAGTAATTATTGCTACAGTGCAACGATCACTCAGGGTGGGAGACAGGGAGAAGAGGGGGCACCAGGGGAGCGCTGGGGGAGCCTGCCTTTCTATGTGTCGACAAATGATATGATACAAATGTGATAAAGGGTATTTTTAGTTATTTTCCCATGCCCTTTCTCTTTTCTATACAAATGTGTTTTGTAAGGGTTGTTCAATAATGTTTGCGTTATTATTTTTCTTTTTTGGTTTTCCCTCTGTATGAATTCTGTGATGGGAAGTAAGGTGCATCCTCTTAGTGAAGCTTTTTCCACATTCCAAGCACTGATATGGTTTCTCGCATGTATGGACTCTTTGATGGGAAGTGAGATGTGCACTTTGACTAAAGCGCTTTCCACATTCCAAGCACTGATATGGTTTCTCCCCTGTATGGACTCTTTGATGGGAAGTGAGATGTGCACTTTGACGAAAGCTCTTTCCACATTCCAAGCACTGATAGGGCTTCTCCCCTGGGTGAATTCTTTGATGGAAAGTGAGATTGGAACTTTGACTGAAGCTCTTTCCGCATTCTAAGCATTGATAGGGTTTCTTCTCTGTATGAATTCTTTGATGGGAAGTGAAACTGGAACTGTGACGAAAGCTCTTTCCACACTCAAGGCATTGAAAGGGTTTCTCCCCTGTATGAATTCTTTGATGGAAAGTGAGAGTGGAACTGTGACGAAAGCTCTTTCCACATTCCAAGCACTGATAGGGTTTCCTTCCTGTATGAATTCTTTGGTGCAAAGTGAGATTGTGCCTGAGACTGAAGCTCTTCCCACATTTTAAGCATTGATACGGTTTCTCCCCTGTATGAATTCTTTGGTGCAAAGTGAGACTGTGCCTGAGACTGAAGCTCTTCCCACATTTTAAGCATTGATATGGTTTCTCTCCTGTATGAATTCTTTGATGGGAAGTGAGATGGGCCCCCTGGCTGAAGCTCTTTCCACATTCAAAGCACTGATATGGTTTCTCCCCCGTATGAAGTTTTTGATGCAAACTAAGACACTGCATATACCCGAAGCTCTTTCCACATTCCAGGCATGGATATGGTTTCTCGCCTGTATGGACTCTTTGATGGGAAGTGAGATCACCTCTCTGACGAAAGCTCTTTCCACATTCCAAGCACTGATATGGTTTCTCGCCTGTATGGACTCTTTGATGGGAAGTGAGATTACCTCTCTGACGAAAGCTCTTTCCACATTCCAAGCACTGATGGGGTTTCTCCCCTGTATGAATTCTGTTATGGGAAGTGAGCTGCACCCTCTTAGTGAAGCTCTTTCCACATTCCAAGCACTGATAGGGTTTCTTCCCTGTATGAATTATTTGATGGGAAGTGAGATGTGCACTTTGACTAAAGCGCTTTCCACATTCCAAGCACTGATAGGGTTTCTCCCCTGTATGAATTCTTTGATGGCAAGTGAGAATCTCTCTGTGACTGAAGCTCTTCCCACATTTCAAGCACTGATAGGGTTTCTCCCGTGTATGAACTCTATGGTGCTTAGTTAGATTGCAACTTTGACTGAAGCTCTTTCCGCATTCTAAGCATTGATAGGGTTTCTTCCCTGTATGAATTCTTTGATGGGAAGTGAGACCGGAACTGTGACGAAAGCTCTTTCCACACTCAAGGCATTGAAAAGGTTTCTCCCCTGTATGAATTCTTTGATGGATACTGAGACCATCCTTCCGATTAAAGCTCTTTCCGCATTCTAAGCACTGATAGGGTTTCTCCCCTTTATGAATTCCTTGATGGGAAGTGAGACCGGAACTGTGACGAAAGCTCTTTCCACACTCAAGGCATTGAAAGGGTTTCTCCCCTGTATGAATTCTTTGATGGGAAGTGAGACCATCCTTCCGATTAAAGCTCTTTCCGCATTCTAAGCACTCATAGGGTTTCTCCCCTGTATGAATTATTTGATGGGAAGTGAGCTGTTCTTTCCGACTGAAGTTATTTCCACATTCCAAGCACTGATAGGGTTTCTCCCCTGTATGAATTCTTTGATGGCAAGTGAGATTCTGACGGTGACTGAAGCTCTTCCCACATTCTCTGCACTGATACAATTTCTCTCCGCTGTTAGTTCTTTCATGTGAAGAGATTCTATCCCTCCGAACAAAGCTCTTTCCTTGATGTGAGGTGGACTGGGGGCTCTGGCAGATGTTCTCTCCGCACTTTGTATATTTATCTGAGTTCTCTGCTATGTGAATTCTGTTGTGGTCCCCCTTGGTCTTCCCTTCCAATTCATCACCATCTACAATTAAGAGAAAAGCTAATTAGAGCCTCAGGAAGAACAAAGTTAATGAATGCTTGTGATAGAGGAGGAACTGAAGAGAGTTAGATGTGAGCCCTTACTATAGTTTTCACTGTTGGCTGGTATTAACTGACATATTGCTTGGTTTTTATCTGGGATAGATTTTGTTTGGCTCAATCCTGGAATCCACTCCATCTCCAATTTCCCTTAAAGCTCTGAGGCTGACATTTAAGAAGGCCTGGCCAGTTCAGACAACCTGGTCATTGCTTTAAAAGGCATGACTAGAAGGGAAAAAATTGCAGAGAAAACAGTGGATATCCCTCCATTCAGGGTTCATGGTGGGGATGTTAGAATCCCGAATGCTGTTGGTCTCCATCTAAATAGTGAAGGTTCATCACATAGAGGTATGTATGGACTTTCAAAGTTACTTGCTTAATTTCAGAACAGATATTATGATCCAACAGGAAGTGTTACCAAGAGGGTCCATGACCCCACGATTCTCCTCCTTGACTTCCTTATGCAGAGCTCTCTGGTCAAGATCCAGCAAATTGTCCGTGAAACAAACAGCAACATCTTCACCTGCACACTCCCCACCAGCTGTTGCCTCAATCTAAATTTGGTCTAAATTTTAATTTATACCTAAATCACTCTCTTCAGTTTGAGCCCCACTCCCATTTTCAAGAGTAGACTAACTCTGTATTGTTTCATTGGTGACAAAAGAGGAAAAGTGACTAACTCACACTTGATCTAAACACAACAGCCGCAAGAGCTCCTGACTAGGCATTCGGCTATGCAATATTGAATGTTCTCTGTTCTCTCCTGTTTCCCTTTTTTTCTTTCAATTTAAACCGATTCAGGAACCCAGAACTCATACACTGACCACTAATGGTGAACCATATGCTATAGATACTTGGTCTACATATTTGTATATTAGTCCTATGATCCTTGTTTTTAAAAGCAAATAAAAAGTTATTCCCCCCTTCATGGATCACTGCCTTGCCGTGGCGAAAGGGCTTGAATAACTCAGAGAAGCTATGAGCTATGCCGTGCAGGGCCACCCAAGATGGACAGGTCATAGTGGAGAGTTTTGACGAAACGTGATCCACCTGGAGCAGGAACCAGCAAGCCACTCGAGTATCCCTGCCAAGAAAACTCCATGGAGAAAGACAACAGGCATATAAAAGTAATGACGCTGGAAGATGAGCCCCTTAGGTCGGAAGGCATCCAACATGCTACTGAGGAAGAGCGGAGGACAAGTACAAGTATATTCAGAGCTGATGAAGCGGCTGGGCCAAAGCCGAAAGGTCGCTCAGTTGCGGATATGCCTGGAAGCGAAAGGAAAGTCCAATGCTGTAAAGAAAAATATTGCATAGGAACCTGGAATGTAAGAACCGTGAACCTTGGTAAGTTGGATGTGGTCAAAAATGAGATGGCAAGAATAAATATTGACATCCTGGGCATCAGTGAACAAAAATGGACAGGAATGGGCGAATTCAGTTCGGATGACCATCATATCTACTACTGTGGGCAAGAATCCCGTAAAAGAAATGGAGTGGCCCTCATAGTCAATAAAAGAGTGGCGAAAGCTGTACTGAGATGCAATCTCAAAAATGATAGAATGATCTCGATACGAATCCAAGGCAGACCTTTAACATCACAGTAATCCAAGTTTATGCACCAACCACTGGTGCTGAAGAAACTGAAATTGACCAATTCTATGAAGACTTACAACACCTTATAGAAATGACACCAAAGAAGGATGTTCTTCTCATTATAGGGGATTGGAATGTTAAAGTAGGGAATCAAGAGATAAAAGGAACAACTGGCAAGTTTGTCCTTAGAGTTCCAAACAAAGCAGGGCAAAGGCTAATAGAGTTATGCCAAGAGAACAAGCTGGTCATCACAAACGCTTTTTTCCAGCAACACAAGAGACGACTCTACACATCGACATCACCAGATGAGCAGCATCAAAATCAGATTGATTATACTCTCTGCAGCCAAAGATGGAGAAGCTCTATACAGTCAGCAAAAACAAGACCTGGAGCTGACTGTGGCTCAGATCATCAGCTTCTTATAGCAAAATTCAAGCTTAAACTGAAGAAAGTAGGAAAAACCACTGGGCCGGTAAGATACAATCTAAATCAAATCCCTTATGAATACACAGTGGAAGTGAGGAACAGGTTTAAGGATTTAGATTTGGTGGACAGAGTGCCTGAAGAACTATGGATGGAGGCTCGTAACATTATACAGGAGGCAGCAACAAAAACCATTCCAATGAAAAGGAAATGCAAGAAAGCAAAGTGGTTGCCCAACAAGGTCTTACAAATAGCGGGGGAGAGAAGGCAAGCAAAATGCGAGGGAGATAGTGAAAAATACAGGAAATTGAATGCAGATTTCCAAAAAATAGCAAGGAGAGACAAGAAGGCCTTCTTAAACGAGCAATGCAAAGAAATAGAGGAAAACAATACAATGGGGAAAACCAGAGGTCTGTTCAAGAAAATTGGAGATATGAAAGGAACATTTCGTACAAAGATTACCGTAATAAAAGACAAAAGTGGTAAGGACCTAAAAGAAGCAGAAGACATGAAGAAGAGGTGGCAAGAATACACAGAGGAATTATACCAGAAAGATATGGATGCCTCGTACACCCCAGGTAGTGTGGTTGCTGACCTGCCGATACAGCGTCCGGGCTCTGGCAATCACGGCAAACCTCTTCACACCCGGCTGGTCCCCTCGACACCCCACTACCCTTGGGGCTTTTTTGGGGGGTGTCTAACCCTGGCACTCACCCCCACTGCTCAAAAGCCCCGGTAACAGTCGTCTTTTAGACGGACGACTCGCACCGCCTCGCCATTTCCCTTCGCAGACAAATCGGAAGCCCAGAATCAGGTTACTTTCAAGAGTCATGACTTCTAGTGCTGCCTGAAGGATTGGTAAGTTGTCTGACGTTGGTAGAGCATTCAATCACGGTACAGGTTATAGACATTTTGAGCTGCCGATACATCATGGTGGTCGGGGAGCTGTGATGTATTCCTAGCTCAAATTGCCTGCAGATGTAAAAGGTACAGACAGGCAGGTGGAAGAGCCCGAAATGGTGCCCCCTGAGCAAGCCCCAATAACTCTCCGGTTCCATCCATGTCCCCATCTCCACTCCCCTGGAACTCACCAGATCTCTCAGAGGTCCCTGGGAGGGAACACTCAGAGGTTGTGCGAAGGGATGCAGGAGACAACCTGACCAGGTCAACCATCCATCTTCCCCCTTCCATCCTTATGAGCTTTGCAGGATCCGTCTCTTTCATCCTTCCTGAGCAATCAAAAAGCAAAAACAAGCTTCAGGGTCCTGGGAGACAGGAAGAAGCAAAGGGAGCCTCATAGGCCCTGCAGGGATTCTCTTGCCCTAGATAATCTCCTGCCCCTGGAGAAGCACAAATGGGGCAGCCCCTTCCCAAGAGAAGCCCCATTTCTAAACATCTCCAGTGATTCCAATTTCTTCTGTATGCTCCTCACCCCACTTGTAAGCTTGGCATGGTCTACACAGTAGTGACCTCAGAGTAGATCCCATTGAACGCAGTGGGGATAACTGACAGAACTTGGTACAAAAACCAGTCACCGTCCTGTCTCCAAGCCTGAAAACTGCAACCCCAGAGCATGGGCAGAAAAGAGCAGAGTAGATATTACATGCAGGTGCCCCCATGCTAGGTGCTTTGTATGGAGCACCCTGTTCACAATCTTTGAGCTCTCTCATCACAAGCCAGGCAGATGTTGTGGCTGTATCTGCTGTTGGAATTCCGTTTGACTGAGCTACTCCTCCAGCTCGAGTCTTTGGAATCTCCTCCTCCGACGTGATTAACGACCTAAGCCTTTGATGAGGCTCCAGGCACGTTCCCAGTGCGCAGAGTGTACAAACAGCAGCAGAAGGACGAGAAATATATGAGCTACATTGCTACGTTTTATTTCTAACTACGCAGACAAAAAAGAATATACATCCTCTCGCTGTGAGAGCACAGAACCAACTGGGACAAAGAAACAGGAAACCAGAAACATCAACATCCATCTCCCGTGAGACTTCCAACAGTCTGGAATGTAAACAGAGACTTGTGACTCCAGAAACTGCACAGTGGCATAAACACAAATCTAACATTGGCCTCTGTCAGGGGTTGCAAGGGGACCAAATCTGTATGTGGAAGCAGAGAAGCTAGTGATGCTACATTTTTGAAATATCAGGAAACTAATACACCCCCCTCCTATGATATTGTCTGTGCTTATACACCATCTTCGCAAGTCTCCAGTCTCAAAATGTGGCCCCCACCCTGGCATGGGAGCCATCCAAGTATAGATCTTCCACATGTTCTAAATCTGTAGTGTTCTTAAGAACACCAGGCATGTATACTCTCCAAAAACTCCAGATGTGAGCTTTATGCTCCTCTTGTGACAAGATTCCCAAAGGCTTAGGGGAGCTTGATAGAACTAGTCTATCAACTAGTCTAACACCAATTGCCATTTCTTGTTTATCAAAACCCACAGACTCTCTGCTAGATTTTTTCCTAAAGGTTTTACAAGGACCTATCAGGACACAGGTGGCACTGTGGTCTAAACCAATGAGCCTAGGGCTTGCCGATCGAAAGGTCAGTGGTTCGAATCCCCACGACGGGGTGAGCTCCCATTGCTCGGTCCCAGCTCCTGCCAACCTAGCAGTTCAAAAGCACGTCAAAGTGCAAGTAGATAAATGGCAGGAAGATAAATGGCGTTTCCGTGCACTGGTCTGGTTTTGCCAGAAGCAGCTTAGTCATGCTGGCCACATGACCTGGAAAAACTGTCTGCGGAAAAACGTCGGCTCTCTTGGCCAGTAAAGCAACCCTAGAGTCGTTCACGACTGGACTTTTTGTTTTTTGTTTTATTTTCCATGCTATTTCCTCATTGATTACCATTGAATATTGTGATTGTAATAATTTTATCTCCTGCTTTACTATTTCTTTATTTAATGTTTTTATTAATTCTTTTTCTTTTTCTTCTATTTTATGTAAAATCTCTTTGTTTTTCTTCTCTTTTACCTTCATTTTCTTGAATGAATAGGCCTCTCATCACCGCTTTGCTTGTGTCCCAGACTGTTTGGAGTTTGGTCTCATTATTCAAATTTTGTTCAAAATATTCACTTATTGTCTTTTCTGTCCTTTCCAGAAAGATTTTATCATCCAATATTTCTTCATTCAGTCTCCACCGAAAGGTGGACTGAGTGTCTTTCTGTATTTCCATGACTATAGAATCATGGTCTGACATTGTTCTTGGATCTATTTCAATTTTTTTGATTCTTGACTCTAATTCCTTAGAGACCCAAACCGCATCCAGTCGGGCACTGCTTCCATAAACATGAGAGAAAAAAAGTGAACTGTTTTTCAAATGGATGCTTAATTCTCCAAATATCTATCAATTTTACATTTTCTGTCATTTCAAAAAAAGTTTTGGGAAGTCTACCTTCTTTCGTGTCTTTCTTCCTATCGTTCTGTCTTTGTGTTTCTAAATCTTGAATTTTTTTTATTTATTTTCATTTGGTGTATATATCCCTACCAAAATTATTTTTTTCTCCCTCAACTTTAATTTGTACCATTAATTTTCTCCCTTTCTCATCCTTTTGAATTAATTGTGGTTCAAGTGCAGGTTTTATGTGCAAAACAATTCGACGTTTTTTGGAAACATCTGATGCAATAAATTGGCTCCCTAATTCTTATTACTCAAGATTTCCTCATGCTTTCTTGCAACATGAGTCTCCTGTAGGCAAATTATATCCAAATTCCGTTTTAAAACTTCATGCCACACCCTGTTCCTTTTAATATTATTGTTAAGGCCATTGACATGCCAGGTTAGTAATTTAAGATTTGCCATGATCTGATTCATTTAAAAAAGATTTGCTTTTTTGCCCTGTTCTTTCAGTCTTTTCCAGTTCATCTTTTTGCATCTCAAAGGGGGTTCTGAAGTCTCTCCCTGAGCTTTGAAACTCTGGGTCTTTGCCATGTTTATCCAGAAATTCCTGTACCTGACTCTCTAGCATTAATCTGAATCTCTTTCTCCTATAAGTAAAGGAAACTCCCTCCAGGAATTCCCATTTATAATTTATTCCTGCTCCCCTTAGAATTGATGTCAGGTTTGATACTTCCTTCAGCCCTCCTGTCTTTTTCTCACTCTTGCCTTGTATACAACAGTTCTCCCACCAATCCAATTCCCACACCCTTTTAAACCAAACTGTAACACTTTCAAACTTACAGAATTATAAAAGTTCCACAATATCCAAAAGAGAGAGAGAAAAGTGGGCAATATCAACTTTATATACCACCAACAAAAAAAAGAATAAAAAAGCAGGCCACAACAAAAGTCTAATAGTTACCATTGTTCAAACTGTTAGTATCATCAGTTCACAGGCAGAGGTACCTGGCCTCCCCCGAGGCAATTGAGCGAGATACTGTGTTTACCGTCCGTCTGCGATCCCGGCAGGCTAGGTAAACAAACCCGGCGATTCTTCTCATTAGTCGTGAGAAGAACACACCCTCTGCTTCTCTCTCCCTCCCTGCATTCTCCCAGGGAGGAGAAATGAGACAGACAGGAGTCCTTTCTACATGTTTTATTCCTGTCACTCAACAGTACATAGAAATGTGACTGCACCCTTCAGTCTCCATTAGAAGAGTCACACCTCCTCCCCTGTACTTCCAGCACAGGTCAGATGACACACTGAGCTAACATCCGGTGCTCAGTACAGAGAATAGGCTCCACCTTTTCTCCAACAGTACATCTGCAAACCATAACATCCTGTTTTGCATTCCAGCCATCTGGAGCTGGCTTTTGCCTTGGTGCTTTTTCCCAACACAAACTCACTGTTACATTGTCTCCTTGATGATGATTAGCACTTGCCAAGCTTCTAGTTATATTATAATCCACAATGTGTCTTGTAATCCAAAATATTTCCACTGTGAGTCCAAAATTTCCCCAGACGTATTTATAATTCAAATTAGATTTGTAATCCAAATGGTAATCGTAATCCAATATACTGTAGATTCCAGTAAATAAGGCGACATTTGAACCCCGGAAAATCTTCTCCACAAGTCAGGGGTCGCCTTATACGCCTGGTATGGGTGGCGCGGAGCAAAGCGGACGGCTTTCCCCCGGTGTGGAGCTGAGCGCGCCCCTGTTGCTGCTTCTGAAGCAGCAGCAGTGAGCAGGAGGCTGAGCTCCTTGCTGGGCGGCTTTCTCCCGGCGCGGAGCTGAGCCTGCCCCCTGTTGCTGCCCAGCGTGTTAGACAACTGTGCTTATAAGACGAACCCCCAAATTGCAGCTGCCAATTTGGCGGGTCGTCTAGTAAGCCCAGTCGCCTAATACGCCGGAATCTACGGTATATATGCTATTTCACTCAATTTTTATTCCAATACAGGCCCCCCGTCCCCGCTTTCTCCTACTAAGGCTCTTACCAGGGACTTCCCCTCCCTGGGATTACCTCCCAGTTATGGAAAAGTGTCCTCCTGCCAAGCTTTGGTAGGACTTGCCAAGATCCAGGGTCCTTTTTAGAGGTTTTTTAAAAAGAATTTGCAATGTTTTCAAGCCTTTCAGTGCTTTCATTCATAAAATCTGCATCCCCGTTCAAAAAAACTGAGAGTACTCCAATCGCTTCCTGTATCTTCCTTTTAAGGAATCAAAGAACAAAGAGCTACAGTTTCTTCTTGTATCCAGAGTACATAGTGTTAATAGGTAGCAAAGTAACAAAGTACAGTTTTAAAAGTATCTAAAGACTGATGTGTCTCCAAAGTTTTTTTTCCCATTCACAAGTCTGTACTGCAAAATCTTCCCTTCAAAAGACGGAAGTTGACTTCCTGTTTAGATTCCGTCTTTGCCAAATCTAAATTAAATCCAATCCTTTTTATTTTGAAAAGCCCATAATAATTGACAATACCTTTTTTCCTTTGAAAGTCTGCTGCTTCAGATGGCGATTTGTGGTTTCAGGTTTCTGACCTGCGCTGGAGCCACGGGCAGGCTCAAGCCACTGTCTCACACACACACACACACTCGCTGCCGATGCAGCGTTGGGGCTTCAGCAATCGCGGCAAGCCTCTTCACGCCCAGCTGGTCCCCTCGACACCCCACTACCTTTGGAGCTTTTTGGGGGAGTGTCTAACCCTGGCACTCACCCCCACTGCTCAAAAGCCCCGGTAACGGTCATCTTTTAGACAGACAACTCACACCGCCTCGCCATTTCCCTTCGTAGACAAATTGGAAGCCCAGAATCAGATTACTTTCAAGAGTCATGGCTTCTAGTGCTGCCTGAAGGATCGGTAAGTTGTCTGACATTGGTAGAGCATTCAATCACGGTACAGGTTTTAGACGTTTTGAGCTGCCAATACATTGCGGTGGTCGGGGAGCTGTGATGTATTCCTAGCTCAAATTGCCTGCAGATGACAAAGGTGCAGGCAGGCAGGTGGAGGAGCCTGAAATGGTGCCCCCCGAGCAAGCGCCAATACCTCTCCGGCTCCATCCATCCATGTCTCCACTCCCCTGGAACTCACCAGATCTCTCAGTGGTCCCTGGGAGGGAACGCTCAGAGGTTGTTCGAAGGGATGCAGGAGACAACCTGACCAGGTCAACCATCCATCTTCCCCCTTCCATCCTTATGAGCTTTGCAGGATCCGTCTCTTTCATCCTTCCTGAGGAGTCGAGAAGCCACAACAAGCTGCAGGGTTCTGGGAGAGAGGAAGAAGCAAAGGGAGCCTCAGAGGCCCTGCAGGGATTTTCTTGCCCTAGATAATCTCCTGCCCCTGGAGAAGCACAAATGGGGCAGCCCCTTCCCAAGAGAAGCCCCATTTCTAAACATCTCCAGTGATTCCAATTTATTCTGTATGCTCCTCACCCCACTTGCAAGCCTGGCATGGTCTGCACAGTAGTGACCTGAGAATAGAACCCATTGGACTCAGTGGGGATAACTGACAGAACTCGGTACAAAAACCAGTCACCGTCCTGTCCCCAAGCTTGAAAACTGCAACCCCAGAGCATGGGCAGAAAAGAGCAGAGTAGATATTACATGTAGGTGCCCCCATGCTAGGTGCTTTGTAAGGAGAGCCCTGTTCACAATCTTTGAGCTCTCTCATCACAAGCCAGACAGATGTTGTGGCCGTATCCGCCTGTCAGGAGTTGCATGGGGACCCAATCTGTATGTGGAAGCAGAGGAGCTGGTGATGCCACATTTTTGAAATATCAGGAAACTAATACACCCCCCCTCCTTAGATATTGTCTGTGCTTATACACCATCTTCGCAAGTCTCCAGTCCCAAAATGTGGCCCCCACCCTGGCACGGAAGCAATCAAAGCATAGATCTTCCACATGTCCTAAATATTAAGAACACCAGGCATGTATATCCTCCAAAAACTCCAGAGGTGAGCTTTACGCTCCTCTTGTGACAAAATTCCCAAATCTTTGGGTAGCTTGATAGAACTAGTCTATTTTGAGATAGCACCAATGTCCCCTGTTAGTAGTAGGAGCCACACAATGAATGATAATCCCTCTTTTGTCCCAGAAGGTGGGGAGTATCACTGAAACCTGGTGGGATAAGTCCCACGATTGGAATGTAATAATGGGGGGATACAATCTATTTCAGAGAAACAGACCAGACAAGAAAGGAGGAGGAGTGGCGTTATATGTCAGGGATGTGTATACCTGTGAAGAGATCCAAGATTTAGAACCTCAAAGCCAAAGTGAGAGCATTTGGGTCATAATTAAGGGAGAGAAGAATAACAGTGACCTCATTGTGGGAGTTTACTATAGATCCCCAAGCCAAACAGAGGACATAGATGATGCCTTCCTGGAAGAGATGGCCAAGCATGCAAAAGGAAGGGAGATAGTAGTAATGGGGGACTTCAATTACCCGGGTATTTGTTGGATGTCAAACTCAGCCAAGAGCATAAGGTCAAACAGATTCCTCACTGGCCTTGCAGACAACTTCATTGTCCAGAAAGTGGGAGAAGCAACAAGAGGAACAGCCATTTTAGATCTGGTCCTAACCAATGTTGATGACCTGGTTAGTGGGGTAGAAGTGGAAGGATCATTAGGCGCGAGCGATCATGCTCTTCTGAAGTTTACTATACAGCGGAAAGGAGCAGCCAAGCATACTAGGACTCAATTTCTTGACTTTAAGAAAGCCGACTTCATAAAACTTAGGGAAGTGCTGGGTGAGATCCCATGGACAGTAATACTAAAAGGAAAGGGAGTTCATGATGGCTGGGCGTTTGTTAAGAGGGAGATACTAAAAGCACAACGTCAGGCAATACCAATGAGACGGAAACATGGAAGGTGCCTAAAGAAGCCAGGGTGGCTATCTAAAGAACTTTTAACTGAGTTAAGATTAAAAAAGGATGTGTACAAAAAATGGAAAAGGGGGGAAACCACCAAAGAGGAATTCAAACAAATAGCCAGCATGTGTAGACACAAAGTCAGAAAAGCTAAAGCACAGGATGAACTCAGGCTTGCTAGAGAGGTTAAAAGCAACAAAAAAGGCTTATATGGGTATGTTCGTAGCAAAAGGAAGAACAAAGAAACAGTGGGGTCACTCAGAGGAGAAGATGGTGAAATGCAAATAGGGGACACAGAAAGGGCTGAACTCCTCAATGCCTTCTTTGTCTCAGTCTTCTCCGATAAAGAAAACAATGCCCGACCTGAATAATTTGAAGCAAATGATTCAGCAAAGGAAACACAGCCCAGAATAACTAAGGAGATAGTACAAGAATACTTGGCTAGTTTAGATGTATTCAAGTCTCCAGGGCCAGATGAACTGCATCCAAGAGTATTAAAAGAACTGGCAGATGTGATCTCAGAACCACTGGCAGTCATCTTTGAGAATTCCTGGAGAATGAAATAGACGAGTTTCTCAAGAAATATGGATTACAAAAAATTTCACAACAGAGTAAAATAGACCTGAACCAGAAAATAACTGAGCAAGAAATAGAGGGTGCCATTCAAAATATGCAACTGGGAAAATCTCCAGGACCAGATGGACTGACTTCCAGATATTACAAAGCTTTGAAGGAGTGGTTGATACAACCTTTGAAGGAAGTCTGTAATGAAATATTAGAGGGGAAACAGGCACCTGAATCGTGGAAAGAAGCGTATATTACACTGATACCAAAGACAGAGACTGAAAAGACTCAGATCAAGAACTACCGCCCTATATCACTACTCAATGTGGATTACAAAATTTTTGCAGACATTTTAGCAAAAAGACTGAAAAAAGTGTTGGTGGGTGAGATTCATAAGGACCAAGCAGGCTTTCTCCCAGGAAGACATTTGTCAGATAACGTGAGGAATATAATAGACATTATGGAATTATTAGAAGTCAATAGAAACACTAAGGCAGTTTTGATATTTGTGGACACGGAGAAAGCCTTTGATAACATTTCTTGGAGTTTTATGAAGAAGAATCTACAAGGGATGGGGGTAGGCCAAGGTTTTGAGAATGGTATAGGTGCAATATATTCTGAACAAAAGGCCAAATTAATTGTAAATAACGTGGTAACTGAAGCAATTCAGATAGAAAAAGGGACACGACAGGGGTGCCCAATATCTCCACTGCTTTTTATATCAGTCCTGGAGGTCCTGTTAAATATGATTAGAAAAGACCAGTTGGTTAAGGGGGTTCAGGTCGGAGCAAAACATTATAAATTGAAGGCCTTCGCAGATGATTTAGTACTTACTTTGCAAGAGCCAGACACTAGTACGAAAAGGGTTTTGGAATTAATTCAAGAATTTGGTCAAGTTGCAGGTTTTAAATTAAACAAACAAAAAACTAAAGTGCTGGAGAAAAATCTAACAGCTACGGAAAGAGAGCAGTTTCAAAAGGAAACAGGATTAGCTGTGGTTAAGAAAGTGAAATACTTGGGGATTAACATGACATCTAAAAATGTGAATCTATTTAAAGATAATTATGAGAAATGTTGGATGGAAGTTAAGAAAGATCTAGAAGTTTGGTCAAATTTGAAGCTTTCCTTGTTAGGCCGAATTGCTGTTATTAAGATGAATGTTTTGCCTAGAATGCTGTTCTTATTTCAGGCTTTGCAGATTTTGGACAAAATGGACTGTTTCAAGAGGTGGCAGAAAGATATATCTAAATTTGTCTGGCAGGGCAAAAAGCCCAGAATAAAATTTAAGATACTTACGGATGCAAAAGAAAGAGGGGGGTTTGCCCTGCCGGACTTAAAGTTGTACTATGAATCAGCAGCTTTTTGCTGGTTGAAAGATTGGCTGCTCCTTGAGAATACAGACATTTTAGATTTAGAAGGGTTCAATAATACCTTCGGATGGCATGCTTATATATGGTACGACAAGGTAAAGGTTCATAAAGGTTTTAAGAATCACATTGTTAGGAAAGCTTTATATAATGTTTGGATTAGATATAAAGACTTGTTGGAAAACAAAACCCCAAGGTGGCTGTCGCCAATGGAAGCTAAAGGGTTGAAAAAACTTAATATGGAATCGAAATGGCCAAAATATGGGGAAATTCTAGAGCAAGAGGGAGATAAGGTAAAACTACAGAGCTATGAAAAATTGAAGCCTAAAGTTCGAGATTGGCTCCATTATGATCAAATAATGGAGGTTTTTAAACAAGACAGAAAAATTGGCTTCCAGGTGGAAAGATCCAAATTAGAAAGGGAATTGTTAGAACCCAATACTAAAACTTTGTCAAGAATGTATAACTTGTTGCTGAAGTGGAATACACAGGACGAGACGGTTAAGTCAGTTATGATTAAATGGGCACAGGATTTCGGTTATAACATTATGTTTGCTGACTGGGAAAAGTTATGGACCACCGGTATAAAGTTTACGGCATGTAATGCCCTAAGAGAAAATATTATGAAAATGATTTACAGGTAGTACATGACACCAGTCAAGCTTGCAAAAATTTATCATTTGCCCGATAATAAATGTTGGAAATGTAAAGAAACTGAAGGTACATTCTTTCATCTTTGGTGGACTTGCCCAAGGATTAAAGATTTCTGGGAGATGATTTATAATGAATTGAAAAAGGTATTTAAGTATACCTTTCTTAAGAAACCAGAGGCTTTTCTCCTAGGCATGGTTGGCCAATTGGTGTTAAAGAAGGACAGAACTTTTTTTATGTACGCCACAACAGCAGCAAGAGTCCTTATAGCAAAGTATTGGAAGACACAAGAACTACCCACACTGGAAGAATGGCAGACGAAGGTGATTGACTACATGGGACTAGCTGAGATGACCGGCAGAATCCGAGATCAAGGAAAAGAGACAGTGGAGGAAGATTGGAAGAAATTCAAAGTTTATCTTAAGAACTATTATAAAGTAAATGAATGCTAAAACGCCAAGGTTAGGAAATTATGAGGTTACTGCTGTATTGACTTGGTAATGACAAGAGGGTTTAAAGGTCAATGAATTAAAATTTGAAGAGAGGATTTGCTGGAAGAAATTTGAAAACGGGTGCAGAAAGGGAGGGTATGGGGAAGTCGGAGAGAACAGGGTTATGAAAAGAAGGATTTGAAATTTTACATGTTTATGTGTTTGTTTGTTATTGTATTGTGTTTTGTATGTGTTAATTAAGTGTTAAAAAATCAATAAAAATATTAATAAAAAAAAAAAGAGAATTCCTGGAGAACAGGCGAAGTCCCGGCAGACTGGAGGAGGGCAAATGTTGTCCCTATTTTCAAAAAGGGGAAAAGAGAGGACCCAAATAATTACCGCCCAGTCAGTCTGACATCAATACCAGGGAAGATTCTGGAGCAGATCATTAAGCAAACAGTCTGTGAGCACCTAGAAAGGAATGCTGTGATCACCAATAGTCAGCATGGATTTCTGAAAAATAAGTCATGTCAGACTAACCTGATCTCGTTTTTTGACAGAATTACAAGCCTGGTAGATGAAGGGAACGCAGTGGATGTAGCCTACCTTGATTTCAGCAAGGCATTTGACAAGGTGCTCCATGATATTCTTGTAAAGAAGCTGGTAAAATGCGGTCTTGACTATGCTACCACTCAGTGGATTTGTAACTGGCTGACTGACCGAACCCAAAGGGTGCTCATCAATGGTTCCTCTTCATCCTGGAGAAGAGTGACTAGTGGGGTGCCACAGGGTTCTGTCTTGGGCCCGGTCTTATTCAACATCTTTATCAACGACTTGGATGATGGACTCAAGGGCATCCTGATCAAATTTGCAGATGACACCAAACTGGGAGGGGTGGCTAACACGCCAGAGGACAGGATCACACTTCAAAACGACCTTGACAGATTAGAGAACTGGGCAAAAACAAACAAGATGAATTTTAACAGGGAGAAATGTAAAGTATTGCACTTGGGCAAAAACAATGAGAGGCACAAATACAAGATGGGTGACACCTGGCTTGAGAGCAGTACATGTGAAAAGGATCTAGGAGTCTTGGTTGACCACAAACTTGACATGAGCCAACAGTGTGACGCGGCAGCTAAAAAAGCCAATGCAATTCTGGGCTGCATCAATAGGAGTATGGCATCTAGATCAAGGGAAGTAATAGTGCCACTGTATCCTGCTCTGGTCAGACCTCACCTGGAGTACTGTGTCCAGTTCTGGGCACCACAGTTCAAGGACGACACTGACAAACTGGAACGTGTCCAGAGGAAGGCAACCAAAATGGTCAAAGGCCTGGAAACGATGCCTTATGAGGAACGGCTAAGGGAGCTGGGCATGTTTAGCCTGGAGAAGAGGAGATTAAGGGGTGATATGATAGCCATGTTCCAATATATAAAAGGATGTCACATAGAGGAGGGAGAAAGGTTGTTTTCTGCTGCTCCAGAGAAGCGGACACGGAGCAATGGATCCAAACTACAAGAAAGAAGATTCCACCTAAACATTAGGAAGAACTTCCTGACAGTAAGAGCTGTTCGACAGTGGAATTTGCTGCCAAGGAGTGTGGTGGAGTCTCCTTCTTTGGAGGTCTTTAAGCAGAGGCTTGACAACCATATGTCAGGAGTGCTCTGATGGTGTTTCCTGCTTGGCAGGGGGTTGGACTCGATGGCCCTTGTGGTCTCTTCCAACTCTATGATTCTATGAGTAGGTGTCTTTTATCCTTGCTTTATTCTTCTTGATAATACATAAATAAATGTCCCCTACTGTATCTTACATTTTTCTAAGAGAGCATTATTCACAATCATGCTTGCCATATATTCCGTATAGATTTTCTTAGTTCCCTTTAGAAAAGCCTCTCCAATCCCTGGCTCCTGCGGGAGGGAGTTCCAGTTTTAACTACGTGAAAGTTATAAGTTTAATGTAAATAAAGCATTCTGCAATGGAAACAAGACTGGGGTTCCTCCTTTGGGAAGGGATGGGCGACCTGGGGACTCCAAAGGCTATGGGCTTGTTTTCTAATAGCAGCAGCTGCAGAGAAACTCCAGGATGGGGAACATTCTTGAAAGCTCACTCTGGGATCAGAGAGAGAAAAGTTGGCAGACCTGCCACCCAGAGCCCCCTCCTTCTCCTCCCTACATTGCCTCACCCCCTTCAGGACAAGATCTTGGGGTCCTTAAGGCACCTTTCCACCCTCTCCTCCCAAGGAAGGCAGCTCCGTTCCCTTGAACCCTGGCAAGCCCAGTGCAGCCAGCTCAGCCCTCTGGCTCTCCCCTTTTCTCCACGGAGGAGCCCCAGGCGTGGCCCCTGCCCAGAGAGGCTTCCCTTGAGGCTCTGGGCTGGAGACCTGAGCTGATCTGGAGGAGGATCTGGCAGGGGGAAAGGCCGGCCTGGCAGGGGCTCCTCCACTGGCAGGGGCATTCTGGGCATGCCCTCCCCCCCAGACCCCTCCCTCCTTCCCCAAAGAGGATGCCAAGGAAGAGCAGAGCTGCAGACCCCCTGGAAACCCGCCCCCTCCCAGGCTTGGCAGAGAGGAATGGGGGGCAGGACCCTCTGCTCCCAGACTTGGGGGTCTCCCCCTGCAGCCCCGGGACCCCCTTCTCCCATGGGCACCCCAAGGGGGAAGAGAGAGGAGACTCACCGGATTCTTCCCAGGAGGGAAACCGAGGCAGCGCGGGGAGGAGACAAGAGACAAAAGAAGAGACAAAAGGCGGGACTGGGCACGGAGGGAAGGGATTCGGCTCTGGACGGCCCCGCCCCGCCTCTCTACTTCCTTTCCTCTCTAGGACTCCGGCTCTGTTCTTATTTAACCCTTCGCAAGCTGAGCACAGCCCCCTGGCTGGCTGTCCTCCTCCCCTCCCAGAATCCGGGTGGTCCAGGGCATGTGCAGAGTTCTCTGTGATTCTCGGCTCAGAGGCCCTCAAGACAGGAGCTTAGTGCCCTGCCCCCAGGTGGGTGAGGTGTAAATAAAATAATAATAATAATTAAGGCGGATGTTCCGCTTTCTAGAAACGGGGGCCAAATGTTCCCTGGGTTTCTGCTCCTTCCCTCCCGCTCCTTCCCTGAGTTGTGTCCCCGTTCAATCCTTGGGACGCAGCCCTGCTTCCACCACAGATTCAGACCTGGGGGGTTCGTGAGCGAGGGGCCCTTTTCCTCTGCTCTCCTCCCTCTCAGCTACTCCGGAGGGATTTCCAGTCAGTCTCGCGGACCCAGGGGATCCCCTCAGCCCTGGTGACTGGCTTGGGGGGGGGTCTCCTTTTCCCCTCCTCACTGGAAGGACACTCCGCTTTCGTCCGCCTCCCCATAGCTTCTCCCGTTGAATTCCCGCCTGACTCCTCTCCCCACACCCTCCTCTCCCAGTGGAGATTCGCCTCACCTTCCCCTCCAGGGTCCGCCCTCAGACCATCCCTCTCCCAATCCGCCCTTTCTCTCTCTCCGAAAACTCCCTCAGAAACGGCTCCTTTTATTTTCCCTCCAAAAGGGCTGGCTCCACCCCTCGCTGTCTTGGGAGCCAATCAGAGCGAGGCTCCAGCCCCATGGTGGTATTTCTGAGAGACTACGCACCCTGACTGGCCTGGCTCTGCTGTCCATCACAGACCCAAACAAGGGGGAGCATCCGGCAGATATCGATATCTATAAATCACCCACGTCTTTCAGTTAACTGTCTATTTTAAACTCTTAGGGTTTAAGGTGATTGAAGATCACTGTGCCGGGTGCCAGGGCCCGCAAAGCCTAGGGGAATCCCCCAGCGGAATTTGACTCCGAAGAGAGACCCACGGATACGAATAAAGCAAATTTATTATGAGGGCCAACAGGCCTGGCTCCATGTTCAACCACACGCACACACACACACTTTTTAAATGGAGAACATTTGAATAATAAAAACAAAGAAATAAAAAGGGGTGCTATAGGAATTTTAATGTCTTATATAAAATGTTCATAACTGTACAAGGCAAACACATACATAAATATATAAACCACATGTCTGGAAAAGGTACAGGAAAACAGTCCTAAAGTCATTTTGACTCTTTCAGGCACCTCAAATATTTCTCTGCACCTCAAATATTTCACTGGCAGTCATGGGAGAATGCCATCAGCGCTGACACCTGCCTTGATTTTGCAGTTTTATATATTTGCCCTTCCACCACTCTGCATCTTTACCTCTTTGTCAGGCATACGCAAACCCGGCTCGTCATATTTTTGGGAATACAACTCCCATCATCCCTGACCACTGGTCCTGTTAGCTAGGGATGATGGGAGTTGTAGTCCCAAAACATCTGAAGGGCCAAGGTTGCTATGCCTGCTCTTTGCTCTTTGAATTTTAACAGGGAGAAATGTAAAGTATTGCACTTGGGCAAAAACAATGAGAGGCACAAATACAAGATGGGTGACACCTGGCTTGAGAGCAGTACATGTGAAAAGGATCTAGGAGTCTTGGTTGACCACAAACTTGACATGAGCCAACAGTGTGACGCGGCAGCTAAAAAAGCCAATGCAATTCTGGGCCTCATCAATAGGAGTATAGCATTTAGATCAAGGGAAGTAATAGTGCCACTGTATTCTGCTCTGGTCAGACCTCACCTGGAGTACTGTGTCCAGTTCTGGGCACCACAGTTCAAGAAGGACACTGACAAACTGGAACGTGTCCAGAGGAGGGCAACCAAAATGGTCAAAGGCCTGGAAACGATGCCTTATGAGGAACGGCTAAGGGAGCTGGGCATGTTTAGCCTGGAGAAGAGGAGGTTAAGGGGTGATATGATAGCCATGTTCCAATATATAAAAGGATGTCACATAGAGGAGGGAGAAAGGTTGTTTTCTGCTGCTCCAGAGAAGCGGACACGGAGCAATGGATCCAAACTACAAGAAAGAAGATTCCACCTAAACATTAGGAAGAACTTCCTGACAGTAAGAGCTGTTCGACAGTGGAATTTGCTGCCAAGGAGTGTGGTGGAGTCTCCTTCTTTGGAGGTCTTTAAGCAGAGGCTTGACAACCATATGTCAGGAGTGCTCTGATGGTGTTTCCTGCTTGGCAGGGGGTTGGACTCGATGGCCCTTGTGGTCTCTTCCAACTCTATGATTCTATGATTCTATGATTGTCCTCTCTGGCAATCAGCCCTCCCCTTCCTGATTTCCCATCCACTGACGCCCCACCCCACCCGCCTGGAGACTGCCTAACCATAGAGCAGAGCAGCCTGTGGTCGGATGAGAACCGGACGTGACGAGCTGCGCCTGGCCCTCCTGCTCTTGGGGCTACGTTGGGAAACTGCCCCTCCCCCGCCCCAATTAACTGGAGGAATTAGAACCATAGAACCGGAAGGGGTCCCAAGTGTCATCTAGTCCAATCCCCTGCAATGCAGGGATCTCAACTAAAACAAAATGAAGTACTTCTGACACAGTTTGCAATACGTTATTATTTGGAATAAAATAATCGTGGAAAAGGATATCCATAACCAGAAGAATGCGAAGAAGTGCAAGTAATTCTCCCTTCATTGGGACCAGCGGCGAGACCTGTAACCCAAGTCAGGCTTTTACGCTCGTGCACTTTTACCTGGAAGCGAAATAGCATCGCAATCACCTGGGCTGACTTAAAACGCGCTGCTTCCAGAAAACCTATATAAAGCTAGGACGCGCTACCTCTCTGGTCCCCGCCACAATTACAAGCAGCTGGGCTTACTTCTGAGTAAGTCCGGTGTTGTTGTTGTTGTTGATGATTCCGCGGCAGGAAGGGATGAATGGAGGCCCGGGAAAAAGAGAACCAATCAGAAGAGACCCGAGAGGCGGCGGCGAACCAATCAGGGGAGCCGGAAGCTGGAAGCCCATTGAAGCCGTTGCGTCTTGGTCATTCAGCTTCTTCCGCCCCGGCTGCTCCTCTGCAGGGGAGAGACAGGCTTCGCCTCCAGTCTGCATCTTCCCGGGATCCTTCCCTCCGAGGAAACCACCTGAGGCTGCCCAATGGTAAAGCTGCCCCTGAGGAATGGAAGAATTGAACCGGGCACCTCCTTCTGCATGCAAAGCAGCTGCTCTGCCTTGGAGCTACGCCCCCCGCCCCTAATAGCATAGCCCAACATCCAGGACCCTGCCTTAAAAAGAAAAAAGCTATCCATAATAATGAGACTGGAGTACCCTTGAGGGTTGTCGTATGGTACTACTCAAAACCCCTCTAGCAAAACGGGCCTAACGACACCAGGCTGCTCTGAGGGGCTGTTATAACCGGGGGGGGGGGCACCCTCAGACGCAGCCCTGCCCCCCTTTGTAAACAGGTGTAATAATGAGGGATTTTTTCTCCCATGGGGTTAAGGGGGGGGATGTAACACTGGGCAACCTTCATTCACATGATGAGTTTTTTGGGAGGGGGGGTCTCTTTCGTTGCCTCTGCCAGGGATTGGACCTGGGACCTTCTCACAAAGCAAATGGGGAAATAGAGCTTTTTGGGGAGCAAGGGAATTTATGTTTGCAGGGAGGGGAGGGGGAATCGCCTGCCAACCACCCCTCCTCCCGCTTCCTAGAGAGGCAGGTTTTCCATGAAACCTCATTAAGAGGTTTTGGATATGATCCTAAAACCTCACAAACCTGAGTGACTGGGCAAACCCAGGCTAAATGTCCCCTAAAGACCAAGACATGGTTTTCTAAAGCTTCTATGTAAAGTTTGACATTCTTCCTGTTCCCTGTCTCTGCCTTGCAGTCCCTGGACTGGTCCCTGCTTCTTCCCTCCCCTTAAATTTATATGTATTCTATAAGTTTTGTTTTTTCAAAATGTTGAACATAACAAACATTTAAAAACAACTCTCTGTCAAAGCATCCCCCCAATGTGTGTCTCTGTGGGAAAACATAGCGTATGTGTCACCCTCGTAGCTTTTTCCAACTAATGCTTGAGCTCCCTTGGTCAGTTTTTCTGAAAGTGCAATCGTCCAGATTTTCTGTTTCCATTGTCTTAACTGCAAGTGTTCCAGAAATCTCCAATTTTGATCAAAGACTTGTTGTGCAGCTACTAAAACAAAGGTGATGAATTGTTTAAAGCTCAAAATTGGCATTGCTATCTCTTTTAAAAGAATATTTTTTAACAATACCAAAGTTGGGGTACATAGGATGTTTTGTTTTCACCATTTTTTAGTTTTTTTGATAATATGTGTTTGGATTTTGGATTGGTATCTGTAATTAGAATTTCAACTTTGAGGTAAGGGTCTAGGGTCTAGAGCAGGGGTCAACAAACTTTTTCAGTTGGGGGCCGGTCCACTGTCCCTCAGACCTTGTGCGGGGCCAGGCTATATTTTGGGGAGGGGGGGAGAGAATGGACGAATTCCTATGCCCCACAAATAACCCAGAGATGCATTTTAAATAAAAGCATACATTCTACTAATGTAAAAGCACGCTGATTCCCGGACCGTCCACAGGCCGGATTAAGAAGGCGATTGGGCCACATCCTGCCCCTGGGTCTTAGTTTGCCTACCCCTGGTCTAGGGTCTAGAGGCATGTGCAGTAACTGTTTGGTTTGTTAGAAAAGGTGTAATTTGAGGCACATTTAGCCAGTTCCAGATGTTGTCTAGCTTTGCTTAATATTTGTTTGCCAGTCATAGGTCTGCCATCTGTGTAAATGTCTCCGACCCTAAATGAATCTGTATTTGTCCATTGTTCACATCAAAGAGCTGCTCTCTGCTTTGAAGTGCATCATGGCAACAGGTGAGGGAGTCCCAGAAGTAGCCCAGTTTACACTTGCTTGTGTGTCCAGTAGGGAAGGGACCTTTAAAAAGTTTTCTTCTTCTTCCAGAATCTGGTGACCATCCAAGCCCTCTTGACCTTTGAGGAGGTGGCTGTGTTTTTCACGGAGGAGGAGTGGGCTCTGTTGGATCGTGGCCAAAGAGCTCTGCACAAGGAAGTCATGAAGGAGAATTATGAGATGGTGGCCTCTCTAGGTAAGGGCAGATATTTATGCCTCTGGACTGCTAGATGTTGAAGGTGTGGATCCACTCTTTTGTGCCATTTATTCATGCAGAGTAGGAATGAGAATAGCCTGCTGGGTCCCTCTTTTTGTGTATGTACGATATTTGCAGCTTTGCTCTCTGAAGCACCATCCATATATTCACACACACATCCCTTGTGACAGTGAGGACCACAAGGCCCTCACCTGCTCATGTTGCGTGCCTTTGTAGGATCTGGATATGGCAATCCCTCCTCTTTGCCTTTGCGGTCAAAAATACAGATTGATTTGAAAGGGCTGGATGTTTTGTGGCCAAAAGTAGCTAATATTAACTCTTTCCTTGGCAGAATCAGACCTCAGTTCCTGTTGGGAAGAAGGACAAGATCCATTCCTCCAGGTCCCCAAAGAAGGGGGAACCTCAGCAGGTATGCGCTTAGTCTTAGTTGTGTCGTGGGGCCCTTTTTGCTCCAGTAATATAAATATAAATATTAATATAAATGTTATTATTAATATTAATAAATAAATAATTTATACCCCCACCCATCTGGCTGGGTTTCCCCAGCCATTAAACACAATAAAACATCAAACATTAAAAACTTCCCTAAACAGATTTCTCCTAAAAGTCAGATAGTTGCTTATCTCCTTGACATCTGATGGGAGGGTGTTTCACAGGGAGGGTGCCAGCACCGAGAAGGCCCTCTGCCTGGTTCCCTGTAACCTCACTTCTCGCAGGGAGGGAACCGCCAGAAGGTCCTCGGTGCTGGACCTCAGTGCCTGGGCTGAACGATGGGGGTGGAGATGCTCCTTCAGGTATACTGGCCCAAGGAAGAGAGGAAGGAGAAGCCTGATGACTTTATGTCCTGCTTCTGGGCTTCCTATCAGTATTTAGTTGGCCCCTGTGGGATTCAAGCCTTTATCAGGAGAAACTGGCCACTCTCCAGGCACCCGGCTTGATCTCCTGTTGACCTCCCTGTCTGCATTCCCGGCAGGATCCAGGCTAGGTCGCGATAGGCGATCCTCCTCAGCGTGAGAACCCCCCCCCCTCTTTCCTGCCCCCCCTGGGCAGGGGAGAGAGATAGACAGAAACATATTTACATTCCTTTATTTCTGTCTTTGCAGCGTTACAAAAATCATGTCTGCTCTCTTCAAGCTTCAGCAGTCGAGAGACAAACTCCTCCTGTACTTCCTGTACAGCTCATATTACACTCTGAGCTAATTCCGGTGCTTCGCACTGTGAATAGACTGTCCCTCTGTTTCCCATGGAACAGTCCCAACATTCCCATTATGTTTTGCTTTCAAGCTACCAGCTCGCGGCCGCATTGCTTCTATATCGTAACATACTCCCCCATATGAATCAATGTGCGCTGCGAGCAAAGCGTGATCCAGAGAAGAAAACAAACAGTTGTTATACATATAACACTCCCCTGTTGTTTCAGTTCCACCCTTGGAACTACCTGCCACTGGTTTCCCCAGTGTACCTCTCTGGTTGTCTGTCTTCCAAGGAATGAGTGCATCTGCATTACCTTGGCTAGGGAATGTAGTGTTACGCTTAGTAACTCTCTGTTGTGTCTTTGTCTCTGACTTAGACACAGCTTCAACCTGTCTTGAGTTGTCAACAATGGTAACACATGCTACAGCTGAGTTAGCAAACTCTTTTGAATACCTCTTGGGTGGTACACCCTTTGTAACTCTCTCAGACCTGCGTATGAGGTGCTGATCCTCTCTGCTCAGTGGTTCAGTCTCAGGACTCTTTGGAGAACCAGTTCCAATAGTAAACAGTGGTTCATCCTTCACCTGTGAAGGTCTATCCATTGTGTGAGATTTCCTCTCAATGACTGTGTCAACTGAGCTCTTTGAGCTATCACTGTCATTTTCAGTACCACTGTAATCAGTAAAATCATCATCATCATCTGAATCGTCCTCAGTGGGAAATGTGTGAACAATTACTCTCTCCTGTTCAGGAGCACTCTCTAGAAATTTTGTGAGAATCACCTGACCAGATTCAGACAAAATTACTCTGTAGAGACCCTTTTCATAACCCACAAAAATGCCTCTAGCATTCTTTACTCCACCTGGAGCTTCAGTCTTCACATGAGACCCAAAAACCTTAAAATGGGCAACAGAAGGTTTTCTGTGGAACAGCTTCTCAAAAGGAGAACATCCTAAACCTTTTGAAACTTTTCTCACCCAACTGTAACAATAACACAATATCGACTCCGCCCAATACTCATGTGGCAAATGTGAACTCAGCAATTGCGCCTTCATGCCATTTTGCAATTCTTTGTTCACTTGCACACAGACACTTCTGTTCCATGCTTCTGCAGAAACAGCAGTCTTGTGCCTTATCCCTTTCTTATCCAGGAAATCCTGAAAATCCTGCAAAAGAAAAACTGGCTTTTCATCTGTGAAAAGACAATCAATGTTAGCATTATGAACATCCTTAACCTTGTCACAAAACTCTTTAAACCTTTCTAAGGCTTCTTGTGGTTTCTGCAATATATATACCCACACATAATGAGAGAAATAATCCACACACACAAGATAATATCTTGCATTGCCTCTAGACGGTGCTAGAGGACCAATCACATCAGCATACACTCGCTGAAAAGCTTTGGTTACTTGCGTCGTCTTCTGGACGTTTTTCGACACACCTGCGAGAGAAATCATGTTAGAATCAGATGCATTACAACTTATGCAATCACTTTGATCAAAAGTCAACAAATACAGTCCATCTTTCTCTCTGGCAGAAAGATACAGCTCTCCATCTTTGAAGATTTTGCAGCTTTCTCTATCATAGGACAAAGTCAGTCCTTTCTTTGTGATCTGCGAAACACTCGGCAGATTGAACTTTAAATCAGGAACCAAATACACATTGTTTATAGTCAAGTTCAGACTCTCAAGATACACAGTTCCAAACCCGGTCGCTTCCAGCTCCTGACCATTGGCTTGTTTCACAGTGAAGCTTTGCTTCTTAAACGTTGAAAACAGATCTTGCCGCGACGTCATGTGTTGCGTCGCTCCAGTGTCCAAAATAAAAGCGTTCTCCGTTGAAAATGCGGCTTTTGTTGACAGCAATGCCTTCGCAGGTTTCACCTGGGACTTGGTACGACTTTTGCCTGATGCCTCAGGCTTTGCAGAGCTCCCCTTAGCTCCTTTCTGTTGACGTGGCTTCTTACAATTCCGCTGAAGATGCCCAGTCTGTCCACAATTGAAACAACGGACAACGTTCAAAGCAACAGCCTGTTCTTCACTAGCAATAGCAGTGGGGGTGTCAGAACTCCGAGCTTCTCTCCCCCTGTCTTTGACATCTATTGCAGCAAGTCTGTCTTTCTCATTGAGAATCACGGCACAAATTTTCTCTGTCGTGAGATCTGCGGCAGGTAGAGAACCAAGCTGACTTGCAACCGTTTTATAAGTCCGATTAAGGCTGTTAATAATCATGAAGCAGAATATCTCTTCCTGTAGAGGGAAATTGCGTTCCGCCATCTGCTGGCGTAAGAATTTCATCTCTGTCAGATGCGCTTGTACATCTCCATCAGGCGCTAGCCTTAGATTGGTTAGCTTTTCAAAATGCAGCAACGCTGAAGAACCAGCATCTCTTTGATGTATTCTACGCAGCGTTTGCCAAATCTCACGCGCGTATTCCAAACCCTGAATATGCACGAGCTGATCATCTGAGATACACAGAATTATGGCCGTCCTGGCTCTCACATTCTGTGAATTCCAACCTGGCGTTGGTGCAGCAGGGATGGGGTTATCAATCACCCCAAAAATCCTCTGATTCTGAAGCAGGGCTTTCATCTTTACAGACCATGAGGAATAATTGTCATTAGTCAGTGGAGGTGGGTAAGGTAAGCCTCCCCCCTTCTTGGTATCCATTTTGAATCCAAGCCTCAGCTCTCACTCTCGAGCCTGTAAACTCCAAAAGTCTATTGGCTGTTTACTGCCTCACACTTGGCAGCTAAACGCAGGCTGTTTTGAAAGTCCCTCCAAGAGCAGTGAGATATACAGACAAAACAAACGCTGTTTTCTCAGTGTTTTTCCAGCCTCTCACAGTGCTCAGCCTTACTTCCGTTGCTGGCCAGTAACTTTCCACTTTACTGACGTTTCGTTGCTTAGCAACTGGACATTCCAGGCTTATCAAGACTCAAGTATGCGAAATATGTGGCTCTCTTTCAGTGCTGGTTTCATCCAAAAGCAGACACTCAGTGAACCGAAGAATGCTTCAATTCGCGTTCACTCTCACAGCCATAAAATCACCATACCTTGAGGGAATCCGTTGCTCAGCAAAAAACACCTCCTCCGGTGTTCAGCCGTCCTTGTAGCTTCCATCCGCCCGCTACCACATTCTTTCTTTCTATCTCCTTGCAGAGGATGAAGTACGATCCATCAACCTCTCTTGTTGCTTTCATGGATCAAAACCATCGGCTCCGTGCTACCATATGTTGGGATTCAAGCCTTTATCAGGAGAAACTGGCCACTCTCCAGGCACCCGGCTTGATCTCCTGTTGACCTCCCTGTCTGCATTCCCGGCAGGATCCAGGCTAGGTCGCAATAGGCAATCCTCCTCAGCGTGAGAAGAACACCCCCCCTCTTTCCTGCCCCCCCTGGGCAGGGGAGAGAGATAGACAGAAACGTATTTACATTCCTTTATTTCTGTCTTTGCAGCGTTACAAAAATCATGTCTGCTCTCTTCAAGCTTCAGCAGTCGAGAGACAAACTCCTCCTGTACTTCCTGTACAGCTCATATTACACTCTGAGCTAATTCCGGTGCTTCGCACTGTGAATAGACTGTCCCTCTGTGTCCCACGGAACAGTCCCAACATTCCCATTATGTTTTGCTTTCAAGCTACCAGCTCGCGGCCGCATTGCTTCTATATCGTAACAAAATGCAGCCTTCAAACCTCTCCAGCTGGCCCTTGGGCCTCTCTTCTCCCCAGACCCTGACCGGCTTCCCATCTTCCTTGAGTGTTTTTGGTCTGGCTGGGTTGTTTCCTTGAAATCAGATGGGGCTTCTTGCCAGCCTGGATGGAGGGCAGAGAAGGGTGTGTGGAAGCTCTGCTCCTGTCTAAAGGTCACATTTACATTTGTTGTAAATGTCTCTGGCCCCACAGCATACAGGCAAGCCACTCTCAATTTGCAAAATGTTGCCCACACAGGGTCTTCTAAAGAGCAGAGACGGCCTCCAGGCTGAGGTTTCCCTTCCATGTGCTGAGATGCACCCCAAATTAAAATGTCCTCTGTAGTGCCACTGAGCTGAGATCCTCTTCACGGGCGCCAGGGGGGTTCTGTTGGGCCCACGTGTCCCCTCTGCTATCCCTCAGCAGGAGAGCTAAGATCTTGCCTTTCCCTGCTTTTGGGAAGAGAGCCATGGCAGTAGTAGCACTAGGAGTGTCTGGCTATTTTGTATTTCGTCATTTGGGTTGAAGGATAAGATCCAGTTGGATGGGGCTCTGAGGAAGGGGAGAGATGAGCAGACACAGCTCAGCAAGTTTGAGGAGGAGCAGGAAGGGACTTGTGTTGGTGTCTTGAGACAACATATTCATAGTCAGAAGCATATTCAGAAGCTAACTTCAGATGCAGCTGGTCAGGGAAGGAAGGAGGGGGGCATGCTTGAAAAAGGTAAACTCAGAGAAGTGGAAAACTGGGCTCGATCCATGATGAGAGTCTCTGCTTCTGAGTTGTAATTTGAATGGCATTTTCTTTTTCTGCCTCAAAACAGGGAATGGGCAGAAGAGTAAGAATTATGGTGAGCCATCTGTGGTGTCTGTAGAAAATGTGGGGCATGAAGCACAGAAAGAGACATTTGTAAATCAACGATCACCTGAAAAGCATGTAGAAAATGTGTTGAAGAACTGGAAAACCAAATCCCTTACTACTCAGGACACTGATGTCCGTGTATCACTGAGTCCACAGGAAGAATGCACAAGAAGTAGCAGTGTGGAGTGTGGAAAGAGCTTCAGTCAGAGTGGAAGCATTAGTTTACATCAAAGAACCCAAGCAGGGGAGAAAGCGTTTCAATGCGCGGAATGTGGAAAGAGCCTCAGTAGTGCTGGTAACCTTGTCAAGCATAAAAAAACCCACAGAGGGGAGAAACCATTCAAATGCATGGACTGTGGAAAGAGCTTCAGCCAGAGCGGAAACCTTATTGCACACCAAAGAATTCACACAGGGGAGAAACCATTTAAATGTATGGTGTGCAGAAAGAGTTTTAGTCTCAATCACCATCTTACTTTACATCAAAGAACCCACACAGGAGAAAAACCATTTAAGTGTGTAGAATGTGGAAAGAGCTTCAGCCAGAGTGGAAGCCTTATTGCACATCAAAAAACCCACACAGGCGAGAAGCCATCAAAAACTATGGTTTGTGGAAAGAGCTTCAGTCTCTATCACCATCTCACTGTACCTCAAAAAACCCACACAGGGGAGAAACTGCATAAATGCATGGAGTGCGGAAAGAGTTTCACTTGTAGGAGTGCCCTTACAGAACATCAAAGAATCCACACAGGGGAGAAACCATATGAATGCATAGATTGTGGAAAGCGCTTCCGTATTGGTAGTGTCCTTACTTTACATCAAAAAACCCACACCGGGGAGAAGCCATTTAAATGCACGGAGTGTGGAAAGAGCTTCAGTCAGAGTGGAAACCTTGCTGCACATCAAAGAATTCACACTGGGGAGAAACCATTTAAATGTATGGCATGTGGGAAGAGCTTCAGCCAGAGCGGAAGCCTTACTGCACATCAAAGAACCCACACAGCAGATAAATCATTTAAATGTGTGGTGTGTGGAAAGAGCTTCAGCCAGAGTGGAAACCTTACTTTACATCAAAGAACTCACACCAGGGAGAAACCATTTAAATGTATGGAGTGTGGAAAGAGCTTCAGCCAGAACGGAAACCTTATTGCGCATCGAAGAACCCACACAGGGGAGAAACCATTTCATTGTATGGTGTGTGCAAAGAGTTTCAGTCTGAATCACCACCTTACTTTACATCAAAGAACCCACTGCACATCGAAGAACCCTTACAGGCGAAAGACTCTTTAAATGTATGGTATGTGGAAAGAGCTTCAGTCTCTATCACCATCTCACTGTACAGTACCTCAAAAAACCCACGCAGGGGAGAAACTGCATACATGTGTGGAGTGTGGAAAGAGCTTCAGTTGTAGGAGTGCACTTATTGTCCAACCAAGAACCCACACGGGAGAAACTGTATGAATGCCTAGATTGTGGAAAGCACTTCTGTATTGGGGGTGTCCTTACCTTACATAGAAATACCCCACGCCAAGGAGATACCATGAAAACGTATGGAGTGTGGAATGAGGTTCAGTGGGATTGGTGGCCTGACTTTGCATCTGAGAATTCACACCAGATAACTAACTCTTAAGTGAATGAAATATGAGCAGCAAACTTACTTCACACAAAAGATTCCACAGGTGGAGAAACAGTCTAGATTTGTTCAGTGTGAACAGCAATTCATTAGCAACTGAAGTCTTTACTAGACGTGGAAGAACCAGAACAGAATAAACCAGAGTGTAGAACCAACCATCTTGTGGTGCCTGGAATTGTTTTATGATACACTGTGCTCTTTTCAGTGACTGTTCAGCGTGTTTAGACAAGCCTACCCAGATGCTTAGGAAGCTAATGAAGGTTTTGACCTGCTTTCAGTCTATTGTCGTATAAACTTTTGGAAATTCTCACATTATTTTTGTTAATTTTTCTTATTGTTAATTTTATCCTTTTCATGTTCCGCTTTGAGGTTGTTGTGCTGCTGCTTCTTTTTACAATCAAGCAGTGTTGGAATTTTATGAAATAAAGAAAAAAATTATTATTATTATTATTACTCTTCATTTTGCCCCCACCAGCTAGAAAAGCACCATCTGAGGACAGAGATAGGAGGTGGGAGAATCAATCTTTTGGGAGCCTGTAGAGGCCATCTCCTTCCTGCATAGAAGGTTGGAGATCGTTGGGAGAGAAGGCTTGGCCAGACTCCTTAGGGTAGTGATTTTCAACCAGTGTGCTTTGAAGGATGGTCAGGGGTGCCACGGGGAACACTGGCCTCTGTCCCCCTTCCTTCCTTCCTTCCTTCCTTCCTTCCTTCCTTCCTTCCTTCCCTCCCTCTTCGGATGCCCTCTCGCATCTCTGCCTCCGAAAGGCTTGCACAGCTGTTTGTCGCAGCAGCCTTGGCTGCAAGCTCTGTGGGCGAATGGTGCCTCTGGAAGGCACTTGTCATTGGGGCAGGGTGCTCAAAGACAAGGGGCGGCAGCAGCAACCCTATTTTATTCTAAATAAAGTGTCACAATTTGACCAGTGCTTCAGTTTGTCCTGTTACTGAAACAATCTTGAGTACCAGCTTTTAGGGCACTAAGAAGCACAGCAAAGGATGCTTAGAATAAAGCAGCTCTATCAATTGCCTTAATATGGCCTTCTTTTCACGCATATATATAGCGATCCTACAAATCAGATATACTTTGATCTAAGAGAGAAAATTCCTTCTGGCAATTGTGGAGATAACCAGTCATTAACAACAACAACAACAATAAATAATTTAATTTATACTTCGCCCTTCCCTGGCTAGAGCCAGGCTCAGGGTGGCTAACACCAGTAAAATTACAGTAAAAACATAATGGGGGGGGGGGAACAATTTAAAATACAGGTTAAAATGCAGCCTCATTTTAAAAGTGGCCCATAGATCAAAACCATAAGGGGAGGGAAACAAGGGTCAGACAGTCCAGACCAAAGGCCAGGCGATATGTGGATGCATATCAAAATTATTCTCTTTAAAGGAGAGATGAGCTATCGATATTGCCACCTTCTGGGCACCAACTCAGCAAGCTTGCACCGTGTTTACAAATGAGCTAAGATTTAAGAAGGGTGTGTATAAGAAATGGATGAAAAGGGAAATCATGAAAGAAGAGTATACGTGAGGTCTGGCAGGCCAAAGCTCAGAATGAGTTCAGGCTCGCAAGAGATTAATGATAATAGTAATAATAATATGACTGACCTCTGAAAGAAAATGAATAAATGCTACTGGGTGATACAGAGAAGGTGGAACTGCTCAACACCTACTTTGCCTCCGTCATCACCCAAAAGGAAAGCAGTGCTCAACATGGTGATAACAGAACCAACCCTGTTCCTTGTGTTAGATGAGGTCAATTTGTTGGAGATTCATTCCCCGTGTTTGCAGTCATGGGATTGTTGTCTATCCCATGACAGTGTATGTTTTCATTCCACAGAGTGGAAAGTGACGGAGACAGGATGCATCGATGTTACTGTGTTCCGTGATGTGGGACTATTGTCCTTTGTTCTTTCTCTTTTGCTGTCTGATGAGAAAGAGGAAGGAGCTAAGTCAGAATGCTCCGAGTGTTTTATATGTAAATAAAGTAGATCAGCCAAAATGCTGAGTTCTGTTACGCAAACTGCGAACACTCTGTGGATCACCGAGTGTGCTGATGTGTGTTGGCATCAGTCGCTGTGATGTTCCGGCAGAAGAAAGCTTTTGAAGCTCCCGATCGACCAGGAGGGAGAGAACATGCCAGTCGGGCATGTGTCTCTGCCAGGGTCCTACATGGGAGTAGGACGATCCTAACACAATTGCCCTTATGCTTCTCAGGTGTCCTATTGCCTTCACGTCAGCCTTGTGTTTGTCTGCTATCTTGGATGGGGGGGCGTACCCACAAGCATCTCCCTTGGCTTCCTTGAAACCTCTAAGGAGTAATCCCAAGAGGTCATTCAGTTGACCCATCTGTCCAAGGTCCTCTCTGTCCACACCTGGGCAAAGTGCTGTAGTCTGCCTCTTATTGGTAGTTAAGGGAGAGCTCCTTCCCTTCCCTTATTGGTAGTTAAAGGGGAGTGCCTTCCCTTTTGGGGGGCTTTGTTTAATCTGGACATTAAGCCACTACCAGCTGGTGTGCGGGAACCTCTTTGGTTTGTCCCAGCAGGAGAGAAAGTAATTTGATTACCAGTCCTGTGGCTGGAGGAGTATCAGGACGAGTGAAAGGAACACTGGTTTTCCCTTCTTGCTGTCCTTCCTGGCACTCTGGAGAGCCTTCTGTTAGTCTCTGGTCTCCACCAGAACCTTCTCCAGAGGCTCCTTGAAGAGATTGTCCCCACTGAAGAGAGATTTTGCAAACCACAGAGGCCCAAATGTTAAAATCAGAGGGTTCCCTAAAGCAGTGGTTTTCAACCAGCGTGTCGTGGCACCCTGGGGTGCCTTGAATGATGCTCAGGGGTGCTGCAGGCAACACTGGCCTCTAGTCTTCTTTCTTTCTTTCTTTCCTTCCCTCCCTCCTCTTGCATCTCTGCCTCCCAGAGGCTGTTCTTTGCAACAGCCCTGGTTGCAAGCAATGTTGGGCTTCTTGGGCTGGCCAGGGGGTGCTGAGTACCAGGAGCTGAGGCATCCTCAGAGTAAGCAAGCAAGCAGTCAAGGTAGCTCATCCAGCCAATCCACCAGTCCTTGAGGTTGGGAACGGACAGACAAGTGGGAGACAGGCAGGCACCATCCTGGCCTTTCTTGTGCTTGCTGTGTACAAGGTTTGCTGGGAGCTGTGTGCCCGGTGCTGAAGGGGAGCCTTTCCACCATGCAGGCCCAGCAGCACCCGCTGCTGCCTCCCAAGGTAAGATGCTGCCCTCGTGTTCACCTTTGGCCAGTCTCTGTTGGGCCACTAAGACTGAGAGCATCTTCTTCCCAGGTCCCTGTGGGGCAGTGTGAGGAGGCACCTCTTTTGGGGGGTGGGGGCAGACCAGAGACGGCAGCAGCTGCCCAGAGGACTCCCAAGGAGAGGGGAGAGGAGGCTGAGGGAACACTGCACAAGGGTGTTTGGAAAGGGATGAGAGGCTACCAGCTCTGCAGGCAAGGGGGGGGCATAACTGGGCTCCTCAGTCCCACAGGGGAGCCACAAAAAGAAGGAAATTGGTCAAGGGAGCCAGGACTCAAAAAGGCTGAAAACCTCTGGATTAATGCATTGCTATGAAATACACTGTTTTTGAAAGCAAAAAGACTAAACCCTCGGGCTCAGGGGAAAGAAACACATTGCTTTGGGCTGAATATATATGAATAATACAAATTGCTCAGTTGTTGTATTAGTGTAGTTTTGGTCTTTGTGGAAGCCGCCAAGAGTGGCTGGGGAAATGCAGCCAGATGGGCAGGGTACAAATAATAAATTATTATTATTATTATTATTATTATTATTATTATTATTATTATATCACCCTGAGAAGTAAATGTTAATCTTCAATTCTTGTATGCGGAGTCTACTTCATCACTGAGGTTTGAGGGTGAAACTGCTAAAAAAGGTAAAGGTAAAGGTACCCCTGCCCGTACGGGCCAGTCATGACCGACTCTGGGGTTGCGTGCTCATCTCGCTTAAGAGGCTGGGAGCCAGCGCTGTCCAAAGACACTTCCGGGTTACGTGGCCAGCGTGACGAAGCTGCTCTGGCAAGCCAGCACCAGCGCAGCGCACGGAAACGCCGTTTACCTTCCCGCTATAAAGCGGTACCTATTTATCTACTTGCACTTAGGGGTGCTTTCGAACTGCTAGGTGGGCAGGAGCTGGGACCGAATGACGGGAGCTCACCCTGCCGCGGGGATTCGAACCGCCGACCATGCGATCGGCAAGTCCTAGGCGCTGAGGTTTTACCCACAGCGCCACCTGTGTCCCATAACTCAAAAATAGCTAACATAAACACATGGAGTCGGTTTGATAGGGACTGTAACTCCAAGAAAAAAGAAGTGACCAAATTAACCTGACCAGTTCAGTTTGCCTGATCAGATGAGGCCATTTCTCTTTTATAACTGCAACAGTGCGAGAGAAAGTGGTACATTATGAAAAGGATTTTTAAAATGCAACATGAAAAAGATAAAAAAAGGGAACATTATGAAAATAGTTGGAAATCTTTGGGTTTGGCCTCTTATTGAAGTGAATTAATTCAAATTTTGGAACCTAATTCATTGAGGTTTTGTAGATAAACCTTTTGAGTCTGTACCTTCAACAATACCTGAAATATGCAGATCCCATCTGAATTCAGTCAAGTTCTTACCTGCCTACTCGACTGGGCATCTATACAGGTATTTTCCATTTGAAGGGGGGCAGTTAATCAATCCAGACACTAAGATTTATGTGCCAAAGATCATTGCCCAAATGCTTTTCAGGGCTGAGGTTTGGGGGAATTAGTGTGAAATCCGAACTAGAAGGCAGATTTTGGGGCTTCCTCCTGGGATTCTGGCAGCTCATCTGAGTTGGGTCTCCCCTCAATAAGAGGCCAGAACTGATCTAGCCTATCTGAGATACTGACGTCGTTTTTTGAATTTTTATTTTATTAAAGATTTTATTGGGTTACAAAAGTACATACACCACCTCTGTTTTCACTTCATAAAGTCCTTTCTACAGATCAGTTATACTCGATGGGTCCTGATGGCCATCTTCCAAAAATAGGAACAAGAAACACCCCTCTCTTGCTGTATGTGGGTGACACGGCAATCCTCTCCCGATCCAGACCTGACCTGAACTACCAAACTAAGGAAATTCTCAGACTACTGCTCTGGTAATGGGTTATCCATTAATTATGAAAAATCAAAAGTCCTGGTGTTTGAAAAAAGATTCTCCCGAGTAATGGGTACTGGATGATCACAAACTAGAGCAGACCAAATACTTCCGGTACCTAGGGCTTCTATTCCAACATTCTAAGTCCTGGAAACACCATTGGCAGACCGCCTATCTAAAGGTGGAGGTAAGCAAACTAGCTATAATACAATTCTTTTATACAAGGGGAGGCCATTATGTTCCATCAGCCATTAGGGTATTTAATGCAAAATCTGTCTACGCCCAAACGTCTGGTTCAATGGCTCATTCTCCATGTTTGATGGGTTCCAGGCAATGTTTCACCAGTCGCTTTTACAGGTTCCAAATGCAATTCTGTTTTTAGAGACAGGTGAATGCCCTCTCTCAACAAAAGCATGGTGGGCTGCCCTGAGATACTGGCTTAAGATCTCAGTCTTTGGCCTAGGGAAGGGGTTACTTCAACACCTAAACAACGAAGAGTTTATCAGCTCATGGATGAAAACTATGGTCAGAAAAGCCACTTCGACTGGAATGCCACCTTCACTCTTGTACCATCCGGGATACGATACCGCCCTTGAGGCAAAGGCTCTGGGACATATCACATAGTGATCTCCGATCTCAACCTCATGTTATCTGTGGCCCGATAGCAGTAGGAATTCATTACAGGTACAATTTTCAGATACCTGCATATCTTAGAAATCTGTCTGTACCAACTTATCGGCGTCTTTTTACCAAAGCCAGATTAAATGTATTTCCATAAGAAGTGCTAAATGGCAGACTGAGAAGCATCCCTTATCAGAATAGGCTCTGTGTATGCTCTCAGGATGTCGATTGTATGAAGCATTGCGGACAATATGAGCAAGCTAGAGATCTATTGATTAAACCCCTACTGGCAAATCGCCCAGGTAAATCTGAAGCCTACTGTATTAAATATATTCTGGATGACAAGTCTAAAGATATCACAGTGGCTGTGGCAAAGTTTCTTTTGGTAGTCATAAGTATCAAAGATCATCATACTCAAGACTGAACAAATATCGTCTCGGTCTTCCTCTCCCAGGGGGTTGTCTGTATGAATCTGTATTTTATTCTGAATCTATGTTACGGGTCTTTGGAGCACAATAAAGATTTATATATTATATTACACACGATGTGAGACATTAATAAAGTTGGGGGGGGAAGAAAGAGGTGGAGAGAGGGGGTAGTAAACACTGGTTCTTTTACACAGCATATGTGCAAGGTTTTTGTGTCAGCATCACATGGGTAGGTTCTCTTTTTATTCATTTTTAAGTTTTCATTGGCAGTGAGAGAGGTGGCGTGGCCCAGGCCATGATTGGTTGCCTTAAGTAGGCTGCAGTGAGTTTCGTTTGCGTGTGTGAGGGAAAAGGGTTGTTGGGTCAAGTCAGCCATATTGATTTGTACGCTGTCAGCCTTGAAGACAATAAAAGTTCAGGCTTATGAACTGCAGAGTAACCAGGACAGAACAGCCAAAATTTGTCTGAGTTTTGTGTGTGAAGAGGTTTTTCACACATACAAAAGAGGGAGGAATGACTGTGTGGTGACTGCTGCTATTGGAACAGGATTGGCCTTCCCTTGTTTAAAAGTTAATACAAAATCACTAACATTTCTGTAACAGGTCCTAGGCAGTGAATGTTGTCAATCAGGGACAGGGTTCACAAATTAGAAAGTGCACCCTGTTCTGGAAGAGGATTTTCCAGTACAAAATGAGGACTAAATTTGTTTGCTGCTAAAGGGCCTATTATTGCCCAGTCATCACTCACCAACAGCACTCCAGATTCACACTTTGCACATCCCTAAGAGTACATCATATCTTTCATTATACTTACTACTGGGAGAAGCTACCTTCATTACTTTAATACATGTGTATACAACTTTCCATAAAAAAACCAGAACACCAACAACACTCCATGCATTTACAATTGATATTAGTTTGTTGATGTGAAGAACGAAGAAAACACTAGACACTCTCTAAACATCTAAATGGGTTTTCCCGTGAGAGTATGTAGATGACCTTAACTGAAGCACAGTCCACACTCCTTCAATTTACATGGTTTCTCCTCTATGAGCTTCTTGATGTTTTGTAAGTGCTCCACTCTCATTGAAGCACATCTCACACTCCATACATTTAAATGGTTTCTCCCCTGTGTGAGTTTGTTGATGTCTTATAAAATGTCCATTTTGACTAAAACTCTCTCCACACTCCAAACATTTAAACAGTTTCTCCCCAGTGTGAATTTGTTGATGTACTGTAAGTTTGCCCCTTTCTCTGAAACTCTTCCCACATTCCATACATTTAAATGGTTTCTCCCCTGTGTGAGTTCGTTGATGTCTTGTAAGAGCTCCACTCTCAATGAAGCACTTCCCACACTCCATACATTTAAATGGTTTCTCCCCTGTGTGAGTTCGCTGATGGATTCTAAAATGCCCACTTCGACTGAAACCCTTTCCACACTCCAAACATTTATATGGTTTCTCCCCTCTGTGTGTTCGTTGATGTACAGTAAGGCTTCCTCTACAAGTGAAACTCTTTTCACACTCCAAACATTTAAAGGGTTTCTCCCCTGTGTGAGTGCGTAGGTGTATGATCAGTTGTGAACCTTTAGTGAAGCTCTTTTCACACTCCATGCATTTAAATGATTTCTCCCGTACATGAGTTTGTTGATGTACAGTAAGGATTCCATTCCGACTGAAGCACTTTCCACATACCAGACATCTGAATGGTTTCTCCCCTGTGTGAATTCGTTGATGTACAGTAAGTTTTCCACTTTCACTGAAACTCTTTCCGCACTCCATACATTTAAAGGGTCTCTCCCCTGTGTGAATTCGTAGATGTACAGTAAGCTTCCCCCTTTCACTGAAGCTCTTTCCACACTCCATACATTTAAATGGTTTCTCCCCTGTATGAGTTAGTTGATGTTTTGTAAGTGCTCCACTATTACTGAAGCACTTTCCACACTCCATACATTTAAAGGGTTTCTCTCCTGTGTGAGTTCGTTGATGTCTTGTAAGGTTTCCACTATTACTGAAGCTGTTTCCACAATGGATGCATTTATAGGGTTTCTCCCCTGTGTGAGTTCGTTGATGTAAATTAAGATTTTCACAACAACTGAAGCTCTTCTCACACTCCACACATTTATATGGTTTTTCCCCCATATGAGTTCGTTGATGTACAATAAGGACTCCTTTCCGACTGAAGCTCTTTCCACACTCCATACATTTGAAGGGTTTATCTCCTGAGTGAATTCGAAGATGTATGATCAGTTGTGAACTTTCACTAAAACGCTTTCCACACTCCATACATTTAAATGGTTTCTCCCCTGCATGAATTAGTTGATGTTTTGTAAGTGCTCCACTACTACTGAGACCCTTTCCACACACCACACATCTAAATGGTTTCTCCCCTGTGTGAATTCGTTGGTGTACAGTAAGTTTTCCACTTTCAATGAAGAGCTTTCCACACTCCATACATTTAAATGGTTTCTCCCCTGCATGAATTAGTTGATGTTTTGTAAGTGCTCCACTACTACTGAGACTCTTTCCACACACCACACATCTAAATGGTTTCTCCCCTGTGTGAATTCGTTGGTGTACAGTAAGTTTTCCGCTTTCAATGAAGCGCTTTCCACATTCCATACATTTAAAAGGTTTCTCCCCTGTGTGAGTTCGCTGATGTATAGTAAGCTGTGAACTTGTACTGAAGCTCTTTCCACATTCCAAACATTTAAAGGGTTTCTCCCCTGTGTGAGTTCGTAGATGTATGGCAAATTGTGAACTTTCACTGAAGCTCTTTCCACACTCCATACATTTAAATGGTTTATCTGTTGTGTGAGTTAAGTGATGTTTTTTAAGTGCTCCCCTACTACTGAGGAACCTTCCACACACCGTACATTTAAATGGTTTCTCCCCTTTGTGAGTTAGTTGGTGTACAGTAAGGCTCCCACTGCAAGTGAAGCACTTTCCACACTCCATACATGTAAATGGTTTCTCCCCTGTGTGGGTTTGTTGATGTTCAGTAAGTTTTCCACTTACACTGAAGCTCTTTCCACACTCCATACATTTAAAGGGTTTCTCTCCTGTATGAGTTCGTTGGTGTATAGTAAGCTGTGAACACTGACTGAAGCTCTTTCCACACTCCATACATTTAAAGGGTTTCTCTCCTGTGTGAGTTCGTTGGTGTATAGTAAGCTTTCCACTTACACTGAAGCTCTTCCCACACTCCATACATTTAAAGGGTTTCTCTCCTGTATGAGTTCGTTGATGTACGGTAAGTTTTCCACTCTCACTGAAGCTCTTTCCACACTCCATACATTTAAATGGTTTCTCCCCAGTGTGAGTTCGTTGATGTATAGTAAGGTGTGAACACTGACTGAAGCTCTTCCCACACTCCATACATCTAAATGGTTTCTCCCCGGTGTGAATTCGTTGATGTACGGTAAGTTTTCCTCTTTCACTGAAACTCTTTCCACACTCCATACATTTAAAGGGTTTCTCCCCTGCGTTAGTTTGTAGATGTGTGCCAAGGCGTTCACTCACACTGTAGTACTTTACAGATGGCCCCTCAAAATTCTGATTGCCTTCTCCATCACCTGGTTTAAAGTAGGAGAGAAAGAGAATATTGTTAGTATTTCAAGGAACAGAACAAGAGAACTTAACACACAGAACAAGAGAACTTAACACACAGCAACACCTCCAACAATCTCTCCTCTCCTATGTACCACATTTTTGGAAAGGAAATAATCCCAGAAAATTATCTCTTAGTGCAGGAGACACATGTTGCAAGTCGACACAGCAGAGTATTAGTAAACAACATATTTGTTGAAGAGTTTATAATCTCAGAAAAACTCAAAAGAGAAGTGTGGTAATGCATATAGAACATGGTTTGAACCCATAACAATTATTTAAAGATGACCAAGGAAGAATTATCAGGATACAGGCAATTGTTGATGGAGAAAAAATGTTCTTGGTGAGAGTCTTTGCACCAAATGAGGAAAAAAACCAGGTATTTAAGGAGAAGTTATTTGATTATTTGGATAAGATTATAATAATGGGTGGGCAAGAGATATAGGTCATAATATGGAGATGAGTGCTTGGGAAAAATGTGGGAAAAGATTTTAGATTTACAGCATGTTGCACACTGAAGGAGAATTTTATGAAAATGATATATAGGTGGTATCTGACACCGAGTAAATTAGCTAAAATGTACAAGACTGAATCAGATATCTGCTGGAAATGTAAGGGGAAAGTAGTTACTTTTCATCATATGTGGTCGACATGCAAAATGGTTAAGAACTTCTGGGAAATGATATTTAATGAGCTGAAAAAAATGTTTAAGAGGACCTTTGTTAAAACCCCAGAAGCTTTTCTTTTAGGTATAATAGATGCAAGTATATCTAGGGATCACAGATCTCTTTTTATATATGCAACTACAGCAGCATGTATGGTGTATGCTCAGAAGTGGAAGGAGGATGCCAACGAAGGAGGAATGGCAGATGAATTAATAGAATGTATAGAAATGGGAAGATTGACAAATAGAATAAGAGATCAAGATAAAATAGTATTTGAAGAAGATTGAAAATGCTGATGATCTGCAAGGCAGATTGCTTCAAAAATGGCAAAAAAATATTTCTAAATATACCTGGCAAGGGGAAAAAACAAGAATAAAATATAAAATACTGATAGAACTGAAAGATAGAGGAGGTTTCTCCCTGCCGGATATGATATTATGAAGCTTATCTGTGGTATTGAAATGGTGAAAGTACATAAAGGCTTTACAAACCATAGAATTAGGAAAAAATTGTATAGAATATGGGACAGATATAAAAATTTATGGGGAACGTTTGGCTTTCACCTTTGGAAGCCATAGCGGAGAAAAAGAAAAATATGATGGAAAATTGGGCAACTAACAGAAATTTATTAAGAGAGGAGGAGAATTTAAATTAAAAGAGTTGAAGGATTTACCAGGAATGTTAACAACATGGTTACAATATCATCATTTGAATTACATATTTAAAAAGGATATGAAGCGGGGGTTTAGGGAACAACCATCACAATTAGAGAGAGACATGTTAAATTGTAATGTTAAAGTGATGTCTAAAATGTACACCATGTTATTGGAATGGGAGACAAAGAATGAGCAAGTGAAATCTTCAATGATACCCTGGGCAATAGATATTGGTCATAATATAGATATGGAAGCATGGTAAAGATTATGGAATACGAATATAAAATTTACAGCATGTTATGGTTTAAGAGAAAATTATATGAAAATGCTATATAGATGGCAGTTAACACCTAGTAGCTTGGCAAAAATGTATAAATTAAAGTCAAATAAATGTTGGAAATGTAAAGAGAAAGAAGGCACCTTTTGCACATGTGGTGGTCTTGTAATAAGGTTAAAGCTTACTGGCAAATGATACATAATGACTGAAAAAGATGTTTAAAATATCTTTCCTTTAAAAAACCCAGAAGCTTTTCTCTTGGGAATTATAGGATTAGAACTACCCAAACAGTATAGAAATTTATTTACGTATATGTCTACAGCTGCAAGACTGTTATTTGTCCAAAAATGGAAGGATGAAGGGGTCCCAACGAAAGAACATTGCATACAGAAACTAATGGAGTATGCAGAAATGGTGAAACTTACCAGAAGAATAAGAAATCAAGATAGCAAACTTTTTAGAAAGGAATGGAAATGGTTTATTGAGTATTCACAAACTATAAACAGATGAAGACATAGGCAGGATTATTGTAAAAACCTGCAGCTTAAAATATATATATGAGAGATATATGAGAATAGATGAATAAAAGAATAAGTTAAGACAATTTGGAGTATGCAGGAAAGGAAGATAATAAATGTAAGGAACTGCATAAATCGAGATGGAAGGGAGTTGAAATTGAAAATGTTAAAACTAGGCAAAATAATTGTTGTAATGTATATAAATTAAAATTAAAAATAATTTTAAAAATGAAGATTGGAAATGCTTTGTAGATTATTTTGGAAACTTACTGTAAACACATTAAAAAGATAACAGTAAAAGAATGAATTCAGCAGTAAGAATACTGGGATATAAAACTGAGATAAAATAAGATATGGGGAAAATTAGAATATGTAGTGGAAAATAAATTAACAAAATGAACCATGGAAGGAGTGGAAGGGGAGTCATTATCAATTATGTGTTTTGCATTGGAAGCATTGTTATTGTTTCAAGTGTAAAAATGAAAATGGTAAATAAGATTTAAATAGAGATAGATGAAGAAGAAGAAGAAGAGTTTGGATTTGATATCCCGCCTTTCACTCCCCTTCAGGAGTCTCAAAGCGGCTAACATTCTCCTTTCCCTTCCTCCCCCACAACAAACACTCTGTGAGGTGAGTGGGGCTGAGAGACTTCAAAAAAGTGTGACTGGCCCAAGGTCACCCAGCAGCTGCATGTGGAGGAGCGGAGACGCGAACCCAGTTCCCCAGATTATGAATCTACCGCTCTTAACCACGACACCACACTGGCTCTGATATAAATATGTAGATAGATAGATATGTAGATATATAAGAAAATTGTCTCTTAGTATCCAGTTCCACCTTGAACTCCCATGTAACACTGAGCACCAAGAGAAACCTTCTATGCTGGGGTGAGGCCAGATGTGTCTTCCAGATGTGGCTGAACTCAAACTAGCATCAACCCAGGCAGGAACATTCAATGGCTAGGATGATAGGAGTTGCAGTGCAGCAACTTCTGGAGGGACACACTTTCTCCACCTTCCCTCTCTTCTGAAAGTGCTAGATTTCTGCAGTCCATTTTCTCCTGCCTCCTCTAGGTAATGTCTTAGACCATGTCATTACCGAGGAGGCAGGTTTAGTCGTTGTTTGAATACTATTTCTGCCTCTGGGTCTGGTCTTGACCAGAAGGATGTTGGAATCAGCAACGGAGACCCATATGACCTAAAGGTGCTGCTGTGCAATGCTAGGTCACTGATTAATAAGACCACTGCCATCTATGACTTGATCTGGCTTGAGACTTGGTTGGATGAAGCAGTTTGGTCTGTGCTTGCTGCTGCTTGTCCACCAGGTTTCACTTACACACAGCAACCCAGGTCATACAGGTGGTGGCGGGGGGGGGGGGGGGGCGGGTGCAGTGATTTTTTAGGCAGTCATTAGCTTGCACCAGGCATCCTATTGGGAAGACCCAGTTTTTTGAGTGCATGTTCTGGAAGTTGGGCAATAGGGGCAGTACAGGATTCCTTGTGGTGTACCAACCTCCCCACTGCACCAAGGATTCCCTGACAAAGCTGCTTCAGGTCGTGGCGGATGTTCTTCCGGAGACACCTAGTTTGGTTGTCCTGGGGGATTTTAACATCCATGCCAACACGACCTTACAAGGGGCCGCTCAGGACTTCGTGGAAAGCATGGCCTCCATGGGGCTGTCCCTGAATAAGTATGGCCCAACTCATAGTCACGGACATGCCTTGGACCTGGTATTCACCTCTAGTGATGTGGGTGCTCTGACACTAAGTAAAAGTGAAACAAAAGAAGTGCCATGGTCAGATCACCTCCTGGTGCAACTGGACTTCTCCGCGACCCTTCCCTTCTGTAGGGACGTGGGACCGATTCGGATGGTCCGCCCCGCCACTTAATAGATCCAAATGGTTTCCAGAGAGTGGTAGGGAATGTTTTATGCCACGTTGATGCCCTTTCAGCTGATTCCCTGGTGGCCCGCTGGAATGCAGAGTTAACCAGGCTAATGCAGAGTTAACCAGGCTATGCATCAATAGGAGTATAGCATCTAGATCAAGGGAAGTAATAGTGCCACTGTATTCTGCTCTGGTCAGACCTCACCTGGAGTACTGTGTCCAGTTCTGGGCACCACAGTTCAAGAAGGACACTGACAAACTGGAACGTGTCCAGAGGAGGGCAACCAAAATGGTCAAAGGCCTGGAAACGATGCTTTATGAGGAACGGCTAAGGGAGCTGGGCATGTTTAGCCTGGAGAAGAGGAGGTTAAGGGGTGATATGATAGCCATGTTCCAATATATAAAAGGATGTCACATAGAGGAGGGAGAAAGGTTGTTTTCTGCTGCTCCAGAGAAGCGGACACGGAGCAATGGATCCAAACTACAAGAAAGAAGCTTCCACCTAAACATTAGGAAGAACTTCCTGACAGTAAGAGCTGTTCGACAGTGGAATTTGCTGCCAAGGAGTGTGGTGGAGTCTCCTTCTTTGGAGGTCTTTAAGCAGAGGCTTGACAACCATATGTCAGGAGTGCTCTGATGGTGTTTCCTGCTTGGCAGGGGGTTGGACTCGATGGCCCTTGTGGTCTCTTCCAACTCTATGATTCTATGATTCTATTGACTGTCTGGCCTCAAAGCGCCCTCTCTGATTGCATGGAGCTCCCTGGAGCTGAGGGCAATGAAACAATTGCTGAGACGGCTACAGTGCTGGTGGCGGAAAACTCATTCTGAATAAGACCGGACACAGGTTAGAGCTCAATGTCAAGCCTACCAAGTGGCAATAGCAACAGCGAAGAGGACCTTCTATTGCATCTGCAGCAAACAGCAGGAGGCGGCTCTTTCAAGTGGTTCATAATTTAACGGAAACACCTGCACCATCAGGGCCCAATAAGGGCCCCAAGATCTCCTGCAATGATTTTGCAAAGTTTTTTTTGCAGATAAAGTCACTCAGATTTGGAAGGAGGTAGACTCCACCATGGGAGCAGGGCCAGTCTAGTCAAGTTTCATGGGATCAATTCCAATCTGTTACCTCTGAGGATCTGGACAGGCTGCTTGAACGAGTGAAACCGACCACCTGTCTCCTTCATCCTTGCCCATCCTGGCTCATAAAAGCGAGCCGGGAAGGACTGGGCTCTGGGCTCTGCGGGGTGGTGAATGCTTCCCTCTATGAGGGAGCTTTCCTAGACCCGCTGAAAGAGGCGGTTATTAAACTGCTTCTTAAAAAAACATCTTTAGACCTGGCCAATATGGCCAACTATCGCCCAGTCTCAAATCTTCCATTCTTGGGCAAGGTGATTGAACAGGTGGTTGCAGAACAACCCCAGGCACGCATGGAAGATGCGGACCTTGATCTCCGGCGGGCCTGGGACAAAGGTGAAAGCTGTTTCCTAGTTCTGCTGGATCATCATTACAACCTTGAGGAACATCTAGGGGAGCTCGGAACTGGGGGCACTGTTATACAGTGGTTCCGCTCCTTCCTCCTGGGCCGTGTCCAGAAAGTGCTGCTAGGGGAGCCTCAGGATTCCGTCCTCTCCCCCATGCTTTTTAATATCTATATGAAGCCGCTGGGAGAGATCATCAGGGGGATTGGGCTGGGTGTTCATCAGTATGCGGATGAAACCCAGCTCTACCTCCCTTTCAAATTGGAACCATTGAAGGCAGTGAAGGTCCTGTGTGAGTGCCTGGAGGTGGTTGGAGGATGGATGGTGGCTAACAGGTTGAATCCTGACAAGACAGAAGTACTATTTTGGGGGGACAGGGAGCGAGCAGGTGTGGGGGACTCCCTGCTCCTGAATGGGGTAACTGTACCTCTGAAGGAGCAGGTGTGGAGCCTGGGAGTTATTTTGGACTCACAACTGTCCATGGAGGTGCAGGTCAACTCTGTGTCCAGGGCAGCTGCCTACCAGCTTCATCTGGTACGCAGGCTGAGACCCTACCTGCCCGCAGACTGTCTCGCCAGAGTGGTGCATGCTCTAGTTAACTCCAGCTTGGACTACTGCAACACGCTCTATGTGGGGCTACCTTTGAAGATGACCCGGAAACTGCAACTAATCCAGAATGTGGCAGCTAGACTGGTGACAGGGAGTGGCAGCCGAGACCACATAACACTGGTCCTGAAAGAGCTACACTGGCTCCCGGTAAGTTTCCAAGCACAATTCAAAGTGTTGGTGCTGACGTTTAAAGTTCTAAACGGCTTTGGACCAGTATACCTGAAGGAGCATCTCCACCCCCAACGTTCAGCCCAGACACTGAGGTCCACCTCCAAGGGCCTTCTGGAGGTTCCTTCCCTGCGAGAAGTGAGGTTACAAGGAACCAGGCAGAGGGCCTTCTTGGTAGTGGCGCCCGCCCTGTGGTACGCCCTCCCATCAGATGTTAAGGAAATAAACAACTACCCGACTTTTAGAAGACATCTGAAGGCAGCCCTGTTTAGGGAGATGCTTTTAATTTTATTGGAAGCCGCCCAGATTGGCTGGGGAAACCCAGACAGATGGATGGGGTAGAAATAATAAATTATTATTATTATTATTATTATTCACTAAGCACAGATAAAAGATCAGCCTCCTTCACACAGCACATAGTTAAACTAGGGAACTCGATCCCACAGGGAGCAATGATGGCCCAAATATCTGGAGGAGAGGTCTATTGCCAGCCACTCTCTGTGATGGCTCTGCAATGCCTCCACACTCAGAAGACAGAAGTGTCCCTAAATACTGGAAACTACATGAGGCAAGAGTGCTCTTGTGTTCGAATCCTGCTTGTTGGTTTCCCAGAGGCATCTGGCTTTGCCAGTGTGAGAACAGGATGCTGGACTAGATGGGCCACTGGCCTAATCCTATTCATATGTCGTTTCTTCACAGCGTGAATAAATGGCTCAAACAGGAGATTCACACCTCCAACGTCTAACAGACAAGAGGGTTACAAATCTGCCCTTACCTAGAGAGGCCACCATCTCATAATTCTCCTCCATGACTTCCTTGTGCAGAGCTCTTTGGCCAGGATCCAGCAGAGCCCACTCCTCCTCTGTGAAAAACACAGCCACCTCCTCAAAGGTCAAGAGGGCCTGGAAGAAGTAGAAGAAGAAAACAGAGCTGCTCTTAGATCCCCATCATCCCCACTTAACACAGAGGGAGGCTGGGTGGTCCCATCTGTGCCTCTTCCCTCCAACCTGATTCCCCAATGCTCTTTCCCTACCTGAGGAAGCTGCCTGGCTCCTCTTTCCACTCCACCTCTGAGAAGAGACAGTGCAAACGGTGCCTCTGAGGCCATTGGTGAGGTGATTCGGAGGAGCAGTAAAGTTGGCCACTTCTGGGACTTTTGCAGTTCTACTTCAAAGAAAGGAGCTGTGCTTTTATCTTCCCAGCTCTGTGAGATAGGACAGGGTGAAAGATAACCGGGGGTCAAAACTGGTCCCTCGTGAGCACAGACCTGAACCTGCCTGATTAGATTTCAATCCCGCCACTCATGTACCCATTTTCCTTGCTTAGCAGGTGAAAATCCAAAATGTGCCTCTTCCCTCCGCTTCAGGGCCTCACAAACAGGACAGCAAAGCCTCCCCCATTGTTCCCCCCTCTGCCGACATGGGGGCTACCCCCTTCCCAAGAAGCAAATCCTTGTTTCCTTTTGCCAACTCCTCACAATAGCCACTGCCTGCCCTCCATATCTTCCCCCATGGAACCAGCTCTACCAGGAGCCCCACTGAGGCAAGGGCTTCAGCAGCACATTTGGGAAGGGGGCAGATCAGGGTCCTGGAGGAGCTCAGCCCTCCCCTGCCACTGGAGACAGAGCCTGGGGGGCAGGAGTGAGAAGGGAGATGGAGGGTGTTAAACAGAGAGAAGCATCACTAGGTGGAATGGGGCTGCCCCCCCCCCCCCCGAACAGAGGAGGACTGACTGCTGAGTCAACATGCACAGGGTGGGGCTGCAAATCCCTTTGTAATTAAGTTCCACTGGGGGGGGGGACCTTTTGTGGTTCGTCTCAAGTGTCTTCGCTCCCCCCCCAGTCCCCCAACCATGGGAGTGTGATAGGAATTTTATGGTTTTAGATATATGGCAATGTTCATAACTGCACATACATAGATCAGCACAGGAAAGCCAACCTGGAACCATTTTGATTCCTAAACTGACCAAATCCTTTCTCTGCAAGGTTACCCCATTGTCTCTTTCCTCACAAATCCTGTCTCAAGGATATGTCTGTTTGAATAAGGTGTGAGCCTGTGACCTGGCCCAGGAAATAAGTATTTTACCACTACAAAAGAATGGCCAGGCTCCCCAGGAAATCCAATCAAGTAACCTGCTAGACAGGAGATAAACAACAACAGGAGAAAAACAATATTTAAATTTCTGTGATGTAGGTGGGATGTATCTGAGGGGTGGTCTTAGGTTACACCCCTTCTGTGATGTATGCATAATGTTTCTGGGGGTGGTCTTGATCTAGAGAATGGGAATTTCAAAAGTCTTTATAAGGCCTTGCAGGCCATTGTTCTGGGTCCTCTTCCTCTCCTGCGTGTGAGGGGAGCACCCTGTTGCAACAGATTAATAAAGATCAAGCTTATTAGCTGCTTTGCTTCTCAATATTCTCTGGTTGGCCTCTGTTATTTTCTCCTACCAATAGGGAACCTATGTAAGGACTCTATATGGGCTCTTGGATACCCCATAAGGGAAAAGGGCATATTTTTATTTACAACAGGAGCCTGGCTTGATCTCTGCGCTTCAGAGAAGATCTTGCAATGCAAACCATGTTGGGGGAGGGGGACCCCACTTTGCAACAGGATGGCCGGCATCCAGCCCCCCCCCCCCCATGATTCCCACAGGGAAAGAGCGGAGCCCCTCCCAGCTTTCCTTTCTCTCTTCCCCCCCCCCCCAATCCTCCCGCCTCGTTTCCCAGCTGCCCTTGTCGATTCAGGCAGAGGGAAAGCAAATCCTTCTCCCATCCCCGCTCCCCCAAATAACCGCCCAAATATGCGGCACCTCTTTCTGCTCTTCTCCAAGTCCGTTTCTCTTCCGGGAATGAGGATGGAGACCCCTCCCCTCCAAATAGCCTCTCCCCACCCAAAAAAAGAAAAACAAATTTCCTGCCTCTCTAGGAAACGGAGCTCATTGACCCAGAGGGAGGGGGAGGGGCAGGAGATCCGCGTCCCCCTCCCTGCAAACATGAATTTCCTTCCCAGCCTGCAAGCTCTACATTCCCGTTTATTTAGTGAGAAATTCATGGGTTCGATTACCTGCAGCGGCAGCGAAAGACGACCCACCCCCCACCCCGATTTCTGAAAAGCCTCCCCCCGGGATCTTTATTGTTGCAACAGGACTTCCACCCACCACATGGAAGAAGCAGCAAGAAGGTCTCTTTTGTATAAGCTTCCCTTTTTACACTCAACACCCTTAGTGCAACATTATACATACGTCATATATACATCACAGCTATGTCATAACCTGGGAGGGGTCTTCTATATAATAATAAATAATAATAATTTATTATTTGTACCCTGCCCATCTGGCTGGGTTTCCCCAGCCACTCTGGGCGGCTTCCAACCGAATATTAAAAACAATACAGCATCACACATTTCTGGCAGGTTTGCCTCCATCCCTCCCTTGACCTGCACTTCACTCCCATTAAGTAAAACAAAGGTGATTATGTGCATTAGGTACCTCCAACTCCCAAGAAAAAGCGATCTACTCACAGTGTTAAACTACTGGCTGCGATCTACCCATTGTCACTGACAGGCAGTTGTTGAGCTAGTTGTTGAGCTTTTTTTGGGGGGGGGGGACCAAAATTGTTGAGCATTTTTTATGGGGAGGAGGGTTTGAACAGTTGCGAACATTTTTGTTGGGTCCCGCCAACATTTTTCGTTGTTTCGTTTCGTGGGTCACGTAGATCGCTAAAGGTCCTGTGATTGACAACAATCGACCAATGACATCTGAACTAAAATTTTTAAGATCTTATATGTATATATAATAACTGTTCATAAATGTGCCAACCAAGCACATACATAGATGTGTGGACCACATGTCTGGAGCACCCTGAAACCATTTTCAAATGTTTTCTCTGCAAGGAGGGAGGGGGTGGGGGAGCCTCCCCATTGTCTTTTCATTCACAAATCCTGTCTTAAGGGTATGTCTGTGTATGAATAGGGTGAGCCTGCGACCTGGCTCAGGAACTAAGTATTTGTCATTACAGAAGACTGGCCAGGCCCCCCAGGGTATCCAATCAAGTAAGCATTAACAGGTAATCTGACAGACAAGAGGTAAATAACGCACTCAGATTTCTGTTGTAGACCCAGTGGCGTAGCGTGGGGGGTGCCAGGGGGGCCGGCCGCACCGGGCGCAACATCTGGGGGGCGCGCTCGCTGCCTCCGGAGTCGCCGAAGAGCCTCGGGCGCAGGCTGTAGCAGAGCCGCATGTCTCGCGGAACCGACGAGCTGTGCGCGCGCCCGGGCTGAAGGCGTCCGGCAGGCAGCGGCTCTCAGCCCCGCACGTCAGGGCCGCGGAGGACGTGCCAGGCAGCCCCTCCTCACAGCCCCGCCTCCGCTGCTGCTGCTGCAGCTGCTGGGCCATGTTGCATTTTCCTCGCCTCTCTGCCCCCCTCCTCCTCCGGGCAAGCGGCGTGGTTTGGGCGGCAGCGCCAGCAGCAACTCGACTCAGATCGGCAGGTTAGGGGTTGGGGGGGGCGCAAATTACTTGCCTTGCCCCGGGTTAGGGGGCGCAAATTACTTGCCTTGCCCCGGGTGCTGACAACTCACGCTACGCCGCTGTGTAGACCGCCCTTTCTGTGATGTAGGTATGATGTTTCTGGGGGTGGTCTTGGACTCCAGGGCTGGCAATTTAAAATGTCTATATAAGGGCAGACGCACCTTTGTTCTGTGTCCTCCTCCTTCTCCTGCGTGTGAGGGGAGCACCCTGTTGCAACAGTTGAATAAAGACCAGGCTTAGTAGCTGCTTTGCTTCTCAATATTCTCTGATTGGCCTCTGTTATTTTATCCGACCGATGGAAAACCTGCAAAGGACTCCATAAGGGCTCTTGTGTCCCACATAAGGGAATAAGGGCAGATTTACGTTTATTACACGTCCCACGATCGACAGGTAGATTGCGATCAACCTGTTGAACATTCCTGATGTACATGTTCCTGTTCTCCCAGTCGAGTTAATCACTCCCTTTTGTCTTGACCAAGATCCTTAAAAAACTGCGGCCGGGTTTACCTTGTTTTGGATATGGCTACCACTCAGGAGACAGAATGCCAGCGATTATCAGCCAGGCAAGGAGGCTGCTGAGTACGTGGTCTCAGGCTCGAGGGATTATGGCTGCCTCTGCCCACGTCCAAGACGCCCATTCCTTTCCTGAACAGAACAAAGTTGGATTGCGCAAATCTGATACCTGAGCGATTTTATATGACTTTCTAAAGTTTCCCCAGTAAGCCAGTACGGTACATAGATACATTTATCAGTGAATTGTTACATTTGGAAATCTGCAGTGGAGGCCCTTTGAATAGAGATAGGAAAACTGGTTGATGAAATGTTTTGTAGGGACATTTGCAGGAGTGACTGTGATGATTTTGGAAAATTTCATAAATTTCCATCTTTTTTAAAAAAAATACTGTTTATTAAGTTTTCAAAAGCAAACTCAAAGAAGAACATAAGTCAAATTTCCAAAAACAAATTCCACTCCATAAATTCCGGCACCAGTTCCTTTTTTTAAAAAAGAGAGAGCTGATGGAGAAAGTTAGGCTTTGTTGTGTGGGGAGGCAGCTCAGTGGTAGAGCAGTTGCTTTGCATGCAGAAGGTCTCAGATTCAAGTTTGGTGGGGGTGTACCGTGGTCCACGTCTTCTGGGGGAAAGTTTTTTATCAGACCCCCCAAATCACTAAACAATCTATCCGTCCTAATCCAGCACTTGCCTAATTATAACTGGAGTTTATCCCATATTCTAGGCTTCAATCTAAATAATTCATTTCCTTTCTGACCACAGCAGCTAAACTACAGTTATTACCCAATGATGGAAGGAAACCTAAAAACCAATAGGGGCTTGGATCAATAACATCTGGACCATTGCCAGGGACCAGAGCAGGGTGCCTGAGGCACCTGTGACTCTAATATCCATCGTGCGAACAATGAGATTGACGCATTGGGCGTACATGCTCCATCAGAATGCCTCACATGCCATCGATGTCTAATCAAAGGCATCTCCAAAAAAGATAACTTTGACACAGTCTAGTCTCCCTTTATTGAAGAACACAGTATTTTAATGCCATCAACATCATCATCATCACCACCACGGAGGTATTTGTGCAGGGGATATAATGATTGGAAATGTCTAGCCAAACAGATGGGTAGTTGGGTTCCTATTGAAGGTATTGGGGGAGCCAACATGACCGTGATGTGGGATTGAGGATTGGAGTGATCCTTCTGTGATATTATGGCAGTAGGCAAAGCTGTATTCATTTTGAATAAATTATTTAGGATCATTTGAATAATTTGAATAAGTAATTTAAGGATCATTAGGCGCGAGTGATCATGCTCTTCTGAACTTTACTATACAGCGGAAAGGAGCAGCCAAGCATACTAGGACTCAATTTCTTGACTTTAAGAAAGCCGACTTCATAAAACTTAGGGAAGTGCTGGGTGAGATCCCATGGACAGTAATACTAAAAGGAAAGGGAGTTCATGATGGCTGGGCGTTTGTTAAGAGGGAGATACTAAAAGCACAACGTCAGGCAATACCAATGAGACGGAAGCATGGAAGGTGCCTAAAGAAGCCAGGGTGGCTATCTAAAGAACTTTTAACTGAGTTAAGATTGAAAAAGGATGTGTACAAAAAATGGAAAAGGGGGGAAACCACCAAAGAGGAATTCAAACAAATAGCCAGCACGTGTAGACACAAAGTCAGAAAAGCTAAAGCACAGAATGAACTCAGGCTTGCTAGAGAGGTTAAAAGCAACAAAAAAGGCTTTTATGGGTATGTTCGTAGCAAAAGGAAGAACAAAGAAACAGTGGGGTCACTCAGAGGAGAAGATGGTGAAATGCAAACAGGGGACACAGAAAGGGCTGAACTCCTCAATGCCTTCTTTGCCTCAGTCTTCTCCGATAAAGAAAACAATGCCCAACCTGAAGAATTTGAAGCAAATGATTCAGCAAAGGAAACACAGCCCAGAATAACTAAGGAGATAGTACAAGAATACTTGGCTAGTTTAGATGTATTCAAGTCTCCAGGGCCAGATGAATTGCATCCAAGAGTATTAAAAGAACTGGCAGATGTGATCTCAGAACCACTGGCAGTCATCTTTGAGAATTCCTGGAGAACAGGCGAAGTCCCGGCAGACTGGAGGAGGGCAAATGTTGTCCCTATTTTCAAAAAGGGGAAAAGAGAGGACCCAAATAATTACCACCCAGTCAGTCTGACATCAATACCAGGGAAGATTCTGGAGCAGATCATTAAGCAAACAGTCTGTGAGCACCTAGAAAGGAATGCTGTGATCACCAATAGTCAGCATGGATTTCTGAAAAATAAGTCATGTCAGACTAACCTGATCTCGTTTTTTGACAGAATTACAAGCCTGGTAGATGAAGGGAACGCAGTGGATGTAGCCTACCTTGATTTCAGCAAGGCATTTGACAAGGTGCCCCATGATATTCTTGTAAAGAAGCTGGTAAAATGCGGTCTTGACTATGCTACCACTCAGTGGATTTGTAACTGGCTGACTGACCGAACCCAACGGGTGCTCATCAATGGTTCCTCTTCATCCTGGAGAAGAGTGACTAGTGGGGTGCCGCAGGGTTCTGTCTTGGGCCCGGTCTTATTCAACATCTTTATCAACGACTTGGATGATGGACTCAAGGGCATCCTGATCAAATTTGCAGATGACACCAAACTGGGAGGGGTGGCTAACACCCCAGAGGACAGGATCACACTTCAAAACGACCTTGACAGATTAGAGAACTGGGCAAAAACAAACAAGATGAATTTTAACAGGGAGAAATGTAAAGTATTGCACTTGGGCAAAAAAAAAGAGAGGCACAAATACAAGATGGGGGACACCTGGCTTGAGAGCAGTACATGTGAAAAGGATCTAGGAGTCTTGGTTGACCACAAACTTGACATGAGCCAACAGTGTGACGCGGCAGCTAAAAAAACCAATGCAATTCTGGGCTGCATCAATAGGAGTATAGCATCTAGATCAAGGGAAGTAATAGTGCCACTGTATTCTGCTCTGGTCAGACCTCACCAGGAGTACTGTGTCCAGTTCTGGGCACCATAGTTCAAGAAGGACACTGACAAACTGGAACGTGTCCAGAGGAGGGCAACCAAAATGGTCAAAGGCCTGGAAACGATGCCTTATGAGGAACGGCTAAGGGAGCTGGGCATGTTTAGCCTGGAGAAGAGGAGGTTAAGGGGTGATATGATAGCCATGTTCAAATATATAAAAGGATGTCACATAGAGGAGGGAGAAAGGTTGTTTTCTGCTGCTCCAGAGAAGCGGACACGGAGCAATGGATCCAAACTACAAGAAAGAAGATTCCACCTAAACATTAGGAAGAACTTCCTGACAGTAAGAGCTGTTCGACAGTGGAATTTGCTGCCAAGGAGTGTGGTGGAGTCCCCTTCTTTGGAGGTCTTTAAGCAGAGGCTTGACAACCATATGTCAGGAGTGCTCTGATGGTGTTTCCTGCTTGGCAGGGGGTTGGACTCGATGGCCCTTGTGGTCTCTTCCAACTCTATGATTCTATGATTCTATGATTTAGTTTAAAAGGTCTCGAATTCAATGCTTTGCATGCAGGAGGTCGCAGGTGAAATCCTCGTCAAGCAGAGAGACCCTGTTGGCATCCGTCTGTTTCGGGAGGCGATGGAGGAGGGGGCCTTTGGGGGTAAAGTCCAACTCTGGGCAGCTTCCAGGACCTGGAGGAGCAGCTCCAGATGAACTCTGCTTTCAGCCTCCTATAGCCTCTACAGATTTCAGCCTCTACAGATTTCTGAAAAATGGGCCTGTAAGTTACAATTCCCTGTAAGTTGCCCATTGTCTATCCATATCACCTTTCTGTATTGTAATAGCCTCAATAGGAGATAGCCGTAAAGGTGTTTTAATTTTCAACAGACTTTTATATTTCTCCCAAACTCTATACAAATTCTCCCTTACAATATGGTCTGTAAAGCTTTTGTAAATTCTTGCCTCACCATAACATAAACATGCATGCCAGCAAAATTTTAAATCATGGCCTTCTAGGTCCAGGATGTCTGCAATATCCAGTGTAATCCATTCTTTTAACCAACTCAGGCAGGCTGCTTCATAATAGATTTGCAGATCTGCCAGATCATCTCGATTTCTGAAAGATGGGCCAATTACTTGGACACAGATTCCTCTCTCCGCAGGAAAATGACTCTCCTGAAACCACTGGCAATGCCCACATTTCCCTGTGCCACCTTCCCTCCGTATATTGGTTCTTGCCCTCAACACCTCCTTTATTCCGGCTACCACCGGGGATTTTATCCCCTTTGCAGTTAATGTACCCATGAATGAGAAGGGAAGGTAAAACAATGAATTTATAAAATATAAACAATGTAGCAAGCTTTAATAATTACTTTTCCGTCATTTTGTGTTTTAGTTGTTCCTTTATTGCAATTATAAAAATGGGCTTTATGCTGCTGTTCTTATAACGGGGAACTGGACTAGAAGACCTTAAGAGTCCCGTTCAACTCTTCAGTTCTAGGATTCCAATCCAAGCAGGAAGCCAATCCTGCTTCCTAAACACTACTGTCATGCCCCACTTTTCACAACTCTCCATTCCCAACTCTCTCTGCCAAATACCAAATCTCAGCACGTTTATGTCAGTGTTTGTAAAAAGCAAAAAAAAGAAGGAAAGGGTTCTGACCTCCCTTTGTCTCTTCAGCCTGGTCCTCGGACCCTTGTCTGCATAAAAGAGTCCACGAGAATATCCTTGCAGAGTTTTATTCTTAAAAGTCTTTGTGCAAAACACGACTGAATAACTATACACACCAGCACTAACCAACCAACCCAAACACCAGCAACCAAACTAACATTTCTCACTCTATATATACAACTTGGTACAGACCGCTGAGTCATGCTGACCCAGCTTTATTTGCATTAAAGAAACAGCGGCCATTTTAGCTGTGAGTTTACTCTCAATGAGCACTCCAGAGTCACATTCTGCACATCCCTAACAGTACATTATCTTTAGCATTAAACTTACAATTATGAGAAATTACCTTCATTGCTTTAACACATATATGTACAACTTTCCATACAAACACCAGAACATCAAATATACCCCATGCATTTACAACTGATTTTTCCCTATCTGAGATTGTTGATATGAAGCACAAAGTGAACTCTGTGGGGAAAACCTGAAACACTCCATATATCTAAATGGGTTCTCCCCTGTGAGAGTCCATAGGTGTTGATTAAGAACTCCATTATAAGTGAAAGACATTGGACACTTTCATTTAAACAGTTGCTTCTCTGTGAGTTTGCTGATGTTTTCTAAGAGTTACACTCTTACCGAAGCACTTTCCACACTCCAAACATTTAAATGGTTTCTCCCATGTGAGATCGTTGATGTTTAGTAAGAGCTCCACTCTCAATAAAACCCTTCCCACAATGCATACATTTAAATGGTTTCTCCCCTGTGTGAGTTCGTAGATGTATATTAAGATGTGAACACCGACTGAAGCTCTTTCCACACTCTGTACATCTAAATGGTTTCTCCCCTGTGTGAGTTCGTAGATGTAGAGTAAGGGGTGAGGTGTGTCTGAAGCTCTTTCCACACTCTATACATTTAAATGGTTTCTTCACTGTGTGAGTTTGTTGATGTCTTGTAAGAGCTCCACTCTCACTGAAACCCTTCCCACAATCCATACATTTAAACGGTTTCTTCCCTGTGTGAGTTCGTTGGTGCACAGTAAGTCTCCCACTGCAACTGAAGCCCTTCCCACACTCCATACATTTAAATGGTTTCTCCCCAGTGTGAGTTCGTTGATGTATAGTAAGGTGTGAACACTGACTGAAGGTCTTTCCACACTCCATACATTTAAATGGTTTCTCCCCTGTGTGAGTTCGTTGATGTACAGTAAGGATTCCATTGTGAATGAAGCTCTGCCCACACTCCATACATTTAAATGGTTTCTCCCCTGTGTGAGTTCGTTGATGTAGAGTAAGTATTCCGTTGTGACTGAAGCCCTTCCCACACTCCATACATTTAAATGGTTTCTCCCCTGTGTGAGTTCGTTGATGTAGAGTAAGGTGTGAACACTGACTGAAGGTCTTTCCACAATCCATACATTTAAATGGTTTCTCCCCTGTGTGAGTTCGTTGGTGTACAGTAAGTATTCCATTGTGACTGAAGCCCTTCCCACACTCAATACATTTATATGGTTTCTCCCCTGTATGAGTTCGTTGATGTAGAGTAAAACTTCCACTCTCACTGAAACGCTTTCCACACTCAATACATTTAAATGGTTTCTCCCCTGTGTGATTTCGTTGATGTACAGTAAGGTGTGAAGACTGTCTGAAGTTCTTCCCGCACTCAGTACATTTAAATGGTTTCTCCCCTGTGTGAGTTCGTTGATGTACAGTAAGGTGTGAAGACTGTCTGAAGCCCTTCCCACACTCCATACACCTAAATGGTTTCTCCGCTGTGTGAGTCCGTTGATGTTGAGTAAGGCTCCAACTCTGACTGAAGCTCTTTCCACATTCCATACATTTAAAGGGTTTCTCCTCAGTATTAGTTTGAAGATGTGTCCTAAGGTGTTCACTCGCAGTGAAGTACTTTACAGATGGCCCCTCAGAATTCTGATTGCCTTCTCCATCAACTGGTTTAAAGTGTTGCGGGTGGAAGATAAGAAAATATTGTTAGGTATTCAAGGAAGAGAACCAGAGAACTTAACACACAGCAAGGCCAATCAGCACCTTCTCTTATTTTAACATCTCCAGCATTCCTCCCTCTCCTATGTACCAAAGTTTTAGGAAAGGAAAGGACATATGATAATAGTCTCAAGAACCCTTAGTATCCAGTTCTACCTTCAACTCCCCGTTGTAACAATGAGCACCAAGAGAAACCTTCTATGCTGAAGTGAGGCATCTATGCCCCTCCAGATGTGGTTGGACTCTAAGTAGCATCAACCCAAGTAAAGACGGCCAATGACCATGGATGGCGGGAGTTGTAGTGCAGCCACATCCATAGGGAGACACTTTCCCCCTCCTGTGAAAATGTTGCACCTCTGTATCCAGGTTTCTCCTGCCTCCATGATCTGTAATTTCTTCCTGATACATTCCAATCCACTGTAGACATCGCCTAAACCTGCACCAGGCTGCTGGAAAAGATGGGCCCTCATTCTAAGCCAAATGGCTCTTTTTAATGATAATGATAATGATAATAATTTACTTGTACCCCAACCATCTGGCTGTGTTTCCCCAGCCATTCTGGGCGGCTTCCAACAAAGATTAAAAATACATTAAAATGTCACACATTAAAAACTTCCCTGAACAGGGCTGCCTTCAGATGTCTTCTAAAAATCTGGTAGTTGTTTATCTCTTTGACATCTGATGGGAGGGCTTTCCACAGAGCGGGTGCCACTACCAAGAAGGCCCTCTGCCTGGTTCCCTGTAGCTTTGCTTCTCACAATGAGGGAACTGCCAGAAGGCCCTCAGCACTGGACCTCAGCGTCCGGGCAGAACAATGGGGGTGGAGACCCTCCTTCAGGTATACTGGGACAAGGCCATTTAGGGCTTTAAAGGTCAACACCAACACTTTGAATTGTGCTCGGAAACGTACTGGGAGCCAATGTAGGTCTTTCAGGACCGGTTTTATATTCCTACACACTGAAAGGAGACATACAAAGGTACAGTCTCCCAGCAAAGTGGAAGTATGGACCTCTCAATCTGTCCAGGACAACATGCCTGTATTTTTCAGTTCCAAGTGAGGAGATGAGCTCAGACTTGAGTATCAGAGTCTCTGCTATGTGGAATAAGTAAAACATAAGTGCTATATTACTAATACAGTGGTACCTCTGGTTATGAACTTAATTTGTTCCGGAGGTCCGTTCTCAACTCAAAACCGTTCTTAACCTGAGGCACACTTTCGTTAATGGAGCGATTCCACTCACATCCTGGGGCAAAATTTGAAACCAGGAGACCTACTTCTGGGTTAGCAGAGCTCGTAAGCCGAAGCTTTTGCAAGGAGGACGGTTTGTAACCAGAGATATTACTTTATATGACTCTAAAAATATACAAAAATATTAAACTTTTGAAGCAGAGGCAACAAAGTATCTGCTGGCCTATTAAAAGCTAATAAATAACGTGGACCAGGAAACCTCATACCACCATTTTTAACTTGTGAGTCTCTTTGTAGATTTTCCCTTTTTTGGGTTTTTGGGGGAATTCATACCACAATATCAGCTTATGAAGAGTTACCTACTGATACAAGTACAGCATTATTATAAACTACTATCTTCAACATCAACTTAGTTGGACTGGTCATGTTGTTCAGATGCCTGATTATTGTCTTCCAAAGCAACTACTCTATTTCCAACTTAAGAATGGAAAGTGAAATACAGGTGGACAACTAAAGTGGTTTCAAGATGTTCTGAAGGCTAATCTAAAAAAATGAAGTATAGGCATAGAAAATTGGGAAACACTGGCTTGCAAGAGTGCCAACTGGAAAATAGCTTTACCAAAGGCTTCTTGGACTTTGAAGAAGCACAAACTCAGGACGAAAGGGAGAAACAAGCTACGAGGAAAGCATTTTTGGCAAAACCTCACTGTGATTAACTCCTGCCCGGAAACCTATGTCCCCATTGTGGAAGAATGTATGGATCCAGAACTGGCCTGTATAGTCACTTACGGACACACCCTTAAGACCGTATTCATGGAAGACAATCTTACTCGGCTACGAGGGTTCGCCAAAGAAGAAGACACTACATGAATAAATGGCTCAAACAGCAGATTCACACCTCCAACGTCTAACAGCCAAGAGGAATAAAAATGTGCCCTCACCTAAAGAGGCCACCATCTCATAATTCTCCTCCATGACTTCCTTGTGCAGAGCTCTTTGGCCTGGATCCAGCAGAGCCCACTCCTCCTCCGTGAAAAACACAGCCACCTCCTCAAAGGTCAAGAGGGCCTGGAAGAAGAAGAGGAAGAAGACAGAGCTTCTCTTTGGTCCCCATCATCCCCACTCAACACAGAGGGAGGCTGGGTGGTCCCATCTGTGCCTCTTCCCTCCTTCCTGCTCCCGTTGCTCTTTCCCTACCTGAGGAAGCTGCCTGGCTCCTCTTTCCACTCCACCTCTGAGAAGAGGCCGTTCAGAGGGGGTCTCAGAGGCCATTGCGTTGCTAGTGGAAAGGACGGAGGAGGAGGAGGAGGCATAAACTGGGCCACTTCTGGGACTCTCTCAGCTGTTGCCACGATGCACTTCAATGCAGGGAGCAGCTCTTTAAGGAAAACAATGAAGAAATTATTATTATTATTATTATTATTATTGAATTTATATACTGCCCTATACCCAGATGTCTCAGAACAGTTCACAGAAAGGCAGATTTATTTACAAATTACAAATACCAGTACTAATAAACTAATACCCATAAATACTAATTACAAAGGCAGTGAACTGGAAGAATGTAATCCTTTCTACAGGCTCTTGGTAATACTATAACCTGCCTCAGTCTTTAGGGGACATTCAGCTTCGGATTCTAAAGTTCTAGGATCAAATCCCAAACTCTGAATGAAGCTTCGCAGAAAGCATTATGGTCAGTACCTCTGCAGACCTCACTGTTCCTTTCCCCCAAACAGCCACCCAGGAAACCAGTTTCTGACGCTTTGATACATTTAGAATAAAGAAAATAAGGAAAACTCCTAAATCATGTGCAGAATTTGCAGTCAGAAGAAAAGCAACACCTGGAGGGCACCAGGGTGCAGAAGCTCCATCCAAGGGGAGCAGATGGAAATATTTAGAGCACTCTATGCGCTAACATGGACTGTAGATATGAAGGGGTCAGAGATATGAAGTTCAGTGGCTTATGCCCCCCTAGTCCTTCCTCTTAGGAACCTGTGTGTGTGTGTGTGTGTCCCCTTTTATCTTCCCTACACTGGGAGGAAGGACAGGAGGAGAAATAATCAGGGGGTCCAAACTGGGCACAGGGCATCCGTCCTAAGCATGGGGATGGGAGACAGGGTCTCCCTGGTGGAAGCCCAGCACCCAAACTGCAGGGTTGGGAACTTCAGACCCAGGGGCTGAATTGGCCCTCAAGTCCTTTTTGTCTCTCTCTGGCCCTCAGGAACTTCCCCAGCGCCACACCCTCTTTCCAAGGCTTCCCAGCTGCCTCCTGGGGGCTTTTGTGTGGGTAGAAAAAATCCCTGGAAGGCAGGCAGCTCCTGGACAAAGCTCAGAGTCACCTCCATAGATAGTTCTACCAACTCTGGCCCTGCCCATCAATGGAAAGTGGCCCCTGGAAGGCTGCTCAGGAGCGAATGTGGGCCTCAGGCTGGAGAACGGTCTCCACCCCTGTCCCAAACACTAAACTGGCTGTAATCCTGGCCCACCTTGCAGAGTTCTGGTGTGAGCATTGCCCAGGTGGGTTTTAGATCACCTACAGTATCCTGCCAACCTAGCAGTTCAAAAGCACGTCAAAGTGCAAGTAGATAAATAGGTACCACTCTGGCGGGAAGGTAAACGGCGTTTCCATGTACTGCTCTGGTTCGCCAGAAGCGGCTTAGTCATGCTGGTCACATGACCCGGAAGCTGTACGCCGGCTCCCTCGGCCAGTAAAGCGAGATGAGCGCCGCAACCCCAGAGTCGGCCACGACTGGACCCTTTACCTTACAGTATTATAAGACCCTCCTGGCAACCTGGATGGGGATGAGGCCAGGCAGGAGCGAGGCTGGCAGCACTGGCAGAGAAAGTCCCTCAGCACCTCTGCGCTGGGCCAATCCTGCAAGGCAGGCCAGATCTCCCACTCCTGGGAGATTTGATTCTCCTTTCCGACAAAGTCCCAAGAGGATATCTGGAGAAGCCTCTTTTTGGAAAGAAAAAGCATCAAAAACTCATCCCTCCTCCTCTTTCCCCCAAGTCCAGCTGGGGAGGGGGGGGGGTCATTTATTTAATTCCTCCAATCTTTGCCTTGAAGGTTTTTAAAGGGTTCCTAAGACCTTGATCAGTTTCAAATCCTGTCATCCATGGCCCATTTCAGGAAGCTGCAGAGGCCGATTTCCCTTGACACTGTCCATCTCTCACCCCCCCCCCACCCAACTCAAAATCTCCCCCAATCCAGAGGAGACTGTTCTCCAGCTGCTTCCACTTCCTCTCCCCTGCTTGCCCTCCCGATCTCCGCCCCACTGAGGCAGGGGCTTCAGCAGCAGATTTCGGAGGGGGGCAGATCAGAGAGGAGCATCACAAGGTGAAATGGGGCTGCCCCCTTTTGAACGGAATAGGACTGACCTCTGAGTCAACAGGCACAGGGTGGGGCTGGAAATCCCTTTGTAGTTTGGGTGCAGGGGGGGGGCTTGATCTCTGCGCTTCGAAAAGGATCTTGCAATGTACATTAAAGGAGAGGGAAAGCAAATCCTTCTCCCACCCCCGCTCCCCAAATAATCCCCCTATATGCGGCACCTCTTTCTCCTCTTTCCAAGTCCGCTTCTCTTCCGCGAATGAGGATGGAGACCCCTCCCCTCCAAATTGCATCCCCCCCAAAAAATAACTTCCTGCCTCTCTAGGAAGCGGGGCTCATTGACCCAGAGGGAGGGGGAGGGGCAGGAGAGCCGCCTCCCCCTCCTTGCAAATAGGAATGCCCTTCTCAGCCGGCATGCTCTATGTTCCCATTTATTTAGTGAGAAATTCATGGGTTCGATTACCTGCAGCGGCAGCGAAAGACGACCCACCCCCACCCCCCACCCCGATTTCTGAAAAGCCTCCCCCCGTGATCTTTATTGTTGCAACAGGACTTCCACGCACCACATGGAAGAAGCAGCAAGAAGCTCTTTCTTATAAGCTTCCCTTTTCACACTCAACACCCTTAGTGTAACATTACACATACGTCATATATACATCACAGCTATGTCATAACCTGGGAGAGGGTCTTCTGGCAGAAGGTTTGCCTCCATCCCTCCCTTGACCTGCGCTTCACTCCCAAGAAAAAGCGATCTACTCACATTGTTAAAATTCTGGCTGTGATCTACCCGTTGTGATTGACAGGCAACGTTGTTGAGCTAGTTGTTGAGCTTTTTTTGGGGGGGGGGGACCAAAGTTGTTGAGCATTTTTTATGGGGGGCGGAAACAGTTGCGAACGTTTTTCTTTTTTTGGTCCCGCCCATCTCTAAGGGTTTTGTTTTGTGGGTTGCGCAGATCGCTAAAGGTCCTGTGATTGACAGCAATCAACCAATGACGTCTGAAATAAAAATTTTACGATCTTATACATATATAATAAATGTACCAACCAAGCACATACCACATGTCTGGAGCAGCACAGGAGGACTGCCCTGAACCATTTTCAAATGTTTTCTCTGCAAGGAGGGAAGGTGGGGGGGAGCCTCCCCATTGTCTTTTCATTCACAAATCCTGTCTTAGGGGTATGTCTGTGTATGAATAGGGTGAGCCTGTGACCTGGCTCAGGAACTAAGTATTTGTCATTACAAAAGACAGGCCAGGCTCCCCAGGGTATCCAAGCAAGTAAGCCTTAACAGGTAATCTGCCGGACAGGAGGTAAACAACACACTCAGATTTCTGTTGTAGACCGCCCTTTCTGTAATGTAGGTATGATGTATCTGGGGTGGCGGTCTTGGACTCCAGGGCGGGCAATTAAAAATGTCTATGTAAGGGCGGACACACCTTTATTCTGGGTCCTCCTCCTTCTCCTGAGTGTGAAGGGAGCACCCTGTTGCAACAGTTCAATAAAGAACAGGCTTACTAGCTGCTTTGCTTCTCAATATTCTCTGGTTGGCCTCTGTTATGTTCTCCGACCGATGAGAAACTGCAAAGGACTCCATAAGGGCTCTTGTGTCCCACATAAGGGAATAAGGGCAGATTTACGTTTATTACACGTCCCACGATCGACAGGTAGATTGCGATCGACCGGTTGAACGTGCCTGATGTATATGTTCCTGTTCTCCCAGTCAAGTTAATCACTCCCTTTTGTCTTGACCAAGATCCTTAAAAAATTGCGGCCGGGTTTACCTTGTTTTGGATATGGCTACCACTCAGGAGACAGAATGCCAGTGATTATCAGCCAGGCAAGGAGGCTGCTGAGTACGTGGTCTCAGGCTCGAGGGATTATGGCTGCCTCTGCCCACGTCCAAGACGCCCATTCCTTTCCTGAACAGAACAAAGTTGGATTGCGCAGATCTGATACCTGAGCGATTTTATATGACTTTCTAAAGTTTCCCCAGTAAACCAGTACGGTACATAGATACATTTATCAGTGAATTGCTACATTTGGAAATCTGCAGTGGAGGCCCTTTGAATAGAGATAGGAAAACTGGTTGATGAAATGTTTTGTAGGGACATTTGCAGGAGTGATTGTGATGATTTTGGAAAATTTCATAAATTTCCTTCTTTTTTAAAAAAAATTCTGTTTATTAAGTTTTCAAAAGCAAACTCAAAGAAGAACATAAGTCAAATTTCCAAAAACAAATTCCACTCCATAAATTCCGGCACCAGTTCCTTTTTTTAAAAAAGAGAGAGCTGATGGAGAAAGTTAGGCTTTGTTGTGTGGGGAGGCAGCTCAGTGGTAGAGCAGTTGCTTTGCATGCAGAAGGTCTCAGATTCAAGTTTGGTGGGGGTGTACCGTGGTCCACGTCTTCTGGGGGAAAGTTTTTTATCAGACCCCCCAAATCACTAAACAATCTATCCGTCCTAATCCAGCACTTGCCTCATTATAACTAGATTTTATCCCATATTCTAGGCTTCAATCTAAATAATTCATTTCCTTTCTGTTCACAGCAGCTAAACTACAATTATTGCCCAATGATGGAAGGAAACCTCTAAAAAACCAATAGGCGCTTGGATCAATAACATCTGGACCATTGCCAGGGACCAGAGCAGGGTGCCTGAGGCACCTGTGACCCTAATATCCATCGTGCGAACAATGAGATTGACGCATTGGGCGTACATGCTCCATCAGAATGCCTCACATGCCATCGATGTCTAATCAAAGGCATCTCCAAAAAAGATAACTTTGACACAGTCTAGTCTCCCTTTATTGAAGAACACAGTATTTTAATGCCATCAACATCATCATCATCACCACCACGGAGGTATTTGTGCAGGGGATATAATGATTGGAAATGTCTAGCCAAACAGATGGGTAGTTGGGTTCCTATTGAAGGTATTGGGGGAGCCAACATGACCGTGATGTGGGATTGAGGATTGGAGTGATCCTTCTGTGATATTATGGCAGTAGGCAAAGCTGTATTCATTTTGAATAAATTATTTAGGATCATTTGAATAATTTGAATAAGTAATTTAAGGATCATTAGGCGCGAGTGATCATGCTCTTCTGAACTTTACTATACAGCGGAAAGGAGCAGCCAAGCATACTAGGACTCAATTTCTTGACTTTAAGAAAGCCGACTTCATAAAACTTAGGGAAGTGCTGGGTGAGATCCCATGGACAGTAATACTAAAAGGAAAGGGAGTTCATGATGGCTGGGCGTTTGTTAAGAGGGAGATAGTAAAAGCACAACGTCAGGCAATACCAATGAGACGGAAGCATGGAAGGTGCCTAAAGAAGCCAGGGTGGCTATCTAAAGAACTTTTAACTGAGTTAAGATTGAAAAAGGATGTGTACAAAAAATGGAAAAGGGGGGAAACCACCAAAGAGGAATTCAAACAAATAGCCAGCACGTGTAGACACAAAGTCAGAAAAGCTAAAGCACAGAATGAACTCAGGCTTGCTAGAGAGGTTAAAAGCAACAAAAAAGGCTTTTATGGGTATGTTCGTAGCAAAAGGAAGAACAAAGAAACAGTGGGGTCACTCAGAGGAGAAGATGGTGAAATGCAAACAGGGGACACAGAAAGGGCTGAACTCCTCAATGCCTTCTTTGCCTCAGTCTTCTCCGATAAAGAAAACAATGCCCAACCTGAAGAATTTGAAGCAAATGATTCAGCAAAGGAAACACAGCCCAGAATAACTAAGGAGATAGTACAAGAATACTTGGCTAGTTTAGATGTATTCAAGTCTCCAGGGCCAGATGAATTGCATCCAAGAGTATTAAAAGAACTGGCAGATGTGATCTCAGAACCACTGGCAGTCATCTTTGAGAATTCCTGGAGAACAGGCGAAGTCCCGGCAGACTGGAGGAGGGCAAATGTTGTCCCTATTTTCAAAAAGGGGAAAAGAGAGGACCCAAATAATTACCACCCAGTCAGTCTGACATCAATACCAGGGAAGATTCTGGAGCAGATCATTAAGCAAACAGTCTGTGAGCACCTAGAAAGGAATGCTGTGATCACCAATAGTCAGCATGGATTTCTGAAAAATAAGTCATGTCAGACTAACCTGATCTCGTTTTTTGACAGAATTACAAGCCTGGTAGATGAAGGGAACGCAGTGGATGTAGCCTACCTTGATTTCAGCAAGGCATTTGACAAGGTGCCCCATGATATTCTTGTAAAGAAGCTGGTAAAATGCGGTCTTGACTATGCTACCACTCAGTGGATTTGTAACTGGCTGACTGACCGAACCCAACGGGTGCTCATCAATGGTTCCTCTTCATCCTGGAGAAGAGTGACTAGTGGGGTGCCGCAGGGTTCTGTCTTGGGCCCGGTCTTATTCAACATCTTTATCAACGACTTGGATGATGGACTCAAGGGCATCCTGATCAAATTTGCAGATGACACCAAACTGGGAGGGGTGGCTAACACCCCAGAGGACAGGATCACACTTCAAAACGACCTTGACAGATTAGAGAACTGGGCAAAAACAAACAAGATGAATTTTAACAGGGAGAAATGTAAAGTATTGCACTTGGGCAAAAAAAAAGAGAGGCACAAATACAAGATGGGGGACACCTGGCTTGAGAGCAGTACATGTGAAAAGGATCTAGGAGTCTTGGTTGACCACAAACTTGACATGAGCCAACAGTGTGACGCGGCAGCTAAAAAAACCAATGCAATTCTGGGCTGCATCAATAGGAGTATAGCATCTAGATCAAGGGAAGTAATAGTGCCACTGTATTCTGCTCTGGTCAGACCTCACCAGGAGTACTGTGTCCAGTTCTGGGCACCATAGTTCAAGAAGGACACTGACAAACTGGAACGTGTCCAGAGGAGGGCAACCAAAATGGTCAAAGGCCTGGAAACGATGCCTTATGAGGAACGGCTAAGGGAGCTGGGCATGTTTAGCCTGGAGAAGAGGAGGTTAAGGGGTGATATGATAGCCATGTTCAAATATATAAAAGGATGTCACATAGAGGAGGGAGAAAGGTTGTTTTCTGCTGCTCCAGAGAAGCGGACACGGAGCAATGGATCCAAACTACAAGAAAGAAGATTCCACCTAAACATTAGGAAGAACTTCCTGACAGTAAGAGCTGTTCGACAGTGGAATTTGCTGCCAAGGAGTGTGGTGGAGTCCCCTTCTTTGGAGGTCTTTAAGCAGAGGCTTGACAACCATATGTCAGGAGTGCTCTGATGGTGTTTCCTGCTTGGCAGGGGGTTGGACTCGATGGCCCTTGTGGTCTCTTCCAACTCTATGATTCTATGATTCTATGATTTAGTTTAAAAGGTCTCGAATTCAATGCTTTGCATGCAGGAGGTCGCAGGTGAAATCCTCGTCAAGCAGAGAGACCCTGTTGGCATCCGTCTGTTTCGGGAGGCGATGGAGGAGGGGGCCTTTGGGGGTAAAGTCCAACTCTGGGCAGCTTCCAGGACCTGGAGGAGCAGCTCCAGATGAACTCTGCTTTCAGCCTCCTATAGCCTCTACAGATTTCAGCCTCTACAGATTTCTGAAAAATGGGCCTGTAAGTTACAATTCCCTGTAAGTTGCCCATTGTCTATCCATATCACCTTTCTGTATTGTAATAGCCTCAATAGGAGATAGCCGTAAAGGTGTTTTAATTTTCAACAGACTTTTATATTTCTCCCAAACTCTATACAAATTCTCCCTTACAATATGGTCTGTAAAGCTTTTGTAAATTCTTGCCTCACCATAACATAAACATGCATGCCAGCAAAATTTTAAATCATGGCCTTCTAGGTCCAGGATGTCTGCAATATCCAGTGTAATCCATTCTTTTAACCAACTCAGGCAGGCTGCTTCATAATAGATTTGCAGATCTGCCAGATCATCTCGATTTCTGAAAGATGGGCCAATTACTTGGACACAGATTCCTCTCTCCGCAGGAAAATGACTCTCCTGAAACCACTGGCAATGCCCACATTTCCCTGTGCCACCTTCCCTCCGTATATTGGTTCTTGCCCTCAACACCTCCTTTATTCCGGCTACCACCAGGGATTTTATCCCCTTTGCAGTTAATGTACCCATGAATGAGAAGGGAAGGTAAAACAATGAATTTATAAAATATAAACAATGTAGCAAGCTTTAATAATTACTTTTCCGTCATTTTGTGTTTTAGTTGTTCCTTTATTGCAATTATAAAAATGGGCTTTATGCTGCTGTTCTTATAACGGGGAACTGGACTAGAAGACCTTAAGAGTCCCGTTCAACTCTTCAGTTCTAGGATTCCAATCCAAGCAGGAAGCCAATCCTGCTTCCTAAACACTACTGTCATGCCCCACTTTTCACAACTCTCCATTCCCAACTCTCTCTGCCAAATACCAAATATCAACAGACTCTCAGCACGTTTATGTCAGTGTTTGTAAAAAGCAAAAAAAAGAAGGAAAGGGTTCTGACCTCCCTTTGTCTCTTCAGCCTGGTCCTCGGACCCTTGTCTGCATAAAAGAGTCCACGAGAATATCCTTGCAGAGTTTTATTCTTAAAAGTCTTTGTGCAAAACACGACTGAATAACTATACACACCAGCACTAACCAACCAACCCAAACACCAGCAACCAAACTAACATTTCTCACTCTATATATACAACTTGGTGCAGACCGCTGAGTCATGCTGACCCAGCTTTATTTGCATTAAAGAAACAGCGGCCATTTTAGCTGTGAGTTTACTCTCAATGAGCACTCCAGAGTCACATTCTGCACATCCCTAGCAATACATTATCTTTAGCATTAACCTTACAATTATGAGAAATTATCTTCATTGCTTTAACACATATATGTACAACTTTCCATACAAACACCAGAACATCAAATATACTTCATGCATTTACAATTGATTTTTCCCTATCTGAGATTGTTGATATGAAGCACAAAGTGAACTCTGTGGGGAAAACCTGAAACACTCCATATATCTAAATGGGTTCTCCCCTGTGAGAGTCCATAGGTGTTGATTAAGAACTCCATTATAAGTGAAAGACATTGGACACTTTCATTTAAACAGTTGCTTCTCTGTGAGTTTGCTGATGTTTTCTAAGAGTTACACTCTTACCGAAGCACTTTCCACACTCCAAACATTTAAATGGTTTCTCCCGTGTGAGATCGTTGATGTTTAGTAAGAGCTCCACTCTCAATGAAACCCTTCCCACAATGCATACATTTAAATGGTTTCTCCCCTGTGTGAGTTCGTAGATGTATATTAAGATGTGAACACCGACTGAAGCTCTTTCCACACTCTGTACATCTAAATGGTTTCTCCCCTGTGTGAGTTCGTAGATGTAGAGTAAGGGGTGAGGTGTGTCTGAAGCTCTTTCCACACTCTATACATTTAAATGGTTTCTTCACTGTGTGAGTTTGTTGATGTCTTGTAAGAGCTCCACTCTCACTGAAACCCTTCCCACAATCCATACATTTAAACGGTTTCTTCCCTGTGTGAGTTCGTTGGTGCACAGTAAGTCTCCCACTGCAACTGAAGCCCTTCCCACACTCCATACATTTAAATGGTTTCTCCCCAGTGTGAGTTCGTTGATGTATAGTAAGGTGTGAACACTGACTGAAGGTCTTTCCACACTCCATACATTTAAATGGTTTCTCCCCTGTGTGAGTTCGTTGATGTACAGTAAGGATTCCATTGTGAATGAAGCTCTGCCCACACTCCATACATTTAAATGGTTTCTCCCCTGTGTGAGTTCGTTGATGTAGAGTAAGTATTCCGTTGTGACTGAAGCCCTTCCCACACTCCATACATTTAAATGGTTTCTCCCCTGTGTGAGTTCGTTGATGTAGAGTAAGGTGTGAACACTGACTGAAGGTCTTTCCACAATCCATACATTTAAATGGTTTCTCCCCTGTGTGAGTTCGTTGGTGTACAGTAAGTATTCCATTGTGACTGAAGCCCTTCCCACACTCAATACATTTATATGGTTTCTCCCCTGTATGAGTTCGTTGATGTAGAGTAAAACTTCCACTCTCACTGAAACGCTTTCCACACTCAATACATTTAAATGGTTTCTCCCCTGTGTGATTTCGTTGATGTACAGTAAGGTGTGAAGACTGTCTGAAGTTCTTCCCGCACTCAGTACATTTAAATGGTTTCTCCCCTGTGTGAGTTCGTTGATGTACAGTAAGGTGTGAAGACTGTCTGAAGCCCTTCCCACACTCCATACACCTAAATGGTTTCTCCGCTGTGTGAGTCCGTTGATGTTGAGTAAGGCTCCAACTCTGACTGAAGCTCTTTCCACATTCCATACATTTAAAGGGTTTCTCCTCAGTATTAGTTTGAAGATGTGTCCTAAGGTGTTCACTCGCAGTGAAGTACTTTACAGATGGCCCCTCAGAATTCTGATTGCCTTCTCCATCAACTGGTTTAAAGTGTTGCGGGTGGAAGATAAGAAAATATTGTTAGGTATTCAAGGAAGAGAACCAGAGAACTTAACACACAGCAAGGCCAATCAGCACCTTCTCTTATTTTAACATCTCCAGCATTCCTCCCTCTCCTATGTACCAAAGTTTTAGGAAAGGAAAGGACATATGATAATAGTCTCAAGAACCCTTAGTATCCAGTTCTACCTTCAACTCCCCGTTGTAACAATGAGCACCAAGAGAAACCTTCTATGCTGAAGTGAGGCATCTATGCCCCTCCAGATGTGGTTGGACTCTAAGTAGCATCAACCCAAGTAAAGACGGCCAATGACCATGGATGGCGGGAGTTGTAGTGCAGCCACATCCATAGGGAGACACTTTCCCCCTCCTGTGAAAATGTTGCACCTCTGTATCCAGGTTTCTCCTGCCTCCATGATCTGTAATTTCTTCCTGATACATTCCAATCCACTGTAGACATCGCCTAAACCTGCACCAGGCTGCTGGAAAAGATGGGCCCTCATTCTAAGCCAAATGGCTCTTTTTAATGATAATGATAATGATAATGATAATGATAATAATTTACTTGTACCCCAACCATCTGGCTGTGTTTCCCCAGCCATTCTGGGCGGCTTCCAACAAAGATTAAAAATACATTAAAATGTCACACATTAAAAACTTCCCTGAACAGGGCTGCCTTCAGATGTCTTCTAAAAATCTGGTAGTTGTTTATCTCTTTGACATCTGATGGGAGGGCTTTCCACAGAGCGGGTGCCACTACCAAGAAGGCCCTCTGCCTGGTTCCCTGTAGCTTTGCTTCTCACAATGAGGGAACTGCCAGAAGGCCCTCAGCACTGGACCTCAGCGTCCGGGCAGAACAATGGGGGTGGAGACCCTCCTTCAGGTATACTGGGACAAGGCCATTTAGGGCTTTAAAGGTCAACACCAACACTTTGAATTGTGCTCGGAAACGTACTGGGAGCCAATGTAGGTCTTTCAGGACCGGTTTTATATTCCTACACACTGAAAGGAGACATACAAAGGTACAGTCTCCCAGCAAAGTGGAAGTATGGACCTCTCAATCTGTCCAGGACAACATGCCTGTATTTTTCAGTTCCAAGTGAGGAGATGAGCTCAGACTTGAGTATCAGAGTCTCTGCTATGTGGAATAAGTAAAACATAAGTGCTATATTACTAATACAGTGGTACCTCTGGTTATGAACTTAATTTGTTCCGGAGGTCCGTTCTCAACTCAAAACCGTTCTTAACCTGAGGCACACTTTCGTTAATGGAGCGATTCCACTCACATCCTGGGGCAAAATATGAAACCAGGAGACCTACTTCTGGGTTAGCAGAGCTCGTAAGCCGAAGCTTTTGCAAGGAGGACGGTTTGTAACCAGAGATATTACTTTATATGACTCTAAAAATATACAAAAATATTAAACTTTTGAAGCAGAGGCAACAAAGTATCTGCTGGCCTATTAAAAGCTAATAAATAACGTGGACCAGGAAACCTCATACCACCATTTTTAACTTGTGAGTCTCTTTGTAGATTTTCCCTTTTTTGGGTTTTTGGGGGAATTCATACCACAATATCAGCTTATGAAGAGTTACCTACTGATACAAGTACAGCATTATTATAAACTACTATCTTCAACATCAACTTAGTTGGACTGGTCATGTTGTTCAGATGCCTGATTATTGTCTTCCAAAGCAACTACTCTATTTCCAACTTAAGAATGGAAAGTGAAATACAGGTGGACAACTAAAGTGGTTTCAAGATGTTCTGAAGGCTAATCTAAAAAAATGAAGTATAGGCATAGAAAATTGGGAAACACTGGCTTGCAAGAGTGCCAACTGGAAAATAGCTTTACCAAAGGCTTCTTGGACTTTGAAGAAGCACAAACTCAGGACGAAAGGGAGAAACAAGCTACGAGGAAAGCATTTTTGGCAAAACCTCACTGTGATTAACTCCTGCCCGGAAACCTATGTCCCCATTGTGGAAGAATGTATGGATCCAGAACTGGCCTGTATAGTCACTTACGGACACACCCTTAAGACCGTGTTCATGGAAGACAATCTTACTCGGCTACGAGGGTTCGCCAAAGAAGAAGACACTACATGAATAAATGGCTCAAACAGCAGATTCACACCTCCAACGTCTAACAGCCAAGAGGAATAAAAATGTGCCCTCACCTAAAGAGGCCACCATCTCATAATTCTCCTCCATGACTTCCTTGTGCAGAGCTCTTTGGCCTGGATCCAGCAGAGCCCACTCCTCCTCCGTGAAAAACACAGCCACCTCCTCAAAGGTCAAGAGGGCCTGGAAGAAGAAGAGGAAGAAGACAGAGCTTCTCTTTGGTCCCCATCATCCCCACTCAACACAGAGGGAGGCTGGGTGGTCCCATCTGTGCCTCTTCCCTCCTTCCTGCTCCCGTTGCTCTTTCCCTACCTGAGGAAGCTGCCTGGCTCCTCTTTCCACTCCACCTCTGAGAAGAGGCCGTTCAGAGGGGGTCTCAGAGGCCATTGCGTTGCTAGTGGAAAGGACGGAGGAGGAGGAGGAGGCATAAACTGGGCCACTTCTGGGACTCTCTCAGCTGTTGCCACGATGCACTTCAATGCAGGGAGCAGCTCTTTAAGGAAAACAATGAAGAAATTATTATTATTATTATTATTATTATTGAATTTATATACTGCCCTATACCCAGATGTCTCAGAACAGTTCACAGAAAGGCAGATTTATTTACAAATTACAAATACCAGTACTAATAAACTAATACCCATAAATACTAATTACAAAGGCAGTGAACTGGAAGAATGTAATCCTTTCTACAGGCTCTTGGTAATACTATAACCTGCCTCAGTCTTTAGGGGACATTCAGCTTCGGATTCTAAAGTTCTAGGATCAAATCCCAAACTCTGAATGAAGCTTCGCAGAAAGCATTATGGTCAGTACCTCTGCAGACCTCACTGTTCCTTTCCCCCAAACAGCCACCCAGGAAACCAGTTTCTGACGCTTTGATACATTTAGAATAAAGAAAATAAGGAAAACTCCTAAATCATGTGCAGAATTTGCAGTCAGAAGAAAAGCAACACCTGGAGGGCACCAGGGTGCAGAAGCTCCATCCAAGGGGAGCAGATGGAAATATTTAGAGCACTCTATGCGCTAACATGGACTGTAGATATGAAGGGGTCAGAGATATGAAGTTCAGTGGCTTATGCCCCCCTAGTCCTTCCTCTTAGGAACCTGTGTGTGTGTGTGTGTGTCCCCTTTTATCTTCCCTACACTGGGAGGAAGGACAGGAGGAGAAATAATCAGGGGGTCCAAACTGGGCACAGGGCATCCGTCCTAAGCATGGGGATGGGAGACAGGGTCTCCCTGGTGGAAGCCCAGCACCCAAACTGCAGGGTTGGGAACTTCAGACCCAGGGGCTGAATTGGCCCTCAAGTCCTTTTTGTCTCTCTCTGGCCCTCAGGAACTTCCCCAGCGCCACACCCTCTTTCCAAGGCTTCCCAGCTGCCTCCTGGGGGCTTTTGTGTGGGTGGAAAAAATCCCTGGAAGGCAGGCAGCTCCTGGACAAAGCTCAGAGTCACCTCCATAGATAGTTCTACCAACTCTGGCCCTGCCCATCAATGGAAAGTGGCCCCTGGAAGGCTGCTCAGGAGCGAATGTGGGCCTCAGGCTGGAGAACGGTCTCCACCCCTGTCCCAAACACTAAACTGGCTGTAATCCTGGCCCACCTTGCAGAGTTCTGGTGTGAGCATTGCCCAGGTGGGTTTTAGATCACCTACAGTATCCTGCCAACCTAGCAGTTCAAAAGCACGTCAAAGTGCAAGTAGATAAATAGGTACCACTCTGGCGGGAAGGTAAACGGCGTTTCCATGTACTGCTCTGGTTCGCCAGAAGCGGCTTAGTCATGCTGGTCACATGACCCGGAAGCTGTACGCCGGCTCCCTCGGCCAGTAAAGCGAGATGAGCGCCGCAACCCCAGAGTCGGCCACGACTGGACCCTTTACCTTACAGTATTATAAGACCCTCCTGGCAACCTGGATGGGGATGAGGCCAGGCAGGAGCGAGGCTGGCAGCACTGGCAGAGAAAGTCCCTCAGCACCTCTGCGCTGGGCCAATCCTGCAAGGCAGGCCAGATCTCCCACTCCTGGGAGATTTGATTCTCCTTTCCGACAAAGTCCCAAGAGGATATCTGGAGAAGCCTCTTTTTGGAAAGAAAAAGCATCAAAAACTCATCCCTCCTCCTCTTTCCCCCAAGTCCAGCTGGGGAGGGGGGGGGTCATTTATTTAATTCCTCCAATCTTTGCCTTGAAGGTTTTTAAAGGGTTCCTAAGACCTTGATCAGTTTCAAATCCTGTCATCCATGGCCCATTTCAGGAAGCTGCAGAGGCCGATTTCCCTTGACACTGTCCATCTCTCACCCCCCCCCACCCAACTCAAAATCTCCCCCAATCCAGAGGAGACTGTTCTCCAGCTGCTTCCACTTCCTCTCCCCTGCTTGCCCTCCCGATCTCCGCCCCACTGAGGCAGGGGCTTCAGCAGCAGATTTCGGAGGGGGGCAGATCAGAGAGGAGCATCACAAGGTGAAATGGGGCTGCCCCCTTTTGAACGGAATAGGACTGACCTCTGAGTCAACAGGCACAGGGTGGGGCTGGAAATCCCTTTGTAGTTTGGGTGCAGGGGGGGGGCTTGATCTCTGCGCTTCGAAAAGGATCTTGCAATGTACATTAAAGGAGAGGGAAAGCAAATCCTTCTCCCACCCCCGCTCCCCAAATAATCCCCCTATATGCGGCACCTCTTTCTCCTCTTTCCAAGTCCGCTTCTCTTCCGCGAATGAGGATGGAGACCCCTCCCCTCCAAATTGCATCCCCCCCAAAAAATAACTTCCTGCCTCTCTAGGAAGCGGGGCTCATTGACCCAGAGGGAGGGGGAGGGGCAGGAGAGCCGCCTCCCCCTCCTTGCAAATAGGAATGCCCTTCTCAGCCGGCATGCTCTATGTTCCCATTTATTTAGTGAGAAATTCATGGGTTCGATTACCTGCAGCGGCAGCGAAAGACGACCCACCCCCACCCCCCACCCCGATTTCTGAAAAGCCTCCCCCCGTGATCTTTATTGTTGCAACAGGACTTCCACGCACCACATGGAAGAAGCAGCAAGAAGCTCTTTCTTATAAGCTTCCCTTTTCACACTCAACACCCTTAGTGTAACATTACACATACGTCATATATACATCACAGCTATGTCATAACCTGGGAGAGGGTCTTCTGGCAGAAGGTTTGCCTCCATCCCTCCCTTGACCTGCGCTTCACTCCCAAGAAAAAGCGATCTACTCACATTGTTAAAATTCTGGCTGTGATCTACCCGTTGTGATTGACAGGCAACGTTGTTGAGCTAGTTGTTGAGCTTTTTTTTGGGGGGGGGGGACCAAAGTTGTTGAGCATTTTTTATGGGGGGCGGAAACAGTTGCGAACGTTTTTCTTTTTTTGGTCCCGCCCATCTCTAAGGGTTTTGTTTTGTGGGTTGCGCAGATCGCTAAAGGTCCTGTGATTGACAGCAATCAACCAATGACGTCTGAAATAAAAATTTTACGATCTTATACATATATAATAAATGTACCAACCAAGCACATACCACATGTCTGGAGCAGCACAGGAGGACTGCCCTGAACCATTTTCAAATGTTTTCTCTGCAAGGAGGGAAGGTGGGGGGGAGCCTCCCCATTGTCTTTTCATTCACAAATCCTGTCTTAGGGGTATGTCTGTGTATGAATAGGGTGAGCCTGTGACCTGGCTCAGGAACTAAGTATTTGTCATTACAAAAGACAGGCCAGGCTCCCCAGGGTATCCAAGCAAGTAAGCCTTAACAGGTAATCTGCCGGACAGGAGGTAAACAACACACTCAGATTTCTGTTGTAGACCGCCCTTTCTGTAATGTAGGTATGATGTATCTGGGGTGGCGGTCTTGGACTCCAGGGCGGGCAATTAAAAATGTCTATGTAAGGGCGGACACACCTTTATTCTGGGTCCTCCTCCTTCTCCTGAGTGTGAAGGGAGCACCCTGTTGCAACAGTTCAATAAAGAACAGGCTTACTAGCTGCTTTGCTTCTCAATATTCTCTGGTTGGCCTCTGTTATGTTCTCCGACCGATGAGAAACTGCAAAGGACTCCATAAGGGCTCTTGTGTCCCACATAAGGGAATAAGGGCAGATTTACGTTTATTACACGTCCCACGATCGACAGGTAGATTGCGATCGACCGGTTGAACGTGCCTGATGTATATGTTCCTGTTCTCCCAATCAAGTTAATCACTCCCTTTTGTCTTGACCAAGATCCTTAAAAAATTGCGGCCGGGTTTACCTTGTTTTGGATATGGCTACCACTCAGGAGACAGAATGCCAGTGATTATCAGCCAGGCAAGGAGGCTGCTGAGTACGTGGTCTCAGGCTCGAGGGATTATGGCTGCCTCTGCCCACGTCCAAGACGCCCATTCCTTTCCTGAACAGAACAAAGTTGGATTGCGCAGATCTGATACCTGAGCGATTTTATATGACTTTCTAAAGTTTCCCCAGTAAACCAGTACGGTACATAGATACATTTATCAGTGAATTGCTACATTTGGAAATCTGCAGTGGAGGCCCTTTGAATAGAGATAGGAAAACTGGTTGATGAAATGTTTTGTAGGGACATTTGCAGGAGTGATTGTGATGATTTTGGAAAATTTCATAAATTTCCTTCTTTTTTAAAAAAAATTCTGTTTATTAAGTTTTCAAAAGCAAACTCAAAGAAGAACATAAGTCAAATTTCCAAAAACAAATTCCACTCCATAAATTCCGGCACCAGTTCCTTTTTTTAAAAAAGAGAGAGCTGATGGAGAAAGTTAGGCTTTGTTGTGTGGGGAGGCAGCTCAGTGGTAGAGCAGTTGCTTTGCATGCAGAAGGTCTCAGATTCAAGTTTGGTGGGGGTGTACCGTGGTCCACGTCTTCTGGGGGAAAGTTTTTTATCAGACCCCCCAAATCACTAAACAATCTATCCGTCCTAATCCAGCACTTGCCTCATTATAACTAGATTTTATCCCATATTCTAGGCTTCAATCTAAATAATTCATTTCCTTTCTGTTCACAGCAGCTAAACTACAATTATTGCCCAATGATGGAAGGAAACCTCTAAAAAACCAATAGGCGCTTGGATCAATAACATCTGGACCATTGCCAGGGACCAGAGCAGGGTGCCTGAGGCACCTGTGACCCTAATATCCATCGTGCGAACAATGAGATTGACGCATTGGGCGTACATGCTCCATCAGAATGCCTCACATGCCATCGGTGTTTAATCAAAGGCATCTCCAAAAAAGATACCTTTGACACAATCTGGTCTCTATTTATTGAAGAACACAGTATTTTAATGCCATCACCATCAACATCATCATCATCATCACCACCACGGAGGTATTTGTGGAGGGGATATAATGATTGGCAATGTCTAGCCAAGCAAATCGGTAGTTGGGTTCCTACTGAGGGTACTGGGGGAGCCAACATGACCATGATGTGGGATTGAGGATTGGAGTGATCATTCTGTGATATTATGGCAGTGGACAAAGCTGTATTTATTTTGAATAAATGATTTATTTTAAAAGGTCTTGAATTCAATGCTTTTGCCTGCAGGAGGTCCCAGGTGGAATCCTCGGCAGGCAGAGAGACCCCTGTTGGCATCCGTCTGTCTCAGGAGGCGATGGAGGAGGGGGCCTTTGGGGTGAAGTCCAACTGTGGGCAGCTTGCAGGACCTGGAAGGACCTGGAGGGAGGAGCAGCTCCAGATGAACTCCACTTTCAGCCTCCTATACTGCCTGCTCTTTCTACACATTTCTAAAAGATGGGCCTGTAAGTTACAATTCTGTAAGTTTTAATTGTTCCTTTATTGCAATTATAAAAATGGGCTTTATGCTGCTGTTCTTATAATGGGGAACTGGACTAGAAGACCTTAAGAGTCCCTTTCAACGCTTCAGTTCTAGGCTTCCAGAGCCAATCCTGCTTCCTAAACACTACTGTCATGCTCCACTTTTCACAACTCTCCATTCCCAACTCTCTGCCAAATACCAAATATCAACAGACTTTCAGCACGTTTACTCTTAATGAGCACTCCAGAGTCACATTCTGCACATCCCTAACAGTACATTATCTTTAGCATTAAACTTACAATTATGAGAAATTACCTTCATTGCTTTAATACATATATGTACAACTTTCCACCAGAACATCAAATATACTCCATGTATTTACAATTGATTTTTCCCTATCTGAGATTGTTGATATGAAGCACAAAGTGAACTCTATGGGGAAAACCTGAAACACTCCATATATCTAAATGGGTTCTCCCCTGTGAGTGTCAATAGGTGTTGATTAAGAACTCCATTATAAGTGAAAGACATTCAACACTTTCATTTAAACAGTTGCTTTTCTGTGAGTTTGCTGATGTTTTCTAAGACTTACACTCTTACCGAAGCACTTTCCACACTCCAAACATTTAAATGGTTTCTCCCCTGTGTGAGATCGTTGATGTTTAGTAAGAGCTCCACTCTCAATGAAACCCTTTCCACAATGTATACATTTAAATGGTTTCTCCCCTGTGTGCGTTCGTAGATGTATATTAAGATGTGAACACCGACTGAAGCTCTTTCCACACTCTATACATCTAAATGGTTTCTCCCCTGTGTGAGTTCGTAGATGTAGAGTAAGGTGTGAGGTGTGTCTGAAGCTCTTTCCGCACTCCATACATTTAAATGGTTTCTCCCCTGTGTGAGTTTGTTGATGTCTTGTAAGAGCTCCACTCTCACTGAAACCCTTCCCACAATCCATACATTTAAATGGTTTCTCCCCTGTATGAGTTCGTTGATGTACAGTAAGGATTCCATTGTGACTGAAGCCCTTCCCACACTCCATACATTTAAATGGTTTCTCCCCAGTGTGAGTTCGTTGATGTATAGTAAGGTGTGAACACTGACTGAAGGTCTTTCCACACTCCATACATTTAAATGGTTTCTCCCCTGTGTGAGTTCGTTGATGTACAGTAAGGATTCCATTGTGAATGAAGCTCTGCCCACACTCCATACATTTAAATGGTTTTTCCCCTGTGTGAGTTCGTAGATGAACAGTAAGTATTCCATTGTGACTGAAGCCCTTCCCACACTCCATACATTTAAATGGTTTCTCCCCTGTGTGAGTCCGATGATGTCTAGTAAGGTGTGAACACTGACTGAAGCATTTCCCACACTCCATACATCTGAATGGTTTCTCCCCTGTGTGAGTCCGTTGATGTATAGTAAGGCTTCCACTCTGACTAAAGCTCTTTCCGCACTCCAAACATCTGAATGGTTTTTCCTCTCTGTGAATTTGTTGATGTACAGTAAGGCTTCCACTCTGACTGAAGCTTTTTCCACATTCCGTACATTTAAAGGGTTTCTCCCCTGTGTGAATTTGTTGATGTACAGTAAGTTTTCTACTTTCACTGAAACACTTCCCACACTCAATACATTTATATGGCCTTTCCCCCGTATGAATTCTTTGATGTAGAGTAAAACTTCCACTCTCACTGAAGCACTTCCCGCACTCAGTACATTTAAATGGTTTCTCCCCTGTGTGAGTTCGTTGATGTACAGTAAGGTGTGAAGACTGTCTGAAGTTCTTTCCACACTGCATACATTCAAATGGTTTCTCCCCTGTGTGAATTCGTTGATGTATGGTAAGTTTTCCCTTTTCACTGAAGCTTTTTCCGCACTCCATACATTTAAAGGGTTTCTCCTCAGTGTTAGTTTGAAGATGTGTCCTAAGGTGTTCACTCACACTGAAGTACTTTACAGATGGCCCCTCAAAATTCTGATTGCCTTCTCCATCACCTGGTTTAAAGTGTTGCGGGTGGAAGATAAGAAAATATTGTTAGGTATTCAAGGAAGAGAACCAGAGAACTTAACACACAGCAAGGCCAATCAGCACCTTTTCTTCTGTGGTGAGGTGAGACATCTATGGCCCTCCAGATGTGGTTGGACTCTAAGTAGCATCAACCCAAGCAAAGACGGCCAATGACCAGGGATGGCGGGAGTTGTAGTGCAGCAACATCTGGAGGGACACACTTCCCCCCTCCTGTGAAAATGCTGCACCTCTGTATCCAGTTTAGCATGTTTAGCAAAACCTCGCTGTGATTAACTCCTGCCCGGAAACCTATGTCCCCACTGCCAAAGGATGTGTGGATCCAGAATTGGACTCTACAGTCAATTATGGACACACCGTTAAAACCGTGTTCATGGAAGACAATCTTACTCAGCTATAAGAGGTTGCCAAAGAAGAAGACACAGCATGAATAAATGGCTCAAACAGCAGATTCACACCTCCAACGTCTAACAGACAAGAGGGTTACAAATCTGCCCTTACCTAGAGAGGCCACCATCTCATAATTCTCCTCCATGACTTCCTTGTGCAGAGCTCTTTGGCCTGGATCCAGCAGAGCCCACTCCTCCTCCGTGAAAAACACAGCCACCTCCTCAAAGGTCAAGAGGGCCTGGAAGAAGAAGAGGAAGAAGACAGAGCTTCTCTTAGATCCCCATCATCCCCACTCAACACAGAGGGAAGCTGGGTGGTCCCATTTGTGCCTCTTCCCTCCTCCCTGCTCCCGTTGCTCTTTCCCTACCTGAGGAAGCTGCCTGGCTCCTCTTTCCACTCCACCTCTGAGAAGAGACCGTTCAGAGGGGGTCTCGGAGGCCATTGCGTTGCCAGTGGAAAGGACAGTGGAGGAGGAGGAGGCGGAAACAGGGCCACTTCCGGGACTCTCTCAGCTGTTGCCACGATGCACTTCAATGCAGGGAGCAGCTCTTTAAGGAGAACAGTGGAGAAATTATTATTATTATTATTGAATTTATATACCGCCCTATACCCGGATGTCTCAGAACAGTTCACAGAAAGACAGATTTATTTACAAATTACAAATACCAGTACTAATAAACTAATACCCATAAATACTAATTACAAAGAACTGGAAGGATATAATCCTTTCTACAGGCTCTTGATAATACTATAAGCTGCCTCAGTCTTTAGGGGACATTCAGCTTCGGATTCTAAAGTTCTAGGATCAAATCCCAAACTCTGAATGGAGCTTCGCAGAATGCATTATGGTCAGTACCTCTGCAGACCTCACTGTTCCTTTCCCCCAAACAGCCACCCAGGAAACCAGTTTCTGACGCTTTGATACATTTAGAATAAAGAAAATAAGGAAAACTCCTAAATTATGTGCAGAATTTGCACTCAGAAGAAAAGCAGTATCTAGAGCGCACCAGGGTGCAGAAGCTCCATCCAAGGGGAGCAGATGGAAATATTTAGAGCACTCTATGCACTAACATGGGACGCGGGTGGCGCTGTGGGTAAAACCTCAGTGCCTAGGACTTGCCGATCGTATGGTCGGCAGTTCGAATTCCCGCGGTGGGGTGAGCTCCCATCGTTCGGTCCCAGCTCCTGCCCACATAGCAGTTCAAAAGCACCCTTAAGTGCAAGTAGATAAATAGGTACCGCTGTATAGCGGGGAGGTAAACGGCGTTTCCGTGTGCTGCGCTGGTGCTGGCTCACCAGAGCAGCTTCGTCACGCTGGCCACGTGACCCAGAAGTGTCTCCGGACAGCGCTGGCCCCCGGCCTCTTAAGCGAGATGGGCGCGCAACCCCAGAGTCGGACACGACTGGCCCGTACGGGCAGGGGTACCTTTACCTTTACGCGCTAACATGGATTGTAGTTTAGGGGACAGAAATAGGAAGTTCAGTGGCTTATGGGCCCCTAGTCCTTCCTCATAGGAACCTGTGTGTGTGTGTGTGTGTGTGTGTGTGTGTGTGTGTCTGTGTGTGTGTCTGTCCCCTTTTATCTTCCCTACACTGGGAGGAAGGCCAGGAGGAGAAATAATCAGGGGGTCCAAACTGGGCACAGGGCATCCCTCCTGAGCAGGGGGATGGGAGACTGGGTCTCCCTGGTGGAAGCCCAGCACCCGAACTGCAGGGTGGGGAACCTCAGACCCAGGGGCTAAATTGGCCCTCAAGGCCTCTCTCTCTTTCTCTCTCTGGCCCTCAGGAATTTCCCCAGCGCCACACCCTCTTTCCATCACTTCCCAGCTGCCTCCTGGGGGGCTTTTGTGTGGCTGGAAAATATCCCTGGAAGGCAGGCAGCTCCTGGACAAAGCTCAGAGTCACCTCCATAGCTCTACTCTGCCACACCCATCAATGGAAAGTGCACCCTGGAAGGCTGCTTAGGAGTGAATGAGGACCTCAGGCTGGAGAACGGTCTCCACCCCTGTCCCAAACACTAAACTGGCTGTAATCCTGGCCCACCTTGCAGAGTTCTGGTGTGAGCATTGCCCAGGTGGTGGGTTTTAGATCACCTACGCTATCCTGCCAACCTAGCAGTTCGAAAGCACATCAAAGTGCAAGTAGATAAATAGGGAAAGGTTTACCTTTCCCCGGCAGGAAGGTAAACGGTGTTTCCATGCACTGCTCTGGTTCACCAGAAGCGGCTTAGTCATGCTGGCCACATGACCCGGAAGCTGTACGCCGGCTTCCTCAGCCAATAAAGCGAGATGAGCGCCGCAACCCCAGAGTCGGCCATGACTGGACCTAATGATCAGGGGTTCCTTTACCTTTACCTTACAGTGTTATAAGGCCCTCCTGGCAACCTGGATGGGGACGAAGCCAGGCAGGAGTGAGGCTGCCAGAACCAGCAGAAAAAGTCCCTCAGCACCTCTGCGCTGGGCCAATCCTGCAAGACAGGCCAGATCTCCCACCCCTGGGGCTTTGATTCTCCTTTCCGACAAAGTCCCAAGAGGATATCTGGAGAAGCCTCTTTTTGGAAACAAGCGGCATCAAAAACTCATCCCTCCCCTTCTCTTTCCCCCAAGTCCAGCTGGAGAGGGGGCATTTCTTTAATTTCTCCAGTCTTTGCCATGAACATATTTAAAGGGCTCCTGAGACCTTGATCAGTTTCAAATCCTGCCATCCATGGGCCCATTTCCCTTGCCAAGCAGGAGGGAAACCGACAAGGTGCTTTTTCATGCTTCAGGAAATGGAAAATGTGCCTCATTCCTCCAGTTTTGGGGCACAAAAGGAGCACAGCAAACCCTCCCCAGCTGCACCCCCCAACATGGGAAACCCAACAAGGCTCTTTCCTTTGTGCCAAAGCAACCTCAGCCGGCCAGACTAGGATTTCTGAAAGGGGAGCTGGGGGTCTGCCCCCTTCCTTCTCACATCAGCCTCTTTCTTACTAAGGAAGCTCCGGAGGCCGATTTCCCTTGACACTGTCCACTTCTCACACCCCCCAACTCGAAATCTCCCCCAATCCAGAGGTGACTCTGTTCTCCAGCTGCTTCCACTTCCTCTCCCCTGCTTGCCCTCCCGATCTCCGCCCCACTGAGGCAGGGGCTTCAGCAGCAGATTTCGGAGGGGGGCAGATCAGAGAGGAGCATCACAAGGTGAAATGGGCTGCCCCCCCCCCTTTGAACGGAATAGGACTGACTGCTGAGTCAACATGCCCAGGGTGGGGCTGCGAATCCCTTTGTAATTAAGTTCCACTGGGGGGGGCGCCCTTTTGTGGTTCGTCTCAAGTGTCTTCGCCCCCCCCCCCCAGTCTGCCCCCATGGGAGCCTGGCTTGATCTCTGCGCTTCGAAAAGGAGCTTGCCATGCAAACCCTGCTGGGGGAAGAGGACCCCGCTTTGCAACAGGGTGGCCGGCATCCCCATCCCCACCCCCTTCCCCACAGAGAAAGGGCGGAGCCCTTCCTTTATTTCCTGTCTCTCCCCCCCCCCCCCCCCCATTCCCGCCTCCTTTCCCAAATGCCCTGTTTGTACATTAAAGGAGAGGGAATGCAAATCCTTCTCCCACCCCCAAATAACCCCCCAATATGCGGCACCTCTTTCTCCTCTTCTCCAAGTCCGCTTCTCTTCCGCGAATGAGGATGGAGACCCCTCCCCTCCAAATAGCCTCTTCCCTCCCCCGCAATAAAACTCCCTTCCTGCCTCTCTAGGAAGCGGAGCTCATTGACCCAGAGGGAGGGGGAGGGGCAGAAGATCCGCCGCCCCCTCCCTCCAAACAGAAATGCCCTTCCCAGCCTGCAAACCCTATATTCCCGTTAATTTAGTGTGAAATTCATGGGTTCAATTCCCCGCAGGGGCAGCGAAGGGCGACCCCCGCCCCCCGAATTTCTAAAAATTCTCGTCCTGGGAAGGAGTTTAGAGCAGTAACTTAAGACAACCCTAAAGGCTGTCATTGCAATGGGTACCTTTTTTACAAAAGAGGGAGCTGATGGAGAAAGTTAGGCTTTGTTATATGACTTTCTAGAGTTTTCCCAATGAGCCAGGAGATAGATCCATTTATCAGTGAATTGTTACATTTGGAAATCTGCAGCGGAGGCCCTTTGAATAGAGATAGGAAAATTGATTGATGAAATAACATTTGCAGGAGTGATTCCAACCGAATATTAAAAACAATACAACATCATACATTAAAAACTTCCCAAAACAGGGCCGCCTTCAGACTCTGGGGTTTTGCCACACAGAGTTGTTCCACCAGGCCTTTGGTCAGGGCCCAGCCTGACTCCCTCCTCTGGCAACCTGCACAGAATTTTGCTTAATGGTTGCCATTAATTTGATTTTAATTAATTTTTATAATGAAATGTTTTAGAATGTTGGATTATTTGATTGTTTGATTATTTGATTGTTGTTAGCCGCCCTGAGCCCAGCTTCGGCTGGGGAGGGCGGGATTTAAATAAAATTTATTATTATTATTATTATTATCTCACTTTATTGGCCGAGGGAGCCGGCGTACAGCTTCTGGGTCTTTTAGCCAGCATGAGTGATCCACTTCTGGCAAACCAGAGCAGCGCACGGAAATGCCGTTTACCATCCCGCCGGAGTGGTACCTATTTATCTACTTGCACTTTGACATGCTTTTGATCTGCTAGGTTGGCAGGAGCTGGGACTGAACAACGGGAGCTCACCCTGTCACAGGGATTCGAACCACCATCGTCCTGATTGGTAAGCCCTAGGCTCAGTGGTTTAGACCACAGCGCCACCCGCGCTTTTGCCTTATGATATCATAAATACACATGCCAACGGAATCTTTTATCATGACCTTCCAAATCTAACAAATCTACATTTTTTAAAGTTATCCTATCCTGGATTCAGCAAATGCAAGATGCTTCATAATATACCGTATTTTTCGCTCTATAGGACACACTTTTTCCCCTCTAAAAATGAAGGGGAAAAGTGTGTGCGTCCTACGGAGTGAATGCAGGCTTTCGCTGAAGCCTGGAGAGCGAGACGGGTCGGTGCGCACTGACGCCTCTCGCTCTCCAGGCTTCAGGAAGCTATCCGCAAGCCTTGGGAGCCCGGCGGGAACTCCCGCCGGGCTCTGCAGGCTTGCGAATAGCTGCCTGCAGCCTGGAGCCCGGGGAGCGCGGCGCTGTGCACCCCGGGCTTTGGGCATCTCTCCGCAAGCCAGCGGAGCCCAGCGGGAGTTCCTGCCGGGCTCCCAAGGCTTGCGGATAGCAGCCTGCTGTCCCCGAAGCCAAAACAGCAAGACGGGGCACTGTGCAACCCTCCGTCTTGCTGTTCCAACTTCGGGATGGCTGTGCAAAGCCTCCGCAGGGAGGCGAGGTGAAGGCACCCCGCCGCCCTGCGGAGGCTTGAAAGGCTGTCCCAGAAGCCAAAACAGTGAGACGGGGCTCTGCGCAGCCCTCCATCTCGCTTTTCCAGCTTCGGGATGGCTGCGCAATGCCTCCGCAGGGCGGCTGGGTGAAGGTACCACGCCGCCCTGCGGAGGCTACAAAGGATGTCCTCAAATCCTCAAGCCTTTGGAGTGCAGCTGCGCTCCAAAGGCTTCAGGGATCTTCGAGGCTGGCGGTGGGGGAAAGCAGCGCTGGGGGGTAGCAGCAAGGCCTGCTCTTGAACGCACCTTGTTTTTGAGGGCGAGAACAATAAAAAAAATTTTTTTCCCTATTCTTCCCCCCCCCTCCATGGTCCGGTGCATCCAATAGAGCGAAAAATACGGTAATCTTAAATCTGGTAGAGAGAAACCTCCTCTGTCTTTGACATCTATTAGTAATTTATGTTTTATTCTTGGTTTCTTCCCTCTCCAGATAAATCTTGAGATATGTTTTTGCCATTCTTTGAAGCAGCTCATATTGCTTATCACCAGAATTGATTGAAATAAAAACATAAGAGGCAATACATTCATCTTAATTACTGAAATTCTGCCCAATAATGATAAATTCATCCTTCCGCAAATTTCTAAATTCCTTTTTATTTCTGTCCATAATTTTTCAGTTATCTTTAAATATATAAATATTCTTAACTGTAAACCATATTCCCTGATATTTAACAGATATATATATTTGTGTCTTATGCTGTATCTCCTTTTTGTCCTGCTCTGAAACATTCTTCACTAAGAGCTTAGTCTTATTTTTATTCAATTTAAAACGTGATACCTGTCCAAATTCCTATATTTTTTCTAATACTTTCTGTAGTGTGTTACAGTAAAATCTGGGTGCGAGGCTGCTCTGCCACCCAGCTCGTCGGACTAAGTCCGCGGGTCCCTGCGGAGGAAAATGAGCTCAGCTGAAGACAGGAGCAAGCTGCAGAAGATCCAAGTTTATTGCGCAACAGGTTCAAGGCGAGATTGAACCCCGAGAAAGGGGTGACATGAACTTTTAAAACTTCCCTCCATGTCCCAGAATACAGTGCAAAATACATCACAGTTACATCATGAATACATTAAGGAGAGGTTGGGTTACACAGATTACATCATGAATACATTGGGTTGGTTTACACCGGATTAACATATGGAGGAGGGAGGGGGGAATATGCAGAGCTGGAGATATGCGCAGATAGGCACATCCTGAGTACCGGTGATGAGAAGACAATGGTCCATGTATGCATAGTCTGCCACCTGGCATTGCCCGGAGGAAAAGCTTGGCAGAGCGATTTGACAGGATTAGGGTCTTTCTGAGTACGTGACACCTCGCTTGAGGGATCATGGAGGGCAGGGAAGGTGTCATGGAGTCCTGGAGAGACTGAGCCGATTGGCACCAAAAGCAAGAAAATCGGAGTTGTGGTTGATTTTATACGAATTTTTAAAGATTTTAGTCCATTTTATATTGATAATTGAGGTTGGAAACAAAATGGATACATTGTAGCAAGATTTGACACTTTTATGAGTTCACAAGTTTCAGTTCCATTGTTCTCCCAGCAGGGAGCCGTCAGCAGCTTGTCAAGAGGTTAAATGAGGCGTGCAGGAGCTCGCTGAGCTAGCTCTGCAAGGCGAATGCATGGTTCTGATTGGGTAGAACGCACCCATTGAAAGAATAGGGAATACAGCTTCGTACGGTCGACCCATAGTAAAGATAGAGCGGGAGGGAAGGAATAAGATTTTGGGCTTATTTCGCCCGTAATAGCGGATCGGTGTAGGAAAGGGAAAAGGGCACTTTATTTAGGGGCTTGGGGTAGAGTGTGGTGGTTTTGCAACGGTGTGGGGGCTGAGGGATCCACGTGGGACTGGGTGCCCTTGAGGTCATCGCCTCGGACCCTCTGGTGACCGGCGGAAGGGTGAAGAAAGGCATGCCCCCCCTTCCGTATCAAGTGTTTATAGGGTCTTCAACCATTATCACAAGGTCTAAAGTTTTTCTTTATCTTGTAGCAGCTTTTATTCAAATAGTGAACTTTGTTCCCAAAAAAGGTTTTCCTGTCCGTTTTAAACATTTCATGTAACTGATGATATTGTAGACAGTCTAACGTGGCTTGTTACACTTTCCATTGATTTCAGTTGAGAATGTATTGTAAAAGAATGAATTAATGAAATATAAACAACATAGGATGCTTTAATGGGTTAAACCACAGAGCCTAGGGCTTGCCAATCAGAAGGTTGGCGGTTTGAATCCCCGTGATAGGTACATAACCCCAGTCAAGCTTGCAAAAATCTATCATGTGCCTGATAATAAATGTTGGAAATGTAAAGAAACTGAAGGTACATTTTTTCACCTTTGGTGGACGTGCCCGAAGATTAAGGCTTTCTGGGAGATGATTTATGATGAACTAAAAAAGGTATTTAAATATACCTTCTTGAAGAAACCAGAGGCCTTTCTCCTGGGCATAGTCGGCCAATCGGTGTTAAAAAAGGATAGAACTTTCTTTATGTATGCTACAACAGCAGCAAGAATACTTATTGCAAAGCATTGGAAGACACAAGACTTACCCACACTGGAGGAATGGCAGATGAAATTGATGGACTATATGGAATTGGCGGAAATGACTGGCAGAATCCGTGACCAGGGAGAAGAGTCAGTGGAAGAAGATTGGAAGAAATTTAAAGACTATTTACAGAAATATTGCAAAATTTATGAATGTTAGAATGATGTTGGATTGAAGTTAAGTGGTTTCTAGCTGTATAGGTACAAAAGAATATGGAAAAATTGGTTTTTAATATGTAAAAATTTAATGTTATAATATATCAAGATTAAAGATTAGGATTAAAAAGGAGGGAAAGGAATTGTTGGATTAACAAATTGAATTGGAATACAAAAGAGGGAGGTATGAGGAGGTCCGGGAAACAAGTAAATGTAAAAGAAGTGATGAAAAGATGGAATTGTTTTTAACTGTTTTCTCTTTTTTTACTTTGTATTTTTCCTTTTTATTGTTAATTTTTCATTTTTTTATTTTATTAATGTGATTTTTCTTCTTTTGAAACTTTAATAAATATTATTTTAAAAAAAATAATGAATCCCCGTGATAGGGTGCGCTCCCGTTGCTCGGTCCCTGCTCCTGCCAACCTAGCAGCTCGAAAGCACGTCAAAGTGCAAGTAGATAAATAGGTACAACTCCAGCAGGAAGGTAAACGGCGTTTCTGTGCGCTGCTCTGGTTCGCCAGAAGCGGCTTAGTCATGCTGACCACATGACCCGGAAGCTGTATGCTGGCTCCTTCAGTCAATAAAGCGAGATGAGTGCCGCAACCCCAGAGTCGTCCACGACTGGACCTAACAGTCAGGGGTCCTGTTACCTTTACCTTTAGGACACTTTAAAGATTTCTTTTCAGTCTTTCTATGTTTTCATTGTTCCTTTATTGCAATTAGAAAAATGGGCTTTATGCAGTTCTTATAACAGGGAATTGGACTACCATGACCCTTTAAACTTTACAGTTCTAGGATTCCAGAGCCAATGCTGCTTCCTAAACATCACTGTTGTGTTCTACTTCTCGCAACTCTCCATTCCCAACTCTCTCTGCCAAAGACCAAATATCAATGGAGTCTCAGCACATATTCAGTGTGGTGGAGTGTGGTGTAGTGGTTAAGAGTGGTAGTCTCGTTATCTGGGGAACCGGGTTCGGGTCTCCGCTCCTCCACATGCAGCTGCTGGGTGACCTTGGGCCAGTCACACTTCTTTGAAGTCTCTCAGCCCCACTCACCTCACAGAGTGCTTGTTGTGGGGGAGGAAGGGAAAGGAGAATGTTAGCCGCTTTGAGACTCCTGAAGGGGAGTGAAAGGCGGGATATCAAATCCAAACTCTTCTTCTTCTTCACTCATGGGTCACATTCTGCACATCCCTAACAGTACATGGTATCTTTCATTATACTTACTATTATGAGACATTACCTTCATTGCTTTAATGCATATATGTACATACAACCCCAGAACATCAAATACACTCCATGCATTTACAATTGATTTTCCCCTATATCAGTTTATTGATACGAGAGACAAAGTGAAATCTGTGTTGAAAACATAGCACACTCCATATGCCTAAATGGGTTCTCCCCTGGGAGACTCCAATGTATATTAAGAACTCCATTTTAATTCAAACATTTCCACACTTTTTCCATTTAAACAGTTACTTCTCTGTGAGAGAGTTGATGTTTTCTAAGACTTACACTCTTACTAAAGCACTTCCCACACTCCAGACATTTAAATGGTTTCTCACCCATGTGAGTTCGTTGATGAATAGAAAGTATTCCATTGTGACTGAAGCTCTGCCACAGTCCACACATTTAAATGGTTTCTCCCCTGCGTGAGTTCGTTGATGTACTGTCAGATTTGAAGCTTCACTGAAGCTCTATATTCCCATTTATTTAGTGAGAAATTCATGGGTTCAATTCCCCGCAGAGGCAGCGAAAGACGACCCCCCCCCCCATTTCTAAGAAGCCTCCTCCTGGGAAGGGGTTTATACCAGTAACTTAAGACAACACTAAGGGCTCGTCCAGTGTCATTACAATGTGTACCTTTTGTAAAAAGAGGGAGCTGATGGAGAAAGTTAGGCTTTGTTATGGGGGGGTGTAGCTCAGTGGTAGAGCAGTTGCTTTGCATGCAGAAGGTCTCGGATTCCCATTTTCACATTTAGTGGGAGTGTACTGTCATCCACACTTCTGGGGAAAAGTTTTTTATCAGACCTCCAATAAACAATCTATCCGTCCGAATTTAGCATTTGCCTTATTATAACCATATTAGACCCCATATTGTACGCTTTAATCTAAAATATTAATTTCCTTTCTGTTCGCAGCAGCTAGACTACAGTTATTGCCCAACGATGGAAGGAAACCTCTAAAATAACATTAGAGTGATTGGAGTCATCATTCTGTGACATTATGGCAGTTATTTATACCCCTCCCATCTGGCTGGGTTTCCCAAGCCACTCTGGGCAGCTCCCAACAGAATATTAAAAACACAATAAAACATCAAACACCAAAAACTTTCCTAAACAGGGCTGCCTTCAGATGTCTTCTAAAAGTCAGCTAGTTGTTTATTTCCTTGACATCTGATGAGAAGGCGTTCTGCAGGTCGGGTGCCACCACCGAGAAGGTCCTCTGACTGTAACCTCACCTCTTGCAATGTGTTTCCATTCTTCCTCAGGCCGATATAGTTAATTGGCTCTGCTTCACTGTCACTAGATAATGCTTCCTGAGATATCTGACCCCTTGGCAGACTGCCCTCGTCTGGGCTGTCTTTCAGCCCTTCCCTTCCCACTGATATTGGAGTGCCAGGTCCAGAAGGGAAGGGGGGTTGAAGCTGTGGGGTGTCAGCTAGGAAAGTGGAGCCTTCTGCCTCATCTGCACGCTCACTCTCCGATGCTGCCTTGTTTACTGGGTCCTGGGGAGCCAGGTTCCTGACACAGGAAGTCCTCCACACCTGCCCACCCACCGTCCCACAAAAACAATACTTCCGTCTTGTCAGGATTCAGCCTCAATATGTTAGCCACCATCCATCCTGCAACCACCTCCAGACACACAGGACCTTCACCACCTTCACTGGTTCTGATTTAAAGGAGAGGAAGAGCTGGGTATCATCCAGTGTCAGGAACGTGGCCCCCCAGATCGCAAGGGAAGAGCAAAGACTCAGAAATTGAACTAAATGAACAAGGGTCAGACTCTTTCTGGACACAGCCCAGAAGGAAAGAGCGGAACCACTGTATAACAGTGCCCCCAGCTCCTCTAGACAGTCCAGAAGGATGTTACGGTCGATGGCATCAAAGGCCGCTGAGAGATCCAGAATGAGGAAACTGCTTTCACCTTTGTCCCTAGCCCACCAGAGATCATCAACCAGTGCGGCCAAGCCAGTTTCAGTCCCATGATGAGGCCTGAATTGGAAAGGATTCAAATGGTCCGCATCCTCCAGGCATGCCTGGAGTTGTTCAGCAACCACCCGCTCAATCACCTTGCCCAAGAATGGAAGATTTGAGACTGGGCAATAGTTGGCCATATCGGCCGGGTCCAAAGATATTTTTTTAAGAAGCGGTTTAATAACCACCTCTTTCAGTGGGTCTGGAAACTCCCTGACAGGGGGTAGCATTCACCACCTCGCAGAGCCCATCGCCCAGCTATTCCCAGCTCACTTTTATGAGCCAGAATGGGCAGAGATCAAGGAGACAGGTGGTTGGTTTCACTCGTCCAAGCAGCCTGTCCACATCCTTGGAGGTAACAGATTGGAATTGATCCCACGCAACTTGACTAGATAGGACTCTAGCACCCTCCCGCCCAGGCCCTGCTCCCATGGTGAAGTCTACCTCTTTCTGAATCTGAGTGACTTTTATCTGCCAAAAAAATTGCAAAATCATTGCAGGAGATCTTGAGGTCCTTATGGCCCCGATGGCACAGGTAGTTCTGTTAAATTGCAAACCACCTGAAAGAGTCTCCTGCTGCTGTTTTCGCAGATGCAATAGAGGCAGTTATGAAGGTCCACTTCCCCGTTGCTATAGCCACTTGGGAGGCTCAACGGGAGGCAGTGGAAGACAGGAGTGCCTGACATGCGCTGGTCCATGGGGTCACAAAGAGTCGGACACGACTAAACGACTGAACAACAATAGGCTCAATGTTGAGCTCTAACCTGTGTCTGGTCCACAGAGATTCCTCTCTCTGCAGGGAAATGACTCTCCTGAAACCACTGACAATGCCTGCATTTCCCTGTGTCACCTTCCCTCCGCATATTGGTTGCTCCCCATAGAACCTCTTTATCCCGTCTGCCACCAGGGATTTCATCCACTTAGTTGTTAATGTAGCCATGAATAAGAAGGTATTGTAAAACAATGAATTTATAAAATATAAACAACATAGGACATAATGGTTTCAGCCGTTCTGCGTTTTCATTGTTCCTTCATTGCAATTATAAAAATGGGTTTTATGTTGCTGTTCTTATGACAGGGAATTGGACTAGAAGACCCTTGGAGTCCCTTTAAACTCTACAGTTCTAGGATTTTATAACCAATCCCGCTTGTTAAACACCACTGTCATGCTCCACTTTTCACAACTCTCCATTCCCAATTCTCTCTGCCAAAGACCAAATATCAACATTGTCTCAGCACATGTTCACTCACAATGAGCACTCAAGGGTCACATTCTGCACATCTCTAACAGTACATGGTATCTTTCATTATACTTACTATTATGAGACGTTACCTTCATTGCCTTAATACATATATGTACAACTTTCCATACAAACACCAGAACATCAAATACACTCCATGTATTTACAATTGATTTTCCCCTATACCAGGGGTCTGCAACCTTTAAGACAAAAAGAGCCACTTGGACCCGTTTCTGAAGAAAAAAAAACTGGGAGCCGCAAAACTCGTCATTATAAAAATAACTTTTTTGTCACTTTTTTTATTATTTCTTTGTTTGACCCCTCAGAATTACCCCTCCTCATAGTAATAAACGTTAAATTAACAAGTTACCTGTTTTTGTATGTGTGTTCCTCACTCCCCTTCAAAACAGTGACCAGCGTACATGCCCCCTTTCAATGCAGTGACAAGTGTACATGCCCCTTACAATGTAGCGGGTGGGTGGGCGGGAAGGTGACGTCGGGACGGTGCATGACTAACGCACACACCGCCCCCATGCGACCTCACAGCCAGTACAGCGCCCGCCACAGTGGGGAGTGTCGGGGCGCACAACCTCGCTAGTATCCGCCCCGGAGCCGCGGCAAAGGTGTAAAAGAGCCACATGAGGCTCCGGAGCCGCGGGTTGCCGACCCCTGCCCTATACGGCGGTATCTCGGGTTAAAAACGTAACTTGTTCTGGAGGTCCGTTCTTAACCTGAAACTGTTCTTAACCCGAGGTACCACTTTAGCTAATGGGGCTTCCTGCTGCCGCCCCGCGATTTCTGTTCTCATCCTGAAGCAAAGTTCTTAACCCAAGGTACTATTTCTGGGTTAGAGGAGTCTGTAACCTGAAGCGTCTGTAACCCAAGGTACCACTGTATCAGCTTGCTGACATGAGGGACAAAGTGAACTGTGGGAAAAACTTGGCACACTCCATAATTCTAAATGGGATCTCCCCTGTGAGAGTCGGTAGGTGTTTATTAATAACTCCTTCCATTTAAACAACTGCTTCTCTGTGAGACCGTTGATGTTTTCTAAGAGTTCCATTCTCACTGAAGCGCTTTCCACACTCCAAACATTTAAATGGCTTCTCCCCTGTGTGAGTTCGCTGATGTCTTGTAAGAGCTCCACTCTCACTGAAGCACTTCCCACAATCCACACATTTAAATGGTTTATCCCCGGTGTGACTTTGTTGGTGTACACTGAGTTTCCCACTACAAATGAAGCTCTTTCCACACTCCAAACATTTATATGGTTTATCCCCTGTATGAGTTCGTTGATGTACTGTAAGGCTTCCACTCTCACTGAAGCACTTTCCACAAACCATACACTTATATGGTTTCTCCCCGGTGTGAGTTCGTAGGTGTACAGTAAGTATTCCATTGTGACTGAAGCTCTGCCCACACACTATACATTTAAAGGGTTTCTCCCCTGTGTGAGTTCGCAGATGTATGGTCAATTTTGAAGCTTCACTGAAGCGCTTTCCACACTCAATACAGTTATATGGTTTGACCCCTGTATGAATTCGTTGATGTCTTGTAAGTTTTCCACGACAACTGAAGCTCTTTCCACACTCCACACATTTATACGGTTTCTCCCCTGTATGAGTTCGCTGATGTACAGTAAGAATTCCTTTCCGACTGAAGCTCTTTCCACACTCCATACATATAAATGGTTTCTCCCCTGTGTGAGTTCGGAGATGTATGGTAAGTTGTGGACCTTCAGTGAAGCTTTTTCCACACTCAATACATTTATATGGTTTCTCTCCTGCATGAGTTCGTTGATGTACAGTAAGAATTCCATTCCGATTGAAGCTCTTGCCACACACCATACACCTGAATGGTTTCTCCCCTGTGTGAATTCGTTGATGTACAGTAAGCTTTCCCCTATCCCTGAAGCTCTTTCCACACTCCATACATTTAAATGGTTTCTCACCTGTGTGAGTTCGTAGATGTATATAAAGGTGTTCAGTCACATTGAAGCACTTTCCACACTCTAAGCACTTATATGGTTTCTCACCCGTGTGAATTCTTAAATGCACGGTCAGTTTTGAACCTTCACTGAAGCTCTTTCCACACTCCATACATTTAAATGGTTTTTCCCCTGTATGAGTTCGTTGATGTACAGTAAGGCTTCCACTTTGACTAAAGCTCTTTCCACATACCATGCATCTAAATGGTTTCTCTGCTGTATGAATTCGTTGATGTCTTGTAAGTTTTCCACTTGCACTGAAGCTCTTGCCACACTCCATACATTTAAATGGTTTTTCCCCTGTATGAATTCGTTGATGTATAGTAAGGTGGGAACACTGACTGAAGCTCTTTTCACACACTATACATTTGTATGGTTTCTCCCCTGTGTGAGTTCGGAGATGGATAGTCAGCTGGGAACTTTCACTGAAGCTCTTTCCACATGCCGTACATTTAAATGGTTTCTCCCCCGTGTGCATTTCTTGATGTTTTGTAAGTGCTCCAGTATCACTGAAACACTTTCCACAAACCATACATTTAAATGGTTTCTCTCCTGTGTGAATTTGTTGATGTCTTGTAAGTTTTCCGCTTTCACTGAAGCTCTTCCCACACTCCAAACATTTATATGGTTTCTCCCCCGTGTGTGATCGTTGGTGTACACTAAGGCTTCCACTACAAATGAAACACTTTCCACAAACCATACATTTAAATGGTTTGTCGCCTGTGTGAATTCGTTGATGTCTTGTAAGTGCTCCAGTTTCACTGAAGTTCTTTCCACACTCCAAACATTTATATGGTTTCTCCCCTGTGTGAGTTCGTTGATGCTTTGTACATGCTCCACTGTCACTGAAACTCTTTCCACACTCCATACATTTAAATGGTTTTTCCCCTGTATGAATTCGTTGGTGTATAGGAAGTTTTCCACTACAACTGAAGCTCTTTCCACATTCCATACATTTATATGGTTTTTCCCCTGTGTGAATTCGTTGATGTACAGTAAGAATTCCATTCCGACTGAAGCTCTTTCCACACTCCATACATGTAAAGGGTTTCTTCCCTGTGTGAGTTTGTAGATTTGTGATAAGATGCTCACTCACACTGAAGCACTTCACAGATGGTCCTTCAGAATTCTGACTCCCTTCTCCATCATCTGCTTGAGAGTAGGGGAAAATAAAACCTTGTTAGAATTTCAAGGAAGAGAACAAGAGAACTTAACATACAGTAAGACCACCACTTTCTCTTTACACCACTGACCTGATTTTCAGGAAAGGGAAGAATTCCTAACAATAGTTTCAGGAACTGTTAGTATCCAATACGACCTTCAGCTCCCAAGTAACTCTGAGCAAAAAAGAGGAACCTTCCATGCAGATGTAGGAGCCAGATGTGGTTGAACTCAAAGTACCATCAGCCCAAGCAGGCATGTCCAATGGCCAGTGGTGATAGGAATTTCAGTGCAGTAACATCTGTAGGGACGCACTTTCTCCCTCTTTCGCCTCTTCTGCAAATGCTACATATCTGCAGTCCATTTTCTCCTTCCTCCGTGAACTATATCATCTTCCTGATACATTCCAACCAACTGTACACATTCCCCAATCTTGCACTGTGTCTCCACTGTCAGAACCACCCACCATTTCAGTAGCTGTCATTTAGTTCTCAGCTAATCTTCTCCCCCCACCTCTGGAAATATTATTTATCTGAATCCAAGCGGCTGGGAATCGTGAATGGGGAGAGCTTTGGTACTCAGGCCCTGCTGGTGGGATTCTCCCTGGTTGGTCCTTGTGAGAAGATGACGCTGGACAAGATGGCCCCTCATTTTGATCCAGCAAGGCTCATACTCACTGAAACGAAGCAATCAAACCTACAGTGTCACAGCAAAGTGGAAGCACCTACCTCTCCATTTGTCCTGGACAACATCTCTGTATTCTTCTGTCTCGAGCGAGAAGAGCTCGGACTTGGGTATCAGAATCTCTCCTGTGTGGAATAAGTAAAAGAGACCTGCTATTTATGTCATATGCAAAAATATTCAAAAATAATCATCTGAAGCAAAGAGAACAAAATATCTGACGGCTAAGAAACATATTAAAGGCTAATAAACATATTATGGCCTAAACTTCTATGGGCTGCAATCTGGTGATGTGCACTGTGGACCAGGAAAACTGAAGCCACCAGGTCCTGCTGCAGCCTATTTATTCAATGTATTTGTTACTTTTGGGGGCATGGGAACTCAACACAACTTACAATATTTTAGTCCAAAAACAAAACAAATACATACATTAAAACTAGCATTTAAAATACACATTTGGGGGGCGGGCCCTGCTGGCTATGGAGTAAGCAGCAGAAACTGAGATCCCCCAGAGAAAATATTTTAAAAGATGGATTTCTCTGAAGAACAAGTATTATGAAGCAAAGAATACAGGTTAGTCCTTAAGAAACTTTTCAAGCAGGAATGTAACCTGGAGTAGTGAAATAATAAACAGTACTACAGTGGTACCTCCGTTTTCGAACGTAATCCGTTATGGAAGACCGTTTGAGTTCTGAAGTGTTCAAAAACCAAAAACTCAGCAGCCAACAGCTAGGCCTCAGAATCTTGCACTCAGCAGAAGCCACATGGCATGTTTGACTTTTGAGGCGTGTTCAAAAACCAAAGCATTAACTTCCGGGTTTACGGCATTCGAAAACCAAAATGTTAGTCAACGGAGACATTTGAAAACTGAGGTACCACATGTATAATGAAATAAGGATTTCAACCTCAAACATTAAAGGGTGGAGGTTGATTAGGAAAAGGAGGAGGATAGAAACATTACTGAATAAAGATAAAGCAGATATAATATTTTTACAGGAAATGCATCAGAAGAAAGAGGGGGTTAATGAACACAGACTGAGAGGTATAAATAATTATGAAAAGGCACCTGGTACTTCAAAATCAAGAGGGGTAGCAACTACAATTTCAAAGAGATGCTGGTTTAGTATATTAAAAATGAAGAAAGATCCTGAGGGAAGATGAATTATAATTCAAGGAACAATAGCAGGGGGAAATACATTATAATTAATATTTATGTTGCTAATGAAAATCAGGTGGAATTTTTTGATAAAGTATTTAAGGAAATGGAGGATATTCCAAAGGGCCATATGATTGTGGCAGCATATTTCAATATGGTATTAGATAAACAATTGGATAAGTCAAATCCTACCTCAGAGGAAAGATGTAATAACATTACAGGATTAGCTAAAATTATGAAAAGGAAAGATACGAAAGATGTTTGGAGAGTGATGAAGGGAGGAGAGAAGATTTTTTTTCTTATCACCAGTGCATAAGACCTACTGAAGGATCAATTATATCTTCGTTTCAAAAAACTTAATATCAAAAATACTGAATATGGAAATTAGAATAATAAAGGTAACTGACCACACATTGGTTAATAGGGTATTAAAAATAAAGAAAGATTACAAGGAAGCCAGAAGATGGAGGTTAGATACAAGGATCTTCAATAATAGTCAAACAGTAAATAAGATAGCGAAATACCATATTTTTTCGTCTATAAGATGCCCCCATGTACAAGACGACCCCTATTTTTTGAGCCTGAAATTAAGAAATAAATAATTTTATGTATAAATATATAAATAAAAACCAATGTGGCTGTGATGGGACGATGAGCTGCTTGTGTGTAAAATCCTAGTCCCTCAGAGTTTGGTCAAGTTTGCAAACCTCTGTCTGTAACGGAGCCCCTTAAACATGGCTCCGTCAGTCGCTGGCAGATTCCGACAGTGGTTGCTTTCGGAATCGCTTCCAACATAAAAGCTCCTTAACGGAAACACGTCTTCTGGACTCTCTGCGTGACAGTTTCCGGCGAGGAGTGGGTGTCCCTACAGGAGGTCCTGAAACCTCCCCACTGTTTTCGCTGGAAGTGTCTCTGAGCCATCCCTCCAGCTCCCTTTCCCTCAGCCCAGCTCCTCTCCCCCTACTGGTTCCCTCTTCAGCTGCTGAGTCTCTCCCAACCTGTGTGAGCCCTTTCACTTCCCTTCCTTCCGATGGCAGTTCCCTGACATCCACCTCCCCTCCAGGGCCCCCTTCATCCCCTCTCGCCCCTTCCTCTACGGGCGGTGAGGAGGCAAAACCCCGGAATGAACTTCCTTCATCTTCCGATGTCCCGAACACTTCTCTCCACCTGTTGCGGTTCCTGGTCTCGAAGTACTCCTCCTCCTCAGAGTCCATCTCCCCTTCCCCTTCCGATTCCGAGAATCCTTCCAACTCCTCCTCCTCATCGGTGGTCCCAAAGTATTCCCTCCGGAACCTCTCCACAGGCTGAGGTTTCCTTGGGAACCTTTGATGGAACGTTTCTATCAATACCTCGTCATTGATATCTTCTGCCATTACCCAAGTGTTTTCTGACTCCGGTTCTCCTTCCCACGCTACCAAATACTCCACCTGATCCCCCTTCCATCTGGCGTCGAGGATTTCTGCCACATGGCTGCTGCATTCCCTTTCTTCTATGACCGGTCCCCGAGTGGCCATCACTTCTCGTCCCCCCTCATACGGTGACAGTAACGACCTGTGAAATACTGGGTGCAGTTTCATGTGGTTGGGTAACCGGAGCCTGAAAGCCACTGGGTTGACCTGTTGAATGACCTCAAAGGGACCCAATCTCCTGGGTCTTAATTTCTTACAACCTCCTTTGAACGGCAACCCTTGGGTTGACAGCCACACCCTATCTCCCACCCTTATGGTTTCACCTTCCCTTCGGTTCTTGTCTGCCTGCCTCTTGTATTCTTCCTTCGCCCTTTCTAAGTTGAGTTGGAGCTGACGATGGATTGCTTCCATTTCTTCTACAAAATGCTCGGCTGCCGGGACACCCCATCTCTCCCCTTCTCCCCCTGGGAAAGCCCTGGGATGACACCCATAATTAGCCAAGAAGGGGCTCATCCCTGTGGACACATTCTCGGCATTGTTGTAGGCAAATTCCGCCAGCGCCAACTTTTCTACCCAGTCATTCTCTCTGTCATTGACATAACACCTCAGGTATTGCTGGAGGACCCCGTTTGCTCTTTCCGCCTGCCCGTTGGTTTCAGGGTGCCGGGCAGTCGAAAAGTTGACCTCCACCTGCAGTAAGCTCATGAGCTTCCTCCAGAACCTGGAAGTAAATTGTTTTCCTCGGTCTGAGACCACCCTCAATGGCACCCCGTGCAACCTAAAAATGTGTTCTACAAATAACTTCGCTGTCTCTTCCGCCGTGACTGCATGCGAGCAGGCTACAAAGTGGCACATCTTTGTTAGTAGGTCTACCACCACCATGATGGCTGTTTTCCCCTTGGACTTCGGCAGATCAGTCATAAAATCTATCGACACTGCCTCCCAAGGTCGTTCTGGGGTTGGTAAGGGTTCTAATAGCCCCGCCGGTGCCCGCCTCTCCCCTTTGGCTCGCTGGCATTGCTCACACCCTCTTACATACTCCCGTACATCTTCCCTCACCTTAGGCCACCAAAATTCCCTGGTGACCAACCACATGGTTTTGTGTTGTCCAAAATGCCCCGCCGTGGGGCTGTCGTGCAACTGCTTGAGTACCCTCCCCCTTAAGTCTCCTTCAGGGATATACAGTGCCCCTTTGTAATACAAAGCTCCATTTCTTTCCTCGAAACCCCCTGGTTCCTCTCCCTCACCCCTAAGACCTCTGAGCTTATTCTGGGCGTATTCATCATTCTCTGTTTCCTCTACCAGTTCTCTTTGTCCCACCAATGCCGCCCCACACACCCAGCGGTCCTCTGGAATGACATGTCTCTCTTCGGGTGCTCCCTCCCCCTCCAAATATTCAGGTTTGCGTGAGAGAGCGTCCGCCCTAATGTTCTCTGGGCCTGGCACGTAACAAATCTCAAAGTTAAATTTGGAGAACTCCTGGGCCCATCTCACTTGCCGTTGGTTGAGCACTCGTGCCGTCCTCCAATACTCTAGGTTCTTGTGGTCAGTGCACACTTGCACCTTATGTTGTGCGCCAATTAGCAGGTGCCTCCATCTCCGGAACGCCTCATGAATGGCTAGTAGTTCTCGGTCATACACCGTGTAGTTCCTCTCGGATTTGTTCAGCTTTCGCGAAAAAAAGGCACACGGTCTCCACTCTGACTCCTCCTTCCCTGGCTGCAGAAGCACCGCCCCAATAGCTCTGTCTGATGCGTCAGTTTCCACTCTCATCGGTTTTTGTAAATCCACATGCAGGAGTTGTTGTTCCGAGGCGAAGGCCCTTTTTAGTTCCTGAAATGCTCGCTCCGCCTCCTCAGTCCAAACGAACTTCTTCTTACTGCTGAGACAGTCCGTAATGGGCGCCGTCAGGTGGGCAAAGTTTCGGATGAACTTACGATAGAAGTTCCCAAATCCTAGGAACCTCTGCACATCCTTCCTTGTTTTGGGTGTTTTCCATTCCAGCACCGCCTGGACCTTGCCGGGATCCATGGCCAATCCCTTGTCTGACAGGCGATACCCCAGGAATTCCACCTCCTTGGTATGAAACTGACACTTCTCCAGTTTCACCCACAGCTGGTTGGCTTGCAGCCTGCTCAACACTTCTCTGACGTCTCTCACATGCTGCTCCTCATTCTCAGAATACACCAACACGTCGTCTAAGAAGGCCACACAATTCTTGTAAAGCAAAGGCCCCAGGACGTGGTTCATAAACGATTGAAAGCACGCGGAGCCTCCTTGTAGGCCGAAGGGCATAACTAAATATTCAAATGCCCCCAAAGGGGTGAACATGGTGGTTTTCCATTCATCCCCCTTCCTTATTCGTATCAGGTTGTACGCCCCCCTTAGGTCCAGTTTAGTAAAAATCTTTCCCTTCCTGACCCTTGTCAAAATGTCGTCAATCCTGGGCATAGGGAAAGCCACTGGTTCTGACACTGCATTTAAGGCCCTGAAGTCACACACAAGCCTCGGCTTGTTCGTGTTTTTTTTATCCACAAAAAACACTGGGCTGCCCCCCACCGCCCTGGACTCTCTGATGAACCCTCTCTTCAGGTTCTTGTCAATGAACTCTCTTAGCTCCTGCATCTCTCTGTCTGACATGGCGTACAGCTTGCCTACAGGGAGCTGTGCCCCAGGGAGTAAATTGATTTGACAGTCAAAGGGTCTATGCGGGGGTAATTGGTCAGCTTCCCTTTCGCTGAAGACGTCGCGGAGATCTGCGTATTGTCGTGGTACCTTCACGTTCTCCGTTACTTCAGTCCCTGCTAGGGTGGCTTGGGCCCCTGCCAAACCCTTTCCCTCTTTGCAGTGTTCTAAGCAATGTGCTGAACCAAAAGAAACCACTCTCTGATGCCAGCCCACCAGCGGATCATGTAACGCTAGCCAGCTCATCCCCAATATAATGGGAGCTCCTCCCAAGGTGGCCACATTAAACGCTATCAGTTCGGTGTGCCTTGCCACCTTCATTATCATTGGGACGGTCTGCAAGCTGACTTCTCCTCCCAACAGCTCCCTGCCATCGATCGTGGTCACCTGCAGGGGGTTGCTTAAAGGGATCGTCTGTATCTGGTGTTCAGCTGCAAACTCTTTGCTCATGAAATTGCAGGAGCTGCCTGAGTCCAACAGCGCCTTTATCTTTAGAGGGTGTCCGTTTGGCAGCTCTAGCGCCACTTCTATCACTAGGGCGGGTTTAGGAGGTTCTGGCGTGGGCACTTTCACTGCTCTTTGGCCTGGCTGCTGTGCCCCGACGGTGGCAGCCAGGCGTTGGCTTTTACTTGCTTCGGTATTTCTTCCTCTCTTCCCTCCACAGCTCCTACCATCCCTTGCCATTCCTTCCTCTGGGGGCAGACTCTGGCAAAGTGACCTGGCTGTTGGCAGAGATAGCATTTCCGGGCGCCTTTTCCCTCCTTCTTTCCCCCCTCACTGGGCTTTGAAACTGCGCGCGCGCGCGCTGTTCCGATTTCCATCGGCTCTGCCGGCGGGAAAGTTGGCTCTGGAATGTCTGGAATGCGGAACTCCTTCCAACGTTCCCCCTTCCCTTCCCGCCTCTCCAATGCTCTCGCCTCCTGGCGCGCTCCTATGGTCAGCGCTGATTTGGTCAGCTGGTCCATAGACTCCGCCCTGGGCGCCCGGGAAAGTTCGTCTTTCACAGCCGAAGAAAGCCCTTCTTCAAAGAGCATTTGAATGGGTTCCGCCGATAGATCCCACCCCAATTTATGGATCAACATGGTGAACTCAGTCCAGTACTCACGGACAGATCGGCTCCCCTGTTTGCAAGCCATTAACTGTCTGCGGACCACTCCCTGTTCAATATCGCTGGAAAACATCAGATCCATGGCGCGAAAGAACTTCATCGTGTCCTTTAGGACGTCACTATTCGCTGCCATCAGGGGTCTAACCCAGTCTCTCGCCCCCTTTTCAAGATGCCCAATCACGAAAGCCACTCGTGATTCCTCGTCAGGGAATTCATCAAACTGCAGATTGAGGGCATATTGCATCTCTGTCCGAAAGCCATGATAGTCTTTGGGCTCCCCCCCAAACTTCTGCACCAATCCTGGTACCTTTCTGACGAGCTGGGTGTCTTTCCCCTTTTTGTCTGCATCCTGAGCCCTCCTCTCCTCAAGCCTCGCCGTCTGCAGCGCTAGCTGGACCTCCAACACCCGGTACCTTTCTTCCAGGCTTGGACCCGCTCCAGCTCCTGCTTCTCCGGTTCCGGCTGGGTTGCTCATGATGCCTTCTCCTGCACAAGCTGCTCACGAAGACTGTCGGAATGCTGTGATGGGACGATGAGCTGCTTGTGTGTAAAATCCTAGTCCCTCAGAGTTTGGTCAAGTTTGCAAACCTCTGTCTGTAACGGAGCCCCTTAAACATGGCTCCGTCAGTCGCTGGCAGATTCCGACAGTGGTTGCTTTCGGAATCGCTTCCAACATAAAAGCTCCTTAACGGAAACACGTCTTCTGGACTCTCTGCGTGACAGTTTCCGGCGAGGAGTGGGTGTCCCTACAGGAGGTCCTGAAACCTCCCCACTGTTTTCGCTGGAAGTGTCTCTGAGCCATCCCTCCAGCTCCCTTTCCCTCAGCCCAGCTCCTCTCCCCCTACTGGTTCCCTCTTCAGCTGCTGAGTCTCTCCCAACCTGTGTGAGCCCTTTCACTTCCCTTCCTTCCGATGGCAGTTCCCTGACAGTGGCTTTGTAGCAGGAAGAAAGATGTCTAGTTTAATAAAAAGAGTGTTGAATAAAATAGATATAAGAAGAAATAAATTGAAAGCTGGTATAGTAGCATTTAATCGTTAAAAATGATTATAGAAAGCTTAGGATTTGGAGAACGATTTAAGGGATTAATAAAGCAATTATATTTGAGGAACAAGGCATATGTCGTAGTGAACGATGGTATAACAAAACAAATAACATTATCCTGGGGCACCAAACAAGGATGCCTCCTTTCTCATTTTATTTGTATTGGTCATTGAAACTCTGGCCAATGTAATTATAGAAAAGGTAAAGGACCCCTGACAGTTAAGTACAGTTGAAAACAACTCTGGGGTTGCGGCGCTCATCTTGCTTTACTGGCCAAGGGAGGCGACGTTTGTCCGCAGACAGTTTTTCTGGGTCATGTGGCCAACATGACTAAGCTGCTTCTGGCGAAACCAGAGAATGCTGTTTACCTTCCCGCCGGAGCGGTACCTATTTATCTACTTGCACTTTGACATGCTTTTGAACTGCTAGGTTGGCAGGAGCAGGGACAGAGCAACGGGAGCTCACCCCGTCATGGGGATTCGAACAACCGACCTTCCGATCGGCAAGCCCTAGGCTCAGTGGAAATATAAAAGGAATAAGCAATAAAGGAAAAGAGCTTATTTACAGATGAAACCTTGCAAACAATCAAAAACCCATTGGAAAATATGCAGGTAACAGAGGCACATTTGAAAAAATTTGGATAAAAAACAGGGTTGCAAATTAATTGGTCCAAATCAGAGATGGTGATGGTGAACTATGATGAAGATGAAAAATGAATTGAAAAAAATAAAAATAAGAAATGTAATAAAGTACTTGGGAATAAAGATAACAAGAAATTTAGAAAATTCAGAAGAAGAGAAACTTAACAAATTAAAGAAGGAAATTAAGGAAAAGCTGGGGGAATATAAGAAAATTAAGCTTTCATGGTTTGGAAGAATAGTGATAATGAAAATGAAAATTTTGTCCAGAATAATTTTTTTATTTAGAATCTTACCAATTAAGATATCAGAGACAGAGTTAAAGAGTTGGCAAAGTATGATCAATAAATTTTGTAATGGGGTAAGAAACCTAGAGTTAATAAAAGAAGATGGTATAAACCCCAGAAAACAGGTGGACTGGGTCTCCCCAACATAAAGTTATGTTATATAGCAAATATATATAGCAAATCATTTAACATATATCATAGATGGCATAACAGAACAAGGAGAGTCAGAATGGTTAGAGAGTGGTACACAGGAAACCAGGGAGAAGTTAGTGAATATATTTTTTATCAAATCAAATAGCCAATGTTGGCAAAATATTGAAAATCCCTTATTAAGAAATGTCATTGCCCGGACGCTGAGGTCCAGCGCCGAGGGCCTTCTGGCAGTTCCCTCATTGCGAGAAGCAAAGCTACAGGGAACCAGGCAGAGGGCCTTCTCGGTAGTGGCGCCTGCCCTGTGGAACGCCCTTCCAGCAGATGTCAAAGCGATAAACAACTACCTGATATTCAGAAGACATCTTAAGGCAGCCCTGTTCAGGGAAGTTTTTAACGTGTGATATTTTAGTGTATTTTTGGTTTCTATGGAAGCCGCCCAGAGTGGCTGGGGCGGCCCAGCCAGATGGGCGGGGTATAAATAATAAATTATTATTATTATTATTATTATTATTATGGGCAAAATAGAAAGGAAAATTGATACCAGCAAATTCCCCACTTACTCTGGTGGTGATGATAGAAGACTTGCTAGTAAATTGAAAATGGGAAATTGAAAAAGATGCTAAAAAGAAGAAAATACTTAAAATAAAGGATTGGGTGGAGAAAATGAGAAGAAAGAACAAATAAGAGAAGCTCTAACAGGAAGTAGAATAACTTGGTTTAACTGTATACAACTGGAGCAATGGACAAAGAAGTGGTTAAGGGAAAACAAGATCTGTAAATATACAAAATTTGGGGGGGAAAGATTATAAAAAGGGGAGATAAAGAAGAAAACACAGTTATGAAAGGGAAAACCAATGAAATTATAAAACATTAGTAGAAATGGAAGATCAGGAAGATCAATTAAAAGAGGTGTGGGGAAAGGAGACAACAGGGCAGATAGATAGTCAAAGCTGGGAAATATGGGAGAAACGGATGTTGAAAATGTTATCTATAAGAATAAAAGAAAATTATTATAAATTAGTTTGAAGATGGTATTTAACACCAGTCAGACTGAATCAAATAAACGACGAATATTTGGTGTTATGTTGGAGCGGATGCCAGGAAGCAAGGAATTATGTTCCCATATGGTGGGGGTGTAAATATGTACAATTTTTTTAGGCAAGGGGTGTTTAAGGAGATAACAGAAATCAATGGGTAAAAGCTGACCAACAGACCAGAAGTAGCACTGTTACCGATTTACGATGGGGTGGAAGGTTCGCAGGCTAAACTTGCTCACAAATTTATTGACTGCTGCACGAATTATGATAGCTGGGAAGTGGAAGGGGCAAGCAGAATATAAAATGGAAGAATGGTTTAAAGAGGTGTGGGATATAGCTATTAATGATAAATTAACATGTGCCATTAAGCTAAGACGAGGAATATGCAGGATAAATAATTTTGAGGAGATATGGAGGGTTTGTGTAGAATTTCTACTGTTAAAACAGAAAGGGGTCAAGCCATCTCAAGAGGTGCTGAAATACTGGGAGGTTGGATAAGTACAACGGAATGGCCTCGGTGATGGGGTGCACATTTTTATTCTTACTTATCTATGATTATTACTTCGTCAAAATAAAATGAAAAATAAATAAAAATATAAAACACATTTTTTAGCTTCCCCACTATGCACCTTCCCACAGCTTTCTTGTCGTGGGGCTCCCTGTCCATGAGCTTCTCTACCTGGAGTCAACAAGCGAGGTCAATTCACACATCACTGCTGGGATGGGGTTGTTCCAAGACAGGTAGAGGCACAGAGCCTCTCAGTTTTGTGAAGATTTTTGGAATGTTTTTATTTTGCTGCTGTAGCGGATCCAACCACTTACCACCAATTAATAGTGTGGCGGACTCACCCCGCTAACTGCCCCCAATTAAATATTGCGTGCACAACTCACTGTATGCCAATTACACCGAGTTTCACCATTTACCACGGGTTATCGTGTGGGGGACTTTTGTGAGGGAAAAATTAGTGATTAGAGTCTCAGAGTTGATCCAACAGACAGGAAATGTTTCACTAAATAAAAAGAGGTTGTGGAACCAAGTGGGTCAGGAAATGTGTCCTTTCGAGTAGAACTTATTACTAAAACGAGACATAAAGATGTCACAAGCTTAAACACAATACTATAGGCACAGCTCTTCTTAAACTTCAGTTGCTAAAGAAATAAGTTGGTACACTTCAGGCAGGTGTTCTGGTTTCCAAAATAGGTGGCAAAATGCTTGACTCAGTTTCTGTTAACTGAAGGAGTGTCTCCACCCCCATCGTTCTGCCCGGACACTGAGGTCCAGCGCCATGGGCCTTCTGGCGGTTCCCTAACTGCGACAAGCCAAGTTACAGGGAACCAGGCAGAGGGCCTTCTCGGTGGTGGCGCCTGCCCTGTGGAACACCCTCCCACCAGATGTCAAAGAGAACAACAACTACCAGACTTTTAGAAGACATCTGAAGGCAGCCCTGTTTAGGAAAGCTTTTAATGTTTGATGTATTACAGTATTTTAATTTTTTTTTTGGAAGCCGCCCAGAGTGGCTGGGGAAACCCAGCCAGATGGGCGGGGTATAAATAATAAATTATTATTATTATTATTATTATTATTTATAAGAGGTGGTTCAATTAAATAATACAACAAAGCTTCCATCACTGATCAATGCCCTGGTTCATGAGCGAGGGGCACTTTCCCTCTCTAAGCAACCCCACTCCTGAGGTAATTCAAAAATGGCGTGACAGACACAGGGGGTCCCCTCCCCCCTTATGACTGACTTGGGGGTCCTCTCTCCCTAGAAGATCTGCCCCCTCCTGACTGGAAGGAGACCCAGGGGAACCTAAATTCCTCCAGGATCTGCTTCTCCTGCCTCAGAGTCAGCCCTCCCAGGACACTCCTGTCTCTAGACCAGGCATCCCCAAACTCGGCCCTCCAGATGTTTTGGGACTACAATTCCCATCATCCCTGACCACTGGTCCTGTTAGCTAGGGATGATGGGAGTTGTAGTCCCAAAACATCTGGAGGGCTGAGTTTGGGGGTGCCTGCTGTAGACCTTCCCCAGACCTTCGACTGGGTCTCCCTATCCAAGCTGGGAGGGTCTTTCCTCTGGCTATGGACAGTCTCCTCAGAGTGGGTCTACGACTCAAACCAGAACCAGTTCTCCCTCAGACAAATCCTATCCTCCTCCCTAACTCCCATCCACAAACAATCCCTCTCCATCTTCTCTCAAATCAAACTCTCTCCCTCAGAAACGGCTCCTTTTATTTTCCCTCCAAAAGTGTTGCTGGCCAATCAGAGAGAGGCTCCATCCCTCTGGTGGAATTTCTGGGGGACTGAACAGCCAGACTCTGGTCCGGCTCTGCCGTCCGTCACAACTGCCTTTTCCCCCATTTTTTGCTCAATCGACATTTTAGACATACGACTGAAAGGGCGTGTTATTTATTCCAGCACCTGCCTCGGTTGTAATAGCAATGTAGCTATCTCTCATTCATTCCAACTGCAAGCTCAAAATAAACACAAATGCAAAACAGGGGGCATGAAAATGGTTAAAAGGGGGGGGACTAGACGTGCCAATCAGGGCTGGTACAGCTTCATCTCTCTCTATCTCTCACATTCACACACACACACACACACAGCAATGACTGCAGGCTGTAGCAACTGCAGCTAGGCCACTCTATTTCTCTTCTCCTTCTCCCCTTTTCTCAGCAGGTCCCCCTCCATTGAGGAGTGTCCCTCACATCTACAGTATTTCCTCAAGCAGCAACCGTGCCCTTTCCTCAAGCAATTTCGAAGAAGACAAGGTGTGGGAAGTGTGTGTGCGCGCGCATTTCACGACTCTCTTGAGCCAGCCCTGCAGGGAGGGCGTCTCTGCACAGGAGATATCTACCCGAAAAGGCGGTGGTGACAGTTGCTGTGCTCCCTACCCTTTCTCAGTGGCTTTACAATAATAATAACAATAATAACAATAATAATTTATTATTTATACCCCGCCCATCTGGCTGTGCTTCCCCAGCCACTCTGGGCGGCTTCCAACAAAATATTAAAATACAGTAATGCTCAAACATTAGAAGCTTCCATAAACAGGGCTGTCTTCAGATGTCTTCAAAAAGTCTGGTAGTTGTTGCTCTCTTTGACATCTGAAGGGAGGGCATTCCACAGGGCGGGTGCCACTACCGAGAAGGCCCTCTGCCTGGTTCCCTGTAACTTGGCTTCTCGCAGTGAGGGAACCACCAGAAGGCCCTCGGCATGGGACCTCAGTGTCCGGGTAGAACGATGGGGATGGAGACGCTCCTTAAGCGAAAGAGGTGGGGCCATCTGTTATGGATGCTTTAGGGAAGTTTTTTTATGTTTGATTCCATTTTTAATATTCTGCTGGGAGCCGCCCAGGGTAGCTGTGGAAACCCAGCCAGATGGGCTGGGAATGAATGAATGAATAAATAAAATAATTATGATTATTATTGGAGTTCCCTGCGATTCTACAAGACGGAGGGAGGGGAGGGTGGCAGCTCCCCCGCAGCCCTGAACAATAGAGAGTATCTCACTCACATGGGATTTGGGGGGAAGGAGAGGAGGAGGCAGCAGGTGTTCTTATGTTCTCACTACATGGCACTAATAAATGGCACAAAGGTTCCCACCTCCAATGTCTAGCAGCCAGGAGGGATAAAAATGTGCCCTTACCTAGAGAGGCCACCATCTCATAATTCTCCTCCATGACTTCCTTGTGCAGAGCTCTTTGGCCAGGATCCAGCAGAGCCCACTCCTCCTCCGTGAAAAACACAGCCACCTCCTCAAAGGTCAAGAGGGCCTGGAAGAAGTAGAAGAAGAAAACAGAGCTGCTCTTCGATCTCCATCATCCCCACTCAACACAGAGGGAGGCTGGGTGGTCTCACCTGCCTCTCTTCCCTCCTCCCTGATTTCCCATTGCTCTTTCCCTACCTGAGGAAGCTGCCCGGCTTCTTTTTCCACTCCACCTCTGAGAAGAGACAGTCCAAACAGTGCCTCTGAGGCCATTGAGCTGCCTGTAGGCGATTCGGAGGAGGCATAAACTGGGTCACTTCTGGGACTCTCTCAGCTGTTGTCACGATGTACTTCAAAGCAGGAACAATAGAGAAAGGCGGATTTATTTAGGCTGGGAAACATTTACACAGATGACAGACCTTTGTCTGGGGAACAAGTATTAAGTAGAGCTAGACAACCTCTGGAATTGGCAAAACGTGCATCAAAATACACATTTTCTAACAATCCTTGCGTTAATTGCACATGTCTCCAGACCTTTAACTCAAGGTCACCCAGGAGCTGCGTAGCAAAGTGTGGGTCTCCCTGGTCTAAGCCCAGCACCCTATCTGTGGGCTGGGGAACCTCAGTAGCTGGGGCCAAATCCAGCCCTTGAGGCCTCAACAATCTCCCAGGCCACACCCCCTTTTAAATCACTGCCCTGGATCCTGCTATTGCATGGCTGGAAAGGACCCTTGGAATGAATGTAGCTACTGGACAAAGGTCAAATTTGCACCCATAGCTCCACCCACCCTGGTCTCTGGCCGCACCCATCAATGGAATGTGGCCCCTGGACGACTGTTCAGAAGGGAATGTGGCCCTCTGGCTGGAGAACACGCCCACACCAGTTACAACAGCTATATTTTATTGGGGGGGGGGCTCCCCTTCCCAAGAAGCAAATTCTTGTTTCCTTTTGCTTCCTTCTCACATCAGCCTCTTTCTTACTCAGGAAGCTCCGGAGGGGGGTGTTCCAGGCTGAGTGTAAAGAAATACATAAAAATGGGTTAGGAGGCTGGGTCTAAGGGGGGGGGGAGGAATGTCACCTGGTGACTTGCAGTGCATAGGTGCCAGCTCCCTGGGTCCCTGAGCACCCACCCAATTCCCCATGAAGGGGCCGGGCACCCACAAATTTCGGTGCCAGGGCCATGCATACTGAATGGCACCCACAGCCCCGGGGACCCACGGTCGTGGGGTGAAACTGGCACAACTGGTTCCCTGTTCCAATCAGGCTGGGTGGGGGGAGAGCCCTTCTCTAGTTCGTCTGCGGCAGCAAATATTTTCCCCTCCCCCACAAGGAGGCTGGCTGATCTCTCCGCTTCCAAGAGGATCCTGCAATGCAAACCTTGTTTGGAGAAGGAAACCCCCCCCCCCGCAGCCGACTGCAGATTGCCGCTCCTGGTTCCCAGAGGGAAAGGGGGAGCCCTTCCTTGCTTTCATCCCCCTCCCCGCTGCCCTGTATGTAGATTCAAGGGGAGGAAAAGCAAATTCTTCTCCCTCCCTGCACCCCAAATCTCCCCTTCCCCCGAAATGTTGCACCTTTCCCCTCCTCCTTTGCAGGCCTCCTTCTCGTCCGGTGATGTGCATGGAGACCCCACCCCTCCAACATTGCCTCTACCCCCCCCCGCCCTCCTCCGTCACTTCCTGCCTCTCTAGGAAGCGAGTTCGTTCACCCAGGGTGACCCCCCTCCCTGCAAGCAGAGTCCTAGGAATGTAGTGGGAAAGGACCCCCCCGCCCCGAAGGTCATGGAGCCCAGAGTCCCTCAGCCTTTTTTCCGACCATGGCCCCCTCCCGACCTTCTTTCCTTCCTTCCTTTGCCTCTCCCCTCCTGACGGTAGAAAGGTAGCTATTTAAATGTTTGCTTGTACATAGACCTTTTTTTATTTATAGTTTTTATTTATAAATCCACTGCGAAGCACGGGCACTTCTCTGCTTTTCTTTCTTCACTTCTCACTTCCCTCTGTGCCCCCCCCCCCCCAAGTCTCGTGCCCTGGCCCCTCATTTACATGATGTTAACCTGTGGCCCCCTTGGAATATCCATGTGCCTCCCCCATTTAGAAACACTGTTTTAGTCTTTAACCAGTTACCTGGGAGTAAACCCCATTGAATTGAGTGGGACTGACTTCTGAGTAAACATCCTGTTCAATCCGAAGGATTTTTATTCAGAAGTAATTCCCACTGAGTTCTATACGACAGATTTTCCCAATTGGGCAAGTTCTGCAGAAGCTGTTTTTCAAAAGCAAAATCATGGACCCCCACTTTTGAGATTTTCCCTGTCTCTACGGTAGATTCTGTTGTGTGAATGGTGCTGTGGATCCCGGGGGGGGGGAGGTGTTACCTGGAGTGGGCAGACTACCCCATATGGTTTCTCCCCATGGGTTTCATTTTGGGGAAATTAGCAATGAGCCTACAGTGAAGCATTTTGCACTCTTGTCACATGCCTGCTTGATTCGAGATGCTCCCACATTCCCCTGTGCCACCTTATCATGTCCTACAAAACATGCAGAGAGAAGTTGGGTCTTTCCTGGTACTCCCACTAAACACCCCCTTTATTCCTGAGACCCTACCTGCCCGCAGACTGTTTTGCCAGAGTGGTGCATGCTCTAGTTACCTCCCACTTCCACTACTGCAATGCGCTCTACATGGGGCTACCTTTGAAGGTGGCCTGGAAACTACAACTAATCCAGGATGTGTCAGCCACACTATTGACTGGGAATGGCCACCGAGACCGTATAACACTGGTCCTAAAGTATTTTCACCGGCTCCCAAAATGTTTATGAGCACAAGTCAAAATGTTGGTGCTGGCCTAAACAGCCTTGGCCCAGTATACCCGAAGGAGCGTCTCCACCCCCGTCATCCAGACTGGAAAATGAGGTCCTCCTCAGAGGGTCTTCTGGCAGTTCCCTCACTGTGAGAAATTACAGGGTAGTAGACAGAGGGCTTGGTAGTGGCGCCCTCCCACCAGATGTCAAAGAGATAAACAGCTACAGTGGTACCTCTGGTTGCACACGCTTCGGGTTACAAGCTCCGCCACCCCGGAAGTAGCCGCTCCTGGTTGCGAACTTTGCCCCAGGATGCGAGCGGAAATCGCACACCAGAAGCGTGCACGCAGCAGGAAGCACCATTAGCGAAAGCACGCCTCATGCTACGAGCGGTTTCCGGTTATGAACGGACCTCTGGAATGGATTCCGTTAGTAACCAGAGGTACACTGTACACAACTTTCCAAAACATAGTTCTGTATCAGGAAGCATTTAATAATTGATATTTTGTGTGTTTTTATTATGTCGGAAGTTGTCCAGAGTGTCTAGGTCAACCCAATCAGATTATTATTATTATTGCTTGTCACAAAAGCAGTAGCCCTGGGGAAGCCACATGATGTTTAGGAGTGAAAATGGACCAACCAGGGGATTCACTGGTACCTGCAGCATCTTCTCTTTCCAAAAGTGTTTCATTCTTCCACTGAGTGGAGAAGTAATTCTTCCAAGATGGAGAAGGAAGGGTTAATTTCACACATGTGGACCCCTCCCTGTGCCCTATTGGTTGGAAGTAAGTTTCTTGCTGGCTGCAATAGTAAGGTAAAGGTAAAGGGACCCCCTGACCAGTCGTGACCAACTCTGGGGTTGCGGCGCTCATCTCGCTTTATTGGCCGAGGGAGCCTACAGCTTCCGGGTCATGTGGCCAGCATGACTAAGCCGCTTCTGGTGAACCAGAGCAGCACACGGAAATGCTGTTTACCTTCCCGCCGGAGCAGTACCTATTTATGTACTTGCACTTTGACGTGCTTTTGAACTGCTAGGTTGGCAGGAGCAGGGACCGAGCAAAGGGAGCTCACCCCGTCGCGGAGATTCGAACCGCCAACCTTCAGAACAGCAAGTCCTAGGCTCTGTGGTTTAACCCACAGTGCCACCCACGTCCCTGCTGTAATAGTAGGTATGTCTTAAATCCCAGTTGCAAAGGTGGAGGGAGCCTCTCTGTCTTAAATGCCCTGAGGTGGTTGCAGCCTTATGGCAGTTCATGGATTTGTAGGAAGTTCTCCTGTGGTTTCTCCGCTCTGGGTGCTATTTTGGGGAGAATTAGACATAAGCTTCCAATGATGTATTTTACACCCTCTTGTGTCACCTGCCACTTGCTTCTAGACCCACACTGCCCTGTTGCCACCTTCCCACCTCATGCAAGATGCACAGCTAAGAGCTGAGACTTTCCTGCCTCTTCTACTAAACACCCCCTTTACTCCTGCTGCCACCAGCTATGTTTTTTCTGAACACCTTGCCCTTCACAGAATGAGGCGGCGTTGCAGCACTATTAATGCATGACCTATAGACCATGTATGAGGGCTTCAGGATTACTTTATGCAGATAAGAAGTTGCTTTCAGCCTGTTTCTTATTTGTTGCTTTATTGCAATTAAAACAATGTGTGTCATGCCACCGTTCCTATAAAACTAGTTTAACCAACTCTTTGCAAAGCAACACCACGAATCTCACACTCCCCTTTTCACAACTATCCATTCCTAACTCCAAACATCAACTTTTCCAACTCTCTTGACCAAAAATCGAAATTCAGCCGACTCTCAGTCCATCATCACTAAACACAACAACTCCAGATTCACACTCCTTCTCCCTATCTAACAATAGAAAGCAACTTATACTTTACTAAGTAGTGTGAGTATTCATTACTTTACTACATGAATGTACAACTTTACATTGACATACCAGAACATCACATACGCAGAAAGCATTTAAATTTGATTTCTGCCTATAGGCACCTGTTCATCTGAAGGAAGAAGTGAACTCGAGGGGAAAACTTTCTACCCTCCATACATCTAAATGGTTTCTCCCATATGAGTCTGTAAACATTTTGTTTGTACTTTATTAAATTGAAGCACTTCAGTTTCACATGTGGTGGGGTTGCAATTTTTGGGATATAATATACGAGGAGTTGGGGGGTGGGAGTTTAAGCAAACCTTTATTAAAAAAACCCATCAACTTTCCCTTTGGGTATTTTAGATTCGGATATCCCGAACGAAAGAAAGAAAATGTTCTTATAGTCCACAGTGGCAGCAAGAATATTAACAGCTAGAAATTGGAAAAGTGATATAGTATTGTACCAACAAAAATGGAATGGCAGGATAAATTATTTGAGTATCCTGAGTTGGCAAAAATGACGGATGCGATTAGGAGACAGCCTAACCAAAAATTCCAAAAGGAATGGGAAATTTATAACAAAATGAAAAAATTCCTTCCAGTAGCACCTTAGAGAGCAACTAAGTTTGTCATTGGTATGAGCTTTCGTGTGCATGCACACTTCTTCAGATAATTTATAGAGATTATCTTAAAAAAAAAAAGTGTCCTGTCCCAAAGTCAAAACCTGGATTTGCTTTAATTTTTGTAAACCACACTATGGATTATTAGTATAGTATGTGCATAACAGTAGAAATGAAGAAAGGATAAAGGAGCAGTTTAACAAATAGATAAAAACGACCATACTTGGAGGAAGACGGAAGTCTGTTAGAGAAGAAAAGGAATTGGGATAAAAGAAGATGGCGATATAAATCCGTACATAAGAACTTATGGATTTATGTATGTATGTTTTTTGCTTCCTTTTCTTTTCCTATCTTGTTGTGTTTTTTGTTGTCATTTTATTATTTTGGTTTTCTATTTTGTGTGTTTTTTTATTAAGTAAGAAAATTAATAAAAAGCATTAAAAATAAATAAATAAACTGAAGCACTTCCTGCACTCCTTTCATTTAAATGTTTTTCTTCTGATGAGATTTTTGTAGTTTCCACAATGACTATTTAATGGTTTCTCCCCCGTGTGAGTCCTCTGATGGATTCTTAGTGTTACACTATAACTGAAGCTCTTTCAACACTCCACACAATTAAAAGGTTTCTCCCCTGTGTGAGTTCGCAGATGTATTCTTAGTGCTCCCTTCTGTCTGAAGCTCATTCCTCACTCCATACATTTATATGGGTTCTCCCCGTGAGTCCGTTTATTATTTCTAAGGGTTCTACTCTCGTTGAAGCTTTTTCCGCACTCCATACATTTAATAGGTTTCTAACCTGTGTGAGTTCAATGATGTCTACTAAAGGGTTTCTCCCCTGTGTGAGTTCGTAGATGTATTCTTAGTGCTCCCTTCTGACTGAAGTTCTTTCCACATGCCATACTCCTACATGGTTACTCCCTTGTATGAGTCCGTTGATGATTTCTAAGTGTCCCACTACAGATGAAGCTCTTTCCACATTCAATACATTTATATGGTTTCTCCCCTGTGTGAGTCTGTTGATGCTTTCTAAGTGTTCCACTCTCAGTGAAGCTCTTTCCACACTCCATACATTTATATGGGTTCTCCCCAGTGTGAATTCGCTGATGTTGTCTCAAGTTTCCACTGTGACTGAAGCACTTCCCACACTCCATACATCTAAATGGTTTCTTCCCTGTATGAGTTCGTTGATGTACAGTAAGGTATCCATTGTCACTGAAGCTCTGCCCACACTCCATACATTTATATGGTTTCTCCCCCGTATGAATTCGTAAATGTGTTGTAAGAGTTCCATTCCGACTGAAGCTCTGCCCACACTCCTCACATTTAAACGGTTTCACCCCAGTGTGAATTCGTTGATGTACGGTAAGATTTCCGCTTTCACTGAAGCTCTTTCCACACTCCATACATTTAAATGGTTTTTCCCCTGTATGAGTCCGTACATGTATGGTAAGTTTTCCATTTTCACTGAAGCTCTTCCCACACTCCATACATTTAAATGGTTTCTCCCCTGTGTGAGTCTGTAGATGTGTTGTAAGACCTCCACTGTGACTGAAGCTCTTCCCACATTCCATACATTTAAATGGTTTCTCCCCTGTGTGAGTTCGTTGATGTCTAGTAAGGTGTGAACACTGTCTGAAGCTCCTTCCACACTCAATACATTTAAAGGGTTTCTCTCCTGTGTGATATCGTTGATGTATAGTAAGGTGTGAGCACTGAAGGAAACACTTGCCACACTCCAAACATTTAAATGGTTTCTCCCCGGTATGACTTTGCTGGTGCACAGTAAGTCTCGAACTACAAATGAAGCACATTCCACACTCCACACATTTATATGGTTTCTCCCCTGTGTGAGTTCTCTGATGTCTTGTAAGAGTTCCATTCTCACTGAAGCACTTCCCACACTCCATACATTTAAATGGTTTCTCACCTGTGTGAGTTCGTTGATGAACGCTAAGATTTCCGCTTTCACTGAAGCTCTTCCCACACTCCATACAGTTAAATGGTTTTTCGCCTGTATGAGTTCGTATATGTATGTTAAGTTTTCCATTTTCACTGAAGCTCTTCCCACACTCCATACATTTAAATGGTTTCTCCCCTGTGTGAGTCTGTAGATGTCTTTTAAGATCTCCACTGTGACTGAAGCTCTTTCCACACTCCATACATTTAAATGGTTTCTCCCCTGTGTGAGTTCGTTGATGTTTAGTAAGGTGTGAACACTGTCTGAAGCTCCTTCCACACACAATACATTTAAAGGGTTTCTCCCCTGTGTGAATTTGTTGGTGTTTTGTGAGAGATACACTGTGACGGAAGCTCTTTCCACACTCCGTACATTTAAAGGGTTTCTCCCCTGTATGAATTCGTAGATGTGTTGTAAGAGTTCCATTCCGTCTGAAGCACTTTCCACACTCCACACATTTAAATGGTTTCTCCTCTGTGTTAGTTTGTAGATGTGTGCTAAGGTGTTCACTCACACTGAAGTAATTTACAGATGGCTCCTCAAAATTCTGATTGCCTTCTGCATCACCTGGTTTAACGTGGGCGATAAGAAAATATTGTTAGGTCTTCAAGGAAGAGAACCAGAGAACTTAAGACACAGCAAGACCAATCAGCGCCTACTCTTATTTTAACACCTCCACCGTACCTCCCTCTACTATGTACCAAATTTTTAGGAAAGGAAAGGAAATCTGAAAATAGTCTCAAGAACCCTTAGTATCCAGTTCTACCTTCAACTCCCCCATGTAACAATGAGCACCAAGAGAAACCTTCTATGCCGAGGTGAGGCATCTATGACCCTCCAGATGTGGTAGGACTCTAAGTAGTGTCAACCCAAGTAAAGATGGCCAATGACCAGGGATGATGGGAGTTGTAGTACAGCAACCTCTGGAGGGACACACTTTCTCCATCTTACACCTCTTGTGAAATTGCTACGACTCTGTATTCAGTTTTCTCCTTCCTCCCTGATCTGTAATATCTGGCTGATACATTCCAGGAAACTGTTCACATCACCTAAACCTGCACCAGGATGCTGGAAAAGATGGGCCCTTGTTCTGATCCAAAAGGGATCTTTTTGTATTCCTACACACTGAAAGGAGACATAGAAAGTTACAGTCTCACAGCAAAGTGGAAGTATGTACCTCTCAATTGGTCCAGGACAACATCCCTGTAATTTTCTGTTCCAAGCGAGATGTGCTCAGACTTGAGTATCAGAGTCTCTGCTATGTGGACTATGTAAAACATAAGTGCTGTATTAGTAGTAGTCATAATAATAATAATAATAATAATAATAATAATAATAATAATAAACTTTTATTTGTATCCCGCCCTCCTCAGCTGAGACTGGGCTCAGGGCGGCTAACATCAAATATATAACATTGATATAAAATCAAACAATAATTATATTATGTCCTAAAAACAGGTCGGAATCAAAATAAATTCCAATTAGATGGCTTTCTAGAGGGTTAGCGTTGGGAACAGTAAATGCTCATCAGGCCCAACTGTGTACGCTGATCTTATATGGGCCTGTGAGAATGCTGAGAAGCCTCTTTTGTACTAGTTATTATACAAAAAGAGAAGGAGAGTCAGGCTGAATCCTGATCAAAGGCCTGGCAGAACAACTCTGTCTTACAGGCCCTGCAGAAAGATGTCAAATCTCACAGGGCCCTGATCTCCTGTGGCATAGCGTTTCACCAGACTGGAGCCAAAGCCAAAAAGGCCTTGGCCCTGGTCCTGGCCAGCCTAATCTCCCTGAGGCCCGGGATCTCCAGGATGTTACTATTTGCAGACTGTAAGGTCCTCCGTGGGGCATACCAGGAGATGTGGTCCCTTAGGTAGGGTCCTAGGCCCTATAGGGCCTATAGGGCTTTAAAGGTTAAAACCAGCACCTTAAACATGATCCTGTACTCCACTGGGAGCCAGTGCAGCTGTTATAGCACTGGATGAATGTGATCCCGCGGTGAGGACCCCATAAGGAGACTTGTCGCAGCATTCTGGACCCGCTGGAGTTTCAGGGTCAGCTTCAAGGGCAGCCCCACGTAGAGCAAGCCTGGAGGTGACTGTTGCATGGATCACAGTGGCGAGATCAGGGCAAGAGAAGTAAGGGACCAACTGCTTAGCTTGGTGGAGATGGAAAAATGCCACCTTTGTTGTAGCTTCAACCTGTGCTTCCATAGCAAGGGAGGCGTCAAGGATTACACCCAAACTCTTGACAGAAGGCGTTGTCACTGATTGCGCCCCCACAAGAGATAGGAGTTCGTGGTAATACAGTGGTACATCTGGTTATGAACTTAATTCGTTCCAGAGGTCCGTTCTCAACTCAAAACAGTTCTTAACCTGAGGATGGTTTGCAACCACAGATATTACTTTATATGACTCTAAAAATATACAAAAATATTAATCTTTTGAAGCAAAGACAATAAAGTATCTGCTGGCCCATTAAAAGCTAATAAATGATGTGGACCAGGAAACCTCATACCACCATTATTAACGCGTGAGTCTCTTTGTAGAGTTTCCCTTTTTAGTTGTTTTTTTGGGAATTCATACCACAATATCAGCTTATGAAGAGTTACCTACTGACAAAAGTACAGCGTTGTGATAAACTACAATCTTCAACATCAACTTCGTTGGGCTGGTCATGTTGTTCGGATGCCTGATTATCATCTTCAAAAGCAACTACTCTATTCCCAACTTAAGAATGGAAATTGATACACCGGACAACAAAAGAGGCTTCAATATACTCTCAAGGCAAATCTAAAAAAATGAAGTATAGGCATAGAGAACACTGGCCTGCAAGAGTGCCAACTGGAAAACAGCCTTTACCAAAGGCTTCATGGACTTTGAAGAAACACAAGCTCAGGCCAAAAGGGAGAAACAAGCTAAGAGGAAAGAATGTTTGGCAAAACTTAACTGTGATTAACTCCCGCCCAGAACTCCACAGTCACTTACGGACACACCATTAAGACCGTGTTCATGGAAGACCTGACTACGAGGATTCGCCAAAGAAGAAGTCACGCCATGAATAAATGGCTCAAACAGCAGTTTCACACTTCCAACGTCTAACAGCCAAGAGGAATAAAAATGTACCCTCACCTAGAGAGGCCGCCGTCTCATAATTCTCCTCCATGACTTCCTTGTACAGAGCTCTTTGGTCTGGATCCAGCAGAACCCACTCTTCCCCCGTGAAAAACACAGCCACCTCCAAAAAGGTCAAGAGGGCCTGGAAGAAGAAGAGGAAGAAAACAGAGCTTCTCTTAGATCCCCATCATCCCCACTCAACACAGAGGGAGGCTGGGTGGTCCCATCTGTGCCTCTTCCCTCCTCCCTGCTCCCGTTGCTCTTTCGCTACCTGAGGAAGCTGCCGGGCTCCTCTTTCAACTCCACCTCTGAGAAGAGACTGTTCAGAGGGGGTCTCGGAGGCCATTGCGTTGCCACTGGAAAGGACGGAGGAGGAATAAACTGGGCCACTTCTGGGACTCTCTCAGCTGTTGCCACAATGCATTTCAATGCAGGGAGCAGGTCTTTAAGGAGAAAAATGCAGAAATTATTATCATTATTATTACAGAATTGAATTTATATTCCACCCTATACCGGAGGTCTCAGCGGTTCATAGAAAGGCAGATTTATTTAGGGTGGGAGACATTTACACAGACAGCATACCTTATACAAATTACAAATACCAGTACTAATAAATCAATACTCATAAATTCTAATTACAAATACAAAATCCAAAAACATATTATGAAACATATATGAAATAGTTGTGTTGTTGTTGTTGTTGTTTAGTCATTTAGTCGTGTCTGACTCTTTGTGACCCCATGGACCAGAGCACGCCAGGCACTCCTGTCTTCCACTGCCTCCCACAGTTTGGTCACACTCATGCTGGTATAATTTATAAGCAGAGCTCTATATAAGCAGATATCACCTTCTTTATGGTGCAGCTCTCACTTCCATACATCACTACTGGGAAAACCATAGCTTTTACTATACGGACCTTTGTTGGCAAGGTTATGTCTCTGCTTTTTAAGATGCTGTCTAGGTTTGTCATTGCTTTTCTCCCAAGAAACAGGCGTCTTTTAATTTCATGACTGCTGTCACCATCTGCAGTGATCATGGAGTCCAAGAAAGTAAAATCTCTCACTGCCTCCATTTCTTCCCCTTCTATTTGCCAAGCAGGAGGGAAACTGATGAGGTGCTTTTTCATGCTTCAAGAAATGGAAAATGTTCCCCACCCCTCCAGTTTTGGGGCACAAAAGCAGCACAGCAACCCCCCCCCCAACATGGGAAACACAACAAGGCTCTTTCCTTTGTGCCAAAGCAACCTCAGCCGGCCAGACTAGGGGAGCTGAAAGGGGAGCTGGGGGGGTTCCCCTTCCTTCTCACATCAGCCTCTTTCTTACTCAGGAAGCTCCGGAGGCCAATGTCAAGGGAATGTCAAGGGAATTGTCCACCTCTCACCCCCCACCCAATTCGAAAACTCCTCCCTCTCCCCCAATCCAGAGGAGACTCTGTTCTCCAGCTGCTTCCACTTCCTCTACCCTGCTTGCCCTCCCGATCTCCGCCCCACTGAGGCAGGGACTTCAGCAGCAGATTTAGGAGGGGGGCAGGTCAGGGTCCTGGAGGAGCTCACCCCTCCCCTGTCGCAGGAGGCAGAGCCTGGGGGGAGCGATGGGGCGGGGAGCAGTGAGAAGTGAGATGGAGGGTGTTAAGCAGAGAGGAGCATCACTAGGCGGAATGGGGCTGCCCCCCCCCCTTTGATCGGAGGAGGACTGACTGCTGAGTCAACATGCACAGGGTGGGGCTGCAAATCCCTTTGTAATTAAGTTGCACTGGGGGGGGCACCCTTTTGTGGTTCGTCTCAAGTGTCTTCGCCCCCCTCCCCCAACCATGGGAGCCTGGCTTGATCTCTGCGCTTCGAAAAGGATCTTGCAATGCAAACCCCGTTGGGGGAGGGAGACCCCACTTTGCAACAGGATGGCCTGCATCCAGCCCCCCCCCCCAATGATTTATACAGAGAAAGGGCAGAGTCCCTCCCTGCTTTCCTTTCTCTCCCCCCCCCCCAATCCTCCCGCCTCCTTTCCCAGCTGCCCTCTTTGTAGATTCAGGGAGAGGGAAAGCAAATCCTTTCCCCACCCACCCTCCCCAAATAACCCCCAAATATGCGACACCTCTTTCTCCTCTTCTCCAAGTCCGCTTCTCTTCCGTGAATGAGGATGGAGACCCCTCCCCTCCAAATTGCCTCCCCCCCAAAAAATAACTTCCTGCCTCTCTAGGAAGCGGAGCTCATTGACCCAGAGGGAGGGGGAGCGGCAGGAGATCCGCCTCCCCCTCCCTGCAAATAGGAATACCCTTCCCAGCCGGCAAGCTTTATATTCCCATTTATTTAGTGAGAAATTCATGGGTTCAATTCCCCGCAGGGGCAGCGAAAGACAACACCCACACACCCACACCCACCAATTTTTGAAAAGCCTCCCCCTGGAAAGGGGTTTAGAGCATTAATGGAAGACAACCCTAAAAGGTGGTCCTCCCTGGATGGTTAAGTCCAGTCAAAGGCGACTAGCATCTCAATGGGGCACCATGACAAAAGCCGGAGCGCAGGGAAATGCCGCTTTCCTTCCTACTGCAGCAGAACCTGTTTATCTACTTGCACTGGTGTGCTTTCGAACTGCTAGGTTGGCAGGGGCTGGGACGGAACTCACCCTGTTGTGGGGATTCAAACCGCCGACCTTCCAATTGGCAAGCCCAAGAGGCTCAGTGGTTTAGACCTCAGTGCCACCCGTGTCAATACAATGCGTACCTTTTTTAAAAAGGGGGAGCTGATGGAGAAAGTTAGACTGTGTTATTGGGAGGGTACAACTCGGTGATAGAGTAGTTGCTTTGCATGCAGAAGGTCTCAGATTCCTATTTTCACGTTTGGTGGGGGTGTACCGTGGTCCATGGCTTCTGGGGAAAAGTTTTTTTATCTGACCTTCAAAATCACTAAACAATATATCCATCCTAGTTCAGCATTTGCCTTATTATAACTAGATTTGACCTCAAATCCTATGCTTCAATCTAAATAATTAATTTCCTTTCTGTTCACAGCCGCTAGACTAGAGTTACTGCCCAACGATGGAAGGAAACCTCTAAAAAACCAATAACAATAGAGGATTGGATTAATAAACTTTAGACCATTGCTCTATCAGATCGCCTCACATAATACCTCTCCAAAAAAGATACCTTTGACACAATCTCCCTTTATTGAAGAACAGGGTATTTTAATGCCAGCATCATCATCATCATCATCATCTCGGAGGTATTTGTGGAGAAGATTATGATTGGAAATGTCTGGCCAAGCAGATCAGTAGTTGGGTTCCTATTGAGGGTGTTGGGGGAGCCAACATGACCGTGATGTGGGATTGAGGATTGGAGTGATCATTCTGTGATATTATGGCAGTGGACAAAGCCGTATTTACTTTGAATAAATTAATATTGTTGTTTTAATAAAGGTCTCAAATTCAATGCTTTGCATGCAGGAGAAGGTCCCAGGTGAAATCCTCGTCAGGCAGAGAGACCCTGTTGGCATCCGTCTGTCTCGGGAGGCGATGGAGGAGGGGGCCTTTGGGGGTGAAGTCCAACTGTGGGCAGCTTGCAGCACCTGCTGTGGCTGCTTCATGTCATCGGCAAATGCTCAATGCCGGCAGAGGGAGGAGCAACTCCAGATGAACTCTGCTTTTGGCCTGCTATACTGCCAGCTCTTTCTACAGATTTCTGAAAGATGGGCCAATAGTAATAGCTACAATAATAATTTATTATTTATATACTGCTCTTCTGGCTGGGTTCCCCCAGCCACTCTGGGCAGCTTCCAACAGAATAATAAAAACACGATAAAACATCAAACATCAAAAACGTGGGCACAGAGATCCCACTCTCCACAGGGAGACGACTCTCCTGAAACCACTGGCAATGCCCACATTTCCCAGTGCCACCTTCCCTCCCCATGTTGGTTGTTCCCCTCAGCACCTCCTTTATTCTGGCTGCCACCAGGGATTTTTGCTGTTAATGTAGCCATGAATGAGAAGCTATTGCAAAACAATTCATAAAATATAAACAACATAGGTCAGTTTAAAGCTTACTTTGTGCACATAAGACAACCGTCCCAGTCTTTCTGTGTTTTCATTGTTCCCTTATTGCAATTATAAAAATGGGCTTTATGCTGCTGTTCTTATAACAGGGAGCTGGACTTGACCCTTGGAGTCCCTTTTCAACTCTACAGTTCTAGGATTCTAGAGCCAATCCTGCTTCCTAAACACCACTGTTGTCAGGGACATAGCCGCCCAGAACGGTGCTGAGACGTCTGAATGGGACAAAGAGCCGGACAAGGAAAGGATGGCTTTTTCTCCTCAGCTACGAATGATCAAAGAAGAAGAAGAAGAAGAAGAAGAAGAAGAAGAAGAAGAAGAATCTGCTTTTGTAACATCTGGGTGACATTTTAAAAAATGTAAGTAAAATATTTAATATAATTATATTTATATATAGTATTATAGTAGCAAGTGGGGGTAATAGGGAACTGTACAGTCATATCTCGGGTTGAAGTAGCTTCAGGATAAGTATTTTCGGGTTGCGCGCTGCAGCAACTTGGAAGTAACGGAGCGCATTACTTCCGGGTTTCGCCGCTTGCGCATACGGTAAAAATGACGTCATTTGCAGAAGCAGTGAATCATGACCCATGCAGACACGGGTTGTGTTCGCTTCTGGATGCGAATAATAATATAGGCCTACTAATAAAGATGAATATTTTTCATCATAGGGGCCTACACAACACAAAACACTGTTCCTGTACGTAGGTTTTATTTTATTTGTTTTTTATCTTATATTTTGGAAATGTACATCCAGGTTTCTTCCTTCAATTTTTTTGGGGTGCCCCTAGAGAGTGGGGCCCTAAGCTATACCTTATACGTAAATCCGTCACTGTCTGTGAGATCGTTGATGTTTACTAAGAATTACACTCTTACAGAAGCAGCTTCCACAATCCATACATTTAAATGGTTTCTCTCTTGTGTGAGTTTGTTGATGTGTTGTAAGAGCTCCACTCTCACTGAAACTCTTCCCGTGATCAATACCTTTAAATGGTTCATTCATGTACAGTAAGTATAGTGGTACCTCGGATTACAGATGCTTCAGGTTACAGACGGGTTAAGAACTTTACTTCAGTATGAGAACAGAAATCACATGGCGGCAGCGGGAGGCCCCATTAGCTAAAGTGGTACCTCAGGTTAAGAACAGTTTCAGGTTAAGAACAGACCTCCAAAACGAATTAAGTTCTTAACCTGAGGTACCACTGTATTCCATTGTGACTGAAGCTCTATGCACACACTACAGGTTTCTCTCATGTGAGTTTGTAGATATATGGTCAAATCTGAAGGTTCACTGAAGCTCTTTCCACACGCCAAACATTTATACGGTTTCCCCCATGTATGTGTTTGTGGAAGTCTTGTAAGTTGTCCACCTTCACTGAAACCCTTCCCACAATCCATACATTTAAATGGTTTCTCCGGTGTGACTATGTTGGTGCACAGTGAGTTTCCAACTGCAAATGAAGCTCTTTCCACACTCCAAACATTTAAATGGTTTCTCCCCTGTATGAGATCGTTTATGTCTTGTAAGAGCTCCACTCTGGCTGAAGCACTTCCCACAATACAAACATCTATATGGTTTCTCCCCTGTGTGAGTTCGTTGATGTTTTCTAAGAGCTCCACTCTCAATGAAACCCTTCCCACACTCCATACATTTAAATGGTTTCTCACCTGTGTGAGTTCGTTCATGTACAGTAAGTATTCCATTGTAACTGAAGCTCTGTCCACACACCATACATCTAAAGGGTTTCTCCCCTGTGTGAGTTCGTAGGTGCGTTGTAAGAGCTCCACATTGAATGAAACCCTTCCCACACTCCATACATTTATATGGTTTCTCCCCTATATGAGTTCGTTGATGTATTGTCAGTTTTGCACCTTCACTGAAACCCTTCCCACAATCCTTACATTTAAATGGTTTCTCCCCGGTGTGACTCTGTTGGTGCTCGGTGAGTTTCCAACTACAGATGAAGCTCTTTCCACACTCCATACATTTAAATGGTTTCTCCCCTGTGTGAGTTCGTTGATGTACAGTAAGTTTTCCATTTTCACTGAAGCTCTTTCCGCACTCCATACATTTAAATGGTTTCTCACCTGTGTGAGTTCGTTGATGTTTTGTGAGAGCTCCTCTCTCAATGAAACCCTTCCCACAATCCATACATTTAAATGGTTTCTCCCCTGTGTGAGTTCGTTGATGTTTTGCAAGAGATCCATTCTCACTAAAGCTCTTCCCACACTCCAAACATTTAAATGGTTTCTCCCCTGTGTGAGTTCGTTGATGTCTTGAAAGAGTTCCATTCTTACTGAAGCTCTTTCCACACTCCATACATCTAAATGGTTTCTCCTTTGTGTGAATTCCTTGATGTACGGTAAGTATTCCAATTTCACTGAAACTCTTCCCACACTCCATACATTTAAAGAGTTTCTCCCCAGTGTTAGTTTGTAGATGTGTGCTAAGGTGTTCACTCACACTGAAGTACTTTACAGATGGTCCCTCAAAATTCTGATCGCCTTCTCCATCACCTGGTTTAAAGTGGGAGAGAAAGATAATATTGTTAGGTATTCAAGGAAGAAAACCAGAGAAGTTAAAACAAAATAAGACCAATCAGCACCTTCTCTTCTTTTAACACCTCCAGTATTCTTCCCACTCCTATGTACCAAATTTATACGAAAGGAAAGGAAATCTGAAAATAGTCTCAAGAACACTTAGTATCCAGTTCTACCTTCAACTCCCATGTAACACTGAACACCAAGAGAAACTTTCTATGCTGAAGTGAGGCATCTATGGCCCTCCAGATGTGGTTGGACTCTAACTACCATCAACTCAAACAAAGATGGCCAATGACCAGGGATGATGGGAGTTGTGGTGCAGCCACATCCAGAGGGAGACACTTTCCCCCTCCTGTGAAAATGCTGCACCTCTGTATCCAGTTTTCTGCTTCCTCCTTGATCTGTAATTTATTCCTGATACAGTCCAACCCACTGTACACATCACCTAAACCTGCACCAGGATGCTGGAAAAGATGGGCCCTTGTTCTGATCCAAAAGGGCAAAGGTACAGCCTCACAGCAAAGTGGAAGTATGTACCTCTCAATTTGTCCGGGACAACATCCCTGTATTTTTCTGTTCCAAGTGAGGAGATGAGCTCAGACCTGAGTATCAGACACTCTGCTATGTGGAATAAGGAAAACAGAAGTGCTGTTTATATATATGTGTGACTGTAAAAATACACAGCAAAGACAGCAAAGTATCTGGTGAACTATTAAAAGTTAATAAATGATGTGGACCAGGAAACCTCATGCCACCATTATTAACCTGTCAGTCTCTTTCTATATTTTACATAGGATTTTTTTTGGGGGGTGAGGATTTCATACAACAATATCAGCTTATGAAGAGTTACCTACTGACAAAAGTACAGCATTGCTATAAACTACAATCTTCAACATCAACTTCATTGGACTTGTCATGTTGTTCAGATGCCTGATTATCGTCTTCCAAAGCAACTATTCTATTCCCAACTTAAGAATGGAAAGAATATCAATGATTAAAATGACAGTACTTCCCCAAATCCTCTTTGTCTTTCAGACAATTCCAACAATTATTGGGACAAAATGTTTTAAAGATTGGCAGAGGGACCTGGCCAATTTTATTTGGCAGGGCAGAAAAGCAAGAATGAAATTTTAATTGTTGACGGAACCCAGAGAAAGAGGAGCGTTCGTGGTCACGGAGCTCAGAAGGTACCTTGAGGCTGCATGCTGGACTTGGTTGAAAGACTGGATGCTGCTTAGGAATACCGAAGTCTTGGATTTAGAGGGCTGGGACAAGGTTTTCAGGTGGCATGGCTACTTATGTCATGATAAAATAAAAGCACAGAAAGGCTTCATGAACCACCTAGTGAGGAAGGCCTTATTCAAAGTTTTGGAGAGGAATAAATCCAAAGTTATAACAAAAAACCCTTGGTGGATATCGCCTATAGAGTCAACTGCCATTCATAAGAATAACATGAATAATAACTGACCAACTAACATAGACTTGGTGGATGAAACTGAAAAGGTCTGAAGAACTCAAACAACTAGGGATAAATTGGCTAGAATATTACCAGCTTAGGGTGACCTTTGAAAAAGATAAGATGTTAAAAGGGTTTGATAATAAAGCATCGATCTTAGAGAAGGAGGTTTTACAGAACACCCAAAAGACTCTCTCCAGAATGTACATGCTGTTACAGAATACTCAAATAGAAACAGAGGAAAAGGGAAAGGCCATAACAAGATGGGAGCAGGACTTAGGTTATGTAATTGAATATAAAGAGTGGAAAAAACTGAGAACAAAAAATATTAATTTTAAAGCAGATTGGAACCTTCTACCATATGAAATCGGCCCTGAGTGCTCACTGGAAAGACAGATCCTGAAGCTGAGACTCCAATACTTTGGCCACCTTATGAGAAAACTCCCTGGAAAAGACCCTGATGTTGGGAAAGATTGAGGACACAAGGAGAAGGGGACGACAGAGGATGAGATGTACAAAAGGGAGAAGCAAGCTAAGAGGAAAGTACATTTGGCAAACCCTCACTGTGATTAACTCCCGCACAGAAATCAATGTTCCCAATGTAGGAGGATGTGTGGATCCAGAATTGAACTCAACAGTCACTTACGAACACACCATTAAGACCGTGTTCATGGAAGACAAACTTACTTGGCTACGAGGATTCGCCAAAGATATGACATGAATAAATGGCTCAAACAGCAGATTCACACCTCCAACGTCTAACACACAAGAGGAATAAAAATGTGCCCTCACCTAGAGAGGCCACCAAGTCATAGTTCTCCTCCATGACTTCCTTGTGCAGAGCTCTTTGGCCAGGATCCAGCAGAGCCCACTCCTCCTCCGTGAAAAACACAGCCACCTCCTCAAAGGTCAAGAGGGCCTGGAAGAGGAAGAAGACAGAGCTTCTCTTTGGTCCCCATCATCCCCACTCAACACAGAGGGAGGCTGGGTGGTCCCATCTGTGCCTCTTCCCTCCTCCCTGCTCCCGTTGCTCTTTCCCTACCTGAGGAAGCTGCCTGGCTCCTCTTTCCACTCCACCTCTGAGAAGAGACAGTGCAAACAATGGTGCCTCAGAGGCCATTACGCTGACTGTAGGCGATTTGGAGGAGGCGTAAACTGGGCCACTTCTGGGACTCTCTCAGCTGTTGCCACAATGCATTTTAATGCAGGGAGCCACTCTTTAAGGAGAAAAATGCAGAAATAATGATAATAATTATTATTGATTGAATTTCTATACCACCCTATACCCGGAGGTCTGAGAGCAGTTCATAGAAAGGCGGATTTATTTACAGTGGGAGACATTTACACAGAGAACATATGTTTTATAAATACCAATAATAATAAATTAATACTGCCAAATTCTAATTATGAAAGCTCTGGAACACTTGAGATTATCACAAAAGAAACAGAAACTATTGACTTCTGGTGTAAGTATTTGTGTACCTGTCTCTCCCCCCCCCCCCCCGCCCAGACCGGTTCCCTGAAGGAGGGGGCCAAGGGGGGGGGGTGTTCCAGGCTCAGTGTGCAGAAATACACAAAAATGGGAGGCTGGGTCTTCAGGGAAGTTTTTAATATTTAATGCTGTATTGTTTTTAACACTTGATTGGGAGCCGCCCAGAGTGGCTAGGGAAACTCAGCCAGGTGGGCGGGGTATAAATAAATTATTATTATTATTATTATTATTATTATTATTATTATTATTTAAGATGGGGGGAATGTCACCTGGTGATTTTCAGTGCATAGGTGCCAGCTCCCTGGGTCCCTGAGCACCCACCCAATTCCCCATGAAGGGGCCGGGCACCCACAAATTTCGGTGCCAGGGCCATGCATACTGCATGGCACCCACAGCCCCGGGGACCCACGGTCGTGGGGTGAAACTGGCACAACCGGTTCCGTGTTCCAATCAGGTTGCATGGGGGGTGGGGGGAGAGCCCTTCTCTGGTTAGTTTGAGGCAGCAAATATTCCCCCCTCCCCCAGGATGCTGGTTTATCTCTGCGCTTCAAAAAGGAACTTGCAATGCAAAACCTGTTGGGGGGAGGGGGACCCCACTTTGCAGCAGGGTGGCCTTTATCCCGCCTCCCCCCCCCCGCTGATTCCCACAGGAAAAGGACGAGACCCCCCTTGCTTTCCTTTCACCCCCCCCTCCTCCTTCCTCCTTTCCCAGCTGCCCTGTTTGTAGATTCCGGGAGAGGGAAAGCAAATCCTTCTCCCACCCCCCATCCCCAAATAACCCCCCGAATGAGGATGGAGACCCTCTCCCCTCCAAATTGCCCCCCCTTCGCAGCCAACTGCACATTGCCTCTCCTGATTCCCAGAGGGAAAGGGGGGAGCCCTTCCTTGCTTTCATCCCCCCCTCACCTTTCCCCCCTCCCGCCCTGTTTGTAGATTCATGGGGAGGAAATGCAAATTCTTCTCCCTCCCTGCACCCCAAATCACCCCCCCCGAAATGTTGCACCTTCTCCCTCCTCCTTTGCAGGCCTCCTTCTCTTCCGGGGATGTGCATGGAGACCCCACCCCTCCAACATTGCCTCTACCCCCCCCGCCCTCCTCCGTCACTTCCTGCCTCGCTAGGAAGCGAGTTCGTTCACCCAGGGGAGGGGGAGGAGATCCCCCCCCCCATTGGAAGCAGAGTCCTAGGAATGTAGTGGGAAGGACGCCCCCCCCCCCATGGAGCCCAGTGTCCCTCAGCCTTTTCCCGACCATGGCAGCCTCCCGACGTTCTTTCCTTCCTGTGCGCCCCCCCTTCTGCCGGTAGAAGGGTAGCTATTTAAATGTTTTGCTTGTAAATTTATAGTTTTTATTTATAAATCCAATGCGAAGCAAGGACACTTCTCTTCTTTCTTTTCTTCACTTCCCACTTTGTGGCCCCCGAGTCTCGTGCTGTGCCCCCCCCCCATTTACACGATCTTCACCTGTGACCCCCTTGGAATATGCATCTCCCCCCCCACCCCATTTAGAAACGCTGTTCTAGTCTTTGTTAACGGAAAAATCTGAGGGCTCCCTTGGACAAAAAAGTAAAGACACCAACCAGAGCAATTGGAAGCAAAACAGCAGCCTGTAGGCTTGGCCTTTATTGAACTGTTGCAACAGGGTGTTCCCCTCCCTTGCAGGAGAGAGGAAAAGACCCAGAAAGATGGTCTGCAAGACCTTATAAAAACTTTTGAAATTCCCCTCCTCCAGTTCAAGCCCACCCCCAGAAACATCATACATACATTACAGAAAGGAGGGGTTGACATCATGCATACATTACAGAAGGGGTTGACATCATGCATACATTACAGAAAGGAGGGGTTGAGGGAGGACTTGTGGTGGTAACCTGAGTGTCCTGTCACCTGGCTTTCCCCCTGCCCATGAGTCACTTCCAGGAGACAAAGGGGAGTTTGCAGTTTCCTGCCCCCAGAGGGAAGATCTGATCATTGTCCTTTGTTTCAGTCCATGCTGAATCCACTACCATATGCAGGTTCTTTGTGATTTTGATTGTCTTCTGTCTGGGATTATCAGGGTTGACATAGCAACTGGGCAGGGCTCCTGTGGATGTGCTGGTATGCTGAAGGGATTATGGCTGACCAGAACCAAGCCACCCCCCTTTGATAGTCCTTGTCACATGGAGTAAAATAAAATGGAACAGTGCAAATCCGATGTATGGTTGATTTTCTATGAATTTATAACAGAAATGTGGCGTATGTAGTGTGTGAGTGTGAGTGTGTGTGAAGTTTGTGCAAACAGAATGATTGGGGTGGGGGGTTCCTGCTACATCTTTAACTACCTGGGAGTAAACCCCATTGAATTCGGTGGGACTCACTTCTGAGTAAAACTCTTGTGCAATCCTAAGGATTTTTACTCAGAAGTCATTCCCACTGAGCTCCATAGAAACAGGTTTTCCCAACTGGCCAACCTGTTTTTCAAAAGCGAAGTCATGGACCCCCACTTTTGATATTTTCCCTGTCTCTTCCATAGTTTCTGTTGTGTGAATGGTGCTGCGGACCCCCTTGGGGGGGGGAAGGTTCCCTGGAGTAGGCAGACTACCTATTGGGAACAGCTGCTTTAGCGCTCTGATTTCAGGAGCCGGACCGAACCTTTCCCCACATTGTACACCCCCGTATGGTTTCTCCCATGGGTGTCACACACCTGCTTAATTTGAGATGCTCCCACACTCCCCTGTGCCACCTTCCCATGTCGTGCAAAACATGCAGAGAGGAGTTAGGTCTTTCCTGGTTCTCCCCCTTGTGATAGGAATTTTATGGTCTTAAATATATGGCAATGTTCATAAGTGTACCAGCCAAGCACATACATAGATCAGCACAGGAAGGCCAACCTGGAACCATTTTGATTCCTAAACTGACCAAATCTTTTCTCTGCAAGGTCAAAATAGAAAAGCCTCCCCATTGTCTTTTCCTTCACAAATCCTGTCTTAAGGGTATGTCTGTGTTTTGAATAGGGTGTGAGCCTGTGACATGGCCCAGGAACTAAGTATTTATCATTACAAAAGACTGGCCAGGCTACCCAGGAAATCCAATCAAGTAACCTGCCAGACAGGAGATAAACAACAACAGGAGAAAAACAATATTAAAATTTCTGTTTTAGACTGCCTTTTCTGTGATGTAGGTGTGATGTATCTGAGGGGTGGTCTTAGGTTACACCCCTTCTGTGATGTATGTATGATGTTTCTGGGGGTAGTCTTGATCTACAGGGTGGCAATTTCAAAAGTCTTTATAAGGCCTTGCACACCATTTTTCTGGGTTCCTCCTCCTCTCCTGCGGGTGAGGGGAGCACCCTGTTGTAACAGATCAATAAAGGCCAAGCCTACAGGCTGCTGTTTTGCTCCAAGTAATTCTGGTTGGTGTCTTTGTGTTTTTGTCCAAGGGAGCCCTCGGATTTTTCTGTTAACAAACTAAAGGTAAAGGTAAAGGGACCCCTGACCAATAGGTCCAGTCATGGCCGACTCTGGGGTTGCAGCGCTCATCTCGCTTTACTGGCCAAGGGAGCCAGCATACAGATTCCGGGTCATGTGGCCAGCATGACTAAGCCGCTTCTGGCGAACCAGAGCAGTGCATGGAGACACCGTTTACCTTCCTGCCGGAGCGGTGCCTATTTATCTACTTGCACTTTGACGTGCTTTCAAACTGCTAGGTTGGCAGGAGCAGGGACCAAGCAATGGAAGCTCACCCCGTCTCGGGGATTTGAACCACTGACCTTCTGATCGGCAAGCCCTAGGCTCTGTGGTTTAACCCACAGCACTACCCGCATCCCACTAAACACCCCCTTTATTCCTGCTGCCACCAAAGATAATGTCTTAGCTGAACATTTCGCCCTCCACGTAGCCAAGAATGGCAATTTACTTATAATAACACTATATAAGGGTTTCAAGATTACAGAAATGTAGTGAGTTATTAGTTACCATGTATGTACAACCATACATGCATGGTAACTAATAACTCACTACATTTAGTATGAATTCATTCCAAATATCAATATATATGTCCAAACAGAGTCTGCGTCTATAGGCAATCCGTTCATGTGTTGCATCTTCTATCGTGTTGTCATGTTTTTATTCTTCCAGTTAGTTCATCAGTATCAGCCTCTTGGCAACCATTAGGGCGCAAAGAATCCATTCTTCTTGTCCTGTTGTCAATTTTCAATTCTTGAAAATTGACAACAGGATTGTTCAGCTATGATTCTGAAATCATAGGCATTGGCACTGCTGTTCACAGAAAAGGACTGGACTACATGGTTGTGAATTTTCCTCGATCTTTTAGTTTCATCTGATTTTTAACTGCTTTGAGGGTTTTGGCAATCAAGCAGTGTTTGAGTTTATGAAATAAACAAGTTAACTAAATATAACTCTGTTATTCTATCTGCCTTGTATCCAAGAAAAAGGCCCCAGGTTCACACACACCCCGGCATCTGGAAGAGGCTGCTGCTGCCAGTCAGTGGAGACATTCCTGGCCTATATCGACCAATTACCTGACTCCCTAGAACGCAGCTTCCTGTGCATTGGGGCTGCTGTTCTGTGCTTTCGGGGGGGGGGGGAGGTTGGACTTTTGAGGCCCAACAAAGCATATTAATCCCAAGTCAAGGTACTGCAGTGGCTCCTGTGTGGGACCTGGGAGACCAGGGTTCAAATCCAATCCCTGGGCAACCTTGGGCCACCAGCTGTGTCTCAGCCTAGCCTACCTCACAGGGGGGTTGATGTGCGGATCAAAAGGGAGCTGCAGAAGTGTCCAGGTCACCTCTACTTCCTTGGAGGAAAGGCGAGATACAAAGCAACAATTACTTTTCTAAATTAATGTACAACTTTACATTGAAACACCAGAATATCACATACACGGAATGAAATTAAATTTGTTCATCTCAAGGAAGAAGTGAACTCGAGGGAAAAACTATGCTCCGGATAGTAGGACGTACACCCATGGGTTGAATTTACAAGAAAGGAGGTTCTGACTAAACATCAGAAAGAATTTCCTAGCAGCAAGAACAGCATGGATGCTTTAGTTGAGATTCCTGTATGGCAGTGGGTTGGACTAGGTAACCTGTGGGGGCCCTTACAACTCAATAATTTGGAGATTCTATGATTTAAATGTTTTTCCCCAGGAAAGCTTCTGCACACAATGACTGGAGTAGTTTGTAAATAATACTCGTGGTTTGACTGTTGCCAGCCTGACAAGTAAAGATTTATTTTCAACCAATTGGGTAATGCAGATATTTTTCTCACAAATAGCTAACCAGATACTGTGGTCAATGGCATTAAAAGCCACTGAGAGATCCAGCACAACCAGGAAAAAGTTTTTACCTCTGTCCCTTGCCCGCCAGAGATAATCAACCAGCACCACCAGGGTGGTCTCAGTCCGATGGCTGGGCCTGAAACCCAATTGGGACAAATGCAATCTAAATGGTCCATATCCTGCAGATATGCCTGGATTTATTCTGCAACCAAACATACATTTAAACATACATTTGCCAAGCTGACATACCAACTGTGTGAGAAGGACAATTGTAATTTCAAGGAAGAATGGGAACTATTTACAAACTATTTAAAAAGACAACAAAAGGATTTGGACTCCTTGGCAGGTTTTGAATAAACATCCACAAATTCATTAGTAGAACATATGATAGATAATGTACAATGATATGTACAATTTTATAACATGCAGAGAATAATATGTATAAACAAATCAAAGAGGGGAGCTGAGGGAAGTCTCTGGAAGGGGGGAGAGGGAGGGAGTGGGGAAAATGTAATTAGTTATATTGATTTATAAACGTGATTAAAAGTGATTAATTTTATTTATTTTTTAAAAAGCCACTGAGAGATCCAGCAGAACCAGGAAACAGCTTTTACCTCTATCCCTAGCTCGCCAGAGATAATCAACCAGCACCACCAGGGTAGTCTCAGTCCAATGGCAGGGCCTGAAACCCAATTGGGACAAATGTAATCTAAATGGTCCATATCCTGCAGATATGCCTGGATTTATTCTGCAACCAAACATACATTTAAATAGTTTTTCCCATGTGAGTTTGCTGATGTCTTCTAAGCGTTGTACTACTGGTGAAGCTTTTCCCACAATCCATGCATTTAAAAGGTTTCTCCCCTGTATGAGTTTGTAGATGTACATTAAGATTAGAACTCTGAATGAAGCATTTTCCACACTCAAAACATTTATATGGTTTCTCTCCTGTATGAGTACACTGATGCATTTTCAGCGATTCTCTATGACGGAAGCATGTTCCACACTCCATGCATCTAAATGGTTTTTCGCCTGTGTGAGTTCGTAGATGTATGGAAAGTTTTGCCCTTTCACGGAACGTCTTTCCACACTCCGTGCATTTAAATGGTTTTTCCCCTGTGTGAATTTGATTATGTCTTCTAAGCGTTCCACTCTCTCTGAAGCTCTTTCCACACTCTATGCATTTAAATGGTTTCTGCCCTGTGTGAGTTCGTAGATGTATGGAAAGTTTTGCCCTTTCACGGAACGTCTTTCCACACTCTGTGCATTTAAATGGTTTTTCCCCTGTGTGAATTTGATTATGTCTTCTAAGCGTTCCACTCTCTCTGAAGCTCTTTCCACACTCTATGCATTTAAATGGTTTCTGCCCTGTGTGAGTTCGCTGATGGTTTTTAAGTTGTCCGCTTTGACTGAAGCTCTTTGCACACTCCATGCATTTAAAAGGTCTTGCCCCTGTGTGAGTTCGCTGGTGTATTCTAAGGGTTTGACTGTGACTGAAGCTCTTTCCGCACTCCATACATCTGTATGGTTTCTCACCCGTGTGAGTGCGATGATGTGCATTAAGGTGCTTACTCAAAAGGAAGCTCTTTCCACACTCCATACATTTAAATGGTTTCTCACCAGTATGAGTGCGATGATGTGCATTAAGGTGCTTACTCAAAAGGAAGCTCTTTCCGCACTCCATACATTTAAATGGTTTCTCACCCCTGTGAGTTTGCTCATGTATACGGAGGCATCCACTTTTTTTGAAGCATATTCTACACTCAAAACATTTATATGATTTCTCTCCTGTATGAGTACATTGATGCATTTTCAGCGAATCTGTACGACCAAAGCATTTTCCACACTCCATACATTTAAATGGTTTCTCCCCTGTGTGAGTTCCTTGATGTTGTGTAGGAGTTCCATTCCTACTGATGTCCTTTCCACAATCCATACCTTTAAATGGTGTCTCCACTATTTCAGTTCCTTGATGTGAACTAAGTGTGTTCACTGACTGAATCACATTGTATGTTCCACAAATTTAAATGATTTTTTCGTGATTCCTAATGAAAGTACAGATTGCTCTGTCTGTCCTCTCTATTTGCTTGCATTGGCGTAGGGGGAAAGGAAATCCTGTAGAAGAGAAGAAGAGTTTGGATTTGATATCCTGCTTTATCACTACCCGAAGGAGTCTCAAAGCGGCTAACATTCTCCTTTCCCTTCCTCCCCCACAACAAACAGTCTGTGAGGTGAGTGAGGCTGAGAGACTTCAGAGAAGTGTGACTAGCTCAAGGTCACCCAGCAGCTGCATGTGGAGGAGCGGGGAATCAAACCCAGTTCACCAGATTACGAATCTACTGCTCTTAACCACACTGGCTGTCCAAAGAAGAAACAAAAGAATATAACACACATCAAGTGCCTTTGGTACCTTCTCTTATTTTAACATCTCATACCCTCTTCCTTCTTCTATGTGCCAATTGTTTAGGAAATGAAATAATGTCAGATAATAGCATTGCATCAACTTTTAATAATAATCAATTATTGTTAATAATGCAGCATGATCTAAGATACAGTGCTTCTCTAAAACTGGCAATTTAAATAAAGAGGTTCCTCACAGGAAAGGGAGCTGCTCTCCCTCCATGAACATGCCCTTTATTTCTCAGGTTCAGAATTCCTAATGACTTTTTTGTCCTAATCCCTTAAATGTTTGGTTGCAAGTCTCTTTGGGTAAGATAAAGTGACTAACAAATTCAATTAATCATAATAATGGACTACAACAGACATGTTCATCCGGTCGAGCGCGATTGACCAATAGATCATGTGAGTGATCCTGGTTGATCATGGGATTACTGGGATAGGCTTCAGTTGTGCAGCTCCCTTTGATGGGGAGGAGAGAGAAAGGGCTGGCTTTGGGGGGCGGGGAGAGCTGCTTAAGGGGGAGGGGGGCTGGCTTGGGAGGGTGGAGAGATGACTGGCTCTTCAGAGAGAGAAGCTTTGCCTCCCTTTAATCCCCCCCCAACTGAAACTCCCCCCTCCTGCATCCAGTTAGCCACCTCCTTCCACCCACGCACCCCACTCCTCATTCCCCCAGTGACAATGGGTAGATCACTGCCAGTTTTTTATACTGGGAGTAGATCGCAGTCTGTTGGGAGTTGGACGTTCCTGCACTACAGGAACCCCTGAATTTCAGTAGCAATCTTCCCGATCCCTTAAATCCCAAAGACATGAGAATAAAGATAGTGGGTAATACTGGGAATCTGGTGGAATAGAGAGGAGGAGTGGGACGTAGTTATCACTGCGTAAAGGTAAAAAAAAGATACCTCTGCCTACAACCTTCATAGCAATGGGCAGGGAAGGGTGGACTGGAGGCAACGTCTCTCCACAGAAACATGGGTAAATGGGTGAAATTGCAGAAGACAAGCCAAAATTGGGTCATCCTCTCAATCCGGCAGGACTTTTGATATATTTTTACGTAGTGAAATGTCTCACTGCATACTGCAAGAGCTTACCTCTCAATTTCCCCTTCACGTTTCTGTATTTTTCTTTTTCTAGCAAAATGTGCTTAGACTTGTGAGTCAGAGTCTCTCCTGTGTGGAACAAGTAAAAGAGAAGTGCTGTTTATGTCATATGTGATTGTCAAAGTCTTCAGAAACATTCATCTTTTGAAGCAAAAACAACAAAGTTCCTGGTGGCCCATTGGAGGCTAATATAAACCGCAGCATCAGCTCACGAAATGTTACAGACAAAATTACAGCATTGCTATAAACGATAATCCCACCCCCTCCCTTTCTCTCACACACAGTGTTTGTGGAATTCTGTACTCTCACACACCTCGCCTGTAATACTGGCAATCCTTGGCCCGAATATGCACATGAATGTGTGTAAAGCCTCCAGTCACAAGCATTGTCTACCCTAATAATGGACCCTTTGTCCTTTTAAGCACCCCAGACTGGGAAGGTGCACGCATTCACTGTCTTTGGGTGCTGATGGATTGTGTCTCAGCTTGCAACTCCCTTTGACATATAGAAAGGTATAGAAAGGCTGTCCATATATCTATTATACACAAATCCTGAAAGAATTTCCATAGCACCTCCAGCCATTTTTTTTTTTGAGTAGTGGACCACATTATCCCCTCAATTAACCATGCAGTGGAACTAAGGCTTAGAAATGAAACCCTGGGAGAGGCAGACGGGTTTTGTCTGGCCCTTCCTGGAAGAGGATTCCAGATGCAAAGACCTGCTCTGGACAATCCTCTCTCCTTCCTCTCAGGAACTTCCTGCCTTTTCCTCTCCTCTCCAGCTGGACCAATGGCCTGGCTTGGTGTAACGCTGCTCTACCTTCTGAAGCCCCTAGCAGCAGCTGGCCTGGGGGATGGAGGAAGGAGGGTCCAGCTTCCAGGAAGGAGGGGAGGGTGGGGAATTGGACCCCCTCCCAATTTCAGGGACCCCTCTCCCCAAGGCAGGTTTCTGGGCAGGAGGGAAAAGCCAAGGCAGCGTCTCCGGAGATCCCCCCGCCAGCGCCCAAGTGGGAGACCTCCCTTCCAAAGGGCAGCGTCTCTTTCTCCCTCTGCACCCCTTTGCCAATGCTGGACGGGGCTTTCCTCCCCCAGGGATGCTTCCCTCCTTCCTCCCCATGTTCCTCTGCCCCCTCCGTCCCCAGTCTCTCCTGCGCCCAGAGACCCCCTTGGCACGGCTCACCCCTCGCCCTGCGCGCGGAATCCCTCTCGAGCGCACCGACCTCTCCATCCGGAGGAGCCTCCCAAGACGAGCGGGGGGGCGGGGGAGGTAAGAGGCGGAAGTGGGGGAGGGAGGGGGGGTCTCTTCCCAGGCCTCTCTAGGCATCGCGGCTCTCTCGCTTTCATGGACTCTCCTTCTCTCCAGCCAAAAGAGGCGCGCCCCGCCAAGAGCGCCCCGAGGTATTCCTGCCAGGGGGAAACGGGGACGCATCCCGAGGGGCGCTTGTTTGGTGGCCTCGGTTGAACCCCCAGCCCTGTTTGGGGATGGGGGCCCTTATAGGGACGCCCTTGGCGGCCATCTCAATTCCATTCCTGCAAAGGTGCCCAAGGGGTGCAGGGCAGCTGAGCATCGCTTGGCCGGCCAGATGGGCAAGATGATTATAATGATGATGATAATGATAATTTTATTGTTTGTATGCCACCCACCTGAATGGGTTTGCCCAGCCACTCTGGACGGCTGCAAACAAACAAAAAAGCAAAAACTTCCCTAACTAGGCTGCCTTCAGATATATTTTAAGAGGGTGCCACTACCGAGAAGGCCCTCTGTCTGGTTCCCTGTTACTTCACTTCTTGCAGTTAGGGAACCACCAAAAGACCCTTGGAGGAGGACCTCAGTGTTTGGGCTGAGCAATGGAGGTGGCCGTTTAAGGCTTTAAAGGTCAGCACCAATATTTTGTATTGTGCTCAGAAATGTACTGGGTGCCGATGAACTTCTTTTAGGACTGGTGTTATATGGTCCCTGAGGCCACTCCCAGTCACCAGTCTAGTTGCCGCATTCTGGATTAGTTGCAGTTTCCGTGTCACCTTCAAAGGTAGAGCCCATTGCAGTAGTCCAAGGATAACCAGAGCATGCACCACTCTGGCAAGGCAATCTGCAGGCAGGCAGGGTCTCAGCCCTTAATTTATTTTTATTATTAAACCTTTAGAAGACATCTGAAGGCAGCCCTACATAGGGATGCTTTTTAAGGTTTAATGTTTCATTATGTATTCATAAGAGACTGGGTTGAAATAAAGTGATCTTGTTGTTCTTGTTACACTTTTAAGGAAAAAAAGAAACGTGTGTGATTCTTCAAAGGAGATGGTGCATTGCAGACCCTGCAATTGTGGGTTCCTTACTTGGCAACTGGACTGCGTGCATCCAGGTCCCTGCTAATGGGTCCCAGAAGAGGTGCTTTTTGGGGGGCGGGGGGAGAAGTCCCTTTGTCCTTTTCTTCCCCCTCCTCCCTCTCACCACCACCTTCCCACATGCAGCATCTTATTTTTGTCCTCCCTTGCCACCCACTTTTCCAATTCCCCTTACTGCAATTTATAGACGCGGGCAGAATGTCCACTATCACCCCTCCTCTCCCTTCCAACGCTCCCCCTCCCCACTTCCAGGGGCTCCTTTTGTCCAATTGCCCAGGAAACATCTGATTTAGGGGGAACACTTCAGGTTTCTTTTGGAACACGGGGGCCCATAGAGCTACGAGTGGGAGAGCAGACCCTGCCTATGTTGTACAGCGGAGGAATATTTTTGTAGAAATTTGAGCTTTTCTTAACACAGGCAAAAAGGTACTGTTGGCAGTGTTTACATAAATGCTTGCCAACTCTTTTTATAAATGCTGTGATTCAAGGACTGGGAAAATATAAGCATTTTCCCGTGACCTGCTTCCTAGAGGGAAGCAATGTTAAAAAGCGTGGGGAGAGGATGGAGCCCTGAACCACCCCCTAAGTTGAGCACCCAGGGGTCCAAACGCTCATCCCCCCCCCAACATCACTTTCTGGACATGTCCCAGGACTAAGGAGTGGAACCACTGCATAACCCTGCCCCTAACTCCCAATCCTTCGATACCGTCCACGAGGATATGTTAGTATTTACAATGTCATTTCTTTGGGAATGTATTTCACAAAGCAGAGGTAGCATTGGGGAAATGAGGTGGCGCTTGTTTGGTTAATTCAATTTGCTCTTTCTTGACTGCTGAGAGGGAGACGTGAGAGGTGTGGGGACTTTGTGCCCATGATGACTGGAGGAGTTTGGAAATAATACTCGTGGTTCAACGGTTGCCAACCTGACCAGTAGAGCTTTATTCTCAACAAACTGGGTAAGGTATATATTTTTATCACAAACAGGTAACTGGATACCGTGGTCAACGGCATTTAAAACCACAGAGAGATACCGCAGAACCAGGAAACAGCTTTTACCTTTTTGCCCGCCAGACATAATCAACCAGCACCAATCATTCCAAATCTATTTTCCCTTTCAAAGGGACTCCAGGAAGTTCCCAGAGGTGACAATTGCTGAGCTGATTGTTGGCCAAGGAAAGCCTAATCCCATCACCAAACTTGCCAAGGGGCCAGACATGCAAAGGAAGTTCTATTGTACTTTGGGCGTGGGACTTCAGAGGTGTTTGCCTTTGCTCATCTTATACCTGGGTCTTGCCCTGCCATGTCTGCTTATGCTAATCTTGTACCAAGGACTTGTCTGAACATGTTTGCCAAGGTTAACCTCTCCCCTTTTGTGACATGTCAGTGATGTAGCAATGATGCTGTACAAACTGTATTCTGGGATATGGTGGGAAAGTTCTAAAAGTCTTTGTCACCCCATCCTCAGAGTTCAAAATTCCTCTTTGAACCTATTGCGCAATAAATTTTGATCTACAGCCAATTGCTCCGGTTGGTGGCTGGACTCCTTCCTTTATTCCGCAGGGACCCGTGGGCTCTGCCCGATGAGCTGGGTGACTGAGCAGCCTCACACCTAGATTTTTCTGTAACAGCCAACAAGTCGGTCTCAGTCTGATGGCAGGGCCTGAAACCCAAGTGGAAGAAATGCAGTCCACATGGTCCATATCCTCAAGATGTGCCTGGATTTATTCTGCAACCAAACATACATTCAAATTGTTTTTCCCATGTGAGTTTCCTGATGTCTTCTAAGTGTTCCACTATTAATGAAGTTCTTTCCACAATCCATGCATTTAAAAGGTTTCTCCCTTGTGTGAGTTTGTAGATGTACATTAAGGCTTCCACTCTGAATGAAGCATTTTCCACACTCAAAACATTTATATGGTTTCTCTCCTGTATGAGTATATTGATGCATTTTCATTGATTCTCTCTGACTGAAGCGTTTTCCACACTCAAAACATTTATATGGTTTCTCTCCTGTATGAGTACACTGATGCATTTTCATCGATTCTCTATGACGGAAGCATGTTTCACACTCCATGCATTTAAATGGTTTTTCGCCTGTGTGAGTTCGTAGATGTATGGTAAGTTTTGCCCTTTCACGGAAGGTCTTTCCACATGCCATACATTTAAATGATTTTTCCCCTGTGTGAATTCGCTCATGTCTTCTAAGGTTTCCTCTACAATTGAAGCTCTTTTCACACACTATGCATTTAAATGGCTTCTCTTCTGTGTGAGTTAGTTGATGGTTTGTAAGGTTTCCACTATCATTGAAGCACTTTCCACATTCTATGCATTTAAATGGTTTCTCCCCAGTGTGAATTCGCTGGTGTCTTTTAAAGTTTCCACTCTGACTGAAGCTCTTTCCACACTCCATACATCTGTATGGTTTCTCACCAGTGTGAGTGCGATGATGTGCATTAAGGTGCTTACTCAAAAGGAAGCTCTTTCCACACTCTATACATTTATATGGTTTCTCCCCTGTGTGAGTTCCTTGATGTTTTGAAGGAATTCCACTCCCACGGAAGTCCTTTCCGCAATCCATGCCTTTAAATGGTGTCTCCACTGTTGCAGTTCATTGATGTGAACTCATTGTGCTCCCTGACTGAATCACATTGTACATTCCGCATATTTAAATTCTATCTTTTTTATTCCTAATGAAATCTCTGATGGCCCCTCCGAATTCTGACTGCCTTCTCCATCACCTGGTTGGGAGTTGGGGGAAAGGAAATCCTGTTAGAGTTTCAAGAAAGGGAACAAAGCAATGGCACCTTCTCTTGTGTTAACATTTGTTTAACATTTCACACATGCTCCCTTCGCCTGTGTTCCTGTTTAAAAAAATGAAACCCAGCCCCCTGCAATACAGGAATCTTTTGCCCCACATGGGTCTCCAAGTCACTTCCCTGAGATTAAGAGTCTTATGCTTTACTGACATAGCTGAGTTTAAAAGCTTTACTTCCGGTAAATTTAAGTGTTTAAGTGATTTAAGTGTTACAGAAAGAGTAAACAATACATTGCCTCAGGTATGCAGGCCTCTTCTTACCCACTCTGGTCTCATTATAAGGCCCTGAGGTAGCATATATTTGCCAAAAACTAGATTTTCCACTAAAAAATAATAATCAAAATTAATTCTGCCTAGGGTTTCCCCTGAGATGTTGCCGATTTGGCCAAATTCCCTCACGATGCCATTTTTACACCCCAAAACCAAGGACATGTGAGGAATTTTCCTGATATATGGGAATATATATATCAGGCTTACTAGCTGCTTTGCTTTTCAATATTCTCCGGTTGGCCTCTGTTATTTTCTCCTACCAATAGGGAACCCACTTAAGGACTCTATATGGGCTCTTGGGTACCCCATAAGGGAAGAAGGGCAGATTTTGTTTACAACAGGGGGCTACATAATTGATCACGACACAGCATGCATACCCCATTTGAGTGGCAATGCCAATCAACTCGGGCGGGGGAGGGAGCAGCCCCCCTCAAATATATTATGGGGAGGGGCGAAGGGACCTCGGCTCCCCGACAGCGCACAAGGTGGATACGTCCCTCCGAAAGGCCACGTTTCCCGTTCTCTGCCTCCAGCCCGCCCCCCGCCCCCGGCCAATGCTCACTGGACTTCTCTTGTTCTCGCCCCGGGGATGCTTCCATGCCCCCCAGGCCCTCCCCAGCATCCTCTGCCCTCCCTGAAGCTCTCCTGCGCCCAGAAACCTCTCTTGGCACATCTCACTCCTCGCCTTGCGCACCAAGTCTCTCCCGAGCGTGCCCACATCTCCATTCGCAGGAGCCTCGCAAGGAGGGGGGGAGTAGCAAGGGGGGTCTCTATCCAGGCGTCCCTCGCGTCCTTTAACCCTTACGTGGACTCCCTCTCTCCCACTCTCTCCGTCTCCGCAGCCCAAAGGGACCCCCCCAAGGCGCACCACGGATGCGCCTCGCAGCGCGCGCGGAGCCCGGAGCGCCCCAGGAGATTGCTGCGGGGGGACACACCGGCTGACGCATCGTGAGGGGTCCGGAACCCGCAGAGGGACGCCGGGTTTGGGGTCCCGGTTCGACGGCGGGTTTGGGGTCCCGGTTCGACTTCCCTTTAGGGTGGTCGCAAGTAACTGCTCTCTCCCAACCCCTCCAGCAAAACAGGAATAAGTGAAATGTAGAAGGCTCACCTTCTTCCACCGTCGTTTTTTCGGGGGGGGGGGGTCTTTTCTGGCTGCCGCTGCCGGGGATCGAACCTGCGACCTTCTCACTAAATAAACGAGATTACAGGTCCCAGGTTCACACACAACCCGGCATCTGGAAGAGGTTGCTGCTGCCAGTCAGTGGAGACATTCCTGGCCTAGATCGACCAATTACCTGACTCCCTAGAGGGCAGCTTCCTGTGCATTTGGGCTGCTGTTCTGTGCTTTCGGGGGGGGGGGAGGTTGGACTTTTGAGGCCCAACAAAGCATATTAATTCCAAGTCAAGGTGCTGCAGTGGCTCCTGTGTGGGACCTGGGAGACCAGGGTTCAAATCCAACCCCTGGGCCACCCGCTGTGTCTCAGCCAAGCCTACCTCACAGGGGGGTTGATGTGCGGATCAAAAAGGAGCTGGAGAAGCGTCCAGGTCACCTCTACTTCCTTGGAGGAAAGGCGAGATACAAAGCAACAATTGCTTTTCTAAATTAATGTACAACTTTACATTGAAACACCAGAATATCACATACACGGATTGAAATTAAATTTGTTCATCTCAAGGAAGAAGTGAGCTCGAGGGAAAAACTATAGTAGGACGTGCACCCAGGGGTTGAATTTACAAGAAAGGAGGTTCTGACTAAACATCAGAAAGAATTTCCTAGCAGCAAGAACAGCATGGATGCTTTAGCTGAGATTCCTGTATGGCAGGGGGTTGGACTAGCTAACCTGTGGGGGCCCTTACAACTCAATAATTTGGAGATTCTATGATTTAAATGTTGCGTGGGGGAGTCCAAAGTAATGATGAAAAGATGTCAAATAATTAATGTTATTTGTTTAAATATGTTTATGTATTGAAAAACTTGAATAAATATATATTAAAAAAAAAAAAAATAAATGTTTTTCTCCTGGAGAGTTCATGCACACAATGACTGGAGGAGTTTGTAAATAATACTCGTGGTTTGATTGTTGCCAGCCTGACAAGTAAAGATTTATTTTCAACCAATTGGGTAATGCAGATATTTTTCTCACAAATAGCTAACCAGATACTGTGGTCAATGGCATTAAAAGCCACTGCACACGCAGGAAAGTTTTTACCTCTGTCCCTTGCCCGCCAGAGATAGTCAACCAGCGCCACCAGGGCGGTCTCAGTCCGATGGCAGGGCCTGAAACCCAATTGGGACAAATGCAGTCTAAATGGTCCACATCCTCCAGATATGCCTGTATTTATTCTGCAACCAAACATACATTTAAATGGTTTTTTCCATGTGAGTTTCCTGATGTCTTCTAAGCGTTGTACTACTGGTGAAGCTTTTCCCACAATCCATGCATTTAAAAGGTTTCTCCCCTGTATGAGTTTGTAGATGTACATTAAGGCTTCCACTCTGAATGAAGCATTTTCCACATTCAAAACATTTATATGGTTTATCTCCTGTATGAGTATATTGATGCATTCTTAGCGAATGTGTATGACGGAAGCATGTTCCACACTCCACACATTGAAATGGTTTTTCCCCTGTGTGAGTTCGTAGATGTATGGAAAGTTTTGCCCTTTCACGGAACGTCTTTCCACACTCTGTGCATTTAAATGGTTTTTCCCCTGTGTGAGTTAGTTTATGTCTTCTAAGGTTTCCACTCTCTCTGAAGCTCTTTCCACACTCTATGCATTTAAATGGCTTCTGCCCTGTGTGAGTTCGCTGATGGTTTTTAAGGTGTCCGCTTTGACTGAAGCTCTTTCCACACTCCATGCATTTAAAAGGTCTTGCCCCTGTGTGAGTTCTCTGATGACTTTTGAGTCCTCTTCTCTCACTGAAGCCCTTTCCACACTCCATACATCTGTATGGTTTCTCACCAGTGTGAGTGCGATGATGTGCATTAAGGTTCTTACTCATAAGGAAGCTCTTTCCACACTCCATACATCTGTATGGTTTCTCACCAGTGTGAGTGCGATGATGTGCATTAAGGTGATTACTCAAAAGGAAGCTCTTTCCACACTCCATACATTTAAATGGTTTCTCACCAGTGTGAGTGCGATGATGTGCATTAAGGTGATTACTCAAAAGGAAGCTCTTTCCGCACTCCATACATTTAAATGGTTTCTCACCCCTGTGAGTTTGCTCATGTATACAGAGGCATCCACTTTTTTTGAAGCATATTCTACACTCAAAACATTTATATGATTTCTCTCCTGTATGAGTACATTGATGCATTTTCAGCGAATCTGTACGACCAAAGCATTTTCCACACTCCATACATTTAAATGGTTTCTCCCCTGTGTGAGTTCTCTGGTGTCTTCTAAGCGTTCCACTTGCTGTGAAGCTCTTTCCACACTCAATGCATTTAAATGGCTTCTCCTCTGTGTGAGTCCTTTGATGGATTCTTAGCTTTCCGCTATCACTGAAGCTCTTTCCATACTCCATACATTTAAATGGTTTCTCCCCTGTGTGAGTTCCTTGATGTTGTGTAGGAGTTCCACTCCTACTGACGTCCTTTCCAAAATCCATACCTTTAAATGGTGTCTCCACTATTTCAGTTCCCTTGATGTGAACTAAGTGTGTTCACTGACTGAATCACATTGTATGTTCCACAAATTTAAATGATTTTTTCGTGATTCCTAATGAAAGTACAGATTGCTCTGTCTGTCTTCTCTATTGCTTGCATTGGCGTAGGTGGAAAGGAAATCCTGTAGAAGAGAAGAAGAGTTTGGATTTGATATCCTGCTTTATCACTACCCGAAGGAGTCTCAAAGGGGCTCACATTCTCCTTTCCCTTCCTCCCCCACAACAAACAGTCTGTGAGGTGAGTGGGGATGAGAGACTTCAGAGAAGTGTGACTAGCTCAAGGTCACCCAGCAGCTGCATGTGGAGGAGCGGTAACGCGAACCCAGTTCACCAGATTACGAATCTAATAATAATAATAATAATAATAATAATAATAATAAATTTTATTTATATCCCGCCCTCCCCAGCCTTAGCCGGGCTCAGGGCGGCTAACAACAATAAAACAGTACAAAAGTACAGCATAAACAACACTCTAAAATCATTCATTCTAAAATTAATTAATTCAATCTACCGCTCTTAACCACACTGGCTTCTCCAAAGAAGAAACAAAAGAATATAACACACATCAAGTGCCTTTGGTGCCTTCTCTTATTTTAACATCTCATACACTCTTCCTTCTTCTATGTGCCAATTGTTTAGGAAATGAAATAATGTCAGATAATAGCACTGCATCAACTTTTAATAATACTCAATTATTGTTAATAATGCAGCATGATCTAAGATACAGTGCTTCTCTAAAACTGGCAATTTAAATAAAGAGGTTCCTCACAGGAAAGGGAGCTGCTCTCCCTCCATGAACATGCCCTTTATTTCTCAGGTTCAGAATTCCTAATGACTTTTTTGTCCTAATCCCTTAAATGTTTGGTTGCAAGTCTCTTTGGGTAAGATAAAGTGACTAACAAATTCAATTAATCATAATAATGGACTACTACAGACATGTTCATCCGGTCGAGCGCGATTGACCAATAGATCATGTGAGTGATCCTGGTTGATCATGGGATTACTGGGATATGCGTCAGTTGTGCAGCTCCCTTTGATGGGGAGGAGAGAGAAAGGGCTGGCTTTGGGGGGCGGGGAGAGCTGCTTAAGGGGGAGGGGGGCTGGCCTGGGAGGGTGGAGAGATGACTGGGTCTTCAGAGAGAGAAGCTTTGCCTCCCTTTAATCCCCCCCAACTGAAACTCCCCCCTCCTGCATCCAGTTAGCCACCTCCTTCCACCCACGTACCTCATCCCCCCAGTGACAATGGGTAGATCACTGCCAGTTTTTTATACTGGGAGTAGATTGCAGTCTGTTGGGAGTTGGACGTGCCTGGACTACAGGAACCCCTGAATTTAAGTAGCAATCTTCCTGATCCCTTAAATCCCAAAGACATGAGAATAAAGATAGTGGTTAATACTGGAAATCTGGTAGAATAGAGAGGAGGAGTGGGACGTAGTTATCACTGCGTAAAGGTAAAAAAAAGATACCTCTGCCTACAACCTTCATAGCAATGGGCAGGGAAGGGTGGACTGGAGGCAATGTCTCTCCACAGAAACATGGGTAAATGGGTGAAATTGCAGAAGACAAGCCAAAATTGGGTCATCCTCACAATCCAGCAGGGCTTTTGATATATTTTTACGTAGTGAAATGTCTCACTGCATACTGTAAGAGCTTACCTCTCAATTTCCCCTTCACGTTTCTGTATTTTTCTTTTTCTAGCAAAATGTGCTTAGACTTGTGAGTCAGAGTCTCTCCTGTGTGGAACAAGTAAAAGAGAAGTGCTGTTTATGTCATATGTGACTGTCAACGTCTTCAGAAACATTCATCTTTTGAAGCTAAAACAACAAAGTTCCTGCTGGCCCATTGGAGGCTAATAAACCGCAGCATCAGCTCACGAAATGTTACGGACAAAATTACAGCATTGCTATAAACGATAATCCCACCCCCTCCCTTTCTCTCACACACAGTGTTTGTGGAATTCTGCACTCTCACACACCTCGCCTGTAATACTGGCAATCCTTGGCCTGAATATGCACATGAATGTGTGTAAAGCCTCCAGTCACAAGCATTGTCTACCCTAATAATGGACCCTTTGTCCTTTTAAGCACCCCAGACTGGGAAGGTGCACACATTCACTGTCTTTGGGTGCTGATGGATTGTGTCTCAGCTTGCAACTCCCTTTGACATATAGAAAGGTATAGAAAGGCTGTCCATATGTCTATTATATACAAATCCTGAAAGAATTTCCATAGCACCTCCAGCCATGTTTTTTTGAGTAGTGGACCACATTATCCCCTCAATTAACCATGCAGTGGAACTAAGGCTTAGAAACGAAACCCTGGGAGAGGCAGACGGGTTTTTCCTGGCTCTTCGTGGAAGAGGATTCCAGATGCAAAGACCCCCTCTGGACAGCCCTCTCTCCTTCCTCTCAGGAACTTCCTGCCCTTTCCTCTCCTCTCCAGCTGGACCAAAGGCCCGCCTTGGTGTAACCCAGCAGCAGCAGAGTCCCGCTTCTGGACCCCCAGCAGCAGCTGGGCTGGGGGTGGGGGAAGGAGAGTCCAGCTTCCAGGAAGGAGGGGAGGGTGGGGAATTGGACCCCCTCCCAATTTCAGGGACCCCTCTCCCCAAGGCAGATTTCTGGGCAGGAGGGAAAAGCCAAGGCAGCCCCTCCGGAGATTCCCCCGCCAGCGCCCAAGTGGGAGACCTCCCTTCCAAAGGGCAGCGTCTCTTTCTCCCTCTGCACCCCTTTGCCAATGCTGGACGGGGCTTTCCTCCCCCAGGGATGCTTCCCTCCTTCCTCCCCAAGTTCCTCTGCCCCCTCCGTCCCCAGTCTCTCCTGCGCCCAGAGACCCCCTTGGCACGGCTCACCCCTCGCCCTGCGCGCGGAATCCCTCTCGAGCGCACCGACCTCTCCATCCGGAGGAGCCTCCCAAGACGAGCGGGGGGGCGGGGGAGGTAAGAGGCGGAAGTGGGGGAGGGAGGGGTCTCTTCCCAGGCCTCTCTAGGCATCGCGGCTCTCTCGCTTCCGTAACCCCTTCCATGCACTCTCCTTCTGTCCAGCAAGAGGCGCGCCTCGCCACACGCGCGCAGCCAGCAGCTCCCCAAGGGGTTCCTGCCAGGGGGAAACGGGGACGCGTCCCGAGGGGCGCTTGGGTTGAAAGCCATTCTCATAGGGATGGCCTTGGTGGCCATCTCAATTCCATTCCCACAAAGGTGCCCAAGGGGTGCAGGGCAGCTGAGCACAGATTGGCCAGCCAGATTGTTATATTGATAATGATAATGATGATTTTATTGTTTGTATGCTGCCCACCTCAATGGGTTTCCCCAGCCACTCTGGACAGCTGCAAAAAAAGAAGCAAAAACTTCCCTAACTGGTTTGCCAATGGGTGCCAATGAACTTCTTTTAGGACTGGTGTTACATGGTCTTGGCGGCCGCTCCCAGTCACCAGTCTAGTTGCCGCATTCTGGATTAGTTGCAGTTTCCGTGTCACCTTCAAAGGTAGCCCCACGTAGAGCCCATTGCAGTAGTCCAAGGATAACCAGAGCATGCACCACTCTGGCAAGGCAATCTGCAGGCAGGCAGGGTCTCAGCCCTTAATTTATTTTTATTATTAAACCTTTAGAAGACATCTGAAGGCAGCCCTACATAGGGATGCTTTTTAAGGTTTAATGTTTCATTATGTATTCATAAGAGGCTGGGTTGAAATAAATTGTTCTTGTTGTCCTTGTTACACCTTTTAAGGAGAAAAAGAAACGTGTGTGATTCTTCAAATGAGATGGTGCAATGCAGACCCTGCAATTGTGGGTTCCTTACTTGGCAACTGGACTGCGTGCATCCAGGTCCCTGCTAATGGGTCCCAGAAGAGGTGCTTTTTGGGGGGCGGGAGGAGAAGTCCCTTTGTCCTATTCTTCCCCCTCCTCCCTCTCACCACCACCTTCCCACATGCAGCATCTTATTTTTGTCCTCTCTTGCCACACAATTCCCTTGCTCACTTTTCCAATTCCCCTTATTGCAATTTATAGATGCGGGCAGAATGTCCACTGTCACCCCTCCTCTCCTTTCCAACACGCCCCCTCCCCACTCCCAGGGGCTCCTTTTGTCCAATTGCCCAGGAAACATCTGATTTAGGGGGAACACTTCAGGTTTGTTTTGGAACATGGGGGCCCATAGAGCTACGAGTGGGAGAGCAGACCCTGCCTTTGTTGCACAGCGGAGGAATATTTTTGTAGAAATTTCAGCTTTTCTTAACACAGGCAAAAAGGTACTGTTGGCAGTGTTTACATAAATGCTTGCCAACTCTTTTTATAAATGCTGTGATTCAAGGACTGGGAAAATATAAGCATTTTCCCGTGACCTGCTTCCTAGAGGGAAGCAATGTTAAAAAGCGTGGGGAGAAGATGGAGCCCTGAACCACCCCCTAAGTTGAGCACCCAGGGGTCCAAACGCTCATCCCCCCCCCAACATCACTTTCTGGACATGTCCCAGGACTAAGGAGCGGAACCACTGCATAACCCTGCCCCTAACTCCCAATCCTTCGATACCGTCCACGAGGATATGTTAGTATTTACAATGTCATTTCTTTGGGAATGTATTTCACAAAGCAGAGGTAGCATTGGGGAAATGAGGTGGCGCTTGTTTGGTTAATTCAGTTTGCTCTTTCTTGAAGGCTGAGAGGGAGAGGTGAGAGGTGTGGGGACTTTGTGCCCATGATGACTGGAGGAGTTTGGAAATAATACTCGTGGTTCAACTGTTGCCAACCTGACCAGTAAAGCTTTATTCTCAACAAGTTGGGTAAGGTATATATTTTTATCACAAATAGGTAACCGAATACTGTGGTCAACGGCATTAAAAACCACGGAGAGATCCCGCAGAACCAGGAAACAGCTTTTACCTTTTTGCCCGCCAGACATAATCAACCAGCACCAATCATTCCAAATCTATTTTCCCTTTCAAAGGGACTCCAGGAAGTTCCCAGAGGTGACAATTGCTGAGCTGATTGTTGGCCAAGGAAAGCCTAATCCCATCACCAAACTTGCTAAGGGGCCAGGCACAAGCATTGTCTATCCCAGTGTTTGCCAACCACTGTTCCGCGGCACACTAGTGTGCCGCGAGATGTTGCCTGGTGTGCCGCGGGAAAAATTAAAAAATTCGAAAGATTTTTTTTTTTTAAAGTCAAATTTTCGATTGGGGCGCCGTCACTAGATGACCCCTGGGGTTCCCTCCCTCCCTCCCGCTCTGCGCCTCCCTCCTCCTCCTCCTCCTCCGGGGAGGCCCTTCCTGGCTCTCGGCCAAGGCTTGGTGGCTGCCACTCACTCACTCGCTCGCCTACCCGTCCCTCCATCCCTGCACCCGGCCTCTCCCCCTCCGTCCCCGGCGCTGGGGCTGCCGGGATCCGTAGTCCCCTCGCCCTTGGGCTCCGCGCCCGCGCGGGGTGCGCGAACTACGTTTCCCAGCGTGGCCTGGCGGGCCGGGCGTTTTGTTTGAAGCGCTCTTCTCCCGGCCATGGAATGAGCGCAGCGGCGGCGGCCGGGCGGGCAGGGGCTCTTCCGCGCAGACCCCGCACAGCCTGCCTGCGCCCCCGCGGAGATCGGGCGGCAGGATGGAGCCCGGGGATCCCCGCGGAGGCGGAGCGGCGGAGGCGGAGGCTGCCCCCCATGTAGGGCTGCGTCGGGGGGGGGGTTATTTTTGCAATGCTGCATCCGCGCCGGAGGGGACACATCGGACCGCGGGGAGACCCCTTGGCGGGCGTGCAAGGCAATGCATGCGTGCAGGCGTTGCATGGAGTGCAGTGCAATGCAATGGCAACGCGGTGCCCTGCATGCATGCATGCAACTTCCACCGGCGCTCCGGACTTGGCAGGTGAGGGGGGTCCCCAGTGGGCGGCAGAGAGAGCCGGGAGGGCGAAGGGGAGCCGGGGGGGAGCAGCGCTGCTCCCCGAGCCGAGCCGGGGGAAAACTTCGGCGTCGTTGCGCCGGGTGTTGGAAGCGGAGGCTGGCGGGGGCCTCTCACCTGCAAAACCTGGTCGCCTCTCATATATTTCGTGCATTGCATTCATCGCCCGCTTTCTCCTCCAAGGAGCTCCCGGGGGCGCGCGTGGTTCTCCCCGTGTTATCCTCGCAACAACAGCCCTGCGAGGTGGGTCAGGCGAGTGGCCCAAGGGAGCACCCAGGGATTGTCCTGGCCAGGTGGGGTGATTTGAACCCTGCTCTCTGCCCGGTCTTCGTCCTCATTTAGCCCCCACATGTGCATGACTGTGCATGACTGAGGTTTTCCCCCCTCGTCTTGGCTATGGTGTGAGTCTGTGCTGTTAATTAATGGGGTTCTGCCTTCGGAGAAGATGAGCCAGCCCTCAAGGAGGTGATTATGTAATTTGCTAGCAATTCATGTCCCTCCCGGTGTGACGCTGCGCGCTGACGTCACAGGGCTGTAATGGTGGTGTGCCTCGAGATTTTTTTCATGAAACAAGTGTGCCTTTGCCCAAAAAAGGTTGGGAAACACTGGTCTACCCTAATAATGGACCCTTTGTCCTTTTAAGCACCCCAGACTGGGAAGGTGCACACATTCACTGTCTTTGGGTGCTGATGGATTGTGTCTCAGCTTGCAACTCCCTTTGACATATAGAAAGGTATAGAAAGGCTGTCCATATGTCTATTATATACAAATCCTGAAAGAATTTCCATAGCACCTCCAGCCATGTTTTTTGAGTAGTGGACCACATTATCACCTCAATTAACCATGCAGTGGAACTAAGGCTTAGAACTGAAACCCTGGGAGAGGCAGACGGGTTTTTTCTGGCTCTTCGTGGAAGAGGATTCCAGAAGCAAAGACCCCCTCTGGACAGCCCTCTCTCCTTCCTCTCAGGAATTTCCTGCCCTTTCCTCTCCTCTCCTGCTGGACCAATGGCCTGGCTTGGTGTAACGCAGCAGCAGCAGCAGCAGAGTCCCGCTTCTGGAGTCCCCAGCAGCAGCTGGCTGGCCTGGGGGTGGGGGAAGGAGAGTCCAGCTTTCAGGAAGGAGGGGAGGGTGGGGAATTGGACCCCCTCCCAATTTCAGGGATCCCTCTCCCCAAGGCAGATTTCTGGGCAGGAGGGAAAAGCCAAGGCAGCCCCTCCGGAGATTCCCCCGCCAGCGCCCAAGTGGGAGACCTCCCTTCCGATGGGCAGCGTCTCTTTCTCCCTCTGCACCCCTTTGCCAATGCTGGACGGGGCTTTCCTCCCCCAGGGATGCTTCCCTCCTTCCTCCCCATGTTCCTCTGCCCCCTCCGTCCCCAGTCTCTCCTGCGCCCAGAGACCCCCTTGGCACGGCTCACCCCTCGCCCTGCGCGCAGAATCTCTCTCTCGAGCGCACCGACCTCTCCATCCGGAGGAGCCTCCCAAGACGAGCGGGGGGGGGGGAGGAGGTAAGAGGCGGAAGTGGGGGAGGGAGGGGGGGTCTCTTCCCAGGCCTCTCTAGGCATCGCGGCTCTCTCGCTTCCGTAACCCCTTCCATGCACTCTCCTTCTGTCCAGCCAAAAGAGGCGCGCCTCGCCACACGCGCGCAGCCAGCAGCTCCCCAAGGGGTTCCTGCCAGGGGGAAACGGGGACGCGTCCCGAGGGGCGCTTGGGTTGAAAGCCATTCTCATAGGGATGGCCTTGGTGGCCATCTCAATTCCATTCCCACAAAGGTGCCCAAGGGGTGCAGGGCAGCTGAGCACAGATTGGCCAGCCAGATTGTGATAATGATAATGATTTTATTGTTTGTATGCTGCCCACCTCAATGGGTTTCCCCAGCCACTCTGGACAGCTGCAAAAAAAGAAGCAAAAAGTTCCCTAACTGGTTTGCCAGTGGGTGCCAATGAACTTCTTTTAGGACTGGTGTTATATGGTCCCTGAGGCCGCTCCCAGTCCCCAGTCTAGTTGCCGCATTCTGGATTAGTTGCAGTTTCCGTGTCACCTTCAAAGGTAGCCCCACGTAGAGCCCATTGCAGTAGTCCAAGGATAACCAGAGCATGCACCACTCTGGCAAGGCAGTCTGCAGGCAGGTAGGGTCTCAGCTGACATACCATGATAAAATAAATGATTAAGTTATTTTTATTATTAAACCTTTAGAAGGCGTCTGAAGGCAGCCCTGCATAGGGATGCTATTTAAGGTTTAATGTTTCATTATGTATTCATAAGAGGCTGGGTTGAAATAAATTGTTCTTGTCCTTGTTACACCTTTTAAGGATAAAAAGAAAAGTGTGTGTTTCTTCAAATGAGGTGGTGCAATGCAGACCCTGCAGTTGTGGGTTCCTTACTTGGCAACTGGACTGTGTGATCCAGGTCCCTGCTAATTGGTCCCAGAAGAGGTGCTTTTTCGGGGGCGGGTGGAGAAGTCCATTTGTCCTTTTCTTCCCCCTCCTCCCTCTCACCACCACCTTCCCACATGCAGCATCTTATTTTTGTCCTCCCTTGCCACCCACCTCCCTTGCTCACTTTTCCAATTCCCCTTATTGCAATTTATAGACGCGGGCAGAATGTCCACTGTCACCCCTCCTCTCCTTTCCAACGCTCCCCCTCCCCACTCCCAGGGGCTCCTTTTGTCCAATTGCCCAGGAAACATCTGATTTAGGGGGAACACTTCAGGTTTGTTTTGGACCACTGGGGCCCGTAGAGCTAGGAGTGGGAGAGCAGCCCCTGCCTTTGTTGCACAGCGGAGGAATATTTTTGTAGAAATTTCAGCATTTCTTAACACAGGCAAAAAGGTACTGTTGGCAGTGTTTACATAAATGCTTACAAACTCTTTTTATAAATGCTGTGATTCAAGGACTGGGAAAATATAAGCATTTTCCCATGACCTGCTTCCTAGAGGGAAGCGGTGTTAAAAAGCGTGGGGAGAGGATGGAGCCCTGAGACACCCCCTAAGTGAGTGCCCAGAGGTCCAAATGCTCATCCCCCCCAACATCACTTTCTGGACATGTCCCAGGACTAAGGAGTTTAACCACTGCATAACCCTGCCCCTAACTCCCAACCCTCCTAGACCGTCCGTGAGGATATGTCAGTATTTACACTGTCATTTAATTGGGAATGTATTTCACAAAGCAGAGGTAGCATTGGGGAAATGAGGTGGCGCTTGTTTGGTCAATTCAGTTTGCTCTTTCTTGACTGCTGAGAGGGAGAGGTGAGAGGTTTGGGGACTTTGTGCCCATGATGACTGGAGGAGTTTGGAAATAATACTCGTGGTTCAACTGTTGCCAACCTGACCAGTAAAGCTTTATTCTCAACAAGTTGGGTAAGGTATATATTTTTATCACAAATAGGTAACCGAATACCGTGGTCAACGGCATTAAAAACCACGGAGAGATCCCGCAGAACCAGGAAACAGCTTTTACCTTTTTGCCCGCCAGACATAATCAACCAGCACCAATCATTCCAAATCTATTTTCCCCTTCAAAGGGACTCCAGGAAGTTCCCAGAGGTGACAATTGCTTAGCTGATTGTTGGCCAAGGAAAGCCTAATCCCATCACCAAACTTGCCAAGGCGCCAGACCTGCAAAGGAAGTTCTATTGTACTTTGGGTGGTGGGACTTCAGAGGTGTTTGCCTCTGCTAATCTTATACCTGGGTCTTGCCCTGACAGGTCTGCTTATGCTAATCTTGTACCAAGGACTTGTCTGGACATGTTTGCCAACGTTGAACTAGTGTAACCTCTGTCTACCCCTCCCCCTTGGTGACATGTCAGTGATGTAGCAATGATGCTGTACGAACTGTATTCTGGGATATGGTGGGAAAGTTCTAAAAGTCTTTGTCACCCCATCCTCAGAGTTCAAAATTCCTCTTTGAACCTATTGCGCAATAAATTTTGATCTACAGCCATTTGCTCCAGTTGGTGGCTGGACTCCTTCCTTTATTCCGCAGGGTCGCGCGGGCTCTGCCCGACGAGCGGGGTTTCTGAGCAGCCTCACACCTAGACAGCGGCAAAAGTCTTGTTAGCACAAAGATGGAAGAATGAGGAAATCCCAACAAAAGAACAATGGGAAGAAAAACTGAGGAGATGTGCGGAATTTTTCCAAGCTGACATATCAACTGCGTGACAAGGACAATTGTAATTTCAAGGAAGAATGGGAACTATTTACAAACTATTTAAAAAGACAACAAAAGGATTTGGACTCCTTGGCAGGTGTTGAATAAACATCCACAAATTCATTAGTAGAACATATGATAGATAATGTACAATGATATGTACAATTTTATAACATGCAGAGAATAATATGTATAAACAAATCAGAGAGGGGAACTGAGGGAAGTCTCTGGAAGGGGGGAGATGGAGGGAGTTATATTGATTTATAAACGTGATTAAAAGTGATTAATTTTATTTATTTTTTTAAAAGCCACTGAGAGATCCAGCAGAACCAGGAAATAGCTTTTACCTCTGTCCCTAGCTCGCCAGAGATAATCAACCAGCACCACCAGGGTGGTCTCAGTCCAATGGCAGGGCCTGAAACCCAACTGGGACAAATGCAGTCTAAATGGTCCATATCCTGCAGATGTGCCTGGATTTATTCTGCAACCAAACATACATTTAAATAGTTTTTCCCATGTGAGTTTGCTGATGTCTTCTAAGCGTTGTACTGCTGGTGAAGCTTTTCCCACAATCCATGCATTTAAAAGGTTTCTCCCCTGTATGAGTTTGTAGATGTACATTAAAACTTGAACTCTGAATGAAGCATTTTCCACACTCAAAACATTTATATGGTTTCTCTCCTCTATGAGTACATTGATGCATTTTCAGCGATTCTCTATGACGGAAGCATGTTCCACACTCCATGCATCTAAATGGTTTTTCGCCTGTGTGAGTTCGTAGATGTATGGAAAGTTTTGCCCTTTCACGGAACGTCTTTCCACACTCTGTGCATTTAAATGGTTTTTCCCCTGTGTGAGTTAGTTTATGTCTTCTAAGCGTTCCACTCTCTCTGAAGCTCTTTCCACACTCTATGCATTTAAATGGTTTCTGCCCTGTGTGAGTTCGTTGATGGTTTTTAAGATGTCCGCTTTGACTGAAGCTCTTTCCACACTCCAGGCATTTAAAAGGTCTTGCGCCTGTGTGAGTTCGCTGGTGTATTCTAAGGGTTTCACTCTGACGAAAGCTCATTCCACAATCCATACATCTGAATGGTTTGTCCCCAGTGTGATTTCGTTGATGTACAGTAAGCTTTTCCCTATCCCTGAAGCTCTTTCCACACTCCATGCATTTAAATGGTTTCTCCCCTGTGTGAGTTTGATGGTGTCTTCTAAGTGTTCCACTGTCTGTGAAGCTCTTTCCACACTCCATGCATTTAAATGGTTTCTCCCCTGTGTGAGTTCTCTGGTGTCTTCTAAGCGTTCCACTTGCTGTGAAGCTCTTTCCACACTCAATGCATTTAAATGGCTTCTCCTCTGTGTGAGTCCTTTGATGGATTCTTAGCTTTCCGCTATCACTGAAGCTCTTTCCATACTCCATACATTTAAATGGTTTCTCCCCTGTGTGAGTTCCTTGATGTTGTGTAGGAGTTCCACTCCTACTGACGTCCTTTCCAAAATCCATACCTTTAAATGGTGTCTCCACTATTTCAGTTCCCTTGATGTGAACTAAGTGTGTTCACTGACTGAATCACATTGTATGTTCCACAAATTTAAATGATTTTTTCGTGATTCCTAATGAAAGTACAGATTGCTCTGTCTGTCTTCTCTATTGCTTGCATTGGCGTAGGTGGAAAGGAAATCCTGTAGAAGAGAAGAAGAGTTTGGATTTGATATCCTGCTTTATCACTACCCGAAGGAGTCTCAAAGGGGCTCACATTCTCCTTTCCCTTCCTCCCCCACAACAAACAGTCTGTGAGGTGAGTGGGGATGAGAGACTTCAGAGAAGTGTGACTAGCTCAAGGTCACCCAGCAGCTGAATGTGGAGGAGCGGTAACGCGAACCCAGTTCACCAGATTACGAATCTAATAATAATAATAATAATAATAATAATAATAATAATAATAAATTTTATTTATATCCCGCCCTCCCCAGCCTTAGCCGGGCTCAGGGCGGCTAACAACAATAAAACAGTACAAAAGTACAGCATAAACAACACTCTAAAATCATTCATTCTAAAATTAATTAATTCAATCTACCGCTCTTAACAACACTGGCTCTCCAAAGAAGAAACAAAAGAATATAACACACATCAAGTGCCTTTGGTACCTTCTCTTATTTTAACATCTCATACACTCTTCCTTCTTCTATGTGCCAATTGTTTAGGAAATGAAATAATGTCAGATAATAGCATTGCATCAACTTTTAATAATAATCAATTATTGTTAATAATGCAGCATGATCTAAGATACAGTGCTTCTCTAAAACTGGCAATTTAAATAAAGAGGTTCCTCACAGGAAAGGGAGCTGCTCTCCCTCCATGAACATGCCCTTTATTTCTCAGGTTCAGAATTCCTAATGACTTTTTTGTCCTAATCCCTTAAATGTTTGGTTGCAAGTCTCTTTGGGTAAGATAAAGTGACTAACAAATTCAATTAATCATAATAATGGACTACTACAGACATGTTCATCCGGTCGAGCGCGATTGACCAATAGATCATGTGAGTGATCCTGGTTGATCATGGGATTACTGGGATATGCGTCAGTTGTGCAGCTCCCTTTGATGGGGAGGAGAGAGAAAGGGCTGGCTTTGGGGGGCGGGGAGAGCTGCTTAAGGGGGAGGGGGGCTGGCCTGGGAGGGTGGAGAGATGACTGGGTCTTCAGAGAGAGAAGCTTTGCCTCCCTTTAATCCCCCCCAACTGAAACTCCCCCCTCCTGCATCCAGTTAGCCACCTCCTTCCACCCACGTACCTCATCCCCCCAGTGACAATGGGTAGATCACTGCCAGTTTTTTATACTGGGAGTAGATCGCAGTCTGTTGGGAGTTGGACGTGCCTGGACTACAGGAACCCCTGAATTTCAGTAGCAATCTTCCCGATCCCTTAAATCCCAAAGACATGAGAATAAAGATAGTGGGTAATACTGGGAATCTGGTGGAATAGAGAGGAGGAGTGGGACGTAGTTATCACTGCGTAAAGGTAAAAAAAAGATACCTCTGCCTACAACCTTCATAGCAATGGGCAGGGAAGGGTGGACTGGAGGCAACGTCTCTCCACAGAAACATGGGTAAATGGGTGAAATTGCAGAAGACAAGCCAAAATTGGGTCATCCTCACAATCCAGCAGGGCTTTTGATATATTTTTACGTAGTGAAATGTCTCACTGCATACTGCAAGAGCTTACCTCTCAATTTCCCCTTCACGTTTCTGTATTTTTCTTTTTCTAGCAAAATGTGCTTAGACTTGTGAGTCAGAGTCTCTCCTGTGTGGAACAAGTAAAAGAGAAGTGCTGTTTATGTCATATGTGACTGTCAACGTCTTCAGAAACATTCATCTTTTGAAGCTAAAACAACAAAGTTCCTGCTGGCCCATTGGAGGCTAATAAACCGCAGCATCAGCTCACGAAATGTTACGGACAAAATTACAGCATTGCTATAAACGATAATCCCACCCCCTCCCTTTCTCTCACACACAGTGTTTGTGGAATTCTGCACTCTCACACACCTCGCCTGTAATACTGGCAATCCTTGGCCTGAATATGCACATGAATGTGTGTAAAGCCTCCAGTCACAAGCATTGTCTACCCTAATAATGGACCCTTTGTCCTTTTAAGCACCCCAGACTGGGAAGGTGCACACATTCACTGTCTTTGGGTGCTGATGGATTGTGTCTCAGCTTGCAACTCCCTTTGACATATAGAAAGGTATAGAAAGGCTGTCCATATGTCTATTATATACAAATCCTGAAAGAATTTCCATAGCACCTCCAGCCATGTTTTTTTGAGTAGTGGACCACATTATCCCCTCAATTAACCATGCAGTGGAACTAAGGCTTAGAAACGAAACCCTGGGAGAGGCAGACGGGTTTTTTCTGGCCCTTCCTGGAAGAGGATTCCAGATGCAAAGACCCCCTCTGGACAGCCCTCTCTCCTTCCTCTCAGGAACTTCCTGCCTTTTCCTCTCCTCTCCAGCTGGACCAATGGCCTGGCTTGGTGTAACGCTGCTCTACCTTCTGAAGCCCCTAGCAGCAGCTGGCCTGGGGGATGGAGGAAGGAGGGTCCAGCTTCCAGGAAGGAGGGGAGGGTGGGGAATTGGACCCCCTCCCAATTTCAGGGACCCCTCTCCCCAAGGCAGGTTTCTGGGCAGGAGGGAAAAGCCAAGGCAGCGTCTCCGGAGATCCCCCCGCCAGCGCCCAAGTGGGAGACCTCCCTTCCAAAGGGCAGCGTCTCTTTCTCCCTCTGCACCCCTTTGCCAATGCTGGACGGGGCTTTCCTCCCCCAGGGATGCTTCCCTCCTTCCTCCCCATGTTCCTCTGCCCCCTCCGTCCCCAGTCTCTCCTGCGCCCAGAGACCCCCTTGGCACGGCTCACCCCTCGCCCTGCGCGCGGAATCCCTCTCGAGCGCACCGACCTCTCCATCCGGAGGAGCCTCCCAAGACGAGCGGGGGGGGCGGGGGAGGTAAGAGGCGGAAGTGGGGGAGGGAGGGGGGGTCTCTTCCCAGGCCTCTCTAGGCATCGCGGCTCTCTCGCTTCCGTAACCCCTTCCATGCACTCTCCTTCTGTCCAGCAAGAGGCGCGCCTCGCCACACGCGCGCAGCCAGCAGCTCCCCAAGGGGTTCCTGCCAGGGGGAAACGGGGACGCGTCCCGAGGGGCGCTTGGGTTGAAAGCCATTCTCATAGGGATGGCCTTGGTGGCCATCTCAATTCCATTCCCACAAAGGTGCCCAAGGGGTGCAGGGCAGCTGAGCACAGATTGGCCAGCCAGATTGTGATAATGATAATGATTTTATTGTTTGTATGCTGCCCACCTCAATGGGTTTCCCCAGCCACTCTGGACAGCTGCAAAAAAAGAAGCAAAAAGTTCCCTAACTGGTTTGCCAGTGGGTGCCAATGAACTTCTTTTAGGACTGGTGTTATATGGTCCCTGAGGCCGCTCCCAGTCCCCAGTCTAGTTGCCGCATTCTGGATTAGTTGCAGTTTCCGTGTCACCTTCAAAGGTAGCCCCACGTAGAGCCCATTGCAGTAGTCCAAGGATAACCAGAGCATGCACCACTCTGGCAAGGCAATCTGCAGGCAGGCAGGGTCTCAGCCAACATACCATGATAAAATAAATGATTAAGTTATTTTTATTATTAAACCTTTAGAAGACATCTGAAGGCAGCCCTGCATAGGGATGCTTTTTAAGGTTTAATGTTTCATTATGTATTCATAAGAGGCTGGGTTGAAATAAATTGTTCTTGTTGTCCTTGTTACACCTTTTAAGGAGAAAAAGAAACGTGTGTGATTCTTCAAAGGAGATGGTGCAATGCAGACCCTGCAGTTGTGGGTTCCTTCCTTGGCAACTGGCCTGCGTGCATCCAGGTCCCTGCTAATGGGTCCCAGAAGAGGTGCTTTTTGGGGGGCGGGGGGAGAAGTCCCTTTGTCATTTTCTTCCCCCTCCTCCCTCTCACCACCACCTTCCCACATGCAGCATCTTATTTTTGTCCTCCCTTGCCACCCACTTTTCCAGTTCCCCTTATTGCAATTTATAGACGTGGGCAGAATGTCCACTGTCACCCCTCCTCTCCTTTCCAACGCTCCCCCTCCCCACTCCCAGGGGCTCCTTTTGTCCAATTGCCCAGGAAACATCTGATTTAGGGGGAACACTTCAGGTTTGTTTTGGAACACGGGGGCCCATAGAGCTACGAGTGGGAGAGCAGCTCCTGCCTTTGTTGCACAGCGGAGGAATATTTTTGTAGAAATTTGAGCTTTTCTTAACACAGGCAAAAAGGTACTGTTGGCAGTGTTTACATAAATGCTTGCCAACTCTTTTTATAAATGCTGTGATTCAAGGACTGGGAAAATATAAGCATTTTCCCGTGACCTGCTTCCTAGAGGGAAGCAATGTTAAAAAGCGTGGGGAGAGGATGGAGCCCTGAACCACCCCCTAAGTTGAGCACCCAGGGGTCCAAACGCTCATCCCCCCCCCCAACATCACTTTCTGGACATGTCCCAGGACTAAGGAGCGGAACCACTGCATAACCCTGCCCCTAACTCCCAATCCTTCGATACCGTCCACGAGGATATGTTAGTATTTACAATGTCATTTCTTTGGGAATGTATTTCACAAAGCAGAGGTAGCATTGGGGAAATGAGGCGGCGCTTGTTTGGTTAATTCAGTTTGCTCTTTCTTGACTGCGGAGAGGGAGAGGTGAGAGGTGGGGGGACTTTGTGCCCATGATGACTGGAGGAGTTTGGAAATAATACTCGTGGTTCAACTGTTGCCAACCTGACCAGTAAAGCTTTATTCTCAACAAGTTGGGTAAGGTATATATTTTTATCACAAATAGGTAACCGAATACTGTGGTCAACGGCATTAAAAACCATGGAGAGATCCCGCAGAACCAGGGAACAGCTTTTACCTTTTTGCCCGCCAGACATAATCAACCAGCACCAATCATTCCAAATCTATTTTCCCTTTCAAACGGACTCCAGGAAGTTCCCAGAGGTGACAATTGCTGAGCTGATTGTTGGCCAAGGAAAGCCTAATCCCATCACCAAACTTGCCAAGGGGCCAGACATGCAAAGGAAGTTCTATTGTACTTTGGGTGCTGGGACTTCAGAGGT